>NC_139969.1:13490486-14137986 GCF_963993115.1 Abramis brama | reverse complement strand
GCTCACGGTAACAGCGTCGGCCAATAATGGGTTCTTATGGGTTTGGAACGATATGAGGGGGAGTAATTAATGATAGAAATTTCATTTTTGGGTGAACTAACCCTTTAAATGAATCAAAGCCCTGAATTATTCCAAACTTCTGACAGATAGTATACAGTAACAAAGCTGCACTTGCCAGTGAGCGCCTCATGTGACTTGACTTTGACTCTTTTCTCAGCATCACAGCCACAGCAGCAAGCATTGGAGCAGCTGGAATCCCTCAGGCTGGTCTTGTTACCATGGTTATCGTGCTTACCTCAGTGGGTTTGCCTCCAGATGACATCTCACTCATTGTAGCTATCGACTGGATCCTGTAAGTACAACATACTGCGTGAGTACTACTACTTATAACCCACAATAGAAATAAAGTCAATCTCATGCATCTTTTTTTTAATAGGGACCGATTTCGAACGATGATCAATGTGCTTGGAGACGCCTTAGCCGCAGGAATCATGGCTCACGTGTGCAAAAAGGACTTTCAGAAAGACGTCCCATCCACAAACAACTCAGAGAGAGTAAGATATAGCCACTATGTGCTCATTTACATATTTCCTAGTTAGAAATATGGATAAGCAAGTATCGTGCAGTAGTGGTCCGTTGTTAGTAGTCGTCAAAACTGTCATGTGACAACTGTGTAATGGCTGTATTTTGTGTCTTGCAGAGAGATACTATGATATCTTTTGGAAACCAAAGCGTGCAGAGTTTTCCCACATCTGAAACTCCATTACTGGGTAATAGGGACTACATCTTAGAGGTTGTCGGTGATCAGGTGATCGAGAAGCCGACTACATGTTACAACCTCTGCCAAGTCTAACTTTGACAGATGATACCAAGCAGGAACAGAAGCTGCCTTGACTTCACAAAAACCTTCCCCCTTTACCTCCCCTTTGTTATATATATATATATATATATATATATATATATATATGTGTGCCATTCTGTCTTTTTACATCACAGATGTTACTGTTACCTCAACAGTCGCCTTTGGTGAACTTGAAAATTGAGGACATTTGAGTGCTTTTGACACCTTAACTTGGAGGTTTTGTAAATTACAAAAACATGTTGTTGTTTTTTAAATGTTCATCTTTTAGAATTGCCTTAAAACGCAATAGTTAATGACAGAAAAACTAAAACTAGACCACAATAATAAAACCATGTACAAACAGGAACATTACACAGCTAGTTAGTTGACTGGGGCTCCAATTATGGATCATCAGTTGCCTTGTCATACAGTGTACCGTGACAACAAACTGATTTTTTTAATGACTGCAAGAACAGTGATTGTGTATCTCTTTATTACATATGTTCAGAGCACACAATCACTGTTCATTTCAAGTGGGATGGAATATAGATTATCATGCTTGGTTATGTTTGTTTATTTTCTTAATAAAATTGTTAAATTAACCTTGTGTTATTGGTTTTCATTATTCATACTGTAAAAAATAAAGAACTACAATATGGTTAGTTTATACCTTCTAAAATTTACCAATACCAAAAACTACCTATAAAAATCACAAACCAAAAAAAGCGAAAATTATACTCCTAGATCTACTTCGCTAATAGTTCACTAATACCAAGACACAAATTTTCTGATTTTGCAATAATGCCTGATATTTTATTTCACAACTACATGTTAGACAGTAGCTCATAACAGATGTTCAATGTAGAATCAAAAAGTATTTAAAAAAAATTAAGACACTCATCAATATCAACACATAAAACCATACACGAGCTATATAAATAATTCCACCATTCAATAAACTTCCAGTATATTCTACATAAATTAAGGCTTAAAATTTGCAACCATCCAGTAAATCCTATTTGATATTTCTTACAACTGGCATCTCAGTTGACTCAAACATTGGGCAATATTTTTTTTTAAACATCAGGATATCAAAAAAGATGGAAAGGGAAACGGTTGCTATAATTACTACTATTCATTACGAATCACTTTTCAATATTGCACATATGCCGAAACGTGCACAAAAATGAATGCCAAGTGTTTCATATAAATGACGTGTAGCCAACAGTGGCTGTAAAGTTGCTAATAGGTTCACATGAACCATAAAGTAACAGATGATGCAAGTATAGTTAACTGCTTATTACAAACCTGACAAAAAACAGTGAGTCACTGTACAAAAACATTTAGGATTAGGATTAGTGTCAGTCACAATAATATAAATATATGCACGCACACACAATACCAACCTTAAGTCTTGTAGCAGAGGGAGCCTAAGAACTGTCTGTGCTGAAAATGATCAATTTACACAAGAGGCATCAATTCATGGGTTTGTCTAACTAAAGAACCACCTATGTGGGGTTTTAAAAACTAATATTTGGAAAACCTCAAGAGGAGCCAAAGCTGAGGAACATGACTGTACAACTGTTAGATTGAGTTTCTATCCGTTTCTATCTTCCCCACCACTTACTAATGAGAACTACGGCTGAAAACCTCTGGAAAAAGTTGAATATGAACCACTGAGAAAGGCAAAATAAATGGCACTCCATTGGCCAAATCAAATAAGTCAAACGTTGTCAGACTGTATATTTATGATTTGGTCCGATGCCGGAAAAATAAATACTTAAGATCTGATACTCAAAATTAACACCATGAAATGTGGTAATTTAGTGTTTCTCATGAGGTCTTGGCGGGCTAAAGACCCATTCGCACCAAGGGCGATAACCATCAACAAAGATATAGTTCTAAAAAAACAAACAATAATTCTAAATATATATTAGCATGGTCCACACAACGGCACAGAGAAACAATATCGTTGGAATCACTTTCAGAACGATTTTGAGCTGAAAAGCCATAACAATCAGAATCAGCTAATCAGAATCCACCTGACTTTAAACGGATAGTTCACCCAAAAATGAAAATTGTAATTTACTCACCCTCATGTTGTTCCAAACCTGTATGAGTTTCTTTCTTCTGTTGAACACAAAATATATTTTGAAGAATGTTGGTAACAAGACAGTTGATGGCACCCATTGACTTCCATGGTATTTTTGTTCCTACTATGGAAGTCAATGGGCATCATCAACTGTCTGGTTACCACCATTCTTCAAAATATCTTCTGTGTTCAGCAGAAGACAAATAGGTTTGGGACAATTTGAGGGTGAGTAAGTAATGGAAAAAAATTGGGATTTTTTTGGGGTTAACTATCCCTCTAAGAAGCTTGAGCGTTTAAAGTGGCAGACAGAAAATAGCGCACACACTTAGAATAAACAAAACGTTCTTGACCACTGGTGTGGATGCTAATATAGTTATGATTATTATCATTCTTAGTGTGAAAGGGCCCTAAACTCAGCCATCTGCATCTTTAAATATGGAAATAGTCTTGAGTTGACTTACACTGCATTGTACCTAAAAATGGATCAAATTAAAGAACTAATTAAAAGATAAAATAAAGAAACAAAACAAAAAGTTGAGCAAAACAAAATAAAATTTAATGATTGTAAATGCCATGTGAAACAAAATGAAAGGTTTCCAAAGGAAACACAAAAGCAAAAAAAGAAAGAAAAAAAAAAAAACACAAATATCACAAGGCAGTCTTAAAAAGCATGTGCATTAGTACTGGATATCCATTTTCAAATAAACAAACTAAACTTAATGTATTAGCCTAGAGAAACAAAAACAAAAGAAAACGCAAACCATAAACAGAAGATGCTGATGCTCAAATGTGATTACATTTTACATAAATACTCAGTACCTAGTATTCAATGTCCAAATATTTTTGGAATATTCTTAGGGATGTGCAACATGCACCTCTGCCGGGAGAAACTAAACCTTCCATTCATGTCTTTGGTCCTTCTTAGTTCAGTCTTTTCAGAGGGTCCCTTACAAAAGATTAACAAGTTAGTTAAAGATTTTCCCCTCACTAAAACAGGCATTTTCTTTGCCGTTACCTCTTCTTTTCTATGGAGCACTCAGCACGCTGGATTTAAGACTCAGATTTTAATAAACGAATTAACTGTTGTGAGATGGGTAATGAGATTCCTGCCAAACCAAAAAGTGCTACATTATTGAGGGCAAAGTGGAAAAATGACATCAAATTAAGGCATCGTAAATACTGAAGAGCTATGTAGGATGTAGATATTGACAAAAGAAAGAAAAAAATCTGAGTTTTAAATCCCGCATCTGGTGAATGAGGTGTCCGACCACGTATGGCACATAGCAACAATACCAGGCTAACATCAGAGACAAATTTGTATTAAACGAAAAATTGGTCATATATTGGGATAAACCAGAACGCCTAAAACACTTGCATTTGAAGCATCCAACAGCTTGAATCTTAAAAGAAACTGTCTAAACGAGACTGCGAAACGTGAACATTTGCGAAGACTTGATTACACTAAAATAATAGTTTTCTTTTTCAAAACGGCGCCAATTTCTCTTCGCAGAAAACAACCTTCTTCATTTTCCTGGCAACCCTGCTTTCTACTTGTGCGACTTGCTTGTTTTGAACGACACTTGTAAAATCTTGTCCCCGAGGCGGTAGCCGTTGAGGCTGGCAATAGCCATGGCAGCCTCTTCATAGTTTGTCATGGTAACAAACCCAAATCCCTTGCACTTGTTGGTGTTGAAATCACGGATCACTTTGACATTTGTGACAGCACCGAAGGGCCCGAACATCTGCCACAAAATGCCCTCATCTGCATCCTGGCCCAGGTTGTAAATAAAAATACACCAGCCTGACGAGGAGTTTCCAGGCATGTTAACGCCAGACATGCCGCTCATGTGGTCTACGCTCATGGGAGAGAACCTGAAGACAGGAAATAACATCATTTAGGACAAGTTCATCAGACATGCACACATTTTTGGAACTGAAAGAATTTTCAGAATCTTCCTAAATGTAAAATAATTTTAAATAATTTTTATTTTATTAACATTGCTACAGACAACAGCAGGAATATTAGGCTGCTGTCACTGAATACTGACACACATCCGATTTCTTTCTCAACTGTTCACTTATGACATAACCGAGAGAATACTTGCCGAGATGGGCATTTTGACATAATTGTGTGCATGCGTTAGGGATGTCAATTTTCACAAATTCCCATGATGGATCGTCGTTTAAATTAACGATCAATTAATCATTAGCCTTAATACTGCAATATGCGTCCGCTGCAGTGGCATATGACCAACAGCATGACCGGGTCTGCAAATATTGCTCAAAACTCTGTGTTCCTCACCGAATGAATGAGAACGGTTTTAAATCTAAATAATTGCCAGTTATGTGCACCCCTGGATATGCTAACCAAGCAAAATAGAGAAAAACAATCTTGGACTTCATTCACCTGAATCTCTGGGCCTGGTGGTGGACGGGCCCCCCGAAGCGGCGAGGCTGTGTGTGGTAAACCTGGGAAATAATTTGTGAGTTTTTCACTTGGTTGGGACTGGCAGCAAACTTGACAGTGATGGGCTCTGCAGCGCCTGGCGGCTTTTGCCCATTCAAGTCCTTAATTGCATCCTCTGCCTCCGACCTCTTGTCAAATCGAATGAAAGCCACACCACGAGAGAGTCCTGCAACGAGGATAAAAAGGTGAATGCTTTAATACACGCTAGCATACAGAACATTCCAGGTGTCAAAATCAACTTTGCTCATCTACCAACCTGACGCCTGATCGACGAGGACACGGGAGTTGATTATTCTGCCATAACGTGTAAACATTTCTTCTACGTCCTTCTGCGTCATTGTTTTAGGCAGCCCACTGATGTAAAGGTTGGCATCCTTTATGGTGTCAGAGCTTGGCCTGGCATATGACACCTGTCAGAAAGAGCAAAGGTGAAAGATCAGATCCTGAAGAAATACCTCCCCTGGAGATTATTAGGAAATCTCTTAATAAACTATGGCTAAATAAAAAAATTAAAATAAAAAAAGAGATGCAAACGTAGATTCTTCAATTTAAGTAATTTTTTTTAAATTGATATTAAAAATTGTAAATTCTTTTCAAATAGGGAACACCCACCCAACAAATAGTTTGCCATGGGTCCTTTACAAATATTACATTTTATAGAAATGCAAAAACTATTTCATAGAATTCAAACAGCATTAAAGCAACATGTTTGCAACCTGTAAACCATAGATAATAAAACAAATATTTAAATAGATGAATCTAAATATTGAAAAGCCTGATAAAAAGGCCACAACCAAGATTCCATCAGGTCTGAGCAATTCTACTCCAACAACTTTACTTTGTTCTCGCTGCCTTGTTCTCACAACCGGTGGTCTGAAGCAATGACACAATTTAACTTTACACAGGAGCACCTTTTGTCACATTACCTTGATAGTTTTAGACTGTAGTCTCAGTCCATTGAGAGTACTGATTGCTCTTTCTGCATCATTAGGGTTAAGATAGTTAACAAATCCGTACCCTAAACTGTGGCCTAGAGAAAAAAAAAGGAAAACAATAAAACAAACAAAACAAAAAAAAGTTGAAACGTTCCAAATACAAAGGAAAAAAACATCCTAGTATCAAATGTTAAACTTCTGGGGAAAAAACTGATGCCAACAAATAAATCCACGTTGACTTGGGACAGGCCTGAGAAAGGAAACTAAAAATATGTAGTTTTTTTTCTGTCAACACTGAAATGAAGACTACACAATTGTGAAGAAACACTTCCAGTGCTTCAAAAGTTTGTCTAAAAGCGCAAATCTTTTAATAAATTCATTCTGTTTTTTAACTGACAACATGGCTTCATGCAAACCCTGCAAAATAAAGACACTACATCCCTAAACCAACAAAGACAAACAATATTTTCTCTCAAAATTCATTTATGTGTCTGCTTTGAAACCAGTGTGCAAAGTGCTGATAAATACTTGCCTGCTACTTTGTCACGAATAAGTTTAGCAGACTCCACCTCCCCAATGCTGCTGAAGAGACTCCGCAGCTCATCTTGGCTCATATTCTGAGGCAAATAGTTGACGATGAGGTTTGTTTTGGCATCTTTAGGCTCATCGGCCATGTGATCTTCGTAACCGTTCGACATGTCATAGACTTCCTAGAAATAATCAAAACAAGTTTCTGTTAGGGTTATACATTTTCACCAATAAAAATGTAATAAGGCAATATTGAATATTACCGCAAACTCATTATGCACTTATTTTACATGAAAATTTGCTACTTGCTGTTGATACCTGACCGTACCTGCACAGGTACAGAGCCTCAATATTAGGCCTAGATCTTGCTGAAAATGTTTTCAATTACAGCTGGCAAGCCAGTAATAGAACGAAAAACACGCAATTAAAGAAAATTAGTATAAAAAACTAATTTTACATAAAATAAAAAACATTTATGTGAGATTACATTATGCTTGCACTTAAAGAATAAATTTCATTGGCTTTTTTCATTGATAAATTGGGGCATTTCCTTAAATTTTAAAGACAGAAAAGCATCCAATTTGTGAATTAAGGGATTTATATTCTTGCCTATAGGGAAGAAATAATGCAACTACAAGCATCTGCAAGACAGTTCTTCTAATGACTTCAAAATGCCTCAATTACAAATCCCCACTGAAACATATTTCATTAATTACACCTCAGTTTGGCTACATTTCTACTCTACATTACACAAATGAGAAAAGAAAAATCAACCTAGTCACTTACCGACAAAAAAACATTACATATCGTTAACAAGGAACTGGAACAGTAGAACAAAGCAATACAACATTCCCTTTCTTATTAATATGTAATCTTCAAAAATGTTACTACCTGACCTAAACCAGTTTTTGTTAATCAGCAAACATGAAAGTTCAATATACCACAAAAATGAACTATGAGTGATACGAATATGTACCAAGCTAAAACAGTAAAAAATGTGAGCAAAAGGACAGATGTAACTGTCAACGGGACTCACTGTACTGCTGTTCTTTTACATTCTATGATCAGCACTGCCTCCAATGGAGTCTAGCTGAAATTGCACATGACCACAATTCATTCAATACAAAAACAATAAAATATGGTAGTGTACTAATAGTATTAAAAAGGCGGTCTTGGATGTCTAACCCCTTCAAGGCATTTTAGGTGAAGGAGGAACCGAACACTGTGGTCACCATGATTATTCTGATATCGGACAGTGCGTCCCATTCACGTTAGAAGAGAGGTCTTATTGTGTATTCCACATGGGTAGCCAGTCAACCTTCAAGGCTGAAACAAACAGGCATTATTACAGTCCCTCCCACACAAACCATCATTGGGGGTTTTAATAAAGTGGTCTGAATCACTCATAGACAATTCTGGTCACTCTCTATCTGACTACTTTGACCGCGAGCTGGTCCCTATAAACATGGTTAAACTTTGCAGCATTTGCCAGGCCAGATACCTTCAGCTGACATTGTACAACACCCAATAACATGTCTAGTGCACTCAGTGAAAAGTCTACCTCAGACGACAGCATTAAACCTCAAGTATTACTCGCTTCACACAGGCTACAGCACTACATGGACGAAAACAGCCTACAAGCACTAAACACTACTAACTCCAGCTTACAGGTTCAGTTTATTTTTAAAATCCACATTCAGTCCCTGATGGACGCAAATTCTACTCACTTTTAAGTATCTAACGTGTCCCCTTCTGACTGCCATGAAGAGCCGTCACAGATCCCAACTCTGAAGATACCAAAAACAAAATAAGGTAATAAAAATACACGCTGACAAAAAGGGGTGGTAGGGAAGGCAAAGGCGGGTTTGGGGGTTCAGAGTAAAATAAATAAACTAAAATAAAAGAAGGGCAAAAAGATAAGATGAGCCACCTTCAGATATAACCTGTGGAAAAAGAATAACAACCATCGGCCATTAAGACTGGTGTAATTTCAGCGTGTATTTTTAGCACCTCACTTTGAGTCTGTACTGCCTACACAACATCTCAATGTTGACATTATATAAATGGTGTGCTTGTTAAATTTCTTTACACTGCAAACTTATATATACATACATATCATATATATACATACACATATATATATATATATATATATATATATATATATATATACATACATATATCATTTGTAGTTTTTATAAATGGAAAGAAGACACCAAGAATTAGGTACAATACTACAGTGTAAATACTGTTTTATCCCTTTAAGCAAATCTACATGGCATAAAACATAGGCTAATTCTGTGAATCTATTCTGGACTGCACGAATTAAAGAAATAATATTAATAATAGGTCAAATAAACTTTTTTTTTAACACAACATGGCTGATTAACCTTAATCTTAAAATAAGCCAAACTACGTCTACCTTGTAAAATGCTGTTGCATAAAATATATTTTAATAACTAATTGATGGCATGAAGAGTGTTCCGGGGACAGTTTCGTTTCATTTTGAACATTTCATAATTTTCATTCAATCACGACAAACGTTTATACGACATTTACACGGGCGGTTGAGCTTATTAAAATTATCAGAACAAAAATGTACTACTATCATAAAAAAAATGTCAACACTGTTCAGTACTTCGTAGGCTGTTGAGAAAACGGAATAAACGACATTTGTAATTCTGCCTAACGTTAGTCGTGGGGGCGTGGGATTTACAACTAACGTTACCCCGCAGCAGGACATCACTCATGCTTGTGTAGATTACCTCGCCATTGTTACGGTTTCGTATCGTAGCTACAGGACAACAACCTCGCGGCATTACACAGCATGTTTGTGAATAATCAGCGATTCAAATAGGTCTAGCATTAAAATACCACACAACACGAGGCCTCGTTCCCCACACACCGTCCCCTTATTTTCGCGATGACTCGCTCGGTAAATCCCATGCAACTCTCGAGCTCAAACTCGAGCAGGCTGCGCTAAGGGGCCTAACTCAAATAAAGCCAGGCCTCAAACACCGAAGAGATTTATAACCGTTACTAGATCTTAATAAACCAATTTAAATGCATCATGGTAAAAAAGACAAGTTTAAAAATATATACATGGCGCCTTACCAACTTAAAGTCTATCCGATTCTGCAGTAGAATGGATGCACGCGGAGCTTTAGCAGAACGTGGCTTTTTGGCGCTGCGCTCTCGTGACACAAAAAACACGCCACAATGGAACTATGCCGAGGAAGCGGAAGTCTTAACCCCTCCCACTTCCATAATCCATTATACAGATCAACAGTCACTATAATAAAACCAGTCATTTGATTCAGATAACAGATTTATTGTGCAAAATAAAACGCCATTGCTGTGCGTGCATATAAAATATTCTTAGAACAGGTATTGTGAAAAGGCTACTTTAGATTAATGTTGAAATTTAGGAAAACGTTGACTGGATGATATTATCAGAATGATTCGAATTTCGTAACAGTGAAATATTAAATATATAATACACTATACAGTACCGGTCAAAAGTTTGGAAACATTAATATTTTTAATGTTTCTGAAAATAGTATCTTATGCTCATCAACATTATGATCATTTATTTAATCAAAAACACAGAAAAAACAGTAATATTGTGAAATAATGGTTTTCTATTTTAATATACTTGATGCAAAGCTGAATTTTCATCAGCCATTACTCCAGTCTTCAGTGTCACATGATCCTCCAGAAATCATTCTAATATGCTGCTTTATTATCAATGTTGGAAACAGTTAATATATTTTTTTATAACCTGTGATACTTTTTCAGGATTCTTTGATGAATAAAAAAAGTTTTAAAAAAGAACAGCATTTATTTAAAATCGAAATCTTTTGTAACAATATAAACTAACCATTCAAAAGTTTGGGGTCCGTATTTATTTTTATTTTTTTAAGAAATTAATAATAAAAAAATTCAGCAAGTACATGTATGTGTTAAATTGAAAAAAAAAGTGATAGTAAAGATTTAAATTGTTAGAAAAGATTTCTATTTTGAATAAATGCTGTTCTTTTTAACTTTTTTATCAAAGAATCCTGAAAAAAGTATCACAGGTTCCAAAAACTATTAAGCAGCACAACTGATAATAACCGAGTATCAAATCAGCATATGAGAATGATTTCTGAAGGATCATGTGACACTGAAGATTTGAGTAATGGCTGATGAAAATTCAGTTTTGCATCACAGAAATAAATTATATTTGAAAGCTATTATTTTAAATTGTAATAATATTTCACAATATTTCTGTTTTCTGTATTTTTGATCAAATAAATGCAGGCTTGATGGGCATAAGAGACTTTTTCAAAAATATTAAAAATACTAATGTTTCCAAACTTCTGACCGGTATGTATATATAATCATTGTGTGCACATTCATGAGAAAAGTCGCAAGATATAATTTCTAACAGTGGCTTTTATTCTTTGTCCAGGATTCGATACTCTTGCGGGGGTTGATGTCCCATTAGCTGTGCCACTATAATCCAAGACATTACCTGATGAGGGAAGGGTCAGAGATGACATTATAAATCTTGTAAAAGATCAGGGGGGAATAAATGAATTATAATTCAAGTCACAAAGCTCACCAGTACAAAGAGAACCACTAAAGAAGTCATCATGATGATGTCCAACACAAGTCGTAACTTCTCCTCAATTTTATTTTGACAGCCCTAGAATAGAAAGAAAACAATGTTGAATCTGGCTTATAATGCTCATATGCAAACCTAATTTACAGTAATTCACAAATAAAGCGTAATTTGTTAATTTTTAAACCTTTTAATAGAAATATTTCAGGTAAAATACAGGGGTCATGACATGAGAAATCAAATTTGTCTTGATCTTTTGACATATAAGAGTTCTGTGCACCAAAACATCCTGCAAGTTTCATAGCTTAAAATGTCATCCTCATTATAAACAAAGCATTTTATCAAGTATTTCATCATATTTAATCAAGCTCCAAAAATGGCTAATTTTGATTTTGCGGGATCTGTGTCGTCACACGGGCAAATACATATGCATATGACTACCTCCATATGACATTGACGAATAGTTATACATTGTCGCATTACAGGCCCCGCCGACTGGTGTTCAGACGCTTAGGCCATGTATCCAGGCTAACGCATTTTTCCAATAGTTTTCAATGGGAGCACCGCGTTTTTAAAACAGAAGCAGTGACGAGGCGCTAAGCGTCTATTTCGCGCTGAGTGCAAAGCACACTGTGTTTTTTACCGGTCTTTTTGTCCATATTGTGACATACATCTGACTGTAAAGGCTTGTACGCACCAAGGACGATAACTGTAATGATATAGTTCTAAAAAAAATTCTAAATATAAAAGAATAGCAGAGTCCACAACTATAATGATTACGGCACACAGAGGAACGATGTCGTTGGAATCACTTTCAGAACTATTTTCAGCTGATGAATGATAAAAACATTGACAGCCAATCAGAATCCATCCTGCTTTACAGAACTTGAGCATATAAATCAGCAGACGACAAAACTGCAGCACGCACTTGGAATAAACAGAACAATATTGTGCGTTGGTGTGAATGGTGATATAGTTATTGTTAGGGTTAGTTATTGTTTAGTTATCGTTCTTGGTGTGAACAGGCCTTAAAAAGGACAAAATATAGGGTGGGGGCTTTATTCTATGCATCGGTTGTTGATTGGACCGGAAGGTCCAGTTGTGACAACAAAAAAAAAGAAAAAAGAAAAAGAAACATACATGAATGAATCATTCACAACAAGATATTTAACATGCATTTAGAAAATGCATTTGAATTTTCATTTAATGCCAACTTTAACATAATGGTAGAGCCTTAGCTGTAAGCTGTAAGTCTAGCAGGAGAATATAAAAAATATAAAAAATATTAAAATGCTGAAATGTAATTAGTGTCTGTACCTCATTATAGAGAAGCAGGGGTGAGTCTAAAGTCCCATTGCAGTCGTGAAAGTTTTTGTTGCAGCAGCTTAGAGGAACTTCGTATTTTCTACTGTGATTAAACCAGGGTGTTTCTAACCAGTCTGTGTAGTTGTAAACACCACAACACCGCAACTGTAACAAAAAAAAGTGTTACAATCTAATTTTACCAAACACATAGAAATCCTAAAGATTTCTGTGCAAATACCTCACACTGAAGGGCATTTACTGCTTTGGTATCAGGATCTTGGCTATTACCACTGTAGTTCTGAAACACATCTTTAAGGGGAGCCAAGTCCACATCGAGCTAAAAAAGATGTAATTTAATATTAAAACCGTTTCAGTGAAATACACTTTTTTAAAGCCAAGTAACTTAAAATTCCAGTTACCTTCCCTTTATGAGTGTATGCCAATGCTGCAGTAGTAACCACAACGCAAAACACAATAATGAGAAAATACACAAACTGAAAGACAAGAAATATACAAATATGAACACCACACCTCATTCTTATGAGTAAATTATTATTATTCAGTCCTGTTTTTATTTCATAAAAATACAAGGTTTTTTTCCATCTCACCAATCCGTGTAGACATGAAGATTTTTTGTTGGACACCAGACAGCCAATGCTTCCACTGATAAGGAGGATGGCTCCTCCGACAACAGCCAGCAGTGCAGGGAGAATTATATGAAAGCTGCTAAAGAACATACTGTAATCTCTGTATTTATGCAGCAAGAATGAACCACCCAGACCTGTAATCCCAGCCAGCTAGACAAAGTAAAGAACGAAGGAATTTAAAAACAAGAGGAAACAAAACAGCAGATGTATTTCCTAAACACCATTTCTTGTCATGTGCTGTACATGTGAGCAGTCATGTCACTGTTTTAGAAAAACACATCTTTTTCTATTTTTTTTTCTTTTCACTGTAGTAACACTCCTATTGCCTACTGTTGCCTATACATATTACACAAGGTGTAGGCCTATATAATAGGCTACATCCAAGGCTAGTTGTTACACTTTAATATTTCCCAGGGCATTTAAGAACACAATTTCAAAAATCATTTTAAATCTACCTCCATCATTGTTGACCCTTGCCTGTATTGTTTACTTATTTACCATACAGCTATTACAAAAATATGATGCTATTGAAATTTAGCTTGGATTATAGAATTCTCAAAAAGGCCATTCATAAAATGTGTGTTTTAAACCAACATACAAAGCCACTTCTAGAGAAAACATGCAATTATATATAAGTAGTTATGGCAAATGCATTAGTATTATGATGACAAACGAAACAAACAAGTGCATGATATGCTGCCTAAACTCACCGATAAAATAAGAGAAGCAATTTTAAGAACAATTCCGAAAGCTCTTCTCCTTAGAGCCATGGCTCTGCTTTAATCGATTCGCGTGAACGCGTAATCTATACACACATATTTAAAACGCGGTTCTCTCAAGGTCTCTCGGTCCAGTTCAACCTCAACAGTGACGAACACTGATATGATTTGAAGGATATAAAAATCGAAACCAGATAAAATTGCGGAAGTCACTGAATCTAGTAAACAAGTAGGGGGCACTGTACCAGGGAAATAAAGTATCACTCGAAGCCACATAATAATAATCCTCAAAAATAAATTCCGTTTATATGATATTAATTGGTGGTGTTTTACAACATATAGGCTAGCCTACATTTTTTTAAAGTCTACTTTAAACGGTATCATATAAATTTATTTATTTTCATTTATTATTCTTTTTAAGTAGAACACATTTATTAACAATTGGGAATAATAAATATTCAAAACGCATTAAAAAAAACTAATAACCACGAGGATAATAATGGTATGCTCATAATTATTATTGAACGCGAACACAATTGTTATATTCAAATGTTGATATAATAAATCTGAAAAATTCACACACTCACACACACACACACACACAAAACTTCAAAAGATGTTTTTATTGGACGTCATTATTTTGCGACAAATTTGCTGGTCTTGTCATTGAGAAGCAAGATGGCGTCAGCATCAGACCATCAGGGTGCTCCAGACAGCGAACTGGACGAATTATTAGACAGTAAGTTTTGAGGATGACTTAAATATAAAAATAACGACAGTTAAAATGTGCGAATGTTTGAGCCCTTTTGTAATGTTACTCTTTAGTGAACTAGCGTTTAGAAGGCGGTTGTCACAGTGCCGTTGCTGCTCCGCTACTATGTGCTCATGCTTGTCTCAGTGATTGTACTTTTTTTAGGCATGTGAAAACATTACAGTGTTCGTCGTTTAATTAATTAGAGATCCTCAGTCTATCTCTTTGATGGTCCCATAAAAACTCGTAAATTATGTTCAAACCGGGTTTTGAAGTTAAACGGAGCTTTAGGAGCTGCATGTTTACTAGCCAACTTTGCTATTCATGCCGTGTAATGAAATCAGTCACATGATTATATATAATCAAAACTGATGCACGTATACCTCTGGTACACCAATGTTAGTGTTTCCTCAACCTCAACTACAGGTGCTCTTGATGATTTCGACAAGACCAGTGTTCCCCCTATGGCCCCTGAGGCCCCCACTGCCCCTGATGCAGGTACGAGTGACGAGAAGGTAATAAACACGTTTTTACATTTTTATAGCAATTCGAGTAGTGACCAGATTTTTTCCAACATTTTCCAGCACTTTTACAGTTAGTTTGTTTCATGATTGTTGCCGGTTAATTTTTATTTTTTCCTCTGTTCATTTCATCCTCAGCCCCCTCTGCTGGAGGACAGTAAGTTCTTTGAGACTCTCTTTGATGGTGAGATGGCCAATCAAGCACGCGAGGAGTGGGAGAAAGCCATGGCTGAGCTAGCGCAAGAAGAACCTGACCTTCTACAACATTTTCATAAGCTGTCTGAGGCAGCAGGTAAAGTAGGTGAGTAATCTGAAATGGAGCACTGTTGGATGAAGATATACTAACTATTATCCTATATTCCAATTGTTTTGACAAATTATAATTTTTTTTAATTTAGGCACAGATGTAGCTTCACAGCAAGAGTTCACCTCCTGTCTTAAAGAGACCCTTAGTGGTTTGGCGCAAAATGCAGACAACCTGCAGGTAAACCCACTTTGAGTTTCTCATATTGCAATGTAAATTAATTCAAGGAAATGATGTGACATGGTTTTAATGATACACTACAAAAGTTTGGGATCGGTACGATATTTTTTCTAAAATACAGTAAATGTATAATCACAATTTTAAATAACTGTTTTATATTTTTTATATATGGAATTTATTCCTGTAATGGCTTTCAGCTGCCGTTATTCCAGTTTTCAGATTTACATGTACAAGAATGAAATGTAAACCATGATACTATTTTTCACATAGGTGTAATTTGTGGGTGGGGAATGTCCCCACCACTTTTTGCCAGGGTCAATATTGTCCTCACCACATTTTTAAAAACCTCTTGCTGCACGGATATGCCTAATGCAAATGAAACATATCCAGTTGACGTTCATTTGTGTTAAATAAGAGCCGATCTAAGGGCTGTCATTTGTTGTTTTTGAAATCATGCTGAATGTTCGTTGCCAATGTTATCAGTGGCGGAATGTTCTCTTTTGGCTCGTGCGCACTCTTCACACAGACGAGCGTGTCAATCTATCACTTAATTCTGTTGTCCCTGTTCCCTGCTCTTGATATACAATCATTGATGAACATCTTTGATTTTAATGAGTAAAAAAAACTATATGAGGACGGATTAGAACCCCCAAAAGACAGCTTTTATCTGAAATATAAATATATTGTAACATTATAAAGTACTTGATATCACTTTTGATCAATTTAATACATCTTTGCTGAATAAAAGTATTAATATTAACTAAAAATATCTTACTGATCCCAAACTTGAAAGGTAATGTATGTCAGAAAAAATGTAAAGAAATGTGATAAACAAAAGTCAGCCATGGGTGGAGCGTGAAGTCCAGCTCCCCCTCTCTGGACGTAATATGTGGAGCTAGATGGTCCAGCCACACCCTAATCCTACCCATTACCCTATCCCTCCACCCCTTAGTTCTACAGAGGTAGAGTGGGACTTGGTCAAGCTCAACCCATGACGTCCAGAGAGGGGGATCTAGATGTCATTTGGCTCTGCAGTGAGCACCACTTGCTTTTACCTTTAAATGCAGAGTGCAGGACTAGCTGGAGATGATCTGGTAAAGACCTTGGAGAACCTGGGATTGAATGAAAATGGGGAGGGAGGAGGAGAAGATGGCAATATTCTCCCAATTATGCAGTCCATCATGCAGAACCTTTTGTCTAAAGAAGTTCTCTATCCTTCGCTTAAAGAGATAACGGAGAAGGTGAGTTGTTTACAGCATCTACCTGACTGTCTTACTGTGTCCAGTGTCCTATCATCAATTAAAAACAAACACATTCCATTTAATCTCTCTCTATATATATATATTTACTTATTTACTTACTTACTTACTAATTTCACACAATTTGCATTTAGTACCCTGAATGGTTGGAGGGCAACAGGCAGTCCCTCCCCCCAGACCAGTTCATGCGGTATGAGCAACAGTACAAGATCATGGGAGAGATATGCAGCCAGTTTGAGAAAGATGGAGACAAAGACAGCACATTTGATAACATTCTAGAACTCATGCAAAAGGTAAAAAACATATAATTTTAAAATTGAGTAATCCATTTATTTTTATAATGATTTAGAGCCATATTTTCAGGTTTGTTTATATGTATGAATTACTTAATCATTTTCTTGTACCCTTTTTACTTAAAAACATAATAATATAACTTAATATAACCTTTCAGAAATGTTACATAACAGAAATGTTAATATTTTGTTAATAATGTCTTACCCTTAGCTGCAAGACTTGGGTCAACCTCCAAAAGAGCTAGCTGGAGAGGCAGTGAGTATTTTTTTTTATTATTATTATTTTACAATAGATATGTCATTTACATAATCAAAATGTTTGTTCTTATATTTTCAGCCTCCTGGCTTGAATTTTGACCCAGAAGCTCTGCACCTTCCTGGAGCACAAGGGATTCCTGGAGCAGAGCAGTGCTCAGTCATGTGATCTCAATGAGGTCAAATTTATGTATGTTTAAAAACTATACAATTTGGAGCCAATTATCTGAACCTGAATTGGACACAGTGGATCATGCTCCGCTTTTAAAGGAGTTTGTTTTGTGTCTGCACTGAAACTGTGAACTTCACTACATTAATTTGACCTTGTAGTTTTTGTCCACAGAGGTTCTTTTCATATTCATCCCTAATCCATTTACTGTTGTCACTGTAGAGCAGCTCGTAATGTTTTGAGTGAAGCAAGTGTGAAGTGTGCCGACAGCTTGGTAAGAAAGATTCAAGGTCTTCTGAATTTACTTCAAGCACATTTGACCGCTTGTGCGGTGAATTGTGTTTTGTATAAGTAGACACGAATGCATGGAGTGATGGGAAAAGTATTTCCAGTTTAATTTTACTTTTAAAATCTCAGAAGAATGGTCAGAGGCTACAAATAGCTTTCATCGGATTGATGAAATCATTTTAAAATAAAGTGTAATATCTATTCTATTCTCATACTATATCATTAGTTTCATTTCTGTGATTTGAAAACTATTCAGTGACAAATGAATCTCTCAGATTAAGATGAATAAAAATAAAAAAACTAACTGCTGGCACTTCAGATCCAGGTTCATAATATATCCATAATTTCATTGTGTCAAACATAGGCTGCATTTGTGTTTGAGTGGAAAAATTATATCTTCTAATGGATCTGTCTGCATATAGATCAGTTTGGAGTAGTGAATTGCCATGTAGATCTATATCATTCCCATCATTCCTGTGGTGGTGCCTCTATGTGATGTGCTATTGTCATAATAATAGTCCTAATTTGCCTTGATTAAAATAATATTGTTTCATAGTTCAAAATTAATACTCTGTTTTAACACTCAAAGAACATCACCTTAAATCCCAGGATACCTGAAAAAAAGGTTACATTTTGTAGTCATATGCTTTTGAGGGGATGTTTACAGGCTTCTTTTGCAAACAGGTTTGAATGCCTGGAAGTGGGATCCTTTCACAGGATCGAGTATGGAACTGATAGTTGACTTGCTTTCTTGACACATGTCGTTGGTTATATGTAGTATGGTATTATCTGGCCAATATGAGGAGGATATAATAGGTATGATGAACAGGACAAAAATATCCATTGGTTACAACACTCAGGGGTTGCTCAAACACCCAAGCACTTAAATCAGCTCATCAATATTCCCTTAAATGTACAGTTCATTGGTATTTTCACTACATGAAAGTCTAATAAATGTTATAAACTCACATTATTCTTTGCCTGCTCGATTTTATTCCAGTCACATATCAAATGAAACTAAGACCATTGATTACACACAATTGTCTATGGTTGTTAATTTATATTCTAACCATTTTACATTTTTAGTGGCTTTAACACTTTAAAAAAATAATAACCAGCAAGGAGGTAACCTTTGGACATTTTGTGGTTTGTTTATGGCCGTTTTATATGATGTATGGAGTGTCTATGTGGGTAAATACTTAGATCTGCTGTGAATGAATACGTCATTATGATGATTACGTTACGTTTGATCACGAATACGTTACGTATTATGCACCAACCAATTTATCATAAAAATAATTTGACTTTAATAGTAGTTTGTGTTTTTACCGAAATCCTTATTTAATCTTCTAATATCTTGATTCAATGAAACAAATAGTGGGACAGCATTCAAATGTTGGATTATTTCCAAAGTTACAGGTGAAATGTGTAAAAAAAAATTGCTTCGACACTAGCGACCGGAATTGTAAAGTAGTATTTTCTGTCTCTAGAATAATGTGATAATTTATTTTAAGTTATAATAAACATTGGAACTAATAATATGGCAAAATTATGGAAACAACCACCATGATGACTAAAACCGCAACAAAGAACAATGCAATATACTATTGTTTACTTATACACGCAGTGTTCCTGATTATTATTAACGTTTATTGACAGTGGTCTGTCAAGTGACTGACTGATAAAAATGCGTTTTTCATCTTTTTAAAACGCAGATGACAAAGGCTTCATGACGTGGACTTTGTGATGTTGGCATTTGAATCATCAAACTTTATTTGTTCGCGCACGGGAACACGCCACGGCCCGGGTTGAGTGCTGTGGATTGAGTAGACGTGTCAGCTACGGAAGTGGAGCCGCAGAATCCTACACGCATAATCCCTTCCTAACGGGGGATGTTTTAGGATTTAAATGAACGTAAACTGATCTACATCTACATACATAACGCATTCCTATTCGGTTATTATTGTCAGTGGAAATGTTGACCAAATTCGAGACAAAGTCGGCCCGGGTGAAAGGTAAGATATCTGGCTCTGGCTAACTTCCCTTGACTGCTTTTTAATGCAATTATTATGTTTCTCTTTATGTTCGTTTGTCTGATTTGCGTCTATTCTTAATCTTTGTTGAATATAATCCACTGTCTTTTTCAGCAAGCATTCAATTAAAATCGTGCTGAATACTGTAACTTATGTCATTCGGCGTTAGCACAACGCTAGTATTTGTTGTTAGCCATTCAGACGTTGCAGTAAATATTCTCTTCTCTGATGTTTTTTGTATTTTTGTTTCGTTGAGAACGCGCTGAATTCATTATCTTGACCAGATTGTTATAATTTATAAAGGAATAATAATAGGGTTAAATTAATGTCAATGTGATTATGTTCTCATAATACCATCTTGTTGACCTGACTGTCTTTATATTAATAAATAGCTGAATTGATTGTTTTGTCTTTTTCTGTAGGGCTGAGTTTCCACCCGAAACGGCCCTGGATTCTCGCTAGTCTGCACAACGGCGTCATCCAGCTGTGGGACTATCGCATGTGCACTCTTATCGACAAGTTTGACGAGCATGATGGTATGAAACAGCCGATCAACTATTTCATTGCCTCCTGTCATTTATTCTGCGATCTAATGATGATGTGAATTCATTTAGGTCCAGTCAGAGGTATTGACTTCCATAAGCAGCAGCCACTGTTTGTGTCGGGAGGAGATGACTACAAGATCAAGGTTTGCTTGCTTCATTCTCAGTACTGTTGTTTGAGAAATTTGTCACCTGGCCACTGCTACTTAATAGTTGGATGGAGTCGGTTAGAGTTTCAATTTGTTACTACCAATGAAGAACATTTCTAAAACATTTGTTACATTTTAGTGTGTTTTATCAGTTAATGGACCTGAGCAAACATGAACTTACTTTTTAATTTTATTAGTTCACTCAAAAATGAAAATTTATTCCATAATTTACTCACCCTCAAGAAATCCTAGGTGTATATGACTTTCTTCTTTCAGCCAAACTCAATAGGAGTTATATTTAAAAAAAATATATATATTCTGGCTCTTCCCAGCTATATAATGGGAGTGAATGGTACCTTGTTTTTGTAGCCCAAAAAAGAGCATCCACCCATCCATCATAAAAGTAATCCAGACGGCTCCAGGGGGGTTAATAAAGGCCTTCTGAAGCAAAACGATGCGTTACCGAAAGCCAGTCATTACAATTTATATATATATATATATATATATATATATATATATATATATATATATATATAGAGACCGGACCTCTCTTGTAAAATGTTACTGAGTTTTTCTCACATGTTTTGATGTACTGACAGTTATTTGACTCTGATTATTAGGTGTGGAACTACAAGCTGCGTCGGTGTCTTTTCACTCTGCTTGGACATCTTGACTACATTCGTACCACATTCTTCCATCATGTGAGCCCTACTCGCATCCAACTTTATGATGCTCTTTAATAATTATTTTAATAATGTTTACAATAGACTAACTTCTAGCTGTCTTTTTCAGGAGTATCCCTGGATCCTGAGTGCTTCAGATGATCAGACCATTCGCATTTGGAACTGGCAGTCCAGAACATGTGTCTGGTGAGTCTTTAGACGGCTCATGAACTAGTGGATTTGCACAAGTAATCAAGAATTTTTGGTTCCACTTAATTCCGATAACCCACTTTAGACATTCTGCTAATTATTTATAAGGAACTTTGCAACTACACCGCATCTAACTTTGATTAGAGTATTAGTAGCGAGTCAGGTGTTCGGGTTAGTAGAATAAGTTGACATGTAGTTACTTATAGTAGAATGTCTGCTGGGGGAACATCAAAATAAAATGTGAGCAGATATTAAGCAGACAGTCTACTAATACTCATATGATTGATAGGTAGTTGACAAGTTGCAAAGTCACTTACACTTTTTTAATTGTCTAAAATAGACCATCGAAATAGTGTTACCAAATTTAATTAATTCACTTAATTATTAGGATATTGAAATTAACCTATTTTGGAACCATTATTAATGATGTAACTTTTGCGAATAAAACCAAAAGCTAAATTTCATGTACAAAAATTACCTGAAAATGCTCACCCCTTTTAAAAACAAATAGTTTGACCTGAGCAACACTATTATTACCTGTAGCTAAGTGAAACTGAGTTGTTCATGTTCTCTGTGCTGTCTCTTCTCTGTAGTGTGCTGACGGGGCATAATCACTATGTGATGTGCGCTCAGTTCCATCCCTCTGAGGACCTGGTGGTGTCGGCCAGCCTGGATCAGACTGTGCGCGTGTGGGATATTTCCGGTGAGGAGGCTTGGGACAGGATTGAGTGTTTTGGGAAGGCTGGGGAGGTGGGAATGGAGAGAGGATGGAGGAAGATAGAGGCTGCCTAATGGCATACTCTTCCTCATGTCCTCTCTCTACAGTGTGTACAGAACAAAACTCTGTGGGCTTGAAGCAAAAACACTTCTCACACTCATGCATCAAGCATTTGTCTAGTGATTCAATACTTTTTTTTTTTTTTTTTTTTTTTGTGTTATTTTTGGGAAGATTAAAGGGATGGTTCACCCAAAATTGAAAATGTTGTCATTACTTACTCAACCCCATGTTGTTCCAAACCTGTAAGAGTTTCTTTCTTCTGTTGAACACAAAAGAAGATATTTTAAAGAACGTTGGTAACCAGACAGTTGATGGAACCCAGTGACCTCCATAGTATTTCTTTTTTTTACTATGGAAGTCAATGGGTGCTGTCAACTGTCTGGTTACCAACGTTCTTTAAAATATCTTCTTTTGTGTTCAACAAAAGAAACAAACTCATACAGGTTTGGAACAGCTTGAGGGTGAGTAAATGATGACGACAATTTTAATTTTTGGGTGAACTATCCATTTAAATAGTGATGTTGAGATGACCAAATCACTGAGAGGTGATGTTTACATGGAACAAACAATTCATGAAACACTTAAAATAAAGGCTCAAAAAGTCTTATTCAAGGAAAGTTGAATGTGAGAGGTGTTTTTGAGATTCTGCATGTTTTAGTGATGTTGTCAATGTCTGTGTCTTTTGCTTTCATTGTTCTGAACCTCTTTCTTGCTCATTAACCTTTAAAACCACTGCTGTCTGCACTGACTGAGAACAAATACTCATTCCTTAACACTATACACAAGTTTAAAGCCTTAACACAAGTTCTTTCTCTGCCTATTTTCCCTTCACATAAAATATTAAATGAATATGTTACTGCATGGATAATACAAATACATGCAATGTAATTGTATTAGGTATTGAAAACTAATAATTCTTCTTGAATTTTCTTGAATTTAACAGTGGTTCTCAGCCTTTTTCACCCCAAAGTCCCCCATTGTCCTAACAATATTTGAAGGCAATATTCGATTTAAAAAAAACAGTTTTTATTTATTTTTAACCCAACAAAAAATTTAACGCATAAAATAACTAGAAAAGTTTTTTTTTATATATATACATTTTATTTAATTTTTTAAATACCCAATTTATATACAATAAAAGTTATACAATTTTATTAATTTGCATTACCTCCAAGTTGATGCATCAACTTTTAGACCAGTAACATGAACATAGATCTGTCATTTAATCTTTAAATTGACTCTTAACACAACATGAATGCATGATTGAAGCCATGCATACTGCATTAAAATATGCAATAACAAATGCATGACTTAACTGGAGTCTTTCTCGCTCCTCTAACATCCAACGCCCCTCCAGAGAACATTTGGACACGCTCCACCCCATCAATCCACCAGTCAGTTCCATCCCTGCTCTCTTCCTGTACAGCTCCTATGCCCCTCTGGAAACATCCACATCTGTACATTGGTTTCTGGTGCAGCTTTTGTTGGGCTTTTATTCATTTAGCAGACATTTGGAGTGCTGAGATTATAGACGCACATCCTGCTCTCCTTTCCTTTTCTCTGCGTCCTGACCTGAGTTAAGCCAATCACCTCCCTGTCATTGATTTACATGCATCAAACCCAATCTGAAGTGATTTTGAGCTCTGTGATCACATTTAAACTGTGCTGTTCTGTTTTGATTGTTGTCTTTGCTGTTAGTCTGGTGGTGAAGTTTACTATACTTCCTTTACTCAGGTTTAGACCTAATGGAGGACATATGTTGTGTTTGTGTTCTCGAGCACCTGCGAATGTTTAGCAGCCCAACAAAATGTTTGTGTGTTTGCTGTCTCACATATCATGTGTCTTTGAGTAGCAGTTTTAATGTTGTTCCTCTGTTTTCCCTCCCTGGTATGTGGGTGATCCTGTGTAATTTTCAAATGGGTCCCATGTGCGTGTCGGACTGTAAATGTTGCTTCCAGGTCTGAGAAAGAAGAACCTGTCTCCGGGTGCTGTAGACACGGAGGTGCGTGGCATCTCTGGTGTTGACCTGTTTGGGGCCTCTGATGCTGTTGTGAAACATGTTCTGGAGGTAAGAATATGGTTGTAGTGGTCTTGGTGCTGTAAAGTGTGATTTGTGGTCAAATCAGTTTTGTTGTCAAATCAGTTTTGTTGTTTGCTTGAATAAAAGTTTGTGTTCTCTTGCTCTGGTCTCAGGGTCACGATCGAGGTGTAAACTGGGCAGCCTTCCATCCCAGCATGCCTCTAATTGTGTCAGGAGCAGATGACCGGCAGGTCAAAATCTGGAGGATGAACGGTACGTGTAACTCTGCAAAATAACTAAAGCTTTACATATAAAACAGTGGGCAGAATAATATCAGTCACTTAACCTTTTCGATTTTAAATAACAATTCCAGCAGTAAAGCTTTAGCTTCTTGATAGATGCTGTCATCCAGGGGTTTCGCTTAATTGCTGTGGTTGAAATGCTTTAAAAAGCTTTGGCTTTCTGCACAAAATTAAGCTCTGGTCCAATTAACAGCTTTTCTTTAAAAGTTAATCTTGAAAATGGCGTGGATAATAAATTAGCAACAATGTCCTCTTCAGCAATGTTGCTTGCAGTTTCCTTAGCGAATAGCACTAGCTATCTTATCAGCCTTTTATTTTCCCTGATCGAGTTCCTCACAGCGAGTGGTATGCGTCATTTTTCTGTCATTTGAAATTAGTCTCTCATTGACTTGCTATGGCTTGGCCCTCTGTAATTTCACAGCTGGACCACCAATCACAGAGTTCCCTGGCGGTTCCCGTCTGATATAATGAATAAAATGTGGAAAAATTTGGTTACATTATTTTGTTTTGTAAATTATCCCTTCTTCTAGAGTCTAAAGCGTGGGAGTTAGACACCTGTCGGGGGCACTACAACAATGTGTCCTGTGCGGTGTTTCACCCTCGTCAGGAGCTCATCCTGTCCAACTCTGAGGACAAGAGCATCCGTGTGTGGGACATGTCCAAGAGGACTGGCGTCCAAACCTTTCGTAGAGATCACGACCGTTTCTGGGTGCTGGGTGCTCACCCCAACCTCAACCTGTTTGCTGCTGGTAGGTTACTGTTAATAACAGTCGAATGGTTTTGGCGATGACATGATATGCATTAACGTGTTATTCGTAACTTCTCAGGCCATGACAGTGGGATGCTGGTGTTTAAACTGGAAAGAGAACGTCCAGCTTACGCCGTGTATGGTAACATGTTGTACTATGTGAAGGATCGCTTCCTGCGTCAGCTCGACTTCAACAGCAGCAAGGATACAGCCGTCATGCAGCTACGCAGGTTTGTGAATTTCAGTGTCTTTTCTACTTTGAGTTTGAAGACCCTAAATGTGCACCTACAACAGGTTTGAACTTTTCAGTTGAACGGTTTCTTTTATATTCGCAGTGGATCCAAATTCCCAGTGTTCAGCATGTCCTACAACCCCGCAGAAAATGCTGTGCTGTTGTGCACTGTGAGTATTGTAGAATCTTTTTAGTCTGCTCAATTAAATCAAGGTGCTTTTTTGTACTTGTGCATTTCTTCCTCTTTCCCCTCCAGAGAGCTACTAACCTGGAAAACAGCACATATGATCTATACTCCATTCCCAGAGAGAGCGACTCCCAGAATCCTGATGGTAACATTTGATCTTTTCTCTTTAGAAGTCCTTAATCCAATGTGCAATACAAAATGTTAAATTCTTCTGCCTGTTTTCAGCTCCTGAGGGAAAGCGCTCCTCTGGTCTGACTGCAGTTTGGGTGGCCAGGAACCGGTTTGCCGTTCTTGACCGCATGCACTCAGTAAGTGAATCAAGCTAAATTTATCTAAAAGAAAAGAGTATTGCAGCATTGACTTATTTTTGTAGGCCATCCCAGAAGTTAGCAACATCCTGGATCCCTCGACAAAACCTAATAGGATTTTTCCATTGGCTTTTGGATTATTGCTGAAAATAAACTCTGTGAAAAGTTTGAACAACTTTTATGAATTTTGAAGCATAAATACAACTGCCAGAAGTAAAAAGCTAAACGTAGGCTATAAACAAACTACACCACGGTTGCATGACTTCAACACCATTAAGCTTCTGACTCTCTCAGACATTGATTAAAAACATTTTAATTTGAGTTAAAATAGTTTGCAAGAGTGCAAGTATAAAGTCAACGAGCCTGTAAAAGCGGATTAGTGAGTAGATTTTTTTTTTTTTTTTTTTTTTTTGACATGACATTTAATGTTCCTGACAACCTCTGTAGTCCTGTTTAGCAAGACAAGTAAAAGCTTTAGAAAATCACAAGGAGGTAAAATATATGGAGCTTGTGCAAAAATGTGTCATCCTTGCAGCATTAAATAAAGGAGTTATGACCATGTACTCAAACACCTTTTTTTTGTCTCACCACAGCTCCTGATAAAGAACCTGAAGAACGAGATTGTGAAGAAGGTCCAGGTACCAAGCTGTGAGGAGATCTTTTATGCTGGAACTGGGTCACTGCTGCTGCGTGATGCTGATGGAGTCACGCTGTTTGATGTGCAGCAGAAGCGCTCCCTTGCCACGGTTAAAATTGCTAAAGTCAAATATGTGGTGTGGAGTTCAGATGCCAACCATGTAGCCCTGCTGGCCAAACACGGTACTGCAAACTCAAAAATTGGTTGTATAGGCTTCAGCATATCAAAAATCTCCACCCTTAAGGGTTGTTCAAGCATTTTTGCCTTGTAACAAACAAAATAATCCCACATCATGTCATGCACATCTGACCCTCTGCTCTTGCTTGTTCAGCCATCATGATCTGCAACAAGAAGTTAGAGAGCCTATGTAACATCCATGAGAACATCAGAGTGAAGAGTGGCGCCTGGGCCGAAAACGAAGTCTTCATCTACACCACCTCCAACCATATCAAATATGCTCTCACCTCCGGGTAAAGCTCCAATAGCCTGAGACACAACTCCATTAAGAAAACCATACTGTTTTTGCCTAACCTGATAATGGCATGTTATTCATATTCCATTTTTTTTTTCTCAGTGATCATGGTATAATCCGTACATTGGATCTACCCATCTATGTGACAAGAGTCAGGGGCAACAGTGTGTACTGCCTGGATCGTGAGTGCAGACCACGAGTGCTAAATATTGACCCCACCGAGTACCGTTTTAAACTGGCTCTGGTCAATCGCAAATACGAGGAGGTTAGTGTGTATTTTCAGCCATGAGACTTGTTTTATTTTATTTGTTTTATTTTATTTCAATTTTGTTTTCTAATTGTATTACATTTTTAATTTTCCATTTTAACTTTTAATTATTATTTTTTAAATGCCACAAATGAAATATTCCTATTATCTGACAGATGTCCCTGAGACTTTTTTTTTTTTTTGTCAAGAACTCTGCCTGTCAGTCATTTTGCACATTCAGATTTGCCTTTCAATGACTTTTTTTCTTCTTCTACCCAACACCCTCAGGTTCTTCATATGGTGCGTAATGCTAAACTGGTTGGTCAGTCCATCATTGCTTACCTACAGAAGAAAGGTTACCCCGAGGTTGCGCTGCACTTCGTCAAAGATGAGAAGACCCGTTTCAGCCTGGCACTGGAGTGTGGAAACATCGAGGTATACTTTAGTGATATTTATGGAGGTTGAAGGCTTCAATACTTTTGCCTGAACAGGTGTTTATTTTTGATTTGTTTGTTCCTGCAGGTGGCGCTGGAGGCTGCAAAAGCCCTGGATGAACGAAGCTGCTGGGAGCGTCTCGGCGAGGCTGCGCTTCTACAGGGCCATCACCAGGTGGTGGAGATGTGCTACCAGAGAACCAAGAACTTCGACAAGCTCACCTTCCTGTACCTCATCACTGGAAACCTGGCCAAGCTCAGGAAGATGATGAAGATAGGTGAGTGACGATGAAAATAGCTGTAAATTACCATTCAAAGATTTGGGGATGGTAAGAATTTGTTTTGTTTTTTTTTAGGTTTTTGAAAGAAGTCTTGTATGTTTAATAAGGCTGTGTTTATTTAAACAAAAATACAGCTAAAACTGTTATGTTGTTAAATATTACAATTTAAATAAGCTGTTTTCAATTTTAATATATTTTAAATTGTAATTTATTCCTGTGATGGCAAAGCTGAATTTTCAGCAGTATTTACCTCAGTCTTCAGTGTCACATAATCCTTCAGAAATCATTCTAATATGCTGATTTGCTGCTCAAGAAACAATTCTCATTATTATCAATGTTGAAAACAGTTGTGCTGCTTAGTATTTTTGTGGAAACCGTAAAGGCCCTGATAGTGATATACCTTTGCAGCGGTGTACTGTTATCGAACATCCAGACTCCCTAAAAGCGGTGTGTAGATGAATGTTAATGTGTTTCGTGTTTCCTCTCAATGACAAAATAAATGCACAACAAAAATGACAGCAGTGAGAAAACAGCAATTAAGAAAGCTGTATAAACTGCTTTTAAACACGATGTGGATGTTTGCACAAGCTCTGCAATTCTGCACTTCAGTCAAGTAAAGTCATGTTTATTTATATAGCAAAACATTTAAACCAAACAGCTTTACAGTATTAAACATGAAAAACTGTGTCAGTGTGGCTTACAATTAGAATCGCACTTCAATTTCTACTATAAAGCAGCTCTCCAGTGTTTTTCATTTGCGGATGTCTGACCTTGACGGACTCAACAGAGGAAATGAACTGGAGAAGATTTCCACATCAAAGAGGGCGGAGCCCCAGAGTGCATCTACCTATAATGTAATCGCCTTGGACCAATGGTAGTTCGAAGGTGTTTACCAGCCAGAGCAAACTTTTCGAACTCCTAAACGAACTTCGTTTTGGCCTAATTTTGTTCGAAATTCTTCGATTATGCTTGAAGTATATCAAGGCCTTAATATTTTTTTTAAGGATTATTTGTTAAACAGAAAGTTCAAAGAACAGCATTTATTTGAAATAAAATGTTTTGTAGCATTATACATGTCTTTTAATCAGTTTAAAGCATCCTTGCTGAATAAAGGTATGAACTTATTTCAACAACAAAAAAAATCTTAGTGACCCCAGACTTTTGAATAAGACTTTTAGAATTAATTCCTGTGGATTGTTTGAATGATGTTTGAATGATTTATTACAGCTGAGATAAGAAAGGACATGAGTGGACACTACCAAGGTGCTCTTTACCTGGGTGACGTCAGCGAGCGTGTGCGGATCCTGAAGAACTGTGGACAGAGTGAGTGCTGTCACATTTTCATTCATATGATTGTTTTAATGCTATTTATTTAATGAAAATGTATCACATTCATTCTCAGAGTCTCTGGCTTACCTGACTGCTGCCACTCATGGGATGGATGAGGAAGCTGAAGCCCTGAAGGAGACCTTTGACCTGGAAAAAGAAATGGTATGATCTATTCTCATTACTAACAGAGATGCACATATTCGCTGATGAATGATTCCGCAGAATGATTGAACGGTGGGTTCATGTACAGGTGCCAGAGGTAGACTCCAATGCTCAGCTGTTGCAGCCGCCACCTCCCATCAACCCCTTGGACACTAACTGGCCTCTGCTAACCGTCTCCAAGGGCTTCTTCGAGGGAGCCATTGCTGCCAAAGGTGACAGACTGTTTTTTTTAGATGCTCATACTCATTTACAATGTGTTACCTGGATTTATAAAGTTGGATGGATCTAATTTTTGAAGAATAACAGCATGAATTGTTGTGTATGTTTGGATAGGACGAGCAGGGCAGATGGTTGCTGACCTGGACATGGATGCTCCAGGAGATGAAGGCTGGGGAGAAGATGCAGAGCTTCATCTGGATGAAGGTATTTACTCTAGTATTTTATAGTAAAAACCTGTTCTGCAATAAGACAATATTTTTGAAGCAAGAACCCAAACCATACTTAAGGGCTGTTCATACCAAGGACGATAACTATAACTATAAAGTTTTAATAATCCACCCAGAACACTTTAGCACTCTAGAACACTATAGCAACACCCTGACGACCACCTACACCCACAGTCTTACGATCTAAACAATCATCTATCATGCTCTCCTCAGATGGATTCATGGATGCTCAAGAGGGACTGGGCGATGAGGGAGCTATTGGGAAAGATGAGGGAGGAGGATGGGAGGTTGAAGAAGATCTGGATCTCCCACCAGAACTGGTAAGTTTTGTCTAAAACTGCAATAAAAATCAGCTCTGTCTGTAAATGAAACTAGATCTTAAGTAACCTCATCTTGTTGTCTTTCCTTTAACCAATAGGATGTACCTTCTGTTGGAGGAGGTGGTGCAGAGGGCGATGGTTTCTTTGTGCCGCCTACCAAGGGCACAAGCCCCACCCAGATGTGGTGCAACAACTCTCAGCTGGCTGTGGATCACATGTTGGCTGGCTCTTTTGAGACTGCTATGAGGGTAAAAGGATCTCACAAAAATGATTAGGGCTGCACAATCTTGGGGGAAAATTTGAATTGCTTTTATTTAATTTATATATACATTTATTCAAAATAAAAATATTTTCGAACAATATAAATCTTTACTATCACTTTTTATCAATTTAACACATGCTTGCTGAATACAAGTAGTAATTATTTTTCTTTTTTTAAAGAAAGAAAAAAATTACTGACCTCAAACTTTTGTACGGTAGAATATACTGTTACAGAAGATTTCTATTTTAAATAAATGCTGTTCTTTTTTTTTCTTTTTTATACATTGATAATAAATCAGCATATAAGAATTTCTAAAGGATCATGTGACACTGAAATTCAGATTTGCATCACAGAAATAAATTATTTTTAAAGTATATTAAAATGGAAAACCATTATTATAAATAGTTATAATATTTCACAATATTACTGTTTTTTTCTGTATTTTTGAGCAAATAAATATAATATAAATAAAAAAATAAATATATATATTTTTTTTAATAAAAATATTAAACAAAATATTTATATTGTAATATATCACTGGTAGGAAGGAATATATAGTGATGCGCCTAAACTACAAAACTGAAATGTGCCAGATGTTTTTCTGCTGTCTCTAATGCATTTCATTCTCTTTTCCACAGTTACTACATGACCAAGTTGGTGTGGTTCAGTTTGGACCCTATAAGCAGCTTTTTATGCAAACTCTGTCCCGTGGCCGCACCTGTTACCTGGGCCTGCCGTCTCTGCCCTCCTTGCACAGTTACCCCCATAGGAACTGGAAGGACAGCGGGGCTAAAGGGGGTCTGCCAGCGGTGGGTCTGCGTCTCGCTGATCTCATTTCACGCCTGCAGCAGTGCTATCAGCTGACCACAGCAGGACGCTTTGAAGATGCGGTCGATCGTTTCAGAGCCATTCTTCTCTCCGTACCACTGCTTGTGGTTGACAACAAACAAGAGATCGCAGAGGTGTGTTGTGATTCAACATGAGTACTTTTATCAGGGTTTTTGTAGGGTTCGAGTAATAAACATTCTCTTTACTTTCACTTAGGCACAGCAGCTGATCACTATCTGTAGGGAGTATATTGTTGGCCTCACCATGGAAACAGAGAGGAAGAAACTTCCTAAAGACAGTCTCGAACAACAAAAGAGACTTTGTGAGGTAGGTGCATTTCTTTTCAAACATTAAAATCTATAGATTTAAGATTGTATTAATGTACATTAAAATGTCTTTTTTGTGTGTTTTAGATGGCAGCATATTTCACACACTGCAGTCTGCAACCTGTCCACATGGTTTTGGTATTGAGAACAGCTCTCAATCTTTTCTTCAAACTGCGTAACTTCAAAACAGCAGCGGGTTTTGCTCGCCGTCTGCTTGAGCTGGGCCCCAAACCAGAAGTGGCACAACAGGTAAACAAATAATGCTTGTTTTGTCATTTTCAATTATTACAAAATATTACTACTTAATATATTTAAACTATCTTGTGGCCCCTTTGGAAGTGTGATGAGGCCCCCTAGTGGGCCTGAGAACCACTGATGCAAAAATTAGTAAAATGGAAAAATAATATTAGAAGGGAAATGATTGGTAAATAGGAATGTTTTTCAAGCCCTTGACCTTAGATCTAAGATGAATGCTAAAATGTTTTTTGGGGGTTTTTTTTATGATCCACAATTTTTATTAGGGTAATTCAGTTAAATTACATTAAACATCCAATCGTGTCGTGTTTTTTTTATGTAGTTTTGTCACAATACTGGAATTTCAAACATTAATACGATAATTTCGGTATTTGATACCATTTTTGATACCATGGGGAAAACTACCATATATATATACTTCCATACAGATGTATGTTTTTGACCGTTAAAGTGCAAAAAGCCACGAAAAAGAAGTTAAATTTTGACTTTTGATCTGTTTGAGGCAGCTTTATGAGAGCACAACTTTTATATAGCTCAGTGATGCGCACGCTTTTGGTGTCAATATCTGTCAAGATCAATATTTTTGACAACACAATCCCAATGTGTACATTATCTGCTATTCATAACCTGTTGTTCCCCGTCTTTACTTACTCAGACACGAAAGATTCTTGCAGCATGTGAGAAGAGCCTGACAGATGCTCACCAACTGAACTACGACCCCCACAATCCCTTTGACATCTGCGCCGCCTCCTACACTCCCCTGTACCGTGGGCGGCCAGTAGAGAAATGTCCCCTGTCTGGAGCCTGCTACTGCCCCAAATACAAAGGAGAGGTCTGCAGGGTCACACAGGTTAGTTCTAAGCCTTTGTAATGTCAGTGTTTAATAAGTGTTGGTTTATTGAAGGGAGAAAGTCTTATGTTTTCAATAAGTGAGAAGGCAACTTTACTTTTCCCCTTGTTCAATGGTTTATCTCATCATGCGGTGCTATAAAGTGTCCATTTCATTGGCTGTCTCTCTCCTGTTTTTTTTAGGTAACCGAGATTGGTAAAGATGTGATTGGACTGCGTGTCAGCCCACTGCAGTTCCGTTGAACATGCATTGCGTAAGCATGGATGAAAATAAATGCGCTCTGTTTTCTCTCATATGTACTTTTCCTTTATAAGATGAAGTAACAACACCTTTGAGATCAGAAAATTCTAGAAAATACCTTATGTGACTAATCTCTCTGTGACTGTCCTTTCTATTATATATCGAAGGTCTCTACAGTCTGTATTCTTGCGTTTCATTAATCTAAATAACTAATTGTACATCTGTGACCCTGTCAATCAGTGAAAAAAGTTTCAAATATTGAAATAAAATTCTGGTGATCAAATGTTTGACCACTTATTTTTTTCTCCATGTAGGGTGATTATCGTTAACTAAAACTATTAAAAAAATATATTACTTGAAGAAAAAAAATATATTTTTTAAAACTTTAAATACAATTTTGGAAAAGGCTCAGGAATTTCTAATTTTTGTTTAAGTTAAAGTACTAAAATAGCTAAAACTATGTAGACGTTGTTGTTGTTTTTTAATAAAAATGACATAAAATTACTACCTTAAAATTAAAACAAAAATCAATATATCAATGATTCTAAAATAACACACAATGACATGCATAGTTTTCTCGTTTCAAAATGGTACTAGGGAGTGAATGGAAGGTACTTGATTTCATAAATATAATTTTACTTGATTTCATAACATATATTGTGACCACAAGGAGGTGCAAAATCTCACTGAGAATCAAGGCAAGCAAGTTCACATGTTTTTGGTTAGTGTTCTAATTTATTTTGATCAATTGGAAACTTGTGTTTTCAATTCAGTACAAAACAGATGGATTACATTTCTGGTTCGCAGAAACTTGGGAAAAGTAATAAATCCAAGACTTTGTTAAATTAAACACTTTCATAATCCAAGCAGTGTTTAAAAGGAATAGTATACTACTTTTGTTGTTCAACACAAAACATCACAACATTGAAAACTGGATTTTCCAGTATAAGACAGTCATTTAAAGGTATTTGTCACATCCCTGCTGTCTGCTTAAGATCATCCTGCTCACATCGATGTTGTTATTGCTAAAAACCTCTTTTCCATGGTCGACGGTGGCAGCAGGCAGGGATCGGGTGCGGCCCAGAATCCAAGCGAAGTCTACATGAAACAGTCTCAAGACATCAGTGCATGAATATACCAGTGCTGAATTCTCATAGTCAGTGGACAAAATCCAGTATGGAGTGTAGGGCAAAACTGTAAATTCAAGTAGAGAAGCAAAACGTGAAATATGATTCGAAATAATGAAAAATACACATGGCAATGCCATAGCATTTGATCTAACAAATGCTCAAAAAAAGCAAATCAGCTTCGTACCATAAGAAAAACTGATTCCAAGCTTTGCAGGATTTTTTTTGTCTTCCACCACAGCTGTCCCGTCAATTGATCTTAGCTCTCCTTTTCTAATAAAATAAAGTTTATGGTTCAACTTGGTGTCTTATTTATTATACAATTGTGTAATTCAATAAAGCATATGGAATTATAACAAAGTGACCCTTTAAATACTGCTTGACTTGTTGGTACTCACAGAATTTCTGAGCTCGCTACGTGAGCCGTTCCATCCAGCTTAAGAGTAAAGTTAGTCTCAATGCATCTCCCTCGCTCAAACTGTGCTGGAAGTTTAGCGATCTCAAACCACCTGCCCATAAACTACATTAGGATGCAGACAAGCAAGCTATAATAAAAAAAATTAAGAGCAGAATAGAAGACCTGATCGTTGCATATGTTGAGGTGTAATACGCTACCTTCTTTAGGTTAAAGGCAGGTTGAGTAGTAGGTTCTGGGCACGGCCCCCAATGAGGCACCTGGGCATTTATGATGGGCAGAAAAAGGGCCAAAACAACCAGAAAGGCCTTCATTTTACTTGCAATACCCATTGCCTAAAAAAGAGAAAAGAATAGAATAGTAAAATATTTGTGTTGATAACTAAATATTTGCATGCATTCTCAACAGCTGACACAAATAATGGAAAACATTTTCTAAACTTAACTGTCATATCATTTAAAACAAACTTAATTTATATATTATTAATTCAAGTTGTATAGCATAATTTAAGGCTCCTAAGATGCATATACACTACCATTTAAAAGGTTGGGTCATAAGATTTTTTTTTAAAGAAGTCTCTTATGCTCAACAAGGCTGAATTTATTTGATCAAAAATGCAGTAAAAACTGTAGTATTGTGAAATATTATTACAGAATAACTATTTTCTATTTGAATGTATTTTCAAATTTAATTTATTCCTGTGATGGCAAAGCTGAATTTTCAGCATCATTACTCCAGTCTTAAGTGTCACATGATCTTTCAGAAATCATTCTAATATGCTGATCTGCTACTTAATAAACATTTCTGATGATTACCATTGTTGAAAACAGTTGTGCTGCTTAATAATTTTGTGTAAACTTTGATAAAAAAAATGTTTACGGATTTTTGATGAATAAAAAGATGGAAAGAATAGCGTATATTTGAAATAGAAATCTTTTGTAAAATTACAAATGTCTGTAATGTAGTTTTTGATCAATTTAATGCATCCTTGCTGAATTGAACCTAAACATAAAATGCAATAACATAAAATGTTATTGACCCCAAACCCTTAAACAGTACTGCATATTCAATTTATTGGTGAACAACCATTGTAAAGAAGACAGTTTGACAAATACAAATCCTTACCTCTTGAAGATGTGCTGAATACTAGATGGACTGTGGAGCTCTGAGTATTTATTTGGATCATTCTCTCTGGGATCATGTGACTGCAGAAAAGACATGTCATGAAGGAGTCTTTGTGATGCCACAGTTTATTCCCAACATGAAGTAAGTGATTAGGCAAATTGAAGTCATGAGAGGATGTTCCATTAATGAATATCTAAATTAAATGTACACTGTCGCTTTGTCTAAATGTTCTTTTTTCTTTATAAACATTCCATTTGTGTTTTTTGAAGTTTAAGTTTAGGGCATAACTGTCAGGGGAAAAGTAACAGTAAGTTGTGATGATCTGTGACAAGCTTTATGCACAGCTGCACTACTTCCTGAACTTCAGCCAGCTCCTTTGTTTCCTGTCTGCCATTATTGGACAAACTGATTAATCCAGGTGGTCAGGCACACCTGAAATAATCAGTTTGTCCAATAATGGCAGACAGGAAACAAAGGAGCTGGCTGAAGTTCAGGAAGTAGTGCAGCTGTGCATAAAGCCCTGTAATGGTGATGCCGACAGATAGAGGGCGATATATATGTAACTGTTATGAGGATGCTCATCTGATCTGTTAGCCTAGAAATCTAGACGCACCCTAGCGGCAGCAAAATGTATTTTGCAGCCAGGGCAGTCTAGCAACTCTCCATTGACTTTCGAGCTGCAAAAACCTAAATTGGGTCAGGCCAATCACGTCGTGTATAGAGTAGGCGGGGCGGGCTTAACGTAATGACGACAGAGTTGCGACGGTTACCTCTGCCACTTGAAAACAAAGAATGGCTGCTGCTGGCGAACATCTTTCGAATCGGCTTTGTCCGCGACTCTGGAGGACTTGGAGTTAGGTTTTTCTTTGAGAAAAGAGCATAAAACGGCACTTAAGTCATTCTTAAAAAAAGGAAGATGTGTTCGAAGTTTTGCCGGCCAGATATGGCAAAAGTTGAATCTATCAACTAGCTCCGCTGTTGGGAAAACGCTCTGGTTGGTTGAAGCGCTGTCCTATTGCGTGCAGAGGGAATTTGAAAGACAGCCGTTTATCCCGCCCCTCGGACTGAGCCGTGTCTATGGTGAGTTGCCAGTAGGGGTGGGCGATACTCCAAATTTTGGTATCGATCCGATACCAAGTAAATACAGGGCCAGTATCGCCGATATCGATACCGATACCAATACTTTTTAATTTTAAAAGCATGCACTTGAACTTGTATGCACTTTCCTGTGCTAGAGCAGTGTGTCATGATTTATGAGGTGAATGCATCATTAATATGCTAAATCTGAAAACGTTTTCATTACTACTAAATATTTTGTGATTTGCGCTCTCAACTCGCCTGTAATTATTAGTCAGTGACTTTTACAAAACTACCCTAATTATAGTAAAAGTACTATTGTACACTAGCCTACTGTTCAAAAGTTTGGGGTCTGTAAGATTTTTAATTCTCTTCTGCATTTATTTGATCAAAAATACAGTAAAAACTGTAATATTACAATTTAACATAGGCTATCTGTTTTCTATGTCATACTAAACTGTAATTTATTCAATTGATCAAAGCGTAATTTTCGGCATCATTATTCCAGTTATGATGATAATTAATTTTAATATGCTGATTTACAGCTCAGAAAACATTTCTTATTATTATCAATGTTGAAAACAGTTTCATATTTTTTTGTGGAAACCATGATGCAGAATTATTTGATGAACCAAGTTGAAAGAACAGCATTTATATGAAGTAGATTTTTTTTAACAGTGAAAAACCCTTGACTGTCACTTTTGATTAATTTAATGCATCGATCCTTGTTGAATAAAAATATTAATTTCATTAAAAAAAATCTTACTGTCCTCAACATTTTGAACCGTTATATACACTTTTGCTTTGTTTATTGCAAAATAACTCCCGATTGTTTCTCTGTCATCTAAGCAAGGCTTCGTTTCCCAAACGTGCCTGTGAGCTCAGTGAAGCACCAGCAACGAACGCTCTCTGTGATTGATTGGTTTCGTCTTGTATCCAGATGACTGAGAAAAAGTTCTATCCTACACAATTATCCGCTAACATTCGCTTATTTTTCCACTTAGAAGCTTATTTTACGCACTGAATTGCGTGCTAAATTAATAAAAATTACTGGTAAAAAAAAACACACACATATGGATCGATATTTTTATGTGAGTATCGATCCTTTTCGATACCACGTCAGTATCGAAGTATCGATATTTTAGGATCGATCCGCCCACCTCTAGTGTCTATGGTGAGTTGCCAGACCCAACATCTTGATGTAGGTCTGGCTTGCCAGGCTACTGATCTGTCTGACTCTGATCACAAACGCTTCGCTGCCAAAAACAAGCGGTCACACTTCATCATAGCTTTCTATCTAACTTTCTATTGTCCCTCTTCTCAAGGTCCTGTATGTTACTATGTTATTGTTATAAGCTACTCATTAGGAGCCAGGGAAGGGGGAGGCACACCTAATGAACTCTTTTTCTTAAATTATATAAAAACTGCCACGTGTATTCCCCCCCAAAATGTATGCAGTAGACGTGTCTTTACATAAGGACCGTATCCTCACGTGTTGTGTGTTTTGCATGTTGCAGGTGTTTGTGATAACTAAAACAACAGTGTGATAAGAACATAGTGAAGGATACACGTGTGACTTAACCTCCTGTTGAGGACTCAACAACATTGAGTTTCATAAAACTATGAATGGAAAACATTGAATAACATCTTTGATGTTATGAGAAGAAATAAAAAAAACTTAAAAAATGCAATGTAGGTGTGTTAATTATTTATTGGCCAATATTTTTTTTCATTTGTGTATATCATGGGTAACAAACAAAACATAGAACCCAAATTTATGGAGTAATGAGAATAAAGTTATCAGACTTGAAAGCCAAGTGCTTTGTCAAACCAACATAAGATCTATTGAATTGTGGAACTATAAAGCTTGTTGGATTCAGGCAGTTTCTTGAGAAAAGTCAGTCATAGATGTGCACAATTGTTATGTGTGGTCGTTCAGAAATGATGGCTATAGGATCCAATTGCAGTAAGAAAGTCTTTATTGACAAAGATAACCAAAGTAAATCCAAACAGAGCGAAAGCAGCAAAGGGTAACTCCAAACAATGAGCAAAGAAAATCCGAAACAAAAGCTGAACAGGGAAACAGAACTGAATGCATCTCACAAAACATAATAATAATAATAATAATAATACTACATTTTATTTAAAGGCGCCTTTCATGGCACTCAAGGACACCTTACAAAATTCATAAAAAAAGACATTAAACAATCAAACCAGTACAGCAACAAACATTAAATCACATAAAAGCCAGCCTAAACAGATACGTTTTAAGACGAGATTTAAAAACTGAGAGACTAGAACTGTTGCGAACTTCTACAGGGAGAGAGTTCCATAAATGGGGAGCAGCATAGCCAAAAGCTCGTGACCCCATAGAAGTTGTCCGAGTACGTGGCAGAACAAGTGAAAGTGCAGAAGCAGATCTTAGAGTGTGGGAAGGAGTGTGTATATGAAGAAGATCTTGAAGATGTGAAGGAGCCAAATTGTTAAGTGCTTTGTAAGTTAAAAGTAAAATTTTAAAATTCACACGGAATTTAACTGGGAGCCAATGCAACTTCTGTAAAACAGGAGAAATGTGTTCAAAAGTGGAAGTTTTGGTAATGACTTGAGCTGCAGCATTTTGTACTAACTGTAATTTATGAAGAGATTTGGAAGGAAGCCCATAAAACAAAGCATTACAACAGTCGATTCTTGATGTTACAAGAGCATGCACAAGCGTAGCAGTACTCTTGAGTGAAAGGACAGGACGCAGACGATTTATATTGTGAATATGGAAAAATGCAGGACGGGTAACTCTATTAATGTGAGATTCAAAAGACAGAGTTGTGTCAAAAATGACACCCAGACTTTTGACCTGATTCGACAGAGGAACAGAACAGTTATCTATTTTCACAGAAGAAATATTCGACTTACTTATTGTATTTTTTTGAACCAACAAGAAGAATTTCTGTTTTACTGCTGTTCAATTTTAGAAAATTACTTGAAAACCAATTTTTTAATTCACTTAAGCACTCACCAAGAGCAGAAGAGGGAAACTTTGAAGAAGGTTTAGAAGACAGGTAAAGTTGGGTTTCGTCGGCATAACAATGAAAATGGATATCATATTTCCTAAAAATGCTGCCAATAGGTAAAAGATAGATAATAAACAGAAGAGGTCCTAAAACAGAGCCCTGGGGAACACCAGTGACAACATAAGTGGGTTTTGATTTAAACTGTTTAAGTTGTACAAATTGAATGCGATCTGTGAGATAAGAACGAAACCAGCTTAAAGCCATACCAGTAATTCCAATAGATTCCAGCCTGCTCAAAAGTATGGGATGTGAAATGGTGTCAAATGCTGCACTAAGGTCAAGAAGTATAAGTATTGATAGAAGACCAGCATCAGCCGCTATTAATAGATCATTAGAAATCTTTACAATTGCAGTTTCAACTGTGAAAAGCACGAAACCCTGATTGTAACTGCTCATATAAACTATTGCAAGAAAGATGTTCACGGAGCTGAAGAGCAACAATTTTTTCCAGGATTTTTGACAAAAACGGCAGATTTGAAATAGGTCGAAAATTAGCAAAATTCTTTGTGTCTGTCCCAGGTTTCTTAAGAATAGGTGTTATAACAGCAGTTTTAAGTGCAGTAGGGACAGTTCCAGTAAGAAGTGATGTATGCATAATATCAGTGATTAAAGAGGAAAGAAATGATAAACCAGCTTTAACCAAGTGAGTCGGTAATGGATCCAGTTGACATGTGACAGATTTAGATTTTTGTACAATGGAACAAATGTCCTCAACTGTTGGAATTTTAAAAGCAGAAAATGAAAATAAGGTAGATGGCGCAAAGCTAGAATGAGTTATGTTCCGATCAGGGTTTGGTGAAACCAATTGCTGGTGGATGTGTTCAATTTTCTTATTAAAAAAGAGCATAAATGCTTCACACAATTCTGTAGAGTTTATATGCCAGTTAGAACACTCAGGTGGCTTTAAAATAGTGTTAACAACAGAGAATAGAGATTTTTGGTTTCCTACACCAGATCCAATTAAACCTGCATAACAATCTGATTTCGCTGTGGAAAGTGCAGTCTTATAAACTTGCATGTGATCAGCATACAAATCTTTATGAACTACAAGTCCAGTCTTGGAATACAAGCGTTCTAAACGACGCCCCTTGACTTTTAGCAGACGAAGATCCGATGTAAACCAGGGTGCAGAGTTGACAAACGAAACATTCCTGGTTTTCAATGGGGCACAAGTGTCAAGGATCATTTGAAGATTGTCATTGTAATGCTGGATTAAATCATCAAGATTCCCTGAATGGTCTTTGTAGGGAAGTGTGGACAAACATTCCCCAAGAATTGAGGGATCAATGTTCTTAATATTACGAAATGTGATTGTACGACTCAAATTAGGCTTAAACACAGATAAAGAGACATTGAAAGACACCAGCAAGTGGTCTGACAGTGATAAGTCAGAAGTAGTGCAATTTCCAGGAATCACACCTGAACAGCAGACCAAATCAAGAGTATGACCTTTTGAATGAGTTGGGACATTGATAAATTGCTGTAGTCCAAAACTATCTAGGCATAATAAAAACTCCCTAGAACATGAATTTTCTGTATTATCCACATGGATATTAAAATCACCAACCAAAATCACGTTTGGTGACAATGAACGAAGAGAAGTTAAAAATGTTGAAAATTCCTGTTGGAATACAGAATTGGCCTTCGGAGGCCTGTATACAATAGCAATGATAGTTGGTATGAATCCATTGATTTGCAAAGCAACAGATTCAAAGGAAGTATAATCAGTTTCAGGAAGAGTAGTAACTTTCCATTTTTCCTTATATAGTACTGCAACCCCCCCGCCCCTGCCAACAGTGCATGGTTTACAGATAAAAGCATATCCAGGAGGAACAGAATGGTTCAAATTGTAAAAGTCATTACTTTTTTGCCAAGTCTCAGTAAGACAAAGAAAGTCGAACTTACGATCAAGCAGCAGATCATTCACGAAAGGACCTTTATCAGAGATTACCGTTGTTACCGTTGACAGAGGTGATCGTCTTAGTTGGCTTGACTAAGACACTGTGATCAATAGTCCGAACATGTTTCCTTGGAGGACGAGGGTTTGTAGACCAAATGGAAGGAATTCCACTTGGAGAGACAACCTTAAAACTCCGGCGAGATCCACGATGAACATATTTACGGCGTGGTGTAAAAGCAATATCCTGATGTAGTTTTGAAGCAGACGGAGGCTCGCCGTAGTGCACGCGTAGCTGCAACAATTCCGCTGCCAAGTAGTGATAGAGCGGATACACAGGATGGAAGATTGAGCAAAGGACAATCCAAATTGACAGGTGAGCAGGAATCCAGCAATGCCGGCAACAGTCTCAGGTAGCAGCAAAATCTCAGTGAATCTCGGTGAATCCAAAATCGTGCACAAACGTACAAAAATTGTATGCAGTCCAGGCAGGTGAATAAAACACAGTGAACTAAAAAGGTAGTCTAAAAGCTAGAAACGTTAAAAAACGTTCAATCGTTCAAAGTTCCTCAGAGCAGCGGCTGCTAACAGCGCCAGCATTCGCTCCACTGGTTTAGACCACAATCGACAACAAACATCCACAATCGACAACACCAGAAAAAGAACACAGGTCTTATATAGGTAAACATTAACAAGATAAGACACAGCTGAACGTATATTACAACATAAGCACAAGCAATGGACAGAGGTCCAGGTCTGTGGAATGGAAGCAGGACTGGAGACTGAGGGGCAGAGCAGAAGACCACCACAGCAGAGTAGAAGGGACTGAAGATCCCCAGGGCAGAGCAGAAGACCACCACAGGAGAATAGAAGGGACTGAAGATCCCCAGGGCAGAGCAGAAGACCACCACAGGAGAATAGAAGGGACTGAAGATCCCCAGGGCAGAGCAGAAGACCACCACAGGAGAATAGAAGGGACTGAAGATCCCCAGGGCAGAGCGGAAGACCACCACAGAAGAGTAAAAGAGACTGAAGATCCCCAGGGCAGAGCAGAAGACCACCACAGCAGAATAGAAGAGACTTAAGATCCCCAGGGCAGAGCAGAAGACCACCACAGCAGAATAGAAGAGACTGAAGATCCCCAGGGCAGAGCAGAAGACCACCACAGAAGAGTAAAAGAGACTGAAGATCCCCAGGGCAGAGCAGAAGACCACCACAGAAGAGTAAAAGAGACTGAAGATCCCCAGGGCAGAGCAGAAGACCACCACAGCAGAATAGAAGAGACTTAAGATCCCCAGGGCAGAGCAGAAGACCACCACAGCAGAATAGAAGAGACTGAAGATCCCCAGGGCAGAGCAGAAGACCACCACAGAAGAGTAAAAGAGACTGAAGATCCCCAGGGCAGAGCAGAAGACCACCACAGCAGAGTAGAAGGGACTGAAGATCCCCAGGGCAGAGCAGAAGACCACCACAGAAGAGTAAAAGAGACTGAAGATCCCCAGGGCAGAGCAGAAGACCACCACAGCAGAGTAGAAGAGACTGAAGATCCCCAGGGCAGAGCAGACGACCACCACAGCAGAGTAGAAGAGACTGAAGATCCCCAGGGCAGAGCAGAAGACCACCACAGCAGAGTAGAAGGGACTGAAGATCCCCAGGGCAGAGCAGAAGACCACCACAGCAGAGTAGAAGAGACTGAAGATCCCCAGGGCAGAGCAGAAGACCACCACAGCAGAATAGAAGAGACTGAAGATCCCCAGGGCAGAGCAGAAGACCACCACAGCAGAACAGAAGAGACTGAAGATCCCCACGGCAGAGCAGAAGACCACCACAGCAGAACAGAAGAGACTTAAGATCCCCACGGCAGAGCAGAAGACCACCACAGCAGAATAGAAGAGACTGAAGATCCCCACGGCAGAGCAGAAGACCACCACAGCAGAATAGAAGAGACTGAAGATCCCCACGGCAGAGCAGACGAATCCCACGACGGAGCAGAAGACCACCAAGGCATAGTTGAGGACCACCGCGGTGGAGCAAGCGGGACTGTAACAAAGGGCACAGAAAGCTCAAGGTTGGCTTCTGGGACTGTATCAAAACAGGCAGACAGTTCAGTAATGGCTTCTGTGGCCATAGCAGGACAGACTGGGAGTTCAAGCGTGACTTCCATGATCATAACGGGACAGGCAGAGAGTTCACTGACGATATCCGTGGTCAATGATAGGGTAGACAGGAAGTTCCTGGATGCCCTCTGCGTTCGTGTCAAGGCAAACAGAGGGTTCAGGGACAACCTCCGTGGTCGTATCAGGGCAGACTGATAGTTCATTGATGACTTCCGTGATCATGTTGGAGTGAACAGAGAGTTCATGAGCGACGACGACTCCTTGGGACGAGCTGGATAAGTGTGTAGGACCCACACGTACAAGATGGCCACTACCATCACTGGCAAATGCACACAATGGTAGAAGGATCTCAGAGACCCCTTGGGACTATCTGGCTGGGGATGCTTACCGCTCATACTGATGTTAGCGATGGGTCTGCCACACGGGAAATCAACCCGAAACACCCATGGATAGTCTTCCTCAGTTCTGGAATCTCGATCATGATGGTTACAGGTTCTGGCATGGTGGCCGTGACAACAGGAGAATATGGCGTGGCACTCATGACGGCTGGAGACACTGGCATGGTGGCCGTGACAATTGGGGACTCTGGCGGGTATATCATGAATGGTGCGTTCATCCTACACCACACCCACAGTTAAAGCAGACCCACTCAGCTGCAATGCTTGGTTAACATAAAACCAAAATAACAAGAAACAGCTGAACATAATCACAACAATCATGAGCACAGGCAATGGACACTGGGAAATGAAGTTCACAATGATAAAGCACATCCGAGAGGAGTGCCCACTGGTATTGATCAAAAGGCACTCCAACTGGAGGATTCAGTTCTAAATGAGAAATTGCATCCCTTTTTATCAGTACTTTGATTGTCTTTAGCTTAAAATGCATTTCTTCAGGCTAAATTGTTGCTAACGTGACAGATATGGGACTTAGATTTTCACATTCACACAAATTAACGCTTTTATGTGTTCTGTCACAAAATAAATGATTTTATTATTAAAATGTACAATCATGTAAAATAAGCAAAATAGTTGGTCATTAAAATACCGACGGCACATGGATTCCCGGGAAACCTTTTGAGTTTTATTTTAAAGCTTTAGTTTCAAAGATGTGGAAAGCCTGTGACTTGTTGATCACCTTCTTCTGAGAAGTTCAACTCAAGGTGTGTTTACTTAACCTTCAACATCTGTTTGAGCAGATGCCCAGGTTCCCTAAACCTATTCTAATGAGTGTTTATTTAAGTTGAAGAGGGTGGAGTTTGTGATATAACCAAAAGATGTAACGGTCTATATATATACTAAACTTTGTCACTGTTCTTTACCTTCCACTCTTGAGTCCAAACAGGTAAGGTGATTGCTTTGAGTCTGCAACTACCCAACCTTTAATTCACATTTTCTTGTTATGCTCATTAAGTATGAATTTCTGTTTTTTTCAGGTTCAAGCTGAAAGAATGCAGGCTCTTCAGGTTCTGTCTCTGACTTTGCTGTCCGTGCTGGCGGTCAGCGCTCAGTCCATCAGCTCTGGAAAATGTCCAGAACCTCCTGTTCAGCAAAACTTTGATCCTGCTAGGGTAAACGTTTGCTTATACACTGTAAAATATTCCACCTATTTAAAAACTTAAGTTCAGCTGCTGGCTTTATAATTAACTTGGTTGTACAAGTCATTTCAACTTAAATTACATTAAACAGACTTAAAATTTAGTTGAATCTCATATAACTTACAAAAAAAGTTAAAATTGCCTAAATTATTTTTGATGAGTTTAAGTAATGTAAAAACATAAGTTACCATGACTTAATGATCATATCATTTTTTATTATTATTACTATTATTATTTTTGTAAATGTGTCTTAATCTGTATATTTACTTTTTTAGTATCAGGAACATACTACAATAATTATGACCACTTTATCATACTAAAGCCAAGAGGAACACGAAATAAATCCCATATTGATAACAAAAATTATAGCAGAAATAGTAGAATTTTAGTATTTGTTCATATGAAACTTCATTTTCATCACAGGACAAAACCATGTAGCATAACTTCTTATCATTTTGTTCTTTTATAGTACATGGGCAGATGGCATGAGATCATTAAGATTCCATCCAAGTTCCAGTTGGGCGAGTGCTGCCAGGCCACTTATACTCTGAGTGACGGCATTGTCCTGGTTCGAAATGATGAGCTTCTGTAAGTATTGATGAGCAAATAGTACGATATAAATAAAATATCATACATTTGTTAATATTCAGAATATAACAAGTATATAAAATAACAAATAAAATAAAATGGATTCTTATATTCAGAATATTCAGAGTTTTGCACTTTCTTCGGAAATGGCTTAAATGAACCGAATATCTTTTCTCTGAACATCCTCACAGTGCTAATGGCACTATCAGCTTCATTGAGGGAACTGCCAAGATTGTGGATGCATCAGAGCCTGCCAAACTTGAAGTCAGCTTCTTTGAAGGTAAGTCTGAACAAATCATTCTTTTCAGCTGGTTAATTTGATTTTATTAATTAATCTTTGATTTGAGTTATCCATGATGTTCTCTTTCAGATGCTCCTCCTGGCCCCTACTGGGTGCTGGCCACTGATTATGATGAATACACCCTGATTTACTCGTGCTCTGATTTCGCCGGTCTCTTTCACGTTGAGTATTCCTGGATCATGAGCAGGACACGCACACTTCCCAAGGAGACCGTCTCTGCGCTGTTAGACATCCTCAAATCCCAAAGCATCAGTACTGATGGTTTTACTGAGACCGACCAGACACCGGGACTGTGCAGCGGCATGCCTTAATACAGCCTTGAATAATGAGCAACTGTGAGATGTGTTGTGGTCTAATTACTTTTCAGTTGGCATTATAAAGTTAACCAATATTCAACTAGCTATTGTGGAATTTTTGTAGGCTATACTCTTGAAAGAAATGCATCCTTTCTAAAATTTTGCCAATAGTTAACCATTTTAATGATGACATGCAAATGACATTAATACATAATTTGAAAAAGAAGTGTTACCGATAAGATACAATAAAATGCTCTCAAAGGTGAACTTAACCTTCAACCAAAATTATACTGTTTTAACTTCTGTTAACATAGTTGCAAATCCAACCATTATGTTTGTACCGAAGTATCCTTTCAATTTTATTCAGAGAGAAAGTTTCCAACATAGAAAGACACTTATGGAATGGAACTTTTGGTTCAAAGTTTGTTTTTATTGATTTTTACAATATAAATCACATTCACAGTCCCCCACCCCTCACCATCAAATCTCTAGAATAGCGTCCTACTGCCCATTAATTCAAAATGGGATTGTAAGAACCGAGCATACATACAATACATATAAACATGCTAACAAACAACCAAATACATACATTAAAAAACATTTTTTTTTAAAGTGTCAATAGTGCATTATTTAAGCAGACTTATCAACATAGTCAATAAAAGACCGCCACATCTTAAAAAATTAGCATCTTATTCTTAGCGAATACCTAATTTTTTCGAGGCAGAGACAAGACATCATATCTCTAATCCATTGAGTATGAGTGGGTGGCAAGGGATCTTTCCACTTTAATAATATTGCTCTACGTGCAAGCAGGGAAGAGAAAGCAAGGACTTTTCACATTGATGCTGACAACCATACGTCCTCTGGAGCAACTCCAAATAATGCCACCTGAGGTTCTGGCTCTAATCTATGCTGAAGAACCGCAGAAAGGGTGTGAAATATCGATCGCCAGTAACGCTCTAATTTGGGGCATGTCCAGAACATGTGAATTAACGTTCCCTCAGCACATTGACATCTATCACACATAGAGCTAGTACCAGGAAACATTTGAGCTAGTTTAACTTTGGATATATGAGCTCTGTGTACTACTTTAAACTGTATAAGTGAATGCCGAGCACACATTGACGATGAGTGGACCTGTTTAAGGACACAGTTCCATGTGTCTTCGGAGAGTGATCTGTCAAGGTCTTCCTCCCAAGCTTTCTTAAATGTTATCCAGGGATGAAGATGCCAGATTGATCATTATATTATAAATAATAGCAGTCGAGCCCTTGGCTAATATGAAAGGAACCTATCTAAAGGATTTCCGGAAGGCGTCGCTGAAAAGTCTGGTACAAGTGACTAAACGTAATTTAGTCAAACGTAATCTTACTTGCAAGACTCTAAAGAAATCTGACTTGGTAAGACCAAAACATAATACCAATTGCTCAAAAGAAGCAAATAAATTATCCAAAAATAAATCTTTGAAACATTTTAACATATTTATATTAGCTAGAGCTAATAGTAGTGGGCTTAGCGGACAGCCCTGTCAAGTTCTGCGGTGCAAGTTAAATGGCCTAGAGTGCAGACCATTGTTAAGGACTACTGCAGAGGGAGCACTATAAAGTAATTTAATCCAAGAGAGAAAGACTGGGCCAAATCATGACCAACATGGCCAAAAGGTTGCTATAACTAAGTTGTGTGGTGAAGTTGTTACAGCGTTGTCACAGCGTTGTCACACTGAACCACCGTTCAGGGCCATTGCTTAAGGTTGTACCTAGGGTGTCTAGACGGGTCCGTGTACTTTTTGATAGTTTGTTTTTCAATTTGAAATGAAATAAACAAAAATGAGAAAACGCGCCTTTATTTATAAAAAACGAGATTTCGGCTTGATTTTTCATTTTTTGGTTCACGATCAAAAACGGATAAATGACTTCAAAATCAGTTTTGCACATGTGGGCGGTCATTAATCCATAATCGTTTTATTAATAAAAGTTTAACACTATGCAGGACTTTTTTTATTGTAGGCTACTATTGTTGTTGTGTTTTCATTAAAAATAACATTGAACCAAAAATAAGCATTCGTTTGAAAGGTTAAAATCCATAGGTTTTTAGCCTATACATGTGTTACAACGCGGGTATATCATCTCATTCGTCTTATTCGCTTTGTTAATAACGAATAGGCTAATGTTAATTTAAATATATATATATACATTATCGTAGTTAAAGTATCATATTTTCATGTTATAATTATGAAATCGGCTTATGGTCATAGACAGTAAAAGAAATGGACACAGCGATCCCATTGGATTCAACGGAGAAAAGTGAAGTCAATTAGAAGCACTCACTTCCTGATGGCTGAGTGTACTGCGCAGACTCAAACTGAGCTTGACGACGTAGATGTGACGTGAGCAACCTGTCTGTCTTCTAGTAGCTGTGCCAATAGAAATCTGAATCATTCCCTTCTGAAACTTGCAGAGACGGAGAATGTGAGTAGGAGGTGTCCATGAGCTAGGAGCAGGAGAAACTTTTGCTAAGTATTCTGATTAATTATTTTGTCATTTTGCCTCCACGTCCCCCTGATTGCCCACGAGCTTCTCCTCCTGTCCATACGGTAATTTCTCTACTGTGCGACAGAGAGTTGCGTGGTTATGACGCAATCGTTAGCCTATTTTTACAAAAACTGCTTCTACAGGGCCATAACGTAAGATACAAGGTAATGGAGCCTTTTATACATTTTCATGTTTCTTTAGAAATAAATAATGGACAAATGGAGTCTTTAAACGCCTTAGATGTAAAGTTATTCGCTGTCAAAGTGACACCAAAATGAATGGGAGTCAATGGGATGCTAACAGCAGGTGGAGGTCCGCTAATCAATGGCGGCGCCCGGGGAAGCTTCAGTTTTTTCCGAAACATTGGCCCCCTGCTTATGGCTGACTTGCTGCCACCTACTGGCGGTCTTTCATATTGAAAGTATTGTTACATGTAACTTCATATTTTTCACTGTTGCATTTAATAGTCTCTTAGTATGCAGTTGAATTTGCTATGTAAATGCATTTACTGTGCCACCTTTGAGCTGCATAAAATTGTGTGTATATACATCTAAATTCCATGTCAGATACAGATTTCATCAGACAGCTTATAGTATCTTACTGCAATTGTGTTGATTGAAGATTAAGAAAGTGATGACATATATTTACAGGTTTTCAAAAAACATTTCTACATTTGCTCACAACATTTTTCTTACAAAAACCTAATTTTGCTGGACAATGTCTTTTACAGTAGGTTATACAACATAGCCTAGATATAAGGGTGCTAACAGAGTGATATACAACACTCTTTAAGAAACGTTTATTTCCATCACACTCTAAAGTGATCTAGAGGAAAATAAATGAAAAAGTTAAAATTCCAAAGATTTAAATATAAACTCTGTATGCAACAGCATACTGTAAATTAGTTAGTACCGCGGGAAGTATAGGGGTGCTGAGGGTGACCCCTGGCGTGGAGTCCAGGAAAAAGAAATGGGTGGTAATAAAAATAAAGTTTAAACTTGTGTCGTGTTTTGGCTATAGGCATACATATTACGTGTGTTTATGTGTTTGTATTTTATGCTGTATTATAATCACTGGGTCACCAACTAAAGACAAATTGTAATCTACAGTAAATTAACACATCCTTCTTGACTCTCCAACCGAGTGTAATAGTAGGCTATGTTAAGAAGCCTTTAGCGTTATTATGAAATAGAATCAACCTGTATGTAACCAGTGCTCGAAGTGGTACTCACCGGTACGCAGTACCGGCACTTCTGCATTTTACTCCAAAGCGTACCTGCAGTGGCGGTTCTAGAGGGGGGCCAGTGCCCCTGTGACAACAAGCTTGGACCCCCTTGTGGCCCCCCTAAATGTGGAGTGTGAAATAATTTTTACAAAACTATTTTTTGCTATCGTTGTTTTTCACATCCGTTATTAGACAGTGGCAACACAGAACACAAATGTAACCCTAGAGGGACTGCTTAAATCGGATCTGCAGGTTTTTTTCTATTCAGAAGTTGGTGGACGTTTTGCGCGAATATTATAGTTAAAGCAAAGAAGGAAATATAGAGGTGAGTAAAGTTGTTAATATGTTGTATTTGTATTAAATGCATTACAGAAGTGTAACGTTAGATCAGCTAATCTTAACCTGGCCGTTTGTTAGTTTGTGGCAGTTTGAAAAAGGATAAAAATGATCAACAAACTCATGGTGCTGAGTATTTTTACTTAAACGGGGATGCAAACAGCGCGCTTTTCTGCGCCTCTTTTTCACGTCAGTTTGGGTGACTTGCAGGGGCGGACTGGCCATCTGGAGCACCGGGACTTTTCCCGCTGGGCCGCTGGCCAATGTGGGCCGGTCCACCCGGTACACAAATATATTTAAAAAAAAAAAAAAAAAGACGGAAATCATAATATTACATCTCTACGCAAATGGATGAGTGAGTCGATCGCGCGGGCGCGGCCGATGAGGAGTGTGTTTTGTATGCATGCGAGTGTTTTGCCCTCCCTCCCTGTTAATTAGTTTGGTCTACTCCATCTTGAAATACGCCCCCTTTCACATCTCATTTACAGAGAGCGAGAGATTGATCCGTTACAGCGAATTTCTCTGAGCAGATAATTACAAATAATTGTCCATGGATGAAAAGGTGGAAGAAAAGAAAAGGTGGAGCTGAAAAGTTAAAAAAGCATTAGATGTAGTAGATGCTGTGAAATGCTTCAAATGAACAGATTATGCATTTGGCGTGAAGGGAAGTTGCAGTTCAGCAGGCTCTGACGGCTCTAGTATTACAGCTGAGGTCAAGGATAGCGAGGCTGGACCAAGCGGCACAGTCAGTGTCAGAGATGATGAACCAGCGCCTGCTGATGATGACCAAAAACACCTCTCCCCCTCCCTACCTGTACCTGAGCCAGTGAAGAGGATGGCAATCAAACTGAACCGGTAAACTGAAATGAAATCAGTAGTAGCATTATTTAGCTCGCACTAGTAAACTATGTAGTTAACAGTGCTGAGAAATTAGTTCTTAACTCAACAATTAGTATAAAATTTAAATAACCCTTGTCAAAAAATCCTATTGGAATTTCAGTTTATCCTGTAGGATCTTATTGGATTCCAATAGGATCTTATTGGATTCTTACAATCCTATTGGACATTCTGATTTATTTTAATGGAATTTCACTTTGTCCTGTAGGATCTTATTGGATTCCAATAGGATCTTATTAGATTCTTATAATCCTATTGGACATTTTGATTAATTTTAATGGAATTTCACGTTGTCCTGTAGGATCTATTTGGATTCTTATAGGATCTTATTAGATTCTTAGAATCCTTCATTCAGATTTATTTTCATGGAATTTCAGTTTGTCCTGTAGTATATATTTTTTTAAATTCTATATCTGTATTTCTATATGTTGTGCTGTTTTTCCAGGTAATTACAATTAAATATTATAAACATTTATACAGCAAGATCATTTTAATCATTTCAATTCAGAAATTATATACATTATAGATAGATTCATGAATAAAAGAATATAAATACAATTTAGGTAGAATGTCATGTAGTCGACACAATAAAATTATTTATTTACACTTACAGGAACACCATTAAATATTAAATATATTAAATTAAATATATAATATTAAACATTAAATATATAATATTAAATATTATAAACATTTATACAGCAAGATCATTTTAATCATTTCAATTCAGATATTATATACATTATAGATAGATTCATAAATAAAATAGTATAAATACAATTTAGGTAGAATGTCATATAGTAGACACAATAACAGGATTTATTTACACTTGCAGGAACACCATGCAGCTCAGTTACTATAAAAATATTCAGACATCAGCTGAGCTTTATGCTAGGCCTACATCAAGCTCGATGCTGTTTGGTTGTAATGCAATATAGCATGTTTTTTTAAAGCGAATGTGCACAACCTTGCGGACAATTTCCAGAGGTTTTACAATCATACGTGTTGGAGTTGCCACCACTTCTTTTATATGGGAAGGAGATCCTTCAGACACAAAACCAGCAAGTGTGGTTTGTAAAAGCTGAACTTGGATGAGCGGATTGTTTTTGTGATCATGTATGATATTTACAATTGACTCAATCTTTCCAATGCAACCATTATTTAGCTGGACAGTAAAACTGTTGTGTTTGTACTCCTTTCCGTATTTCTCTGTCGTTAACAGTTTTCCATTCACAATTGCTCTGTCATATGTCTCTGCAGAGTACTCATCATTTTCAGATAGATCACAGACTGGGAGCATTAAGAACTTCTCTTTGTGATCTAACATTTTTTGTCGAGAACATCCCAGCAAAACAAGACCCTCTAGCTTTTGCGCCTTAGCAACAAGAGGATAAACACCTAGCCAGTCATTGACAAGTTTGCCCACCCTATTTGAGACATCAGCACTAGTCGTTGTTCGTTTAAGTAGTTGGGGAATTGACTGAAGTATGTTGAATTGGCGTGCAATTTGAGATGGAATACAATTTGTTCCATGACACAACCTCTTCAGTTTCTGGTTGTGACCCTCAAATGAAAATGCAGATGTACACCAAAGAGGTCCATACATCTTGACAGAGAAGGGCAAATGTGTAAGTTGATGGACATTGAAGGACATTTGGCACAAGCCATATGTCGTTGGTATCTCCTGCACAAACTTTGTGATCTTGGATGTTGCTGCTACCAAGTCATTTTCTGTGACAGTGTCTTTCAGAAAGCAAAACATGGCAGTGACCAGAAGTAGCCAATGTTTCAAAAATTTAGTTGGAAGAATCTTGTACAGAACAGGACCACTGTAGAATAATAGCCAGCTTCTGCATTCTGCAGCCTTCCACCTTTGTGCAACTTTCACAGTTCGTGGTATTCTTGGTATATCAGATGGAGGTTTGATGGTAAGCAGCCTTTGATCAACAAGCTTATGTGATGTCCCAATGTACCATGGGCTGTCATGGTACTTGCTATTGAACCACAAGTCCAAGAATTGCTTTGTCACTCCCAAGGCAACACAGTGCATGTAGTCAATTGGAAAGCTGTTCACAATGTCAAAACCAGTGGAGGGATTCAGGAGGACTAATGGTGAAACTGTCTTCACCCCAAACACATGGTCAACATCGTTCTCAATGGCCCTCTGCCCACATTCAATGACATGGTCATGGGTTCTTTTCTGTGCCTCAGTGGGTGGATAGACTCTGGCATATCCTCTTCCCTTTGGCACTGTTTTCCCTTCATTTAAGCAATGTCCACATCCATATGCACCATTGAACTGATGTATACCTTGAAGCACACATCGGGCTACTGCGTCACATGAGCATACAATAGGGAAAACTTTAGACACCACAGTTGTGTTTGTATGTGGGTGTCTCCATTCCAGACCTTGTGAATTGATTTTTAGAATGTCATCCACAAATTGCTTAAGGTAGGTGGACATGTCAGGTTTACCACGCCCAAACCAGACACCTGCGAGTATCATGTTTTTGAAACGAACATTTGGTTGGAGTTCGTTTATTACACATCTGATGGGCCACAATGAAAAAGATGAAGATTTAAACATTGGAATGCCATCACAGTTCCATAGTAGTGATATGTCATTAGCTGTGAAATTAGGAAGTGTTTGATACATTTCACCCTTTCTCACATCATTTGTTCCATATACTTCTGATTGAAATGCACAATCATCTTTTTGTAGGATGTCTCTTAGCTGGTCTTCGATAGAGAGACTTATATAAAAATTGCCTTCTGCAATATTCTTTTTTGGGTCATTTATCTCATTACACTCTGGACAATGCATGTTGTTCTTTGGAAGATATGTTTGGCAAATGTTGCAGAAAAGGTGAACATTTATGGTGCTTTTCCACTACACAGTACCAGCTCGCCTCGGCTCGGCTCGGCTCGACTCGACTCGGCTCTGTTTGGTTTTCCACTGTGTAAAAGTTGTACCTGTACCGGCTTCCAGGTACTTTTTTTCGTACCACCTCCGGCGAGGTTCTAAGCGGGCTGAGGCGATACTAAAATGTGACGTGAAAACAAGGCAGACTGCTGATTGGTCAGAGAGAATTGTCACTATTCACTGCGTCATCATTGCACGCGCCAGACGGAGTATACTGAATAAAAAAACAGCAAAAACAAAAGCAAAAACATCCAAAAACAGCATACACTCGATTTCCTCCATTGTCCTGTGTGTGTGGGTAGCGGGTGTGTCTCGCGGGTCTCGCGTAAAAGATTAAGTCACGGCAGTTTCCTGCCGCGTCGCTATGACGACCAGGTACTATTGTGGAGGTACTATCTGCAATGGAAAACGGAGCGAAAAGCGAGCCGAGCCGAGCTGAGTCGAGGCGAGGCGAGGCGAGTCGAGTCGAGCCGGTACTGGTAATGGAAAAGCGCCATTAGAGACTCAGATGGATCATGGAATATTTTTCGGAAGAGGTGGAGAGACTCTGGCAATATGTTGCTACTCGGGAGAAAGACATTTAAGAGCTTTAAAAGGTCTTCCACAGCACTTGCTGTTAAACTGTGCCTCAGAGAAAAGGACAAAATTAGAACTATTGCCTGTGCAATTGTTATCTCTGATCCTGTGTAAAGAGGGGCCCCAGATTTTTCAAATTGTGCATTTGAATCAGAATTTGTGACAGCAGTGTCATCCATAGTAGAGTCTATTTCTTCCTGAGTGTCACTCCACTCATCTTCACCATGGTCCATTTCATCAAAAGAATCATAAAATTCCTCCTCGTCTTCCTCACTGTCCGCAAGGGAGTCATTCTGATGGGTAAGATCATCCCAATTGTAATGAGGAGTGTTGTTTGTCCGCCATCGACTTTGGAAGGGGGCAACTCGATTCTGGATCCAAAAATCTAGTAATATCAAAGACTATTTTAACATGTGGCAGTGCTTTCAAGTAATACTATTATAAAGATATACAGTGCTATGCATACATTTAGACACCCATGCTAGGACATAAATGAGTGAGTGAATGAATGAAGGTATCTAGTGGCTAAACCATAGTTGTATAGATGATTTTCTTTATTTCTTTCCATCTGATACCACCAATAGATTTGTAAAACAAATTATGTAGAATTAAATGGTCCATAATTTAGATATTTAGAATATTGTTTAGTAACATGTTATGTCCTCCAAAATTCCAAATATTAAAGAAACATTACTGAAATGAAATGTTGAACATTATTTTAATATAAAATAAAATAATTAATTATACAAATATAATCTCGGGTCTGTTTTGACTGTAAACCATAAGTGTGGCTACAATATAAATTAACAATACTAGAGGGTTAAAAAACTTTCTTTACAACAAAAACAAATAATTATATAAATAACATTGTATTAGATGTACAATGTCAATATTTATGAAAAATAATTTGCATTATTCATATTTTAAATTTACTAATTATTTCAAATGTATTGAATTGAAATGATTATCTATACTCAGCTTCAAGCTGTAAAAATAGGGTACCTTTTATAAGGGCCTCGTTGTTTTGCATTCATTTCAATGTAGGGATATCATCTTGTTTAGAGGAATCATTTGTCACTGTTGTGGAAAGATTAAATATGTATAACGTACTGCATATGTAAATGATAATAATTATAATACACAATCTTGGCGTTAGAAAGTTAACATAATAAAAACTGAACGGAATTTTTTTTTGTATATTCATACAAAGAACACCGCCCACAACTCACATTGTAGGCATGAACATTCAATTGCGCATGCGCATTGCGCATCCTTCCTTGCTCACTCACTGCAGCACAACGGTCGGAGGAGACGAACTTTCTGGAAGACGAGCTGTGACAAACAATTGTAAGTAACATATTTAAACGTTTCTTTATATTAACATTTGACACAATCTAGAAATATTTATTTGTAAACCTGCGTAAAATGTTTTTTTTCTTAACATCTTAAGACAAGTGTGGTCAGTAACGGTAAGTTAGTCATCTATCTTTCGATATATATAATTAGGTCATGTTTAACGGTCTTTCTTACATTTATCAACTACTTACACCACAAGTAGAAACTTTTAAGTAGAAATACACCATATAGAAACTTAAGTAATTTCTTAAACGTTATTTTTGTAGTTAACATCACAATGGACTTAATCAGTGGCTATCGGTTATGCTTCGGACGTAACGTTACGTTTCTGTTGCTGGTTGCTTAGTAACAGTTTTAAACATTATTTTGGAGGGAAATGGCCCCCTTATCTGTTCTAAATCCACTGTAAACCTCACAATATAAATGAGAAACAACTTGTGTTCTTTGACCTTGAGCATGTCTCTCCTGAGAGAAAGCAAGCAACAGGCTGTCGTAATGTACGTTAAAGGTGCCTTATGTAAAAATAAATAAATTCATACTCCACATTCCATACCAGATGGGGGCAGTATACCTCCAGAAAGTGAGTTGGTCTACTCTAGAGTATGAATATCTTCAAGCTACTCCCCTTCACCTTTACCAGTGAATATGTTCATATTCGTTTTGTTCATATTACATTTTTATTGTTAGTTTGAATTACATTAATTTGACAGACAGCATTCGCTGATGTTGACCAAGCTAGCGCCAACGTAACCAGAGCTTCCAACTCTCACGCATTAACCGTGAGACACACGCAAACACTTTTCACACGCTCTCACCCCACACATCAATTTTCTCACGCACAGAAAAATCGCGAAGCAAAGAGGACACGGAGACCGACAGACTAGACAGAGCAGGTTAGTTATGATATAAAAAAATCTCAGCTCTCAGATTCTGTCAATTAAATACCGTTTTGGCGCTTGTAAATGTTACACGACAGATCCCTAGCGCATGTGAACCGATCATCTCTACTAGCTAATAGTAAAAAAATCACGAACACTGAAAGATACAGTAACGTTAGGCTACAACTTACCAAAATGTATTCCTCATACATAATATCGACCAATCAGTGTTTTTTATCATCGTGAAGAGGTCAATAACACAGCTGGAGAACAATTATGTCAGATTTACCTCAGGAAAGCCATTTAATAAACATAATATAGGTCACGTAGTTGGCAAGAAAAAAAGAGCAATAGAGATTGTGCTATGTGTACTATATTACAATACTGTATTTATGAACGTTATATACGTTTATCGAACAGCCTTCGATACATTTCTATGTTATAACTTCCCGAAAATCTACACAAACATATAAAACAAACTTCTAACGAAATACTAACAGCATCTTACTTACCAATCCAAAAGAAATGTTGCAAGTTCGAAGTCAAACCTCATTTTTTTCATGTCCATTAGTTGTCTCCAGCGATGGAAAGCAGTGCCAATGTTTACTCTGGTTCTGTTCCTTTTTTATCATATTTTATTTGAATGTAGTAGTGGGCTGTAGGCTACTTTCCACACGATTGACATCAGGTTCAAGTACGCCCACAAGCCGTGCGAGTTATTCGTGTATTGCATGTTTGGCTGGTGGTTATGTTGCCGGCATACCGCCTCCCATGGCCGAAACTGGTATTACGACACCTGTCGGGCCGTGGCTATTAATGCTAATGCTAATTCAGGTTGATATCTCTGCAGCACTATAACTTGACATTTTTTTAATGACATCATCGCCCTTATTTCTTCTCATTCTTTTGATGCATGTAGCTCATTTTTTGGATATTTTTACCTCAATTTTTACATAAGGCACCTTTAACTTACAAGACTCATACAGGCGACTCATAGTTGCTTCTACAGTAACCCGGCTAGATCCACCGGCTGGTGCGAAGCTATATCTGAATTGAGGTCCAGATCTAACAAAACCTTAACCAAGATTAATACACCTATAAAACATTTATGTCTTTTTACATTACATCAAAGCATATAATGTTAGGATAAACACTCTTTGTTTTGCCCACACATCAAGAGCATATGATTGACTGAATATTGTCTTTTTTTAATTTCTATCCTATTTAGAAAATGAGGTTTATGTTAATCCAATGGATTGAAGATCCCCCAACATGGGATGTGCTTCCAACGGAAAAAATTATGAATGGACGGTGTGAAATTGGTGGTTTATGTGATGTACAGTACAAAGAAGAATCCAGCCCTGCAAAAATCTTAAACGTTGGTAAGTATGTTTTTGTAATATGTCTGTGCATTACTGTGATAAACTTGATGCATGTTGTGATGATTATTATTTATAATTTCAGGAACTAGATCTGCCATGCTTAAGCAGCTTCATTCTATTGAGAAAAATCAGTCCATCAAAAGATCCAGACCTGAAGGGAATGAAGAATTAGGGAGAGGGCAGCGCCAGAAATACAGCAGAATACTTTCTGAATCAGAAAGCAGTGAAGAATATGAGGTAAGTTAGACCCAGATGATTGCCACTTTCAGCTAATTTGAAGGTTATATTTGTAATTATATAATTCTTTTTTATTTACAGTCGGTCAGTAAACAAGTTTCTGAAAAGACCGTCAAAAGGATAAGAGCCAGATCCTTTCTGCAGCAGTATAATCTAGAAAAAGTAAGATTATTTCAACAAAGTTACATATATCAGGGCTCTAGACTCATTCTAGATGTATTTAACAGTAGCATACAAGAAAGAAATTAAATGAACAAATATAAAAAATAAAAGACTACATAGACTTTACTGTATAAATTATACATTGATTCTTATTAAAGTTCTCACAAGACTCTTATTTTCACAGCACCCATTCACTGCAGAGGATCCACTGGTGAGTAAATGATGTAATGCTACATTTCTCCAAACCTGTTACAAATAATGAAACAAACTCATCTACATCTTGGATGGTCTGGTGTTGAGTACATTTTCAGCAAGTTTTAATTTTTGACTGAACTACCCCTTTAATAACTACATACAAACTGTATTAACAAATGTTTTACAATTCTAGGAATCAAGCAGAGAGGCAACAACATCCACAAGGACAAGCAATGACAGTGGAGTCAATCAACAAATTTTGGCTGAATTAAAAGAGATTAAGAGTGTTCTTGTGGAAACTCTTACACTTTTAAAAAATGGTAATCCTTTGAAAAGTTTTTCATTTTTCTAAGTGATTGCGTCAAAAGATATAAAAACCTATTTTGTTGTAGGATGCACTCCATTAATGACTGCACCAGTCCAACCTCTCCCTGGACCCACTTTGGATTTGTCAGCCCCAGAGTCTTCGCCTGTACCTGCCCCTTCATCTCTACTGCCTCTTCGTGTAAATGAGACTAGGAGTAATAATGACTGCAAAAAGGTATCGTTTTTAAGTAACAATGCCTTCTTACTAGGGCTGCATGATTTGGTCAAAAATTCTTCATTCCGTGAGATGAAATTGTCCTGAGAGACTGAGCACAAGCTCATGAAGCTCCGCCCCCTGTGTGTGCAGCAGCAGGCAATTTGCATTTAAAGGGCACACACTAAAACAGCGCGTTTTTCTGAGCACCAAAAAATGACAATTTAAACATACTGTAAAAAGATATCTGTGGGGTATTTTGAGCTAAAACTTCACATGCACACTCTGGGGACATCAGAGACTTATTTTAGATCTTGTGAAAAGGGGCATTATAGGTGCCCTTTAAAAGAAGTCAGAATTGTTAGATTATGTTTGGTTCATATTTTCAGCCTTTTTTCTCTTTTGGCTAAAAACCGAAAATGACATTTTACATGAGACATGATACAGATTACGGTATGTAAAATAGACAGAATTGTAAATCTGACACTTTAAAGGAACAAAAATACAAGTAAACACAACATAATCCTGACAACTTCCTCCAATGTTTGTTTTATTTATTTATTTTTCTAGAGATATATGCAAATTAGCACATATTTAAACATAACATTTCAGAAAACAAAATTACAAAAATGTTTGCAAGTAATGTAATCAATCATTTGGAGAAGTATGTCAATATAGGGTATGCGTTAGGGCTGGGTATCGATTCAGATGTTACAATTCGATTCGATTTAGATTCGCAAGCTCTCAAATCGATTCGATTTCGATTCTCGATTCGAATTTCGATTCTCGATTCGATTTTTCGATTTCGATTCTGAATTAGATTTCGATTCGACTCAATGAATATTTAATACAAATCCTATATTTATTAAAAAAAGAAAAAGAAAAGAAAAGAAAAGTGAACATAAGTTTTCAAGTGTTTAATTAATAAAAAGAAATTAAGAGCCACAAACCTGTATATTAAACTCTTTTTATTTTAGGTACACTTGGGTATTAAAACAGAACCCAACTCTATATTTCAAATGCATACAATGAATAGACAGGATTTTGATGCAAGATGAAAAATTGATGCTGAAAATTGGACAAGTCAGAACAGTCGCATGTCTTGATCAAACAGGTTAACAATCCTCACATAAACCCATATAAAAACATTGCATATAATTTGTATCTGTGCCCTTCCTGTCTAACAGCTAGGCCATATACATAAATTGAATAAAGTTATCAAACAGTCTGTGCTGCATTAATTATAAATTATATATAGACTAATCAAAGTTAAAAAAGTTCTTTAGTCAAGAGCAGTGAGTGTTTTTCTCTGTTCCCTTTGTTATTTGATTAACTTTAACGACAGAGATAATTAGTGGCTACTGTGTACTGTCCCTTTAAGACCAGCCGCTGTTGACAGAGACGCGGATCTCACACGCGCCTCATTCTCTCACGAGTCATAACTCTTCACGTTCATCATAAGACTGCTCTTATGTTATGAAAATACTCAACAAAAAGACATTTTGGCATTATTGTGTGTTTTATTGTTCGTTGAAGCGCGAAAGATAACTCTATTCTGGGCTGTCTTGTGCGCACGCACGATATCATCGCAAGTTTTTCTGTGTCACAGTCAGGACATTCACAGGCAGCGAGATCTATTTTGTCTTGTCGCGTATGAATGGTTTAAAAGCATTTGCATGAATAAGAGTGGGATCATGTAACACTAGCCAAAGGATGACAAAAAATTAACAGATGCTGCATTGCGTTAAAAGCCCAGATTTGTTTATTTCATACAAAATCGCAGCATTTTGCGTCATATAGCCTAATTGCGTATAGGCTTGACATCGCGATTGCGATATGATTAAACGTGCAACACTAATTGAGGTTATTTTATGATTTAGATAAAACTAACATAAAATCTCACAGCATTAGCTATAAAATTGAGTTTGCAAGCCTATATGAACAGTGGGTAATAGATAAATAAAGATGGAAAAAAATCGATTCTTGGCGTTTGAGAATCGATTTTGAATCGACCACATTTTAAAAAACGATTAATCGAAAAATCGATTTTTTTGCCCAGCCCTAGTATGCATGTGACGTCACCGTCGGCTGGATTGATTGTGGTCACGCCAACTGAGTGGCAAAAAGCGGCAGCATAGGTTTCTCCTATTAAATCCAGTCACACAGCAGCTCGTCTGCCACTCAGTCCGGCTGAGGGAGTGTGATATTGCCTTGATGTTTCTTAGTATTTTTTTTTTACCCTATTCACCTGGGGTGTCTTGTCGTAACTCACAGAATGAATTAATCAGGCTGAAAAAATATTGTGCTTTCTACAATGGCATCAGTAACTTTTGCTCTTGGATGATTCTGAATCTACGCTCATAGGTTTCATCATAACAAACAAAATATTATCAAGTTCACTTTTTAACTCTGTTACTGTTTCATTGTTCGATCACTGTTTTCAGGTTAGAATTGGCCCCAACACGTCCATTGGTGCCGAACAGTTTGGCCACATGAAATGGACAGATGCAAAAAAATCAGCAAAAGACCTTCTGGTGGCTGTCTTCGGAAGAGCAACACTGGCAACTCACTGCTACACAGGAAAAAGTTCCAATGCCTTCAAAGACAAAGAAGCAAAGCCACAACTGGAGGCTCAAAAAGTGTCTGACATAATTGGTGAGTAACTTATTTTCCTGAAAACAAGTTTTGGCGGGATTGTCATTGTCATTTGATATATAAAACAACAGGATATAATTATACTCAGGAATTTGGAAAAGTATCTACTTTTTAGAGCAATCTACTTTAGAGCAACAGGGCTCGACAGTGCAAGCATTTCACTCGCATTTGCGACTAAAAATAGATGTTTTTTATTTTTTTCAAGCAAGTCGTTTAATAAAAATTGTGCGAACAAATAAAACTGCAGTGGCTGTTGCTGATTGTTTAAATCTAGCGGTTTGGTGTCTCGTGTTGTAAATCCTCTGACCAATCAGCGATCTGTAGTGTTTTCACGTCACATTTTAGTATCGGTACGGTGCGCTTGTAACCTCAGCAGAGGTGGTATGCTGCCATTTAAAGCTTGCCGGACCGAATATGTCATACCGGCTGTGTCATAAAACGGGCTTCATTTTAATGGAGATCATTAAGTATTCGAGTATTCGTTTTCTTGGGACCTGTCAATTATCGAAAAGAGAAATTTAAAAAAAATGCCTCTCCCTAGTAGGTCTGGGACGATACACCTGCCTTATAACTGCCAGATGAACAAAGAGAGAAGTTGATCAGGTGGTGTTGGTTATGTTTTGACATAATTATAAATTGCCTGAATCACTGAACTCATTTAGAATCTAATCTCAGGCTTAAATGTTTATTGTTGATTACAGCATCACTGTGATTCTACAGCAAAAGATTTTTAGCATTTTCAATATAATCTAAAAATTCTTAAAAGTTGTTCTGATCAAAAGACTTTGAAAATACTTTATGAAGAAACACTGACACACTGACACTGACACTCATCAATAATCAGCCTGTGAATCTCAACAATGGTGACATAAAGCATGTTGCAGTGCATCCTGGGTGCCACCAATCAAAACTTATTCATGACTCCCATCATGCATTGCGGTATGAATAAATTATGATCTGAATTGTCTTACTAATTTCCTTTCCCTAATTGAATATTCTGTTTGTCACCGTTGTTGAGATTCATACACTGATTCTTGAAGTCTGTGTGTGCCTAAAAGAAAGATTTGTTTTATCAGAACAACTTTTAAGAAATCCTTTAGATTATTTCAAAAATTCTGGATCTTATGCTGTAGAATCACAGTGATGCTGTAATCAACAATAAACATTTAAGTCAGAAATTAGACTTTAAATGAGGTCAGTGATTCAGGTCAAATTATGATTGTGTCAAAACATAACCAACACCACCTGATCAACTTTTGATTTTGTTCATCTGGCAGTTATAACTCAAATACAACAGCCAAACAAAATCTAAAGTTAATGATTTAAGAGTCAAGAGCCCAACTAAGGCAAACACTGATCACCATAACGGTGTCTTAAAATTATATTTTCTCCTTCAGTGATTCTGCTTGTTAACATCAGGTGTCTTCAATAATGCTCAATCATCACTCAATGAATCACTTAATTAGCTCATTAACTTTAACACTCTTGAGTCTGGAGCCAAATAAACTCCCAGGAGAGTTCATTTAACACTGGAGTTTTTGCTGTGTTATAATGATTTAATATAAGTAAATTTACTTACAAAACTTTTATTTCCTTTATTTCAAGTATATATAGTGATAAGTTAAAATCTACCTTAAATGATTAAGGTATCATTAAAACCTTAAAAAAAACTTTTTTTTTTTACAAAAAATAATAATAATTTACTTAGCAGAGGCTTTAAAAGAAACGGTATATATGTGTACCTTTTAATGCTTGGGGACATATATGTACCTTGGGGGACAGAAATGGACTCCTGCTGTACCCCTATTTCTGACAGTGTATAACAACCGCCTCCCTATACATTATCCCGCTTATTACATGGCTACCTACCAAATAAATCAATAATTTGACACAAAATATTGATTTAAAAAGGAGTTTATTGATTTAAAAACGATTGTATTGCTTCCGCTAAAGAAAATAGTCCGTTCCGTCTCTATGGTTGCGTCCATAGCAACGCTCTGTTTTTCATGGCAACGGTCTGTTATCAAGAAATAACAGACCGCATTCTACATTGGAATTTAACCAAATGAAGGAAGCATCTCCATAAAGCTTGTCTGCTGAAGGAAGCATGAAGTGCTCTGAAAATGTCCTGGTAGACGGCTGCGTTGAGTGGACAGCACAGTGGACCAACACCAGCGATGACACGGCTCCCCAAATCAACAGACTGTGGAAACTTCACACTGGACTTCAAGCATCTTGGATTGTGTGCCTCTCCATTCTTCCTCCAGACTCTGGGACCTTGGTTTCCAAATGAGATGCAAAATTTGCTCTCATCAGAAAAGAGGACTTTGGTCCACTGTGCTTTAAATCCAGAGTCAACGCAGCCGTCTACCAGGACATTTTCAGAGCACTTCATGCTTCCTTCATTTTCCAGCAGGATTTGCACCTGCCCACACTGCCAAAAGAACCAAAACCTGGTTCAATGACCATGGTATTACTGTGTAATTACTGTGTGATTTCATGTAATATTCAAATTTTCTGGGATTTTGATTTTGTGGGTTTCATAAACTGTAAGCCATAATCATCCAAATTATAACAAATAAAGGCTTTAAGTATCTCACTTTGCATGTAATGATTCTATATAATATATTAGTTTCACCTGTTAAGTTGATTCAGTTAACATCCACAAATGATTCAGTTAACATCCACAAATGAATAAGCGCATCGATTCAGGGAGCAGTGCAAAGTGCAAGAAGATGAGGCACGCGGGAGGAGGAAAAATGCCGACTGTAGCTTGTTCTCACACGACAGCATCAAACTTCTGTCACGCTGACACGTTAACCCCAGGGGATCTTTTAAAAAACTTTAAATTCTTGTACTCAAAGTCAACGAAAACCGAGCAGGACCAAAGAGACTGTGAACGCATTGAATTCAGGGAGCAGGCTAGGTTACTACAAATGATGGCTGTGAATAAACTATAATATTCAGAAGTAAACAGTGTAGCTGACAGAGTGTTTATGTATACCACAACCTTCTAAGTGCTAGTGCAAAATGCCCGTGCAAAATCAGTTTTTGAGTGTGTTTTTAGTAATTGTTGGTTTGGTGTGTTTGAGTGCTCATTGTTACAATTACACAGCAAAAGTTCAGTGACATTTTTATTTGTGCATGGTAGAAAGCACACAGTGAACTCCGAGAAAACGCTATGCTTGAGGAAACAGTTTGTGAATAGGCTACTACAAATGATGCCCGTGAAAGAGACTGTGAACACATTTAATAGGATATGTTTAGTTGGTGAATAGCATAGGCTACTATTACACAGTAGTGATAACTTTAAGTGCACCAGAATGAAATAAACAGAAGTAATAACAGAAATAATTCAGAAGTAAACAGCATAGCTGACTTACAGATTCAGTTAACATCCAGAAATGAATAAGCGCGTTGATTCAGGGAGCAGTGCAAAGTGCCCGTGCAAAATCAGTTTTTGTGAGCTGATCGCCGTAAAAAAGTTCAGGAGATATTTCTTAGTGATGGCTGATTTCAACAGTTTCAGTATGATAAAAAATAACTTTTATATTGATTCAATGGATTAATTGCATTTTGAAAAAGAAGTGTCATGAATTTATTTCATTTTTGGGGGAAAATAATCAGTTTTTATAATAGATCTTTGAAAATCCAAATCTGGATTTGAATTTTTTATGATATTATAACCTAAAGATGCTATGTGAAAGTTTGAAACAGAAAATAGTGGTTTTCATCTTGCCACTTTCTTGGTAAAGAAAACACATTTTTACTCAAATTAATCAAAATGGATTTATCACGTTCTGGAACCAAACTATAATATTCAGAAGTAAACAGTGTAGCTGACAGAGTGTTTATTTTTAAACCACAACCTTCTTGGGGCTTCTTTGACCGAAACAACCCTCTAATGTCAGAATGTTTATTTTTAAACCACAACCTTCTAAAAATGATATATTTAACGATATATTTTGCATTTCTCATCCAAACAACGTCAAACTTGGCACTGCACTTACTTGTGCCCGTAGCGAGACATCTGGCGAGTTTGAAATCCATCGGACTAACGGTTCGAGAGATATGCGAGTAACAGACACACACACACACACACAGACAGACAGACGTTTCTGTAATTTATAGATAGATACAGGCCTAGGTGAGATCACTAGTGACATCATCACAGCTGAGAAAAATTTGAATGTTGACAGTTGCTATAGCGAACACTCATTCTGTTTGACTATCTGCATTACTCTGCAAAGATTGTTTGCTTTATTGCAAACATTTTTCAGCTTGAAAAAAAAAATATTCTGCTCTCAAAAAACACCTAGCCATGCTATTCGCAGTGAGTCTGCTGTTTGTATATTTATACAACAAGAAAAAACTGATGGCAAAGACAACGAAGGGACAACTCCAACAGCTTTCCAAAAAAGATAAAGGTAAGCACATTGGCATTGTACCATCTCCATATATCTGAGCATATATTAAATCAAGTAAATCAAAACTAGTAAATCAAGTAAATGATCATTTATACATTGAATGATCTCCATCAACTGTGTTTTGATGAGTGCACAATTGAAATGTTTTGTTTTGTGTTATTTGCTGCTCTAGGGCCAGAACTTACAGCCGATGAAGAGGAAGTTGATTTGTTCTGGGCGAGCCCAGCTTTAAAAGGTGATACACTTCATCAAAATCCTTTAACTTCTGGCTTATGTTGTATAATTATAAAAGGGTGATCTTGGCATTTAAAAATAGTTGAATTATTTTTGAATTAACAGTGCAATCAAACAAATATGAGGGTCATTGACAAATTAAGCTTTAAAAAGGTGTTTTTAAAAAAAAATCTTTTCAAAACTGATATAATGCAGTAAATGATCTCCATCAACTGTGTTTTGATGAGTGCACAATTGAAATGTTTTGTTTTGTGTTATTTGCTGCTCTAGGGCAAGGACTTACAGCCGATGAAGAGGAAGTTGATTTGTTCTGGGCGAGCCCAGCTTTAAAAGGTGATACACTTCATCAAAATCCTTTAACTGTTGTATAATTATAAAAGGGTGATCTTGGCATTTAAAAATAGTTGAATTATTTTTGAATTAACAGTGCAATCAAACAAATATGAGGGTCATTGACAAATTAAGCTTTAAAAATGTGTTTTTTTTTAAATCTTTTCAAAACTGATATAATGCATATTTTGAGTCATGAACAGTGTGTTTAAACAAGTTTCTTTTGTTAAATAACATTTCAATGTGTAAATTTTTAGCCTAAGGATAGCTTTAGGAGGCAGAAACAGCGGTTTCCATGGTAACGGCTGTACACAAAGCAGCGCAACGCTCATAAACGCTGCTTTATCAGGAATGATAAAGATAGATTCAATGCAAATAACATCGAAACTTTTCTAAAGACAGTCAGTTCCCTTCAAAGTTACATTTATATAAAAAACACGCTGCGTTTTGACTTCGAAGCGTGCAGTGCTGCTCATGTTTATTCAACGATGTTCCAAAAAAAAACTAAAAAAGGGGGTAATAAATGTGCCTACAATGGTTTTTATGGGGAAGGATTCAATTGCACGCGCATTAGCAAATGGTGATTAAGGTGTAAACGGGAATGTCTCTCTCTACTTCTGATCCGATCGACCAAAACGCATCTTAATAGCAGGTGTAAACAGGGCCATTGATATCCCTCTCCCCTTTTTTCAGTGGAAGTCTATGGGGTGGTTACTCATGTGCTGTAAATGGTTGCTAGATATGATGTCACAAAGCTCTGTCCAGTGTTAAGTCTGTGAGATTTTCTGCCTGACTTTTCACCCGTTGTGCAAACATCGTACGCCCGATCGCTTTAAAAGTCATAGCACACTTCTACTCAATAAGGCACACAACACCTCATTCATGGGTCTACGGCAAATGTGGCAAGACGAATTACGCGCAAGGTTTTTACTTAATCTTTTAGGATAATAAGCAAGTGAGATAGTAATAGTGATGCTTCGCAAGCCCCACTAACAAATCAGAATTGTGTGCAACATGAACAAGCCTTAGAAACGTTCTGTTTCTGAATTTAAGATAAATTAAACATTAACTGTTATTTCCTGTAGCCAGGCCAATATGCGTAACTCTCGCGTGTCACGTGACCAGACTGTAATCGCAGCTTTGCGGTTAAAAAAAAAAATTAAAAATCGCATTTCATCGTATCGCGATATTATCGAAAATGCAATTTATCGTTCAGTCCTAGTCGTAGTTACTGGACTAACATATACTCTGGGATATTGTTTATTTCGAGTCGGAGTGACTGTCAGACACGTTCAAAAGTGAGTAGCTTTAGAAAACTGGATCTGTGCTGACTCTGATTTTTATTATACTGATAAAAATGAAGTAAATTAAAAAATATAATAGTTTCTGCTTTCTACTTTTACCACAGGGTCTGAGTCTCCAACTGAGAACGACACCGCCTCTGTGAACGACACCGCCTCTGTGAACGACACTGTGATCGAAACCGCCACTGTGAAGGACACTGAGAACGACACCGCCTCTGTGAACGACATTGCCTCTGTGGCCGACACCGCCTCTGTGAAAAACATTGCCTCTGTGAACGACACCGCCTCTGTGAAGGACACCGCTTCTGTGAACGACATTCACACCGCCTCTGTGAAAGACATCGCCTCTGTGAACGACACCGCCTCTGTGAACGACACCGCCTCTGTGAACGACACCGCCTCTGTGAAAGACATTGCCTCTGTGAAAGACACAGCCTCTGTGAACGACACCGCCTCTGTGAAAGACATCGCCTCTGTGAAAGACATCGCCTCTGTGAACGACACCGCCTCTGTGAACGACACCGCCTCTGTGAAAGACATTGCCTCTGTGAAAGACACCGCCTCTGTGAACGACACCGCCTCTGTGAAAGACATCGCCTCTGTGAACGACATTGCCTGTGAACGACACCTCCTCTGTGAAAGACACCGCCTCTGTGAACGACACCGCCTCTGTGAACGACATTGCCTGTGAACGACACCTCCTCTATGAAAGACACCGCCTCTGTGAACGACATTGCCTGTGAACGACACCGCCTCTGTGAACGACCCTGCCACTGAATTTGAATTTGAATATGTTTTTATTTGATATATGCACAAAAAAACATAAAAAAAAAGAAAAATAGTTATTTTATCTAATTGCAATTATTTGAGATAACCACAATAATTGCGATATTTAAATCACTTTTAGCAAAAGAATATAAAAAAATTATAAAAAACTGTTATAAAGTTGACAAAAATAGTGGTTTTCCTTCATAGAAAAAAAAGGTTTATGGCTTTAATCATACTGCATTATTATTATTATATTATTATTATATTATATTATATTCACAGCATTAAGGTAAATCATATGGGCCTATTTTATTAAACATTTTATTATCATATACACTAGCAGGCCACTTTTTAGGTACACCTGTTCAACTGCTCGTTAATGCACCCTGGATGAGACAAAAGTCATACTGTGGTTGTACGTATATTCTTAACCCTTGTGCATTGTTCAAATTTACTACCTTTCGTTATGTTCGTGGCTGAAAACAGCCACTACTTTAAACTGCTGTAAAAATGTATCAGATAAATATTTTTTTCAAATGTTTTTGCATAAATCTATTAATCAACCTCAGTCCTGCTCAAAAATACTAACTGTTTAAAAAAAATTCAGGATTTTAACTCTTTAATTGCCAAATTCGTAAATGATGTCACCGATTTGGGAAAAAAAACACAAAATGACTCATTTTCAATATAAAATGTGATTGTGGACTGGATTTTTTTTTACCTTTTATCACAGTCTTGGACATGTCAAAGATTAGAAATAACATTGGTTTTGATGCATTGTTAGTTTTTCTGCAGCATCAGATTTTAACTTTTTCTCCCTCATTTACTGTTCGTGGCTGTTTTTGCCCCATTGACTTCCATTATAACCACATTTTTTGATTGCAAAGCCATGACACCATATAAGCATGCATTTTTGATTGTTGGAGGTTTTCCCTGTTGGGAAGAGGTAAAATTTGTAATTTTTACTGTTGATAACCAGGTGGCACCATTAACCCTTTAGATAGGCCTGTGCAAAAAAAAGCTTAGTTTCTGGCTTTTACATGGAGTTATATGGAGTTTATATGGAGTATAATAGCATAATAAAGTGTGTGTGTGTGTGTGTGTGTGTGTGTGTGTGTGTGTGAACTCACCTTGATGCGTCTGAGAAAATCAAAATATGCACCTCAGCTCTCAGAACTACATGGAGTAAACAAAAACAAAGTAAGTGTATTTATGCATCTGCTGCCTTTTGATGGTGAGAAATGCAGACTAAACAAAAACAAAGCAAGTGGATTTAAACGCGTGCATGCAAGCCTGCTGGTCATTTGATGGTGAGAAGAGCAGCAAGCAACATGAGAAAGGGCTTGACTTGTAGTGAAGTTTTAGAGATGATTATGCAGCCTGACCCCTCCAGGGAGCTGCATGATGTATCGTCTTCCCCCTCTGACACCACAGACTCAGGAGAGTCAGATCCTGATTTGGATGTGGCACCCTCATCATCCTCTCTAGCTTCCACTGAAGGCGAGGAGGATTCGGAGGATCCTGGATCTGGGTGGATTGGGAGAAACGGCAAAGTGTGGATTTCCACCAACGCGGAGACAACTCCCTTTCTTCATCCTGCCAGAGGCGTGACTCCAGGGCCGACGCACTATGCCATCACAAGGCATAGTCATACATGTTTGTATGACTGTACAAACATGTATGTGTTGACGCAAGTCATGCTGACAATGAGGTCAATCATCTCCTCCGTAAAAAACAGATTGAACACGGAATCCATGTTCTGGGCCCTTGCGAAGGCGTCGGCCCTGGAGTCACGCCTCTGGCAGGCTGAAGAAAGGGAGTTGTCTCCGCGTTAGTGGAAAACCACACTTCGCCGTTTCTCCCAATCCACCCAGATCCAGGATCCTCCGAATCCTCCTCGCCTTCAGTGGAAGCTAGAGAGGATGATGAGGGTGCCACATCCAAATCAGGATCTGACTCTCCTGAGTCTGTGGTGTCAGAGGGAGAAGACGATACTTCCTGCAGCTCGCTGGAAGGGTCAGGCTGCATAATCATCTCTAAAACTTCACTACAAGTCAAGCCCTTTCTCATGTTGCTTGCTGCTCTTCTCACCATCAAATGACCAGCAGGCTTGCATGCACGCGTTTAAATCCACTTGCTTTGATTTTGTTTAGTCTGCATTTCTCACCATCAAAAGGCAGCAGACGCATAAATACACTTACTTTGTTTTTGTTTACTCCATGTAGTTCTGAGAGCTGAGGTGCATATTTTGATTTTCTCAGACGCATCAAGGTGAGTACACACACACACACACACACACACACACACACACACTTTATTATGCTATTATACTCCATATAACTAGCCATATAGCTTAGCCAGAAACTAAGCTTTTTTTTGCCCAGGCCTATCTAAAGGGTTAATGGTGCCACCTGGTTATCAACAGTAAAAATTACAAATTTTACCTCTTCCCAACAGGGAAAACCACCAACAATCAAAAATGCATGATTATATGGTGTCATGGCTTTGCAATCAAAAAATGTGGTTATAATGGAAGTCAATGGGGCAAAAACAGCCACGAACAGTAAATGAGGGAGAAAAAGTTAAAATCTGATGCTGCACAAAAACTAACAATGCATCAAAACCAATGTTGTTTCTAATCTTTGACATGTCCAAGACTGTGATAAAAGGTAAAAAAAAATCCAGTCCACAATCACATTTTATATTGAAAATGAGTCATTTTGTGTGTTTTTTTTCCCAAATCGGTGACATCATTTACGAATTTGGCAATTAAAGAGTTAAAATCCAGATTTTTTCTAAAAAAAAATAGTATTTTTGAGCAGGACTGAGGTTGATTAATAGATTTATGCAAAAAAAATTGAAAAAAATATTTATCTGATACATTTTTACAGCAGTTTAAAGTAGTGGCTGTTTTCAGCCACGAACATAACGAAAGGGTAGTAAATTTGCCCACGGTGTACTGTTGAGTTTTTGAAAAATTTCAAAGCATTTTCCCAAAATATGTGTCAAAATAAGATTTGTCACCAAAAATCATTCCATTTGCTGAAACACAGAGAAAGTTATGGCCAAATTAAGACTCAAAAATACCCCGTAGTGGATGAAAACATCCCCAACAGCACATAAGGGTTAAGTAAAGAGGAAAATTAAATATCCTGAGATGATTATTATGGTAAGTGGTTTGTTGATTATGGAAGTTCATTGTAATTAAACGTAATCAATCCTTCTTCTAAAACATGTTTTTGTCTGATTCACTATGGTAAACCTATTATAAGTTATAACCTGTCGGGATGGTTTTCACTGGAAATTGCGTACTGTACATGCGTCGCTCGCCCGTGCGTGTCTCGTCATATCCGTAAATAGAGAAAATTGTCTCTCTGGCTACTTTGACGCAGGCATGGTGAGGTTAGTTGTCACAACGAGTGAGAAAGGTTGACATAGATCAGCTAAATCTCAAACCTCTGATCAGAGGAGAGTCCGCTGACAACAAAAGAAACGTGACAGAGCTTGTAATAAAACCAAATTGGCTTGGCTTTTCAGAGATGGCAAGAATTGAGGGATTTGTAATGCTGTAAAAGTGACGCGGCGATGTTGTTTTTATTACTCAACAGGTGAGAAAGGTATTTTATTGAACAGATAAACTGCCATAAGTAGCTCTCTAACAGAGTTCATTGTAAAACATTATCTATTAATGCTGGGTACACACCAAAAGATAATTGGGCTGATTTTGGGCCGATTTCCCCCCTTCCGACAATCTATGTCCCGATTATCTTGATGGTTCTACAGATTATCTTATCAGATTTTCCCTTGGTGTGAGGTGTGTTAAGAGTGTCCGAGCCTGATCGGAAGAACGTCGGAGCCGCCCCGATCGCAAATCGTAAATATTCAACATGTTTAATATTTACGATCAGAAATCCTGATGTGTGGGGGGAACCCCGAGGACAAACGCGCGCACGCTCTGGAGAAAGTGCAGCACAAAGTGAAATTGATGTGGACAGCAGAGATGGAGGATCAGCTTGTTGATTTGTGGCAACAGCACAAATGTTTATACAACGTGTTGTGTAAAACCTTTCCAAACACTATCATCGCAATTTCTTCCTGCATATCGTCCGCCATGCTTATTCTGAGGTCTAGCGAGATTTTGCGAGATTCCCTGTGTTCACAGTCGAGACTCTGGTTGAAAATCTGTTCGTGTGTGGTGTGCTGTCTTTGTCAGATCAGATTTTTCACATCACATCGACTATATACAGCCACCTGCAGCCCTGCAAACTGCATGGATGTGCAAAATCTGAAACCACATTGACTTCCCCTATCAGAAGCACAGCAGAAGCGTCCTTTTTATTCAGCAGTGCTGGACAATGCTTACTGGGAAGGGTTGCCAGTCATTTACAGAAATATTCAGCAGACTGCAGATTTTAAAAGGTGACCAGGGTAAATCTGTCACGATCTAATGAACAAAAAGCACTTTCTTGGTTTTTAGTGATGCTTGCTAAGGCTTTTTTTTGTCTGGTGGACCAAAAACAGGCACACTAAAAAATCCATATACTTCCTTTGAGGAAAGGAGCCATTTCTAGTGACAAGAATATCATAGAGAGCCGAATGTGGGGCCTGTAAGCAACCAACCACATAGCAATACACTAAAGACAATAATATAATATAATATAATATAATATAATATAATATAATATAATATAATATAATATAATCAATTAGAGCTGTCAATTAGTTAAAAAAATTAACTAATTAATCACACGTTTTTCTGTAATTAATCACGATTAATCGCAGCTTACATTAAAGTTTTTAATATATTTTTATACAGTAATAATTTTACATTTAATCTCAAAATTTATGTAGAAACAACATAAAGACAGTAGCCTATATTTTAAATGTTTGTTTAATGGCATCTTTTTATGAAAGAAGGCCAATATCACAGATACCAATTCTACTACTGATGTCTCTATGAAACATTTTTTTTCTCAAATTTATCCATTAATTATAGCCATTCAGCATTACAGTATAATTGAAAGCTATCAATTTTAACATTTATTAGATTTTTTATTTTTTATTTTTTTTAAGTGAACTTAAGTGAATTTAAGTGAACTTAAAACAATCTTCACATAAGCCCGTTATAATAAATGTCACATTTAGCAGTGCCCTTCAATTTATCAGAGCTCAGATTTTTCTATTGGCCCAGTCAGACCAGTTCAGATTTTGACTTGCCCTGTCAAAATGCACAAAAAGGATTTTTTTTTAAACTTTTTGACCGATGTAACCTTGTAAACAGTGCTGTAAGATTTTCAGGTAGGTCTAACAGGTTGGATATATACAGAAATTGAGTAAAGTTAACAAACACTTCACAGTGATGCACATTAAATAGACCGATAGATGAATCCTTATTAAAGCTACAAACGTTATTCAGAGAACTGAGTGAATTTCTCTTTTTCTTTTGTTCTTTGATTATCCTTCATGACAGACAGCAACAGGTTTATTAGGCTGCTGTCCGCACATGACGTGGATCTGACATGCATCCTATCTTCTCACAACTCTTTATGTGTTCAGTGAAGTCTTAAAGGGAGTCCAGCAGGCGTAATGATATGACGCAGCGCCTGAAAATAGGTCTAATAGGTTAGACAAACTTAGTCCCAGTCACGTTGGAAGTTACCGAGCTGGGGACTATTTCAGGCACTGCGTCATATCATTACGCCTGCTGGACTCATGGTACGGCAGCAAAGTTTCTTGATTATTACGCAGGAATGAGAGTAAAGTTCATAGCCATATCAGCCTAGAAAATCACAACTTTACATTTTCAGTCGGTCTTAGTACACGATGTAACTACAGAAGAGTCAAGTTTTAAATAGGAAAAATATTGAAACTCTTTGGTCATTTTTTTGAGAGAGATGCTAATGGTCTTGTCCGATTCAAAATGATCTATGCTGAGCTATGCTAAAAGTGGTACCGCCAGACCCGGAGTTCGGCTGAATGGATTCGAAAATGGTAAAACTCAACTGTTTAACTCTGGGGGGAGTTGTAAAATGAGCATATTTCCAAAAAAAGTGGAGTATCCCTTTAAGACTTCACTGAACTCATTTAACACTCTGCTTACGAGGATACTCGACAAAACGGCATAATTTTGTGTGTTTTTGTCCGTTCAAGCACTGTCTGAAGCAGCTTTCTGTGTGCACGAGTGTGTGTGTGTGTGTGTGTCACATAGACACATGCACCAGTAGTAACACACAGCGTTCTCTTTTGTGTCTTATCGCGCTTGAATGGTTTAAAAGTATTTGCATGAATAAGAGCGTGATCATATACTGTAACGCTAGCCAAAGGATGACGGAAAAAAAACGGATGCAACGTTAATTGCGTTAAATATTTTTACCATGTTAATCTGAAAAAAATGTATCGCATGCGTTAGCGCGTTACTTTTGACAGCACTAAATATAATATAATATAATAATAGATAAATAGATTTTAAAAAGTCTTTATATAAGATAATTTTATCACTATGGTATAAGAAGAACAGCATTTTCATTTAGCAAAGGATTATCAAAAGGGACTTTTAATTAAACATCTCTAGAAAGCCATCACCATTATCATGAGTGTCTTTTACCTGAGTGGGGAAGCGTAGGAGAGACTCTGCGACCCTCTGGATAACCGGTAGGCCGTGTCCGTTCACCCTGACTGTTTCATTTGCGTCTCCTCCTCCTGGTTCTGGTGTTCCAGGAGAGCCGTCTTGAATCATTTCCCTCACGCAGGGTGGGTTGAGGTCAACATGGAAGTCTGCAGAGATCTTACAGCCTTTGGACAGATCAAACAACGCTAGGCTGATGAAGAACGGCTCTACCTGAGGAGAAACACAATAGCTGGGAATGTCATTACACCTTCTTTTACTTTCTTCGACATATCTGACCTCATCTTTACCATGGTTACCTTGATTCACACACATTTGATGAAGAGCAATTTGTATTGTCTGAGAAGTATTATATACTGTGATAATCATATGGTTTGTTGCTGATATAAATTATATAATATAATGACAGCAAATTAGATGCAAGCAAAAGACTGTATTTTCATTTTTATGAACCAGCACATCTTTGTATGTAATTTCACTCCATTCCCATCAGTCATGTCTGTCTAGATCCTTCAACAAAGTGTGGGAAAGTCAAGACGTGTTCTGAGGGAACAGTAGTTTTCCAAACCAAGCTGACGAACGCCAGCATTCCTTCCCTGGAGCCATTAAAAGTGCTTCACTGAGCGTGTCCATATTCATCACTGGTTCTGGATGAGTCCTCTGTCCTCATGCCAAGAATCTAGAATTCATCTCTCATTCAAGAACTCCCTGATATTCAGCGATACTGACCTATAACTGCTGTTCTCTGACAATGAAAGTTACACAATAGTTGACAAATGTATTTAACCTGGAGCCCAATTTTATTCAGTGTTGTAGCTTAAAGTCCCCCTGCAGTCAATAATTTGATCCCTTAAAACTCATCTTTCAAAATCAAAGTGACCTATTTAAGCGTTCTTTTCATGTGAAAATAATTTCTTCACGGATGCTGAAGAAATCCATGAAAGGGATTATAAATATAATATTTGTATAAATTAGCAGTGCTTGTATCTAAATGTTTTTATTGTAATTATTTATTGTATTTAATTAATTTTCGCAAAATGTATTTTTCAGCACCAAACTTTTTATATTAAAAAATAAGATACATAATAATCATAATATTTTATTAATATAAAAAGTTTTACTAAGATATATATATATATATATATATATATATATATATATATATATATATATATATATATATATATGTAAGGGATAATGTATAGGGAGGCGGTTGTTATAGCGAATAACAACCCTGACAGGCTGAACTTGAATCAACCTGAAGGGGTAGTTATTTGCTACACTCTCAGAAAATAAAGTACATAATTGTACCTTTAGGGGCACAATGGCTTGTCACTGGGGCTGTACCCTCAAGGGTATTGTACCCTTGGCATAGGGTACATATTTGTACCCTTGTGATTTGTACCTTAAGAGACCAGTCTTGTACCTGTGGTGACAATTTTGTACCTTTATTTAACAGTACAAAAATTGACCCTTCAAAAATGGTACAAAATTGGCTTTGACAGGGTACAATCGTTGACTATAATGAGATTTATATATATAAATACAATATATTATATAATAAACAATATATATATTACACACGCAGAATTAAAATAAAAATGTATTAAATCCTTTTCATTTTCACATTTTCTAACATTTCATTTTAAACTCAATGTCTAACTGTGACATATAAATTATCATCTGAGTAAGTGTCATTTGCCTTAGGAAAAATAGTAGGAAAAAAATATACTATGGAAGTCAATGGGACCCAAAAACTGCCTGGTTACTGATATTCTTCTAAATATCTTCCTTTCTGTTCAGCAGAAGAAAGAAATTCATACAGGTTTGAAACAACATGAGGGTGATTATATGATGACAGAATTTTCATTTTAAAAGTGAACTTCTCCTTTAAGTGATTCATTGAGTGATGATTGACCATTATTGAAGACACCTGATGTTAACAAGCAGAATCACTGAAGGAGAAAATATATTTTTTAAGACACCATTATGGTGATCAGTGTTTGCTTTAGTTGGGCTCTTGACTCTTAAATCATTAACTTTAGATTTTGTTTGGCTGTTGTATCTGAGTTATAACTGCCAGATGAACAAAGAGAGAAGTTGATCAGGTGGTGTTGGTTATGTTTTGACATAATTATAAATTGCCTGAATCACTGAACTCATTTAGAATCTAATCTCAGGCTTAAATGTTTATTGTTGATTACAGCATCACTTTATGCAATGTAAGCGGAACGAAACTGAGCTACTCGTTGTTGTGTTTGTGTGGACCGTTTATCAGTTTGGACCAGTGCAGCGCGAGCCTGATCAAGCAACACGGTAACTGCGAGATCCAGTAAATAAAGCATTTGAATTCGCCACAGAAGTAATAACATCGCTGCGAGATCTAGTGAGAAATATTCACATTTCTCCGTTATTAACGGATCAAACAGCGCTGACGTGGAAACCAGGAATAAACATTGTGCAATGAATGAACGAACTATCCAGTGTCCACAGATCAGCAACATTCACCATGTCTTTACTGTAGTAACACTAACTGCAACCATGGAAGTTTGGCATTTTCCACTAAGGCCCAGTATGCATCCACCTCCCTGCAACACTGACTTTCCTCAGCTGTAAACATTGCCTCGCATTTCCCACACAAGCACCTATGGAACAAAAAATGTATCAGGAATAAATATCTCTCTGTCTCTCGATGAGAAACCGCTAAGTTATATCACGTAACTTTAGTCTGGGCGGATATTAATGAGCATGACAAACGCCTGTTCAAAGCTTAGTTTCTGTTATTGTAAGTTCCAATATGTTCTGTCTAACATTAATCCTGGCCTGTCCCTGCTCTCTTGGCAGCCTAGCAGGCTCATAATTGTATGGCTTTGGTCCGTCAACAATTTCCTCAGCGTCCGAAATGTCATTGCGATCCATTTTTCCCTGTTGTTTGAATCGACCGCTCTCCCTCGTGCTACGTCACGACTCTCGCCCGTCACGCCCATTTTCAGATGCGGAAGTAAAATTTTCTCACAAAAACGACTCCAGAAGCCACTGTAGCGTATTTATAATTTTTTTTTAAAGAAAATCTAGTTCCTACATTATTTTTCTATACATTGACTTGTTGGGTCTTCTAACCTGCAAGATGCTCTTTAACATGTTCAAGCAAAAACTGTAGCAAAATTGTAATTTAAATGTTATTTTTTCTTAATTGCACTTACACTCACAGTTAAGACACTTGCGACTGCATTTCCATTAAGTGTCCCTCAATGAATGTAGCAAAATGCAATGTGCAATTTGAAAATGCATTCTTTCTGAGCCGATCACGTGCCCACCCCGCCCTGTCAATCACTGCGGGAAGTTGGCCCCGCCCCCAACCCAATGCAAAACGTCGGCAAAATAGGCTCAAGCGTTTTTACTTCGTTTGTGCTGTTGTCCTATCTGTTTTTTAGATAGTAAAGGAATATTTATAGGTCATTCTGATGCCACATGCTCCAAATAAAATAGTCTCGTTCGGTTTTGTGCCGGTTTTGTTTGTGCTGCTTCAGTTTTTGAAATATTAGACCGAATTATAGACGATGACGTCACAAGCCCCCCGACCTGCTCCACATTCACCCAAAATAGTCTCATTTGTTTGTGCTAATTTGCACCGATAAACGTTTATTTTGTGCTGCTTCAGTTTCTTAAATATTAAAATAATATTTATTGGTCATTCTGAGGTCACTCAGCCCCCCCTCCACATTCACCCAAAATAGTCTCGTTTGTTTGTGCGATCGTTTGTGCCGGTTAAAGTTTCGTGTGCTGCTTCGTTGTTTAAAATATTAGACACTGAATTATAGACGATGACGTCACCAGCCCTCGACCTGCTCCACATTCACCCAAAAAAAGCTAGGTCGATGAATTTGACCCTTCAGATTCCGTGACCATGTTATATATTAATACCTTATCAATATGCTTTATAAAATGGAAAGAGACTCGCATGTTTGCCTCATATTTTATGATTATACAGCTGCTAGAGATGGTCACACATCACATTCGTCACTTTATTGAACATTACAGTCAGTAAAGAGCGGTTCAGTAAAGCCGCACATACCGAATAGCCTACCAATGGAGCTTTGTCATATTATGTGATCTCAGAGTAATAGGCCTATGCATTTAAGGAAAAACCAGTAGCAGTTTTAACATTAAGTGACATGGCATCTGACGCACAGAAGCGAATGGCACATGTCACTATGCGTATTGGCACATCCGGTCTTCATTGGCATGTGCCAGTGGATAGTGGCATGTGTCACTGACATTATTGGCATGTGCCAGTGGTGGATAGTGGCATGTGTAACTGACATCGCGACACACTGACACTAGGCTTGTTTGAGATGAGCAAAATCTGCGCAGAATCGATCACCGGTGATCAGCGCGAGATGCATGCCGGTTAGAAATGTGTCCGAGTGTGGTCAGCCTTGCTCTGATGTCATGCTGACGTATGTCGAAATACTCTCGCGACCGCAAGGCGCACATGTCGGATTCTGCAGTCGAGCGCAGTTGCTCTCCACCGACTGCGCTGATCAAAAGCATGGTGGGAAACGACTTGCTGACGACACAGCTTAATGTTCATTGGTTTAAACAACCATGATGTATTGTTCCCTCTTAAAATGTTTGATTTTAAAACTCTGATATCATGTTTTATGTGATATGTTATGTGTGAATATTCCCAAACTATCTGACAGTGCGATCTCTATGGGTTATGCAATGTAATTTTTATTTTAAAAAAACAAAACAAAAAACACACATGTCTGTATTAAAGAAAAAAAGATTGATAGACATGTATTTGGAATGGAATTAAATAAGTAGGCTACTTTGGGTTTCTTGTTCATTATATTTATTTTCATATAAAAGCAACAGAACTTAAATTCCATCCAGTTTATTAGAAACACTGTGCACGAGCGTGAATCCCGCGATATCCATCTTTGATCTCACAGGTGTCAAATCAACTGCGAGAAGAGAGAACTGTCCGGCTTGCCTGGGCTTTTTTCACTCCTCCTCTCACTGCAGCCGGCTACTCTCGCATTCATTTCAGGCGAGGCAAGGCGCATCTCAAACAAGCCTAATGACATGACACCTGACTCACACCGAGTTGCGGAACATGTCACCGTGTTGCGACACCTCCAGTAGGGATTGACAGATTAATCGTAAACGTAATTGTGGCACAAAATCCTAAATAAATAGCCTAATTTTGTGATATTTAAAATTACAATCAAACGAATTAAAGTGCATTAATATTTTTTCAAACGTGTTATTTGTGTCACGTCTGTATTTGATTGCTATGTGCGTGCCACTGAATGTTTTGTAATACCAGTGCTACTTTATGTTGTTTATCTCGCAAAGTCACAAACTGCCCATTCTAGGAAAAGACACAGAAGCGCGCGAGCAGGATTCCACTGTACAAGCAGAGTTAACCTATGAGAGTATGCCAGGCGCTCGCTCGCAGCTACCTGTACACCTCTCGGTTGTTGAATTTGTGCGCGAGTACTTTTATCATGCCAGCTGAAGGTTCATTTTTGCGCGTGTGAAATAACATAATGTGCTCGTGAGCATGTCTTACACGCTCATAACTTTTGACTAAAAAATAACGCCATACCAGCTGCCCCTCAATGACTTGAAGTTGTTGAAAACTTGACTGTGGAAAACAGTCTGTGTTTAATGTTGGGCTGTCTTCTGTAGTTGATAATTTTTGTTCTTTAATCATTTCTTGGTTTGCAAGAATTTTGCGTATCCAAGCTATAAAAAAGAAAAAGCTATGAAAAAAATGCATATTACCATGTTAAAAAAAAAAAAAGTCAGTACCAACCTTCAGTGAAACCAGTGTGGGATGATGCTAAAGAGGGGAACACCACAACAATATATTAGTTTGAACATGTTAAATGACAGTAGAAGGAAGTAAAACTTTTTTTTACTCTATGGCTCTGCAGATTTAGTTGTACATAATTTGGTTTAATAGGTTTATGAGTTAAACACGGTCAGTTTTAGAACTTAAACTGTTTTGAAAGATAACGCATGTTGTGTAACAGTATTTTGAATATATGGGTAAACCTGTAAGATTTGAATACAGTGTTAGTGAACTGACAGTATTACTTACAACTTAAGACTTCTGCCTCTCCATGTCTAAAGTGTGGGGTGCGATTCCTTGCTGTCAAGGCTAATTAGTGGGAAAGGCCAAAGTTTAGCAGTAGATTTTAGCACATGTTATATGGGTAAAATATGGGTATGGGTTAAATGGGAAGAAAAGGTTTTGTGGTAAATTTACGGGTTACTGATGTCCGTTTCAATGGTGTTGATGTCCTCCTTTGGTTGCTGTGGATTTGTTTTTGGCACCCTGATGGCATCAAGCCATAAATAATGTCACCCCTAAATTTGGCTTACATTACATATTAACACAAAACACAAAGATATAAGTTGTGTCTGAAATCGCTCCCTATCCACTATATAGTGCACTTTTTAGGGCGTCAGCCATTTTGTAGTGGTGTCCGAATTATGAGTGAACAACATCATTCCCTACATTTACTACTTTTACCCACAATCCTCTCTGAACTAGAGCGTACATCCGATGTACACTTGCTGAAGCACAATTTCCCACAATTCAATGCATAGAGGACTGAGCTTGCATGAAAGTGCGGGAGCGAGTGAGTTTGAACCAGAGATTACTTTACAGCTATCTTATTTCTGCTTTAACATTTATTGAATCCTTATTTAACATTTTTATTATTATTAATCATTACTTGAATACAACGTATTAAAATATTGAGACAATATATAGATGACTTGTTAAAATTAAATGAAATATTAATAAGGTAATTTTTTTATAAAAATATTATTTAGGCATTAAAACAATGTGTTTTAACTCATTAAACTGTAAGGAATAGATAATTTGGTGGATGATTTGAAAAATATTCGTTGATCATCTGTCATTCAAGTATAATCATAACGGTCGCCTGAGGCGCTCAATGACCCTGTCATCTGTGAGCGTGAGTTTTTAACAATTTCAGTCGATGAAACTACAAAGCTGGCATGGAGGTATATAGAAAATAAAGTCAATATGATTGTTGTTAATATTATTTTATTAAGTAAGTAACATGTAAGATAAAAGGAGTTTTATCACGTGTAACGAAGCCTTTACTGCGACAGCTCCAGCTCTCCGACGCGCAGTGTAAACGTCAGCGTCCGAATTCACTCACTTATTTTCGTTCACTCCTTGCAGATATAGTGCACTCAAACGCCATACACTATTATATAGGGATTAGTGAATGAGTGAACGGTTTCAGACACAGCTATAAACATTCTAAGCTAAAAAAAACATTATAATCCAGTCATTTTAAACCAAAATGGGGGTCAAGTCAACCTAGGACAAATTGCAACAGAAGCAAACTCATCTGATTTTGTATCCTCAATATGTCGTGAGTAAAGAAAAAAAGAAAAAAGCCCTGAGGAATCCCATTGGGGATTATACATAAAGGAAGTAGTACTTTAAACCAGCCTTTATTCATTATTATTGGAGAGATGGGGTTTGGGGGTGGGTCCGTGGGACTGTTTCTGGGGGTTCACTTTTTATTTTACCTTCCTTTGTCTTCTGCATTCTCCTTACCCCTTATCTCCTGTTCCCTCAGACTCATCCCCCAGAAACAGTCCCACCGACCCATCCCCAAACCCCATCTCTGCAATAATAATTAATAAAGGCTGGTTTAAAGTACTTCCTTCTATGTATTAATGCTCATGGGTAGCCTAAACAGGTTCCATTCAGACCATAAGTGTTTTACCGTTATATGCCAACAAGACTTTCACCTGGCTATACCCAGTGGCGGATTTAGCAAATTGGAGGCCCAAGGCGAAAGTATGTATGGGGCCCCCCCATTCGATCTTTAAAAGAGAACGAAAAAAAATTTTACAGACTGAATGGTGGATAGGCAGGTAAAGCTAATCTACAGGGAAGTAAAGGTTGGAGAGAAAAAAAAAAAAACTTTCCCTTTAAATCCTGCATACATTTTCTTTAATCCAAAAAGCAGAGAACACACAAAGTGTTACAATGTTTACATGGTACAATTTCTGGTAAGCTACGGGGGTTTTTTTATTGCTTGACACAAATTTCACGATTTCAATTCAATTCTTGTGATTTGATTCAATGTTGACTCATTTGGATAAATATTAGGTACGCAAGATAGGCGTTAATTTTTCCAAAGAAAAAAAACCTCACATAATGCTGTAAACATATATTAAACTCAAATTAAACATAATGTGTTTTTATTATAATAACAATTTTAATAATATAAGTAAAAAAATATACTAAATATGTAATATATTACACATATTTAGCAAAATAATCTCTTTTTTCTAGCCAACTAACATGCTATAACATATATTACGGCTTTCCTGAGGTAACGTAACGTAAGTGACATAATTGTTCTCCAGCTGTTTTATTGACGTCTTATTTCCAAGGTTGAAAAACATTGATTGATCGATATATATAAGGAATATACATTTCGGTAAGTTGTACTATATCTTTCAACATTGTTCATTCGTGTTTATTCACTATTAGCTAGTAGAGAGGATCGATTCGGTTCACCTGCTGCTAGTGATCTGTCACGTCACATTTACAAGCGCCAAAACGGTATTTATAGTAAGGGGGTAACGTAAGAGGGGCGAACTTGGGAGAGGTGATGTTGCATTTTGCTCCAAGCAAATCCACGTATATCCATGTGAGTGTGTTAACATTATTCTCACCTAGCGCCACTTCAAAGCTAACGTTAAGTTAGATGCTGCTGCTGTAGAGGCATGTTCAACGCTTTGGACGTTGTTGTTCCTGTCTGTATCCCCAACAGTAGCCGTAAAAAAAATGGTCATCTTTGGCAGCGTTGCCAAATACTTATCCGCGTCTTTTCGCTTTTTTCTTTTATTTGAGCCGCTTGGGTAACTTCGTTTCATTTTCGCGTTTAGGCTCGTCTTGTTTCGTCTCTGTTTGTGTACGTCCCAGTCCTCCTGTCACTGCGTGTTTATCTTTCGCGCCGCGCACCGTTACGGACTAGTCCATTTCATTGTGAAAGTCGGGGGTGTATGTGTAGAGCATATAACCATGAAGGCATGAACTGGACATTTTAACTACTACTTCAACGTTTCAACGTATTTCTTAAGGATATTAATACAATTTACCATGCTTTTGAAGCGTTCATGATGATAAGATGCTTTTTTTTTTTTTTTGAGGTTGGTTGGGGGGCCCCCCTACTACGACTGCTGGTAGGGGGCCCCAAGCAGCCGCCTACCTATGCCTCTATATGTTAAGACCGCCACTGGATATACCCAATGTTTAGATCTGTTTGCAAATTAGCACATACATAGATTATGCACTGTTTGCCCATGTTAACAAACAATTAAAAAAAAAATCCAATTTTTTTGTTTGTCTTGATGCAAGTAATCAACTCAGTAATTCTCATGGTGATATACAGGTTAAAAATATGACCCTATTCATAAGAAAAATAATGAATATATTTGGGTCTTTTCTAAACTTTTTTTTCTAAAATTCTACTGGGCTTTTTTTTTCTTTTCTTTTTTTTTCTTACTCAGGACATATTCAGGATACAAAAATCAGTTGAATTTGCTTCTGTTGCAATTTGTCCTACCTTTTTTCATAAAATGACTGGACTATTACATGTCCTGTGTTTTCTTCAAATACTAACAATTCATTGTCTCTGCGTCCTCTCTGGCCAGTGGTTGAGAGTAATTCCCCGCTCTGCTGGTACCTGTACAGGAAAACAAGAGGGAGAAATTGGAGAGGTCAGTGTTCAGGAGCTTTGAGGCAAGTTTAAGTCTAACTGTTATCAAATTGAAGCACATCTACTCTGTAACTCGCATGCCAAACTTGGGTCTGATTATAATTTCACAAAGTCATCTGAAGCCATTCCATAGCTTAATGTGAGGGACAGAAGTCTATTTACATCATTAAATTAAAGTTTATGGAAACTCGTTTTCCCTCATCTGTCAATCATTCTCCATTCAGTATTCAAACAGCGCGCGCGCCTCGTCCGGTTACAGCAGGATGCACGGTAAAACTCTCTCCAATATGATATATTCACATTATAATGCTTGATCTGTAGATAAAAGGCTGTGGATTTGCATAAAATGACTTTATTTTGTGTATTTGTATTTTATGTTTGTTGCTGTTTTAAAACGACTCGCTACCGTGTGCCTGTTCACACCACAAGGACTAATCGGCATCAAACGCACAATAACTGGAATTTAAAACTTCACTATGTGAACAAACAAATGATCAATAAACTGTTGGACAGATATAGGCTAAACTAGGATTTGTGCGCTCGACATTTCTTCGCTTTGTGCCGTGAACTTTTAAATGCGCACTTGTGCAGCGCAGCGCTGAACACTGTGACTCCACGTTGCTTTGAGCACATCATGCTGCACCCGCGATGCGCATACGCGCTTTGTGCGCTCTGTTTTGAAGCGTTTCATATTATCATGGTTTTTCCTGTATTTTTTACTGCACAATACATTTAAAATAAGCATACTTTAATTGTATATTATATTGTATGCACTAAAGCTGGTGAAAACTATCTCAGGTCCACAATGTCAGATGACAGATTAAGCAATTTAGGTGTTCTAAGTATTGAGTCAAGGAGGGCAAAGGCCTTAAATCTAGATGAATTTGCTGAATTATTTTGCAAAAAAACACAAAAATCGTAGAATACAGTTAATGTGACTGATTCTGAATATGTAATGCAAATCTAAAAAATATAATGGAAATGCAAATACATTGTTGAATGATTGTAAACATGGTATTTTGCCTGTTAATGCCTACAGTGCAGTGCAGAAAATGATATGACAACAATAAGGTCTAAATGTAACTGGCCCCTCTAACAGTACAACTGGCCCCAGCTTGGCCCCCCCAGTTGAAATGGTCTAGAACCGCCACTGCGTACCTGCACTTTTTCTTGCGTACCGCTACTTCACGCATGTAGCTGGTACTCTACCACTGACAAAAAAGCGTCTGTCACGCCCATTTCACATATACTCCGTTTGCAATGCGTATGCGGTGCTTATTATGACCGCCGCTAGCGTAGCTAGCGAAAGCGGTCATATAGGGATTGTCAAAGTTTTTTTTTTTTTTTTTTTGTCATCTACTGAATTTTTCGTCAACGATACCAGGGACACCGAAACACCGGGGAACATGTGAAGAAATTTTTATGGTATGTTGGTCTTAAGGGCCCACATCAACCTAGCCCATAATCGATTGTCAAAGTTTTTTGTGTTTTTTTCCCGTCATCTACTGAATTTTTTCGTCAACGATACCAGGGACACCGAAACACCGGGGAACATGAAATTTGGTGGGCATGTAGCCCCACTAGATTTTTACGGAAAAATTTCGTTTGGTCCCCGGGGGCCACTCCCACCACGCGCTGGGCCCCCCCAAACCCAAAAAATGCAGTTTTTCCTAAATAACTACCTGAACCGTGGCACAGAGGATGAAGAAATTTTTATGGTATGTTGCTCTTAAGGGCCCACATCAACCTAGCCCATAATCACTCATTTGTGATTTGCACCCCTCCCATAAAAAATAAAAATGCAATATTATTCTGCTTTAATCGCCCCTATCTACAGTTGAGATGTTCAGAACTGCACCATATTTCATGTGTATGATTAACTTGACATCCTCTGGGGGTATGCTAAGTTTCGTAGAATTTCATCCATGGGGGGGTATAAAATAAATTCATTTATGTGCACATTTAGTGACTGTACACTCATCGGCCTGTAGATGGTGGTGTTGAGCGAAGGGTTGCTGGTTTAGGATGATACTGTCACTAAGGTTGCCAACTGTCCCGAATTAGGCGGGACGTCCCGCATTTTGGGCCTAATTTATTTGTCCCTTGCGTGACCTCCCGTGTCCCGTTTTTTGACAAGCTGATAAACCACTGACTGATACAACAGCAACAGCAGCAGTGCTGACCACGACACTTGAGAATGATCACCGACACCTGTCATCATCCAATCACAGCTTTTTTTAATCACTGTTTTGAGACAAATCATTGTTTGATTTGCGAACATCCTCTGCCGTCTGGTCGCTTCCGCTTCAAGCCGGACTCGTCTCGCGCTAACGGTAATTTCCTTTCACTGTCCACGTTTTGATTTCGGCTAATCAATTTTGGCGAATGCAAACAACGTGATTATTGTTCATGAGTCTAACATCCAGCCACGCAAGAAAACATGTAAGGCCGGCTACACACTGGCTGCGTGGCGTAAGCGTCTCAGCTGCGTGGCGTGTCCGTTTTTATTTCGGCTCCCATGTTAACAGGTTAGAGCTTGCACACTGCCTGCGTGACACGCGCGTCTCAGGCGCGGCTCGAGCCGCGCGGAAAACGCGTGCATGCTAGAAATAGAACCGACGCCTATTTTTCACGCGACACGCAAGCGTCTTGGAAGCGTTTCCATGCAAAATTGAATAGGAAAAGATGTTTCTATGTCAATTTGACACGAATACCTATAAATACATGTCATTATGATGTTTGAAAGTGTCTAGGGTTTGACATAAATGCAAATATAAATGTAATTTAAAAAAATATTATCGATTTTCAAATACTGTCTGTCAGTACAGAACGAAATATTCTATAGCCTATTTTGACGTCAACACTGCCGACGTTGTCTTTGCTGCTATATATTTATGTTTAACATGAAGTATAGGCCTTCCACAACTCTCTCCCCATATGTCGAATATATCACCAATGAGGCTTATCATATGTCACCTAGCAGCAGCAGCGCCGCGTCAGACACGCTTCTGGTGTGCAAAGACATGGAAAACGCCTCGCAAACGCCACGCAGCTGACACGCAACAGAAACGCCACGCTCACGCCACGCAGCCAGTGTGTCACCGGCCTAATCTACCTGAGGGAATAATATGCTCAAAAAACATTTCTGATTATTATTAATGTTTTAAAGCTTTTAGAAAGTACATAGAAAGCTTTTGTAACATTATCTTAACTGTCACTTTTGATTAATGTAATGCATCCTTGCTGAATAAAAGTAGGCAATTACTTTCTTTATTTTTTTCCCCCAAAAATAATCTTACTAACCCCAAACTTTTGAACTGTAAGCCTAGTGTATAATGTTAAAAAAGCTTTCTATTTTAGATAAATGCTGTTATTTTGAACTATGGTTTGTTTGTAATGTGACTTTTTTCATGTATGACATTAAAATTATTTTTAGAATTAAATACATAAATAGGTTAAGCAATACAAATGTGTTTATGTCTGATAACCTTTTAAACACAAACTTAACTGCAGACACTGAAATGACGTACACTGTGTGATACAGTACAAATATTTTGAGTGTCCCTCATTTTCCTATAAATAACCACGATTGTCCCGCATTTTCCTTTTCTGAAGTTGGCAACCCTAACTGTCACACACACACATGCAGGAATACAAACAAACGCAAGCATGCACACACACTGACATCCACACGCACAGACACACACACATACAAATCCACATGCACAGACACACACGCGCACACACATGTACGCACGCATACATACACGCACAGACACACACACACACAGACACACACATACACAAACACACACACATACACACACACACAGACAGACATGCACATACTACTACTTTTTTTAGGTATATACATAAACACGCAATACAGCCAAATTGCTCCACGTCATTTCTTTTTGTGGAAAGCCAGTGCAGGCCTGAGCGGCGGTCATATTTTGTACCGCCATGCGGTACATCTAGTTTTTTTCCGCACCCATATTAACAGGTTAGAGCTTTCACACTGCACGCGCATGCGGTCCGGCAATGCGTTCCAGGAACGGTGCGTATACAGCAGTGCAACGATCATTTCTGCACCAAGTCTATTTTCGCTGTGCTGCACGCGCTGAATTAAAGTGACAGCGCATGGTTCGTGGTCAAAATTAACACAGAATATGACATGAAAATATAATAATCTCACTATAAATGCATTTAATTAAATAAAATGTAGTAATCTCACCATAAATGTATTTTTGGACTTGCAGACTTGGAGTAGTTCCGTTTTCACACACACACACGCACGCACGCACGCGCGCGCACACACACACACACGACTTGTTTAAATACATTTATTTTGTTAATAAATATCAATAAATTGTTGTTGTACCAGCAATATCTCCAAGTTTTGTTTTTCACTGTAGAAATCTCAAATGTCGTGATTACTTGCCAATGCAAGAGAGTACCGGCACATTTTTTACCCCACTTCAAGCACTGCCTGTAACATGTATTTAACATTAAGAATAGGGATGTGCCGGTCGGGAAATAATTGTGATAACACCAGTGTTATCCATTACAGCTGCACATTTATCAAGAAAAGATATTTGTTAATGGCATTCAGCATCTGTAGCGCTTATTTAGCGAAATATTTTTTTACTAACAAAAGTTAGGCTATCTTGAGCTTTTTTCTCCGCTATCCTCCAGTCAATCATCTCGCTGTCTCACTCTAGCGGCTATGAATACAGTTACAGTAACATTTTAATTTTGCATCATCGGTACCCATCACCATCAGCAGTTTTGCATTAGGCCTACTACAGTATTTGCAATGACCACCCCTTGTCCAACAACACTGAGCGTATATTGTCTAAAAGAAGAGTTATGACTGCTGCGTTACACTTGACTGAATTGGTCTAGCGCAGCACCACACAGATTTAACTCTGCTCTGCTAAATAAAACCGGCTGGGTGCAGATTAATATAATATTTCTGATATAAATATTTCTGTGAAACGCGTTAAGTTGCACAGAAGAAAGCCCAATCTAGGACCTGCCCTGTAGCCTACAGTTATTATTTTGTTGAACAGAACTGGGGAACTACTGATGACGTCACAGGCTCAGATTTGCTTGACCAATTGGCTGAAAGGCTTAAAAATTCAACCATGCTGAATTTCAGCCCATAAAAATGCAAGCCCTAAAAATATGCAAGCATGGTTAATACAATGCCTATTTTTTTCCAAGTTGTGCAATTCAACAACCACGTGCAGGCTATTTCTCCCCAAAATGTATGCAGTAGACATGTGTCTTTACATAAGGACCTCATGCGTTGTGTGTTTTGCATGTTACAGGTGTTTATGATAACTCAAACAAACACCACTAGTGTGATAAGAACATATGATGTTGACTCAACCTCCAATTAAGGACACAAGTTTTGTAACAAAGGGATGAATGGAAAAACATTGAATAACTTCATGGATATTATGTGAAGAACTCAAAAACTTTTGAGTTGTATTGATATATTGGCCAATTAATTTTTTATTTAAATATATCATGGGTAACAAACCAAACCGTTATTTTCAAAGTTCCGAACCTTCATTGCAGACTAAAACGTCCAAATGTTTAAACATTAAGGGTGTAATTTAATTCTAGAAAAGGAAAAACAATATTCACCCTGAAAGTTGCAAGATGCAATGTGACAAAACATAAAATCCAAATTCATGGAGTAATGAGAATAAAGTTGTCAGACTTGAAAGCAAAGTGCTTTTTCATAAACCAACATAACTGTAAAACTATAAAGCTTGATGGATTCAGGCAGTTTCTTCAGGAAAACGTAAATCACAGATGTGCACAATGATTCAGAGATGGTGCTGGAGAATTACATTTTAAATGATGAATTGCTACCTTTTATATCAGTGTTTTGATTGTCTTTAGCTTAAAATGCATTTCTTCAGGCTAAAATGTTGCTTACGTGACAGATATGGGATTTAGATTATCACATTCACACAAATTAAAGCTTTAATGTGTTCTGTCACAAAATTAATTATTTTTTTTTCTTATTTAAAATGTACAATCATGTAAAATAAGCAAAATAGTTGGTCATTAAAATACTGACGGCACATGGATTCTCGAGAAACCTTTTGAGTTTTATTTTAAAGCTTTAGTTTCAAAGATGTGGAAAGCCTGTGACTTGTTGATCACCTTCTTCTGAGAAGTTCAACTCAAGGTGTGTTTACTTAACCTTCAACATCTGTTTGAGCAGATGCCCAGGTTCCCCAAACCTATTCTAATGAGTGTTTATTTAAGTTGAAGAGGGTGGAGTTTGTGATATAACCAAAAGATGTAACGGTCTATATATATACTAAACTTTGTCACTGTTCTTTACCTTCCACTCTTGAGTCCAAACAGGTAAGGTGATTGCTTTGAGTCTGCAACTATTCAACCTTTAATTCACATTTTCTTGTTATGCTCATTAAGTATGAATTTCTGTTTTTTTTTCAGGTTCAAGCTGAAAGAATGCAGGCTCTTCAGGTTCTGTCTCTGACTTTGCTGTCCGTGCTGGCGGTCAGCGCTCAGTCCATCAGCTCTGGAAAATGTCCAGAACCTCCTGTTCAGCAAAACTTTGATCCTGCTAGGGTAAACGTTTGCTTATACACTGTAAAATATTCCACCTATTTAAAAGCTTAAGTTCAGCTGCTGGCTTTATAATTAACTTGGTTGTACAAGTCATTTCAACTTAAATCACATTAAACAGACTTTAAAAAAATAACTTACAAAAAATATTATTTTGATGAGTTTAAGTAATGTAAAAACATAAGTTACCTTGACTTAATCATATCTTCTTTTTTTTACTTTGTAAATGTTTCTTAATCTGTATATTTACTTTTTTATTATCAGGAACATCATTATGAACCACTTTGTCAACATAAAATAAATCCCATATTGATAACAAAAACAATAGCATTTGTTCATATGAAACTTCATTTTCAGCCACAAAATTACCTGTATTATCACAGGAAAAAATCTAGCATATTTTTATCATTTATTTATAATAACTTATCATTTTGTTCTTTTATAGTACATGGGCAGATGGCATGAGATCATGAAGATTCCAGCCCCGTTCCAGTTGGGCGAGTGCGGCCAGGCCACTTATACTCTGAGTGACGGCATTGTCCTGGTTCGAAATGATGAGCTTCTGTAAGTATTGATGAGCAAATAGTACGATATAAATAAAATATCATACATTTGTTAATATTCAGACTATAATAAGTATATTTACAAATAAAATAATAAATCAAATAAAATTGATTCTGATATTCAGAATATTCAAAAGAGTTTTGCACTTTCTTCTGAAATGGCTTAAATTAATATCTTTTCTCTGAACATCCTCACAGTGCTAATGGCACTATCAGCTTCATTGAGGGAACTGCCAAGATTGTAGATGCATCGGAGCCTGCCAAACTTGAAGTCAGCTTCTTTGAAAGTAAGTCTAAACAAATCATTCTTTTCAGCTGGTTAATTTGATTTTATTAATGAATCTTTGATTTGAGTCATCCATGATGTTCTCTTTCAGATGCTCCTGATGCCCCTTACTGGGTGCTGGCCACTGATTATGATGAATACACCCTGGTTTATTCGTGCTCTGATTTCGCCGGTCTCTTTCACGCTGAGTTTTCATGGATCATGAGCAGGACACGCACACTTCCCAAGGAGACCGTCTCTGCGCTGTTAGACATCCTCAAATCCCAAGGCATCAGTACTGATGGTTTTACTGAGACCGACCAGACACCGGGACTGTGCAGCGGCATGCCTTAATACAGCCTTGAATAATGAGCAACTGTGAGATGTGTTGTGGTCTAATTTTTTTTTCTTTTTTTTTTCGTAATATTCCCACAACATATTCTTAATCAGTGGTCTGTGGCATGAGAATGTGAATAAAGGACAACATATCAAAATGCTGCCTTTTGTCATTTGTTTTGTTATAGGTTTTGTTGTAAGATATTCTTGGCATTTGCTTTGCATAATATGCACCTGTTGTTAAGTAGTAAAACGTTTGCTTTATGACCAAAACAATACGGTAATAAGGTAATAACTTGCTATGCCTTTCAGCTGACATTATAAAGTTAACCAATATTCAACTAGCTATTGAAGAATTTTTGTAGGCTATACTCTTGCAAGAAATGCATCCTTTCTAAAATTTTGCCAATAGATAAGTAAGAATTTTAATGATGACATCCAGATGACATTAATACAATTTGAAAAAGAAGAGAGAAGAGTTCAGGAGCAGAAGAGCTTTTAAAAGGCTGATCCGCTGTAGTGCCAGGCGCACTGTGAATGGACGAGAGATATGGGTGCCATCTATTGCAAAAATGGTTGAGGACAGCGGTGATTCCATGCTTGATGAAATCTCGAAATCCGAACCCTTGTCCATTGGCGAATAGCCAGCAAAAAAAGACCCCAAAGATTTCCTTGGCCACCTCCAATGTCCAAAGGCATGCCAAAACCACCTATGAACGATGGAATGAGTGAAGGGATTTGACCGGCTGAGATGGAGAGAGGCAGCACAGCAGAGAAGATATAACCTACAGAAAATAAGCTGTGGTTGGCAGAGCTCAATAAGCCTAAAAAACATTAAAAAGCATTTCTTCCTTGGTCTTAACATATGTAAATGTTATGTTAGGTAATGTTTGTGAATACATGGAGCTTCAACACTCTTTTAAAAACTTTTTAAACTTTTTTTGCTACCTGCAGTTGACTTAGCTCATAGAAAACCTCATACAAAATATAAAAACACATTAAAATGTACATGTGTGTGAACATAAAATATAGATATGAATTAAAACAGACCAGATCACTGTAAATAAAATCACTAATAATGGCATCTCCTGGAGAGATGAACGTGCAAATGTAAATTGTTCAGATCAGTATTGATCAGCAACTATTTATAATGATTTATTATTATTTTTATCTGAGTATGCATCATTTTACATGTTTATTGTGCAGGTATAAGTTACAAGATCTTGCTTCTGTATTTTTTTGTCACATGTCTCTTCACAGTATTACTTTGTGTGAATGCGATGTAACACACTTCTTTCATTAAAATAATCTTGGATCTATGACACATGGATCTCTGCTTTGGTAGACTTTCTCTGACCACACAGTTCACGCAGTGCTTCACAAGAAACATCATTTTATAAAGTCTCTATATAATATTATTAAACTGTGGGACAGGCTCTTGAAAAAAGGGTCTCACTGCTTTATTTACAGAAGTTCTTTATCCATTGGTATCAAGATTTGACATCATGAAGCCAAAGGCACTTCTTTCATGAAAAAGATTACACAATAAAGTTTACATATGGTTGCATTTAAAAAGTAGGGCAAATAGCAAAATACACATTAAGAATAACAGTAAATGAACGCTCCGGTTACTAACATTTCCCTGAGATAATGGGAACGAGCATTGAGTGAATCACCGTTTTCTCAGAAAAAAATCCCGATTCGACTGAGAAGCGGCAGCGTTGACTCGCATGCAGCTGTAGAGCACGCTCGTTCCCGTTATCTCAGGGAACCAAAGTTACAATAGTAACTGGAGCGTTCCCTTTTGAAATGGTCTCTCCCATTGGTGAACAATACACCATAGGGCCGTACAAGCGCAGAACAAAAGCTGTCCTATGAGCCCAGTCTAAGGGAGCCAATACGAGGACCCTAGGAAACATAGGCTAATTACGAGGCTCAGGCCACAAGGCTGGAGCCTAAAACACAGTCCAGACTGGCAACGTGCACTGCCCTCAGGGAGCCCAGGTTTCACTGTGTAAAGCCATTTTGTAAAGAGACCACGACCTGAGGCCGCCCTGGCAATTTATGAAGACCACCACCGCCATGTTGTCTGAACAGACGAGGACGTGGTGCTAGGGCTGGCAGGAAGATTTTGAGAGCCAGAAAACCGCCATCATTTCGAGGCAGTTGATATGCAGGCGTTGCTCCAGGCTGGACCAGGAGCCGAACTCCGGTCTGCCCTCGCACAGAGTTCCCCAACTCGAGTTGGAGGCATCTGTCGTGACAACCTTCCTTCTGGAATTCAGTCCCAATTGGACGCTTGCCCAATATAGGCGAGGGTCCTTCCGAGGAGCCACAGCTGTGACACAGCGATGGTCCACCTTGAGGCGATGGAACTTTTCTCCTTTTCCTTCACCAAACCTGTTCTGCTCACAGAAAATCTGAGGATATTGTAACTTGATGATTTTGGTAAAATAATGTCTGTTTTTGCTTTTCAAACTCCGAATGGTTTCAGGCTGGATAGAAGGCTGAAATATCATAGGCAAACGTTAACAAATCAGGCTTTAGAATTCTGAGAAAATGGAGGTCCAAAGCTTGATTCACGCAATATGTTAGACCGTTTCGAAAGGGAACTAGAATTTATTGTAATCAATTTGAATTATTCACACTTTTAATATCACGCTTACTCATTTGCATGCCTAGGCCTATGTCGAAAACGGCTCCGTTAATGTTTCTTGTCTTGTCACATTCAGTTATTTAACTTACATGTCTCCACATCTCCACTTCAAATATGCGAAATCTGACAAAAACCCGAGTAGTTTGCATTACTGGATATTAAAAATAATTTTACTTAAACTCTTCTCTTTTTTCCTGTTCTGTAACTGATAAAAAATAAAGATGAAAAACCGCACTCTCAAGGTATAATTTCATAAATTTATTGTAACCATGTCCACACAGACGTGTTTCGGCCTAAGCCATCATCAGTGTGTACTGTGAAACACCGAAAAGATTGTTTTTTTTAAAAACATCACAGGTGAACCTCATTCCTCAAATCATCAGAACCATCAGGTGCATCAAGTTACCAACATTGTGGAAACACAAGGAATAACACAACACAACCGGCCATAGATAATGTTCACATGTGACCCTTATGAACAATTACCAAAAAATAAATAAATAAATAAAAAATAGAAAAATACAAAAATATTATTATTATTTTTTTTTTTTAAACAATCTTTTCTGTGTTTCACAGTACACACTGATGATGGCTTAGGCTGAAACGTGTCTGTGTGGACACGGTTACAATAAATTTATGAAATTATACCTTGAGAGTGCGGTTTTTCATCTTTATTTTTGATAACTTTTTTACTACTCGCACCCATAAATGATTTGGGAGTTGAGCGCGCCTGTTCTCAATATTCTGTAACTGATAACCCACAGTTCATCAGTAAATCACTGACCAATTAAGATTAAAAGTTCAAATTAGTAATAGCTAAAAATTACTCTAAATACTCTAAAATTCTGAACAACAGTTTTAAATTACAAAAAATGTTGAACTATTAAAAACCAGCTCACTGTAAAAGCAAACAAATAACATTCACTCAGTCAGTAAGGGAGTAACTCACTCATTCACTCATACTCTTAGTCAACTATGCAGTTACTAATTGTGGTATTAGATGAAGTTGTTCATCCCAAATGTCTAGGCTTTAACGGCAATCGAGACAATATGATTCTACAGCAGGTCAAGTTGATACAGTGGCTTTCAGCAGCTGTACCCCACTGACCATAGCACATTTCTCTATATTGCACAATAACACTAAAATAAACTAACATCAAACATACATTATTCAGTCTTTGCAATCAAATAATTTGCATAGATAAAATCAATTTATGAATTGTTCTTATTTTAAATTATATGAAGACATATGATCTTTTCTATACGGTCACATTTATGACCATATTTCTATAATCTTACAAATCGTCTTTGTAATTTTTAGTTGGGCTCAAAGGAAGGGAAAAGGGCATTTAACGAGAAAACTTTCGGGATGCATGCCAAAAAGAATAACTTTTTATGTAATGTTCAATTACACAATGTTCAGAGCAATGTTTTATGACAATTATTGAGAACTAGGTGTCATTTATCTGTTCATTCTTCAATGTCAGTTGGATGTGATAAAAATGTATATAACCAGCTCTTCTTGAGAACTACAATTGTGTGGCATTCCCCTTATTAGAGAATGAAAGGATCAAGGTTTGTTTGAATGACCTTTGTGTGAAACAAGCCCCCTGTATGAACAGATGTGAAGAGCCCCAAACTTCCACAAGAAAATCAATAGTCCAGGGGGCAGGGTTTACTGCCATAGCATGGATTATATATCCTTCAAGAATCAAGATCACACCCAAGATCACAGGTAAGATGAGGTTTGAATGTCCTCCTTCTCTATTACTTTTACACAATAATGTAACAAATGATTTTGACTAAAACTGCTAAAACTACTTTTTGGAGTTTATATCCATTCAGGTGAAACTGAGAGAATAGGCTTGTGGCGAGCAGGACGAGGCAGAGGGCCCTGAGAGAACGGCGCGAGGCCGGTGGCGTGATTACTGATGAGCGACACCTGCGCGACGAACTGGTCTCGTATCTCTCACGGAGGAGCGGAAGCATACAAGGTGGAGCGACGACAGTGAAGAGCGAGAGAGGAACAGGCCTGGACTTATGTTGTGTTTTGTTTTATTATATGTGGGTGAACGTGATTTCACCAAGTACCACATATTCCTGGATCAACATCTTTGTTCCACCGCTGTCCTGTTGCACATTGGTCACCACACATTTGATTTTGGCGGACAGAAGGTCCTCAAATATTAATATCTGAATTTATGATTGATATGTATATATCATAGATAGACTTGATAAATCTGAACAAAAAAATACACTGACCCAAATCCAACCAAAATGCCCTTTAGTTTAATAAATAAATAAATTAGAATCAAATAAAAGATTTTACCTGAGAAAATGTGTTTTCTCCAAAACTTCTTTTTTGTGATGTCTTGATTCCCAGTGGCTGCAAAGATTATTTAAAATGTTGGGTTGTTTCAACCAACAAACCCATTTCGTTGGGTTTAAAATTGAAATAAATAAATATCCATATTAAACAACCCAGCATTTTTTTAAGTGTAGTTGCAGAGTTTACATGTCTACTTTACTGTGTAAAGAATTATGAAAATAATGTATTATGAAACTAAACGCCGTCTAAAAAGCCGTCTTAGTTCATACTGCAGGTCTATGTACAGTATGCTAATAACGGTATGTCCTTTAGGGGGCAGAGGTCACAGGTCTTTTGTATTTGGCATGTATTCGTGGTCATTGTGGTTACACTTTGTGTTTGTTTATGTCTGTTTATTTATCTGTTTAATTTCAATGGAGAGTTCCCTTATCCTTTAGCATAATTCGGACTTCACAAACAGAGTTGTTTTGGGGTTAAACCCCACATTATCCCTTTGCCTCACTGTGACTCTATAATACAGTGCACAAACAGGCAGGGCAGAAATCCCTCTTAAAAAGCTTACTCCTCATAGATTCTTAAATTAGTGGTTTACATGTGTTAATACTCTGCTCTCTCGAAGTCTAAGCACTTTATTCGTGATTCTCTCTTTTTTGGCTGATATGAGTCCACAACATGTGCAATGTTTTCGTCTAATCGTGCATCTCAGCAAACACTCAAATGATAACCATCAAGAACGGCTGATGTCTGAATTATGTTGTGTGTTGAGTGTTACGTTTGTTATTCAAGCACACCAAACTATGATTCATTGCAGTCCACACTGCAAATCATCTGACTCAGTTTTGAGTAGATTCAAAAAGGGGGAAACATGCACCTTTTTCCAAACAGTAATTCAGTGACATTTCACACAGTAAAATCACTAATTCTTAAGGTGAAGATATTGTTTAATTTATGCCATATTGGTGTGTAGTTATTTGGATTTTTGATTTAAAACAATGTAAAAATTTAATCGAAAAAGGTTGTGATAATTTGTGATGTAATCATGTAAAAAAAAAAAAAAAAAAACATCTTTGGTTCAAAGAGTATTTTTAGTTTCAACTGACTAGAAATTTGATTTGGTCAAACAAACAAAAAATTCAGTTGAGAAAAAGTAAATCGATTACTTGTAACCATTTTTTATTTATTTTTTACTTTGATCCAACGAGACAAAAGTGTAAAAATGCTACTAATAGATCTATGTTCATGTATTCTATGTATGGTTCAGAATTGTATTGTAGATATTGTTTGTAGAACAATGATGAGTGTTTAGTCAAACCTGTGTGAATGACTTGTACAAAATATACCGTATTTTCCGGACTATAAGTCGCACTTTTTTTCATAGTTTGGCTGGCCCTGCGACTTATATTCAGGTGCGACTTATATATCAAAATTAATTCAGACTGAGATGAACCAAGATAAAACATTACCGTCTACAGCCGCGAGAGGGCGCTCTAGTTGGCGGAGTTATTCAGAAGCGACACCATATGAAGAAAATTTAATGGATTCAGTGATGTGGAATGAGATCGCGGGAGCTTGTTGAACTTGTTTACTGGTAACTTGCTTGTTGGACTCCCTGGCTTATGTTAATTTAGCCTATTCAGCCTCCCAGGTATATGTTCTTTATGCTATTGTGTAGCTGAATAACTGTTAATGTGTTGCGTTAACACACCGGACACCTACTCAGCCTGTTGTTCTGTGTGCTACTGTGTAGTTAAATAACTTGCCTTTCCAGATTAAATGTATGTTCTTGGTCTTGGATTTTGTGAAATAAATTTCTAAATAAATGCGACTTATACTCCAGTGCGACTTATATATGTTTTTTTCCTCTTCATGACGCATTTTTTGACTGATGCGACTTATACTCCGGAGCGACTTATAGTCCGGAAAATACGGTATATATTTTTTAATTCGGATTAATAAGATTTAATTTGTATTTTTGTGTGAAAAAAATCAGATTTTTGTGTTGAATTTAGACTGTCAAAAAATATTTTATAAATAATATTACACAGAACTGCATAATTGTCAACTTCAAATAATTTTAGCTTTTTGTCAGTAAGATGTTTTAATTTAAATGCTTATGATCACCAAGTCTGCATTTATTTAAAAAAATAAATTTATATATTTATAAAATAAAAAAACAGTAATATTGTGAAATATAATTACAGTTTAAAATATTTAAAAATGTAATTTATTCTGACGAAAAACAAACTGAATTTTCAGCATCATTACTCCAGTCTTCATCACATGATGAAATCATTCTAATATGCTGATTTGATGCTCAAGAAAGATTTTCAGAAACAAAAATAAGGCAGTTGTGCTGCTTAATACTTTTGTGGAAACTGTCATATTGTTTATTCAGGAATCTTTAATGAACAGAAAGTTCAAAAGAACAGCCTTTATTTGAAACAGAAATCGTTATAACATTATAAATGTCTTTACTGAATAAATGTATCAATTTCTGACCCCAAATCTTTTTTTTTAAATTGTATATTGTAATTTTCAAGGCCTCAAGTTCAAATGCTATTTGATGAAATACTATAGTAGTAATGTCATCAAAAAGCACTTGAGATTCCTACGGTTTTACAAGCATTTGTTTACTCATTTCTTACAAAGCTCTGCACAGGAGGTGGTGTGTGGGGCCCTTTATAATAATCAGCAAAACAGCTTTATTAGCCCTCTGTCAGCTTATCCCCACGGGAGATGAACACTTGCCGCCAATCTCTGCGTCTCCCAAGAATCTGTTTTCCAGCTAAACGCTCATATGCCGCCCAATTGTGTGCACACCTATCCCTGTACTAATTCTCCCTGATCCTCTCAGTGTTAAAAAATATAAGTCTGGGAACTGCAGACGATGCTGTATGCAGGTGGTGAGCACAAACTGTCAGATTAACAAGTCTGAGCACATGATCATCCACAACATAGTCAGGAGGGCAGGCGCCCAATTAATGCAACCAGATATAGTCTCTGATTAACACAACGAGAATGACTTCTATGAGTTGCACTTGAAAGGCACATGCACATCCTGCTTGGTTTCAATTGACTGTCTTTTCCATGGAAAAGGAAGCTGAGCGTTTAGGTGTCTTACCCTCTGTCTTAAAGTGCTAACAGGGGATTACTGAGGTAAATGTTGAAAGAGGTTTAGCCACTGTGCTTAGGCAGTGCTCTTAATTACATTTCAGCAGAGTGTCCTGCATGCAGTTGGACGAGAGATCATAGTGATGTCAGGTAAGGGGGGGCTTAAGCAGGCAGATAAAGCCAAGCTAATAGAGATAACATGAATCTGTAATTAAAGGTCTTTTTTAGTTAAGACAAGGAGCTGGCACTTGTTGGCCAAGGCACCTGCGGCAGGACTGAAGACTTGACAGTCCTGAGAGTTGTTGACCTCCTTCCTTTTTTGTTGCAGCTTCGGGTCTCATACTCATTTTGGAATCATTTTTCTTGTTTGGAATGAATGTATTGATATTCACTTCCTGACTAAGAAGAACCTGGACAGATTCCCATTTCTCTGGCCAACATTCAGAGGTGAGTCTAATGTCTCATCTGTCTTTATGGCTTCACTTTTCCTTCCATTTGGTGTTTTTCTAGTTTTTGTTGTATATTTTTAACCTGTAATGTAAGGTTAATGATTTAGACTGGATTTAAAACATGTTCATGTTCACTGTAGAACCATTGCAATGGTGTGCAACATTGTCATTGCACAGTATAGAATGTCATCAGTATATGATGGCATCACTTTTTTTTCTGCAGAGCTGTGCTTTATAGCTGAATTGAACTCATTTCATAATAACTGATTAACTTTAAATCAACACTGAACTGATTTCAGTTGATATAATGACACTGTTGTCTTTTTAGAGCTGCTTTACAGCAGAATTTAATTCTGTTTGATTCACTGAATTATTTTCCTGTTTATCACTGTAAAGCTTCTTTAAAACTATCTGTAATGTATAAAGGGTGACTTGACTTGAGTTGACTTGACTAGAACATGCAATTAATTTTAACCATCTTTATTCCTTTAAATGTTAATATTAAATTGAACTGTTTGTTATGTGCCAAAGAAGTGATCAAGAACAAGGTAGTTGGTAGTGTTCGTATCATTGTCACTTCTGTTAATAACTGTCTTGGACTTGGATGTGTACCATTGGAATTATTGTGTGCCCTTACCGTACAAAGGAAGTACATTAGACCAGATGATTATTATCTACTCTACTCTATGACCTACCCAAATGCAAGGCTTGATTTAAGTCGTCAGCAGTTTTCCCTTAATTTATTCCTTTAATGAGATTAGTCTCAAGCAAATCCATCCATTACAAGTCTGTGACTTGGATATGGCATCACTTGTCGCATGTGTGACAAGTGATGGAATAATGTATTTATTTATTCCAAAAGGGGGTCATATTTATATGAAGAACATTGTTTGTCCAAAAAAATCATGTGTTTATCAACATCAGTCTATGAATTTTCAAATGATATGAATTAATATGTTTGGGTATTATTTGAAAATATATTGACAGATACATTTTGATAAAAGTTATCAAATGAATTTTGAAAAAGTATTTTAAAAATGATCTATAGAAATATGTTCATAGATAATAAATATCATTCTTTCATTCTATAATAAACAGACTCTTCTGTGTATCAGGGAGGGTCTTAACACAGTTGACGGAGTGTCTGCCTGCACCACATTTAACACATAAACCGATTGTATCCCAGATTTATCCCCAAGGTGTTTTTAGGACATCTCTGGGGCTAATGGAGGCTAATAGGCTTAGCACTTAGGGTGTATTGTCCGGTATGCTTACAGGCAAGGTTTGCTGAGGGTAAAACTCTAAACTCTGGGATTACCTCCAACACATCCCTTTAAAATGCTGTATAGTCAGGACTTAGCTAATAGGATCTGAGGGGGGAATAGGGGCCCTGAAGGTAGTTTGGGGGTTGGCTGAAAAGCGTACCGCACGCATGCAGGTCAGCAGATGTAGCAGGCAGACTGCTGGACTAACAGGAGGATTAGTGGACTCAGATTAGAACGGCTCCTCATAACGGGTAATACGCACAGAGGCAGTCCCAAGCAGAGCACAGGAGAATTATCCAGTAATAAAGATCTGTATAGATCTAATTATCTAGACCATGTTATTATTCCAGTAAAGAAAATCTTGCAGGTTGAGAAATAGACAATAAGCCTACATGACAATCATCATAATATAGGCTAATATAAAATAATATAATATAATATAATATAATATAATATAATATAATATAATATAATATAATATAATATAATATAATATAATATAATATAATATAATGCACAGAAAGTTAAAAGTTAGACTACACAGGAAATAATAGGGGCAAATCGCAACTACTTGTTACACTAAACAAGCTAATAACTTTAACTGGAAATCTCAAACTACTGAGGAACAAAAGTGTTCACAAATTTGTTACAGCCTATCATTTTCCCTCTCTATCTGCTTTCTCAATATCAGACTGAAAGGAGCGACATTACGGAAATATCTTACGCCTGAGTGAGTGAAGATAAAGCAAAGGAGAGGTGAACAGGTAGACTACTTTATTACATCACATCTCCTTTATAACATTGACATTTGAGTTCTTGGAATGTTTTTATTGAATCTTAAATGCGTGTCGTTCACTGACCTGACAAGAAAAGAAAATCTTTAGTAGGACTGTTAGAAAATAAAAAACACTATTGCTCTATTAGCCCTGAAGAGTCGCTGTGATCGGTTGTGTGTGAATTCTATGCCATTTGTCTCTGTGCTATTTCAGTAGTGACTGTAAATAGTTAGACTACATCATGCCAAGTACACAATGTTCCATACGTTCCAGACAGTCTGTGCATTAAAGGGATCATTTACCCAAAAATGAATGTTTTTGTCATCATGTTGTTCCAAACCTGTATGTGTTTCTTTCTTCTGTTGAACACTAAAGAAGATATTTTACCAACATTCTTCAAAATATCATCTTTTGTGTTCAGCACAAGAAAGAAACTCATACAGGTTTGGAACAACATGAGGGTGAGTAAATGATGACAGAAACATTCATTTTTGGGTAAATGATCCCTTAAAAGGTATAGGTCAATCAAAAATTAAACTTTTGTCATCATTTACTCACCCTCATGTTGTTCCAAACATGTATGCATTTATTTCTTCTTTTGAACACAAAAAAAGATATTTTGAAGAATGTTGATCACCAAAAGATTTAATTTCCCATTGACTTCTGTTGTTTTTTTGTTTGTTTTTTGTCCCTATAATGCAGTGGGGTTTTTTTTTTATTAGAGATTTTTTTAATTAGAGAATGTGTATGTTTGTTACACTCAAGGAGGAAGCAGTGTCATGACCCCACGTGACCAGCTGAGGAAGATATCAGCGCTGGGAGAGCAAGGCGCCATAGATGAGAAACACTGGTACCGACTGATCAATGGAATGTCTGCTGGAGGTGAGAGTTCATCACGGAAGTGGCACTGTCCATGAAACACTTTACCTAGAGCTGATCACAGTCTTGAAAAAAATATGGCTAAGAAAGAACTAATACTATTACTGACACCTTCATCTGTTACCCTGCGTGTGAAACAGAGTTGCGGCAAAGGCAGGAGCTCATGATGAGGAACCAGATGGCCATGGCTCCACAGATCTTGGCTCAGGGGCAGCAGAGACTGCAGGGTGTTCCAGCGCAGTTTGATCCCCGCTTCATGGAGAGGTCAGTTAGAATGAACTCTAAAACTAGCAAGACAGTAAAAGAGAAGCTCTAATACTAAGAATGAGATTTAATTGTTAATGGACAATTTCAGTTATTACTGTAGGCCAGTAAGAAACCTGTGTGTAAACCTCATTCTTTTGGCCTCAAGAGGCAACAACTGACGCTAGAGGTCTTTAGCTTCCTTGTTAGCGTGCTCGCCTCCCACGCCAGAGACTCTGGTTCGAATCCCACGTGGGTCGAATAGGACCGGTTACATTTGGTGCCGTGACCCAGACGTGAGTGAGTTTTGGGGGGTGAGTGTAACGGACAGAAGCCAGTAAGACCTTGTAAATCTTACTTCCTTTGGCCTCAAGAGGCGCTCAAGGGGCTGAGGTCTTTAGCTTCCTTGTTACCGCACCCGCCTCCCACGCCAGAGACCCCTAGTTCGAATCCTGCTCCGAGCTGGTCGAGTACCGGTTACACTCACTACAGTACAAGAATCATGTGTGCAATGTAAAGTACAATAATAGTAGATCATATTTACATTGAAAATAAAATTGCAGTTAGTGCAAAATTAAATCGATTAAAAAAGTAAGATAAAAATACAGTGAATAAACTATGCAGTTTCAACTAGACTAAAAATGTACATACTTAAATAAAAAAAAAATTTGTCACACACACACAACCACACACAGTATGACAGAAGGACATGCTTGGTAATAGAAAGAACAGGAAATACAGAAAAAATAGAACATGCATAAGAATAAAATGTTACAGTAATAGAATTACAACACAATGTAGAAATATATTAGATAGCAGAATAAAGTCAAACAAGATGTAAGCTGGACTTTAATGATGAAGGAAACCTCTTTATCTGCAGAGAACTGGTGCAGCCCACTGAGATGGTATCAGCTGATGGTAGACAAATGCACATGGGTGCCCACCTCGGCCCACCTCTGCCCCAAAACTCCAATGTTATTCAAGGCAGGGGATTCCCTGGCACAGGTTGGAATGGAATAATATACAGGTTCATTTTAGAGAATAGGGGAAGCTCACTGAACAAACTAATTTTATTAATTTGATTAATTTCCAGGTTACAGCTTCCTTCCAACTGAAACCATGGAGACGGTTGCCAGGCGACAAGAGTTAATTCACAAACAGAACATAGCCAGGTAAATGTCTGTGTATTTGCCTGCTATGTAAAACAATATTGGAGTAAAAAATATGAATACAATACAAAGCTATTAACAAATGTAATAAGTTTTTTCTTTTTCTTTTTTTTCAATGAGGATGGAGATGAATGCTATCCTGCATCAAAAAGAGTTGGAGAACGCCCACCAAAAGGGTCTTATTGGTATGGAGAATCCCATGATGTACCAGGGCATCCAACCCAATCCAATGGCCTTCAGGGGCCGCCAGCGACTCCCGGATGGTCATGATGTATTCGTCCACCGCACCACACTTGAAGACCTGCATGCTAACAGTCTCCTCATGTCAAGCCCTTACCCACAGATCAGCACACTGCAAAGGGAGCGAGGACGCAGGACAGGCAGGAGGACCACCAATCATAAGAGCTCAGACAGCAACATCACTCTCCCTAAAGGCCAATCAGAAGAGAAGAACATCGAGCAAAGTCCAGGAGCTGCATCGGGGGAGGAGAAGGAAGCTGAAGGGAAAGGTGAAATGAGCAGTGAGGACACCAGCAGCAAACCACACCAAACCAAAGTAGAAACAGAGCTGTCTTCAGCCAGCAGTAGGAAAAGTTTTAAGGAAGGAGAGCCAGGGATTCGCAAGGCATGTATTAGTGGACAGGAGGGTTGTGCAGAAGTCAACAACTGCAATGTCGGCAACAGTGAAAAAGACATTTCCAACCCTTGCTCGGCTTTCCAAGAAAAGTTTCTGTACCCATCTGCCGCCGGCCCTCTCACAGGGATGCCCTACATGCTCCCCGTGCCAGGAAATGGACTTCTACCACTTGGTGTGTTTTTATTATTTAATTTAAATTAGCTTATATTTTTATCATTTCATTTTCATTTTAGATAAAGTTTTAATTTTGTAACGTGCTTTTTTTTTATTTATTTTTTTTAGTTTGAGTCATTTTAGTACTTCAACTTCATCTTTTTAACTAACTATTTATTTCAGTTATGCAAAGGCAACATTTCTAACTTTCAGGGTTTCTTAATAAAGTTTTGTTTTTCATCTAATATTTATATTTTATTTTTAGCTTTATTTCAATTAAAGAAAACATTTTTATAGTCAGTATATGATTGGCTGTTTGTTGGGCATGTTTTGTGAGCCAATATACATTTCTCTTAAGAAATATTAAGATGATGATGACACATTATAGTCAATGCTACCTATTAATTTGTTTTGTTTTCAACTAGGTCCTCCTAATATGTTTCTTAATGGAGAAGAGATGTCTGATATTCGCAAATGGACAGTTGATGACGTCTTCAACTTTATCAGTGAAATACCAAGCTGCGCTGAATATGCACAGGTAATAGAAATGTAAAATGACAAAATGTAATTATAATTTTAAAGCTGTTTTTCAATCTTATTCTTTTGTGTGTCATCCACTTCAGACATTCAAAGACCACATGATTGACGGAGAGACGTTACCTCTTCTTACAGAGGAGCATCTCCTGGATACACTTAGGTTAAAGCTTGGGCCGGCGCTCAAGATACGATCACAGGTATTTACAATGTTTTAAAAGGACAAGATTCTCTACATATAATATCCCAATAAGCAGGTTAATCATTAAAATTAAATTAAGTTAGAATTAAGAAAATTAAATATATTTTAAAATCAAACAGAAGCTGCAATAATCTTTTCTTTCCTGTTGTATATATCTGAGTAAAAAGGCTTCTCAAGCAAGAACAAATGTAGGGCGGGACTTGCTTTTGTTGTCGTTTGCTATTGGTCGATCTCATGTGAGTGACAGGTTGTCCCGCCCTCATGCCAGTGAACGTCATCAGAGAAGAGATGTTGCCGCAAGAGGGAGGGGGAGTTATTTTGATGAAAGATTATGAGGTCGCACAGAGTTTTTTAAAATAATCATGTGCACGGATAAAATCATTTATAATAAACACTGCAATATTCCATAAAAAAGAATTGTCAATTCTGATGTCATGGTGTATTTAAGGATTCTTTCTATCCTCCAATGGGTCCTTGATCTTCAAAAGGTTAAAGATTTTTAAAGAATTACCCTTTTTACTCACTAGGTTATTCTACTCTCTTTTTAGTTGTCCCGACGGATGGGTAGCATGTTCTACAACATGATGAACTTGCCCCTGCCTGTCTCTGGCCTGCAGCCTCCACCTGAGAAAAGTGGGGACAGATCATCAGACATCAGCTCCCCCCTCAACTGCAACAGCGTGGAGCTTCTCAGCAGCCCCAGAGACACAGAGGCCCTTAAATCTACGGAGCCCGTCAGTGAAGCTGATAATCCTTCACCGACCCAGATGAGTGAGACCACCTGAAAGAGCACAACTATTGGACTTCTTTTTATTCCACCTCAAAATTCTTTACTGTTTTGACACCAAATGCATAAGGTAGACAGAAACTGACATAGTGAATATACTGATCACATATATTTTTAAATCACAAATATATAATGATCTGTGTAATACATAGGTTCAAAATGTGCTCCAACAGACTTAGACTGTTGAATGTTGGGTTTTTCTACGTATATTATGTATATTTTGTAATAAATTAGCAAATCAATTAAAATATTTTGTCCTTATTATTTTTTATTGTAAAATTGTATTTTGGTTTTTACTTCAAACTTGAATTATTCTCTATTGTTGTGTGTTGTTTGCTGTGAAGTTAATAAAAAAAAAAATTATTCCTTTGGTCTTTGTTTGGTTAAATTGGTATGTCAATTTTTTTTTAAAAGATTTAAATACAGAATTTTCCACACAAAAAATTCACAAAATCTTTACTATTCTTTTCTTTTTCAACAAATGAAAATATATGATTTATGATATGACTGAATCTAGTCTAAATCCCTTGTGATTTTTTATATTTTCTAGAAATAAACATAAAATCCAATGTAGCCTTAATTAAGCTGTTACTTATGTTGTTGTTTTAACATTTTTAACAATTTTTTTAAATTATATATATATATATATTGTAAGAATAACAATATTCTTATATATATATATATATATATATATATATATTGTTATTCTTACAATAGGCCTAGCTTAACACAGCTGAATGGTTGAAAGATTTATTAATGCAGTCAACACAATAGTATTTGCAAAAACTGAAGAAAATGGTGGAGTTATTTATTGTCTTTCTCTCTGTGTTGTTGGTTCCAAATTTTTGTTTTATTTTAGGATAACTGATATAGCCTACTATATAGTTTTTAGTAATATTTAAAAATATATATATATATATTTTGTAGGCTATATTTTCCATTTTCTTTTTAAGTTTAGTTAAAGTTATAGTCATTTTGTTGTTGTTTTTTCATCAGTTTTTATAATTTTTTTAATTAAGTTAAACTAAATGAAAATGAGAAATGTTGCCTCGGCAGCTAGCTTAAATAAAACAAGCTAATACATAAATGTATTTTAATTGTATAATTTATAACAATTATTTAATTGTTAATTAAAAAAAAATATATATATACAGTATATAGGCTATATATATATTCTTTTTTTTTTTTTTTCTTTTTTTTTTTTTAGGCCTATTATATTATTTATTTTAGTTAACAACAGTCATTTTATTTAAGGTTTAGTTAACTAGTAACAACCCTGGTTAAAATGTTTCTTCTAAGGTGTCAAACATTTAAGGAACATTATGTGTTAATTTTATGATAGATAATACTTTATCATCTAGTTCTCACAACAAAATTGTGGGATTTGTCAGGCTTAGAATTACACAATACTGTGAAAGACAGACAAACTAAACGTTCAATCAGTTGATCCATTAAAAAGGACTTCAATGCACTGACGCACTTTGTGTGCCTCACCTGCACTTCAGATGGCAGTATTCACTCTTTCAGATTTCAATCTGCAAAGCGAAGAAGTGACTTGATCACGGGCTATTCGAAATATCGCGAGATCTCCCTCCCCAGTCTGTTCGTGACCACGTCAAGGGAACCCAGAAGTTAGAAATCATGGCGGAGCGCAGGAGACACAAGAAGCGAATTCAGGTACCAAATTCACGTAATATTTGCTATCAGATGCTCAATCTTAGATGGCCTCTGCTTGGCATTGTGGCATGTCTCGAATTAGTGTTTTATTCGACATAACATACAGTTGTACAATGATCCGTTATTTTTGCAGTGCTTTCATGTATATGGGAGGTGGATTATTTATCATTGTTGGCGCAATTTTTGCGCCTTTCTTCGGTAATGCAGTGTATCTCTAAACACTTATACATTTACTCGATGTATTTGATGTGAGCATGACCTGATTTGAATGTCTCTCCCCTGTGAAGAGTGTATGTGTCTGGTGGCACAGCTGATGGAGTTGGCCATCTTAGCTCGGCACAGACTGCTCGGTTTGCAGGCTGTTCTTATTATTAACCAGCTGCTGTCTCAGATGCTTCACGAATTTGACCAAATATCGCCCATAATACGTAACTTCACAACGATTGCACAATCGCCACATTTGTACCTATTTGCAGTGTAATTAAACAGACATTTCAACCCAAAATAAAATTTGTCATCATTTACTTTCCCTCATGTTGTTTCAATCTCATTTGACTTTCTTTCTGCGTCGAATACACAAGGACTTGTGTGCCTCAGTCACCTTTTACTGCATTAAAAGTGAACTCTGACTGTCAGTCCATAACATTTTACATAATATCTCATTTTCCATGAGAAAACGCATATACAGATTTCAAACAAGTGAGAAAATGCTGACAGGATTTGAATTTTTGGCCATTTAAGGCCATTCTCCATCATGCTATATTATGTGGATCTGCCACTGATTTAAAACCTAGTGTGCTACCTACTTTAAGACATCATTTTTGGTCGTAGTCAGAATGCGTTTATCATCCCTAAAAAACATTGTTAGGCTGGCAACTCATTTGGCTTTGAGACAGCCACTGTGTGTTCCTGTAATAAATATGGTGTTATGTAAAAGAACTGTGGAGTTTTGAGTAATGATGACGTGTTGTCTTGATAAGAGAGTCACTCTTCATGATCCTTCCAGCGTGTTGGTTTATGCTCTTATGCAACAGGTTGAAATCCACTGTCATTGCTGGTCAGTTTTCTTTCAGTGCATAAACATGTAATTTATCCCTGTGATGCAAAGCTTAATTTTCAGCATCATTACTCCAGTCTTCAGTGTCACATGATCCTATGCTGATTTTCTGCTCAAGAAACCCTTCTTAATATTATTATTTGAAAACAGTTTTTGTTGAAAACATGATACTTTTTTTCAGGATTCTTTAATGAATAGAAAGTTTAAAAAAAACAGCGTTCATTTGAAACGGAAATGTTTTGTAACATTATAAATCTCTTTACTGTCATTTTTTATCAATTTAACATGTCCTTGCTGAATAAAAGTGCCACTGAAAAGGCCAAGTAAATTAAAATGACATTTCCACTCTGAGTGATAGATGAGAAATCCTGCATTAGGAAACCTAAATCACATCTTTAGATTTTAAAGTTTCAAGCTAAAACAAGTACTGAATGTGTTTCACTGTAAAGATGCCAATTAGATCAAGTGTTACAGGGAAGTTCACCCAAAAATGAAAAGTCTGTCATCTTTTATTTACTCATGTCTTTCCAAACCTGTACGGTTTTCTTTTTTCTGTGGAATACAAAAGAAGATATTTTTAAAAATGTCTGTTTTTTTTTTTGTCAATACAATGAAAGTCAATTGCAACCATGACATATTCAAAACATAATCTTGTGTTCCGCATAAGAAAGTAAGTCATACAGGTTTAGGACGAAATGAGGAGTTATCCCTTCAAGCAGTTTATCTGAAGTCATCAGCCTGTCTAATGTAGTACAGCTTTCACTGAGAGACCACCAAACCGTAATGATAACAAGACCAGGGCCTACTGTAGTGCAAGACCAGTCATTATTTACCAAGGTGACTGAGACAATATAATCCATAAACAGTTGGCTGGCTGACAAAATCCAAAGGAATAGCAGGCAACATGCCAGAAACTCCCAGACAAAAATACCATGTTTATATGGTCTTCACTCTCCATTGAATGTTTCTCTGAGCCGTGCAGGAGACATTCTGACCAAATAGAGTATGACTGAAGGATTGTGGAGCCTATACTAAAACCTCAGGCTTATGAGTGTAGTTATGCCTGGTGGTCATTCATTACTCAAATGAATGATGTCTCTATAGGCTGGAGTTTTTTTGTAGAGTGTGGTCACACAAGTAATGATCTTTAGCTTAATAAAGCGGGTCAGTGAGGACTCTGTGTGTCTGAATGGAGTCGGTGATTACAGAGCACAGCACATCAGTATGTGGTGAGCTGAGGCTTTTAATTAGTTCACATTCATTGAGTCCATGATCGACGAGGGTCCTGCTGCAGTGCAGGAGGTTCATTTCAAAGCTTTTTCAGAGGGTTAGCTGGAGTGGATTCCTGCACTGCTGTTATCCTAAATTCTCTTGATATCATTTTTCACTGGAATTAAGGGCTGTAGCCAAAGGAACAAACCAGCTTTTTGTCATGTCTTTTACATCTATGAGTCTTGGTTTAGTATCTAGGTCCAGTCCCATGGTGTTTCTCAAGTCTCATTGGTCCAGAATTATGCTCTACATATAATAGGGATGCACATATTACAACTTTTTTTTTTTTTTAAGTTTTGGCCGGTATTACAATTCTGTGCTATTTTGTCTGAAGTAATTGAAAAGTAAAACACTTAAAACAAATTGTTTCAGAAGGTAATGTCAGCATTACAACAATTTGCTGAAGATATCATTTAACAGTGTTATTAAATTATTAGTGTAAAATATGCCTGTTAATTTTTCCTACAATGATACACTACCATTCAATAGTTTGGGGTCGGTAAGATTTCTTTAAAAATGTTTTTATGCTTCCCAAGGCTGCATTTATTTGATCAAAATAAAGTAAAAATATTGTGAAATATTATTACGATTTATAATAACCTTTTTCTATTTTAATATTTTAAAATGTAATTTAGGATTCTGTGATGACAAAGCTGAATTTTCAGCATCATTTCTCCAGTCTTCAGTGTCACGTGATCCCCCTAATATGCTGATTTGCTGCTCAAGAAACATTTCTTTCTTATCAATGTTGTTAATAGGTTTTTTGTTTTTGTTTTTTAAACCGTGATGCATTTTTTTCAGGATTCTTTAATGAATAGAAAAAAGAAAAGAAAAAAAAGCAGCATTTATTTGAAAAAGAAATCTTTTGTATGATTTTAAATGTCTTTACTGTCTTTTTTGAATATTTTTTTAAAATAAAAGTATCTATCTTTAAAAGATTCACAAATTTCAGCTGATAACCAATATGGTACTGAATTTACCTCTATGTTGTACGTTCTGACTGCATAGCATTATATTTAATGTGATCTGATTGCAGATTCAGATGGACGCTTGTTTAGATCTTCAGCAGACCAGTTTTATCATCAAGTCTTTACAATCTTTATCACTTTTTTTCAGGAGGTCAGTGAACCTACCAAGGAGGAGAAGGCGGTGGCCAAGTACCTGCGCTTTAACTGCCCCACCAAATCCACCAACATGATGGGACATCGAGTGGATTACTTTGTCGGTCAGTGCACTCATTCTTGTCTTGTTTTCTTCTGTGCCCTCAGTATAGGGTTTATATCAAGGCTTCTTTTAAAGACCCCCTGTGGTAAAAAAAAAAAAAAACACGTTTTGAATGTTGTTTTCGATGCCTATATGTTGTTTAATATTCCTTAAGGCAAACCATGTGCAAATTCATAAGTCAACACCATTGCTGAGTATTTTCTCTTTAAAACTGCAGTGATCTAAAGACAGTAAAAAAAAATCGTTGGTGTTTCTTACATCACAAACTACCTTGTAACCAATCACGTCAACGTGTGGGCGGGCTTTAGCATATCATTAACTATGACTTCTTTGAAGCAGTGGAGTCTCAAGAGAAGCCAGGTTATCCCGGTATATTTTTCTGTTGATATTACAATTCATGGATCCGCGTATACTAAATGACACAAGGGTGTAGAGTTACATTCAAGCTATTTAAAGGCATGAAGAATTTGTTTTCACAGGAAAAAACTTTTAAATATGTAAATTTGGGTAGTAAAGATGGGATACAATTATTGTTGATTACAATTATTACTCCAGGGGGACTTAATTTATTTTTTGCTTCAGATGCTGTCATTAAACCAAATGTTTGTTTTCTGCTCATCAGCCTCTAAAGCAGTCGAATGTCTGCTGGATTCAAAGTGGGCCAAAGCAAAGAAGGGTGAGGAAGCTTTGTTCACAACCAGAGAGTCAGTGGTGGACTACTGCAACAGGTAAACCTAGTCTTTTTCTCTTTTTATGATGCCGAATGGGAATTTTCAGTAGTATTTGATATTACAAAGCTGTTTATCGAAATAATTAGTTGAGATATCGAAGCTAAAGAAAAATGAAACAAGTCTCTTATGTTCACTAAGGTTGCATTTATTTGATCACAAATACAGTAAAAACAGTAATATTGTGAAATATTATCAGAGTATGCAGAGTTGGCATATTAGAAACATTGGTTACACTTTATTTGAAGGTGTGAATGTGACAGTGTAATTATATATTTAAGTACTGAGTAATGTTAAGCAACTACATGTACTTACTATAGAGTTAGGGTAGGATTAGGATTTGGTTGAGGGTTAGTTGCATGTAATTATGCATAATTTACTGTTATTACTATGGTAAGTAAGTACATGTAACATATGTAACAAGGACACTGTAAAATAAAGTGTTACCGAAACATTTATTATTATTATTATATATTTATTATATATTGTGTTATGGGAAGACCATTTTAATATAGAAATCTTACTGCCACTTTTGACTTGTAATTGAATAACTTTTATTTAATTAAATTACAAATGTCTTGTAAAATTCTTCAATTCCATAATTTTGTGTACGTCTCATTTTATTTTATGATACATCTCCATTAGTCTCCTCACATTATATCTGTATTTGAAAATTTGTATTTTGAAAAATCTGTATCAGTCAGCCACTAATTTGAACTCTTCTTACTATTCACAGGCTCCTAAAGAAGCAGTTTTTCCACAGAGCCCTGAAAGTGATGAAGAAGAAGCCAGAGAAAGATGTAAAGAAAGAGAAGGAAAAAGAGAAAGAAAAGGAAAAAGAGAAGGCTAAAAGTGACAGTGGAAAGGAAGAGGAGAAAAAGAGCAAAAAAGACAAAGACAAAAAGAAGGATTCTGAGGCTGTGGACACAAAGAAGGAAAAAAATGTATGACTAGAACATCTGAGAGGATGAGTGCTGTTACATGCGCATATGTGCATGTCATGAATCTTTATTTTGATGGCTTATTTCTGTGCGTTTAGGATGACAGTCCAGGATCTCCAAAGAAGAAGAAGGATGTGAAAAAGAAGTTCAAGCTGGAACCTCATGAGGACCAACTGTTCTTGGATGGCAGTGAGGTCAGGATGAGTAGCATGCAGAAAGTCATATCTAACAGATGCTTGTAAATATAAATCTTGCTTGACGATGAATTGTCATTTGCAGTTAACAATTTAATTGTCTTCTTTATGCTCGTCGTTCCTAACAACGTCCTTCAGCCGTGACTTATTCACGGCACAGCCTGTCGCACCTTATCGCTGTTATAAAACGCTTACCACACAATAAAAATATTAAAGCCAAAAATATGTATCAATGCTACTTTCATGAAGTAAAATCCCTAAATGCCTTCCTTCCGCTGGAAAAAATGCGCCATTTCATGGAGCTCAAATAAAAACAGACTTGGAACCGTTCTCATAGACTGTCATTATTATATTATTTCCTCACAAATACTTCTTATACTTTTATAATGACTATTATTGTTCATTTTAATATTATTGTTCAATAAATAATATTTTATTTCATATAAATAATATGCCGTAATTTGTATTGAAGAGTTAGTGATTGGGTTTTTCGACTTCAGTGAAAGTTACACTGTTGCACCATTAGATGGCAGCAAAGACTTAATGATTGAGTCGGTAGCAAATACTTTTATATTGAAAGGGCCTGGAACAAGGTTGTAAACGGACGTTGTTTTTACTTTAAACAACACCTTTTAAGATACAATCACAAATGCATAGTCATGGGGAATCCCCTTAACTGTTAAAGGGAAAAAAACAAAGATATAGCTTTCCTCAGCAGTCATTGCAACTTATTTTTTGGATATAAGCTTGACTAGAAGAATGAATGATATATCAGATGCAGGTAATACACTCGCTTGGCTGATCTCTCTCATAATACTTGTACTTATAATACATAATACATGTAATAATAATTTCAGCACTGGAGCATGACGGTTCACTTCTCTCCAAATTGTTCCTCAAACCACTCATCTACTGTCATGCCGCCTATGAAATTAAAATTTACTTTAAACTTTTTAGCCTTCTAATTCTTATGTTTTTCTTCAAATAAGAACAAAAATATGTTCATGTTGCACAGTGATACTCAGAACCGTTGGGTGAAGAGCTCATAGCCTTATCGTGAATAAAACAGCTATTGACCAATCAGAATCGAGGACTGGAGCTACTAACAGTTATAGAAATAACGCTTACAGTGTAAGAAAAATACACCTTACCTTATATAGTAGGATTTTTTTTTTTTTTTCACATTTAACTATTTTATGGAATAAAACAATAAAATATTGCACAGGGCTAGTATACAGTGTTATTTTGGTATAATTTATATACTATAATAGTTTTTATTTAAAAAAAAAAAAAAATTGCTTTTTTTATATATATTTTCAGTTTTCTTTTTAATTTTAGTTTGTTAGTAATTTTGTTATGTGCCCCTGTCATTTTTATTCATTTTAAATTTTAGCTTTAATTAACAATATCCACACTAGTAGCATAATAATTATTTTATTTAATTATTTACCTTAATATTTAATAATAACATTGTTAATATATTAGTCTTTCTTATCATCTTAATATTATTACTGTTGTTATTATTTAAAATAATATAATTCAATTTACACACTTATGTTTTTGGAACCCAGCCAACCTGAATATTGTATTATATTATATTATATTATATTATATTATATTATATTATATTATATTATATTATATTATAGACTTGTGTAACGTAATATTATAATATTCAGGCTGGCTGGGTATTGTTATTGTGTTGTGATCAAATGAAAATATACTGTTATAGATTCTTCATGTCTTTTTTTTTTTCTAATGAAAAAGTTCAAACATTTGTCTTCCCTACAGGTTTATTTCTGGATTTACGATCCAGTCCACTTTAAAACCTTTGCCATGGGATTGATTCTAGGTAGGATCTCTTCTTCTACAGTGTCTGTCGTTTGACTGGCTCCAGTCCTGATTCAGAGCGTTGTGTGTGTTTGCAGTCATTGCTGTCATCGCAGCCACTCTGTTCCCTCTGTGGCCTGCTGAGATGAGGGTTGGTGTGTATTACCTGAGCGTGGCAGCAGGATGCTTCGTCGCCAGCATACTACTACTGGCTGTTGGTACGACCTCAAGACTTTACATTCTAGTTGCGATTTCAAATGACATGTTCTATCTTTTCTCATCCTCTCATTCCTTTTTTTCCCCTTTCGTTCAGCTCGTTGCATCTTGTTCCTGATCATCTGGCTGGTGACCGGCGGCCGCCATCACTTCTGGTTCCTACCGAACTTGACAGCCGACGTGGGCTTTATCGACTCTTTCCGGCCCCTCTATACGCACGAGTACAAGGGTCCCCGCTCCAGCTCCAAGAAATCCAGCAGCGAGAAATCTGACAAGGGCTCGGATTCCAGCAAAGCGCAGAAATCAGACAGCGAGGATAAATCAGACAGCGAGAAGAAAGACGGCGAGGAGGAAGAGGATGAAGACGAGAATAAAGAAATGGAGGCGAGCGGGGAAGCGGGCGCAGAGCGTCAGTCAGACACAGACAGTGACAGGCGAGAGGACGAGGGCTCGCAACACAGCAACGGCAACGACTTTGAAATGATCACCAGAGAAGAGCTGGAGCAGCACACAGAAGAGGAGGAGGAGGAGGAGGAGGAGGATGATGAGGAGGAAGTTGATGAAGAAGCGCAAAGTGAGACAAAGCCCTTGACTGTTCAGACTTAAACGTTTTCCTCACACCGCACACATACTCCCATGCTCCACGTGGACCTGCTGACGTTCTTCTGTCAAGTTCAGAAGATGTTTCCCATTTCTGTTCAGGCTGAGATCTTCCTCTGTGAAAACAGACAGGCTTAAAGGATAAACGAGAGCAGGAAACGGCTACGATGACAATGGAAATATCGCCAAGGCTGTTTGGTTTCCCTAAAAATGCTTTCCCCACTGTGGATGCAACAATGCAAGTCTCCCCGAGCCCCATGTTTCTCTGGTTCCTTGATTTTTTTCTCTTTTTCCATGTTAACTTTATCTAATGTCAAGCGTTTTGTTGTATAAACATGTTGGTAGTGTTAAGAAGGACTGAATCGGTCAACTTTCACAATGTTTTTTTTTAACCCACATATGAATGTTCGCTCTCCAATATAGTCTGAAAGATTAAAATCTGAAGTTGAAGGGGTTTTTTTCTTTTTCTTTCCTTTTAGATACATTGGACGGACCAACATATTTTGTCTTAGATATCTATCGTTTCAGTCATAAATGTCAATGGCACTTGACCTGTGACATTTCTTTGAGGAACTCTGGGAGATCTTGCTAGGTTTGGGACGATAGCTGTATTTTTGTGCAATTGACACGGTCTGCCACATACATTTCTGCAATCACGTTTTGTGACCCTAACGAGAAATAGTTCTTGTTAGTGAAAACGGAGGGGTTAATACATTGGAGCGGTATCCTTGACTGTGGTAGGCAGTTATTTAAAACCAAACTTCATTTGAGTCTTATGTCTGCATTCAAAAGGGGAAACTACATCCACATTCGTGCCAAATGATGCGGGATATTGATGCTTTTTTTCATGTACATTTAAATGATGACCAACTTACAGATAAGGAGTTCAAACATGTCATGCCGTAGCTCGTATATGTCCTCTAGAGCCAATCACATCTGTGCATCATAGCCTCTGGTTCTCCCATCTGGTGTTCAAAGTCCGAGATTGACAAATCGTACTTCCCCGAGCGGCTTGTGGTCCAAAATAGTTTGTTAGTTCGCATTTTAACAGGGCCAAGGTCCAGTGCTATCTTTCCGTAGGGTTGCTAACTAATTGGCTAGAGTATTATTTTACATTAGCTGTTTCTTTGACTCATACTGAGGATGATATTTAAGAGATAAAATACAAATGTATCATTTATATATGGATTCTATAAATCTACCAGAGATGTTCATGCCAGCAGTTCAGGTTCAGCATGAACTGTACTCTATTTTATAATGTCAGACACACAGGTTTTTCATTTCACTGCATTTTGTACTAATACTAAAACCACCAATTGTTTTCAATGCTGAAGACTTCCGAAAGAATGCAGCAAACATCTGAGTTCTAGTGGTTGTTGAAAGCGCACAAGACAAGATGCTGAAAAGGTGTTTTTCCTATATTAAAAAAACTAAAAACCATTGTTAAACGCATCTCTCAAAATTCATGGTCATCTCAAGTTGACGAGGAGCAGGGAAAGCCCTCGTGCCTGAGAGAACGTCTCTCTCTTTCTCTTCATCAAATGTATGAATCTTTAACCACGTTTGTAAGTAGATGATCTTGTCAGTCAAAACCCCAGAGGGGTCACGCTTAGTGTTCCTGTAGAAATACTATGTATGTTTTCAATATTCTGTCATTGACTTTGAAGACCTGGATAGACTGGGCATGACACAACGTGTACCTAAAGACATGTTTTTACTTTATATGTAACTTCACTCACCTTTTTTCTGTCCTGTTGTCTTTATGAGAGAGAAATATGCTGATATCCCCGTTTTTCATTTGACTTTTTGGAAGTTTCATTTGACATTAGGTGACTGTCATGTAAAAATGTAGTTATATCATTTATAAAAAAATTAAAATCTCATCTTTTTTATGTGGCCAGCATCTTCAACTAACTAATTGTACGTATTTGGATCAATGTTGAGGATTGTCTTTTTGCAGTATATGGAGAATAATTGAAGTGTCTGTCAAAAACTATCTGTATCCTTTCATTGCAATAAAAATATAGAACACAAGCAGTTTGCATTGCTTTATTGAAAACGGTCACAAGCATTTCGGTTTTTATAATATATTTCACACAAGCTATTATAGTTTTTAATATACATGTAATGATTTCTATTCCATTGCTCTGCAAACATTACAGATTGTTTCACTTAAGAAGCTTAATAGTCAACGATTAAATTAATTCCGTTATACATAAGATTAAACACAAGATTGTACCACTGCAGGATTGAATGGTACATTTCAAATCTTGAGTATTAAGTAAATTTAATAAAAATAGTCCCTAAAATATAAGGTTATATTTAAAAGGATAAAATAAAACATCCAAGATAAAAAGAAATTAACTTTTATTGAAATATTACAAACCAGACAAATGCATGTCATAGTATCTCTTATTTACATCAAAATGTAAACCGCTTACATTCAGCAATACCAGTTCTTATGCAATAATGTGATACAACCTAGATAAAGGATTAGTAATACATAGTGAGAAATACAAAACACGGTGCATTTGTAAAAATGAATAAAGTACAGCTTACGTAGTGCAAAAATTAATTAAATGCAGCTCTGAAAATGCAGTATGTGTGGCACCATCCTGTGTCGCCACAGGGAGGCTACAACGTTCCTTCTCAAGATCGACAGACCGCCAAACTGACAGAGAAAAACGAGAACACTTGATTCATATTCATAAAGGCTCTGCACAGGTTAGTCAATCTGAATGGAAATCGAACAACAGCTAAAGTGAGCTACAAGAAAAAGCCTGCCAAACCGTGTTTAATCTTAGTAGTTAAATGAACAGTGTGTGCACAAAACTGATTGCTAACACAAAAACTGACTTCCTATGCAATTTATTACCACACAAGAGGAACTACTGTTGTAGCAAACCATATAGATAGCCCAACTCATGTCTGTGGTAAATTGTTGGTAAAAACAGCTACGTTGTTACGAGTTATGCACTGTAAAGTTATGCTCATGGACAAATTACATTTCCAGCTATAATGTGCATGTCCCGTTCTCCTAAACAACTATTTAAACATGGATTTAATGTTCCACGTGATACAGAAAAAAAGTAATCTTTTTTGTCAATAGTAAATGGTATTAAAAAAAAAAACTGTTCTAAAGTAAATTGGATCAGTTACTCTTCAGCATGTTGTTAATTATGAGAAGCCGTCAGCTACAAAAACAGAATGTAGGAAACTGTGTGCATAATGACATTTAAATGCTCTTAAACAAACTTTTAGATACCAATAAATTACTACCTCTAACTAGTTAATGTGTTTTTTTTCCAGGTAGAACATGTGCACTTGTGAGCTATAATGAAATGAATCTATGAATATGGACATGAACAATGTAATGTAAATATAAAGAACCCTCCTTTTCAGTGAGTCGGGATGGAAATCTGAATAATTTGGAATGTCAACAGACTGAGAACACTTGGTTTTTATGGTGGTTTCAGTTCTCCGTTTCGGAAGAGTCGCTGACATCTGTTAAACGTGTTTGCTTCTTGCGGACGTTCCAGTGAAGACACTGAGCCAAACTGTCAAACCAGTCGTACACCAGATCGTGACAACAGATAGAAGGAACCGGAAAGCAAGAGGTCGTGATCTTAATGCTATGGGGGAAAACAAAACTCATGATTAACAGATACGATTGTTGTGAGAGTTCAAGTGATGATTTAATCTAAACTCCCCGTTTTCTGTTACTATACAATGAAGTCAATGAATTCTTAATGAAAAAAGGGCAAACTGCATTTGAACTGTACAAAAGGCTGAGTGCTGATCCCTACTGATACTGTTGATACTCATTTCCATAACTGTAACACAGCTGTTTTATCACTGCATTATGTGGAAGGTATTGTATAAACGAGTGTCACCTGTCACCATGCTGGATTTCCTGCCTCTTTCTGCCATCAAATGAGACCCAGGCTGTGTTGCGAGCATCAGGCGATAGCGTTATCTGCAGAATAAATAGAGTTTGTCGTAAGATAACACCGTTCTTCTGAAGCTCTCATATGAGATTAATTAACAAAACAAAACAAAATAAAAAAAGCTTTTTTTGCCAAGTTTGCTTGGAAAATGTAGTCATTCAAATGGATAAACCTTGGCAAAATGTCATTCTCACCATGAGCTCCACGCCAGCGGGCACCACTATGGGTCTGAAAGAGAGGGAGTGAGGGCAGATGGGGGTCACCATAATGGCAGGGACATTGGGATGGATCATGGAAGCTCCCGCTGCAGCAGCGTAGGCTGTGCTGCCCGTGGGGGTGGAAACTATTACACCTGCATAGAAACAAAGCCACATATTTACATCTATTTTCATGGCAGCTGGACTCTTGTCAAAGCAAAAAAGACCATAATTTACTGTGACCTGCTTGGGCTAGAAGAAAAAAAACGAATCAAACACTGGCTGCGTTTACACTTGGCATAAACATGCGATCACCGTGATCCGATCATAAGTCAATCAGGACACGGTGCGTTTACACCTGTCCACATCAAGTGGCTTCTGTATCTGGATAACAGATCGGATCTCGCATTCCCCACCAAAAAAAACAAAAACAAGTATGGCTTTTGTGAACCTGAAAAGTGCAAAGTCAACCTGAATTGGTGGGTTTTCTTTTACAGTTTTCAGTCGGGGGACATTTTACAAATCTTGCAAAACCACACGGCTCTCAGTTCCGGAGAGAGGAGGGGGAATAATGACAGTGGGCAGGGTTTTGTGTGACGTCCACCTGTGAATGCAGACACGATGGCTGGATTGCGTTTACATTACACCGAGATCCGATCACAATGCGTCCTCGACTACCTCCGAACCTGGACACGCTGATCGGATAACATTCCGATCAGAAGCGTGTTTACACTTGTCTTTTCAATGTGTATGTGGACATCATCAACAACAGGTCGCCTGTTAATGCCAAGTGTAAACGCAGCCTTAGATGAGGTGCGTCTAAGATAAGCTACACGCCATGGGGTTCTGTAAGATTTTTTTAATGTTTTTGAAGTCTCTTATGCTCATCAGGGCTGCATTTATCTGATCAAAAATACAGTAAACAGCAATATTGTGAAATATTACTATTATAATATATATAATTTTTAAGTCCCCCTGTAATTTTATCCAAATCTTTTATCACCAAATTGACATTTTAAAAAAAATTCTGAATTTTATCCCTTAAAACTAATCTTTTATCAACAAATTGACATTAAAAAAAATTCCTGTGATTTTTTTTTTAATTCATGTCTTTAAATAGCTTGAATGTAATTTTACACCTTAGCTTTATTTAGTATAAGTTACATGGACTCATGAATATGCTAATTAGCCCCACCTCCATTCACACCAGCTCAGAGATTCACTCGGTCAACTTTACTGAGATAAACGCCACACGATGGTATCTTTACAACAACGGACACAAAGCGGTAATTAATATGATTATCCTTTTGCTAGACTACGTTATCAAACAGCTAATAATGCATTGCTAATGTTACACAAAACGATTTTTTCATATCAACAGAAAAAAAATATATACCAGGATAACCTGGCTTCTCTCGAGACTCCCCTGCCCGTAAGAAACACCGGCGATTTCAAACCGTGTTTTTGAGATTGTCTTTTTTTCACTGCAGTTTTAAAAAGAGAAAATACTCAGCTATGGTATGTTATGAATTTTAGAGCATATTAAAAAAATACCACAGACATATAAACAACATTAAAAACTTGATTTTCACCACGGGGTCTTTATTTTAAAATGTAATTTATTCCTGTGATGGCAAAGCTAAATTCTCAGCTGTCATTACTTCAGTCTTCAGTTTTACATGATCCTTAGAAATCATTCTAACATGCTGATTTGCAATGTTGAATGTTTGCAATTATCAATGTTGAAAACTACTGCGCTGCCTAATATTTACATGGAAACTGTGATACATTTGTAGATTCTTTGATGAATAGAAAATTAAAAAGGACAGCATTATTACAATGCGTCTTTCCTGTCACTTTTGATCAATTCAACACAACTTTGTTGAATAAAAGTATTCATTTCTTAAGATAGATAAAAACTGGTCGGGCCAATCTGTGCTCACCGTCACCCTGTACAGATGTGATGAGACGTCCATCCAGGTAGAGGTCAACATTGGACAAGTAGGATGAGGGTCCTCGGTCCACCACCACCTCATTCAGCACCTTCATACACACATAATATCCATAACACAGACGGTGAATGGATGAATTACACACAAAAACAGGTGTATTTCTGCACAAATCACATGCCACTCTAGTCAAAAATATCCATCTCAGACATAAAAGAGCAGGTTGTCAATGACATCATGTTATTGCTATGGCAACAGGACATACAGACGTATCACAGCTGTTATTTTCAAATAACTCCTATTATGTCTGTCACCATGGTAAAATGTCTCTAAACAGTCTTGAAGAACAGAAAAAAAGAAAAAAAGTCATTTTACCAGCAAGTGTAGAATTAGACTGGCCTAAACAGTTGTTTAAGCTTCTTTGGCCTAAAAAACTCTTTTTTTATTATATTCAAAGAGTGCCCAGACATTACATGGCAGACATTCATGTTTTTTTCTTGTGCAACAAATTTCAAGATCTGCTTTGAAGACATTTTACTTGTCTTCTTGTCTCCTCAACCCTTATAACAATTTATAGTTACAACTATAACTAATGTATATGAATGCTGCATTCTAAAAAAAAAGTTGTAAATTATTTTATGGCTATCTAATAAATTGTATATTCATTGTGAGCAGGTACATGTATTTATATGTAAACGTTTATAAATATGCCTATGTTTATGGATATGCATGAATAAGTACTCTTATCGTCCAAAAGTTTAGGGTCAGCAAGATTTTTACCAATTGTTTTTGAAAGTCTCTTATGCTCAACAAGACTGCAAATAATTGATCAAAATACAGTAAAAACAGAAATATCGTAAAATATTATTACAATTTAAAATATTAAATTCGAAACGGCTATATTTTAAAATGTAATTTATTCCTTTGATGGCAAAGCTGAATTTTCAGCAGCCATTTATCCAGTCTTCCGTGTCACATGTTCCTTCAAAAATCATTCTAAGATGCTGATTGTGTGCTCAAGAAACATTATTATTATTCCCATTTTAAAACAGCTCTTCTAATTATTATTAATGTTAATAAGAAGACAGCAGTTGTGGGGTTGGTTTATATTATTGTGAAAGTTCAAAAGAACAGAATTTATTTGAAACAGAAATCTTTTATAACATTATAAATGTCTTTACTGTCACTTTTGATTAATTTAACACACCCTTGCTAAAAAAAAAAAAAAAGTATTGATTTCCTTCAAAAATAAATCTTACTGACCCCAAACATTTGAACGGTAATGTTTATGTATACATTTATAAATATAAATGCACTTGTGTGTGTGTGTGTGTGTGTGTGTGTGTGTGTGTGAGATATTATATTATATAACCTATTATTTGGTACAAAGTACTAGGTAAAATGGCATGACAAAAAAAAGGCCCTTAGCTTGTTTTATGGTATCCCCCTTTGTGTCATGTGACTGGTAGACACCATATCATCAGATTTTTTTCCAGTGTCCTAATTGGTGGATTGCAAGTTTGAATTTTGTCAGTGTTTGTATTTAAACAACCTTTTTTACTTTTTTTGCCCTGTGTGCCAAAATGTGTGGGCAAATAACAGACAGACTTTGTCTCAAGCCCAATGTTTTGATTGAGTGCTGCGTTACCTGTAACTGCAGAGTGATTTTGCCTGCCTCGTTATTTATGTGGTTATGAGGCACTATTCCGTTCTCCTGAGTGCTGAAGAGCTGCTCGTTCCTCTGGAACATGCCTTTCACCACCTTAACTTTAAGACGACTGCGCAGAATGATGGCAGCATTACCTACAAGAACCAGACACAAACACTTCAGATAACAAACAACACACTACTAAAACAAGTTTGTCTAGTTTCAAAGATGGAAAATATAAGAAACTTTCAATCACTCTACCTTCAAAAACTTTATCCACCTCTGTTTTAAAGGACTCAAACTTAAATGGTGTGAGAAATCCTAAGGAACCCAGACGGAAGGCCATGACCGGGGGAACACTGCCCTTAAACAAATGAGACAAAAAACCTGGAATGATTAAATCACATTTGATTCTTAAATCGATCTCCAACTACCTTTTGCATATCCAAATTCTCTCAGCTAATATGGAGCACACAGAGACCATCTAATGGAAAGCAGCTGAGAATGACCTAGTAGGAGATTCTTGTGCACAAACAAATGAGATGAGAGAATACCTGGAAAAGAGATGATGCATACAGAAGAGTCCCATCTCCACCCAAACAAACAATCAGATCAATGCAGTCCGAGATGTCATCATACCCTGTATGAACAAACACAATGAATCGCTCATTTTCCTAATGCACCTACTCCATTATTGGTTAATGGTGTGTCAGGGTTATGTAAATCCTGTTACTGGTCAACCTGCCGACAATTCACTCATACCTTCCCTGAATGTGCACAGCTGATTGCGGATGGCGGAAAATGACTCATCCTTCATGAGAGAGCCATCGTCCACAACTTTCTTCTCCACATAAACCATCAGATGTTTCTCCTGATGGTAGAAATAATTTAGATCAAATTTGTATAACCAAATCTAAACATAAATCTTATATAATGAAAATAAAAGGGTAAAAAATAGCACCTGTAGCTTTAAAGACTCTAAATCAACAACTAGCGTTGCTTTTAGATTGGATTTTGTGTAACCTACCTCCACGAGAAACCTGCAAAGCTCTTTGAACGGCTCCAGCAGGGTCTCGTCTCGGATCTTTCTGATGATCAGGACATTGAGTGGTGGTTTGCTCCAGGTGAGCCGCTGGCTGGCTGGATCCTGAATGTGCCTGCGGGGAAAGTCGACAGAGTAGGCAAACATTCTGAGAGTCTGCACTGTACTTCACACAGAGAAACACTGCATGTACTTTGTACACTCATTACGCAACTTACAGTCATGGTAAAACATTTTGTAAGCACTGTAAATGTGGACTTCTGCTTTTGGTTTCTGGCAGATCTAGGATCAGATCATTCTTGATATTGATAAATCCCATTGATAAATGGGGGGAAAATATTAAAATAATAATATTTTCACCAAATAATAGGTGTTATGACACATTCACTGTTTTTTTCTTCTTACTTTGTCAAATATTTAAATAAATCTTTAATACACACATTTTATTTATTGTACCAAGGAATAACCAAGCCTAAGTAACAGCTGCTAGGTTTCTATAACTTCAAAAATGTAATGTTGCATGACATCCAGAATAAGTAATTTTTAGATTCACTCTAATCATCCTTATTGACACAGAAATATGAAGAAAATGAGAAGGCAAAACATCAGATATCAAACCATAAAACCCCACATTACCCTCTGCGTGCGTTTTGTCCTGAGGGGTGTAAAACAGGCATAGTGCTGGAGGGCTTTTGGAAGGGGTCCGTTAGAAAGTTCCAACATGAACGCTCCTGTGACGGTAGCAGCAGTACCCGACTGCGGTGCAATCCAGCTCCACCCAAAAAAAAACACCCTCTGGCACACAGGGTCCTGTCACTTGTTTGTCCAATCCTTTGCTTGACTTAATGTTTAAACAGTAACAAGAGATGTGACCTCACCCCTCACCTAAAGAAGGCCTGCCTGCGCTTACTTACATGACTGAGGTCGGGTTGGGAAGAATACAAGCTTTGGGTCCAAAGTGAGTAGCAGGATATGGTCCATGTAGAAAGTGCCCTCGTCTGGAACAAACAGACATTTCACTTAAGTATCTTTAGAGTTTAACTGATCTACATCAAATGGCATGTTACATACCTGCATCTATCCCATCTTTTTGGGCAACTCTCGGCAGTATCCTCCGTTGATGCAGAGGCTTCTGATTCGTGCTGTTCAGGCAACCGATGTACGCTTCCCCCCGACAGGTGTTCTGGACAGTCCGGCCTCCGAAGAGACCTCTTCACCTCTTTCCGTCTCCTAGGAAGTTTCCCCTGCTGCCTCTGTGACCGCTTAGATGAACCACCCTCCTCCACCTTTCTGGAGGGCAGCCCGTCTTCCATGCCTTCAATTCTTATGGGAAAAAAACAATTCAATATTATTACAAGAATCAAATAAATTCAAAAAATGAGGTGGAAGACTTAACTGAGCCCCCTCATCTGGGGGCCAGGGGTTGATCTCACCCCTGCTTTATATAAGATATTGTTGATCAAAATAGACATTTTGACATGCATTACAAAACAATGGCTTGTGTGAACAGAGGAATCAAACATATTCAGCTGGTGTCATGTGTAAATACATTTATATGTATATGCCCTCCCTCATTCAGACACTAGTATTTCACAACTATTATTTAACTATTTTAACACAATTCTATTATTATTATACATTTATTTTTTAGTTTAATTTAGAGACTACATTAAATATATTAATAATTCGCCATATTGCAGTGCAATTTAGCACAAACTAGGTGACTTAAGGTGTAAAGGGGTGAAGACTTAAAAATATACTAAAGTATAGTCACTTCAAACTGTAACACTAAAACCTTAGTGTTGATGAAAACAACTCCATGGACATGTTATCTGTCAACTAACCATGTATTTATTTACCATGAATAGCCAGCAAACGCATCTGATGTGTGCTGCACAATACGTAAAGGCAGATTTACTCATACTAACGTTACTAAACATGCAAACTATCAAGCTACTAACAAGGGTTTTGTTGTTATTAATGCGTACAAGGTGCAACTGTCTTAAATAGGTTAAGCGACACAAGACATTGCACTGAAAACACACACATCAGTAGGATCATACCAAAACTTCCCTTAAGTTAAGTTAGCCGCGCGGAGCTAACGTTAGCTAAACAAACACACTTCCCCAGCGCTTACCACACAACAGGAAACACCGCGAAACTTCCCGTTTGGACTTTACAGTCTTTCACCACGGTAAATTTAATATACTAGACCGCGTTACCTTGACAGCAACATTATTTCTACTAAACCACGCTAAACGGCTTATGCTTCTTTATATATTTTTTATTATGGGATGTCCACAATGACATCACGAGGCTGACACTCTAGCTGCTGCGCAGAATCTCTGAGAAGCAAATGAAAACTCGTATCGCCTTGATTAGATAGCCTTGATTAGATTAGATTAGATTAGTTTGCCTTGATTTTCTTTATCGATTTTTTCTTTCTTTATTTTTGCTTTTTGTGTTGTTTTAATACATTTATTTAGTCATGCTGAAAAAAAAAGCCCTTTATGGACAACCTGAACTCAACAAATCAAGAAGAAGCCTACACATTCTTGCGATTCAAACGCCAAGTGAACTAGGCTACACCTCACAAGGTTTCTCGAGTAGGCCTAAATAAACATTACAGAAATTAAAAAGACATTAATTTAATCTTGTCACATGATAAATTGTATTACTTAGATGTGTTACTGTATACTTTTCCAGGATGAATAAAGCAAGAAACGAACAGGCGTGGTTTGTAGTTTTTCATTATTTCAACATGGGTTGATTATCATGTCAATAGCAGCTGCACTTCTTCAGTCATTTCACTCGGTTAACCCTTTGACTGTCACACAATGATATATACTCTTTTAACCTTAGCTGAAGAGACAATGAGGACTTGAAGTAATAAACTCTCTTAAACACTTTGCACATTCTCACTAGTTAAATTATTTAGTAATTTAATTATTTTTAACTTGTCTACTAACAAATGTCCAACAGTGGACACACATGCATGACTGAGGAAAAGTTTAGTCATGTTTTTTATTTATTTTTATTTTTAAATATTGAACATTTTCACCACAATGTCATTGCCACCACAATACAGATTTTATTTTATATTTAATATGCTGTAAAAAAAAATATTGAAATTTTAACTGTAAAAGACAGGGACGATTGTAACTTGGACGATTACACAAATGGATACTTTTCCAGGATGAATAAAGCAAGAAACAAACAGGTGTGGTTTGTAGTTTTTCATTATTTCAACATGGGTTGATTATCATGTCAATAGCAGCTGCACTTCTTCAGTCATTTCACTCGGTTAACCCTTTGACTGGCAGTATTTGATTTGATTTCAACCTCTAATAAACATAAAAAGAGCACATATGTGCGTTATGGCTCGCTGCCGCATCACAAATCGAGAATCCATAATATTTTTCTTTATATTCAAAACATTTTCAGACCTTTTCTTCTCATAAAATTTAATTGGTGTTATCTTTTGAACTCTTGGCATGAAAACAAACTGAGGTTTATACCAATCTTTCATGACTTTTCATGTTTATTTCTATTTCAAAATAAAGGCCTAAACCTTCTTATTACGAATTGATAAATTACTACTCCTCTGTAATTTATTTTTTTTTAAACAGCCACCAAATATGAAAACTAGAGATTGTAAGCTTTCAAATGATATATAGTTTGTCAATATTACTTTAGGTTTTTACTAAGATATTATTGTTCTAAATATATATGGGCAACCGTCCCCCTGGATCAATATCTTTTGCTGATCCTGGAACATTCCTGTCCAAAAACATAGTCCTAACCCTGCTTACCACTAAACCTATTATTAACCCAACTCAGAGGGAAAGGAGAGATTAATAAGAATGGTGCAGAAGCTCCAACACTGGTTTTAAGCCTTAAAATGATCTGTAAACTTATCCATGATGATTGATTGGAATGTTGTTCCTATCCTAGGTCAACAAAGATGTTGATCCTGAAACATGTTATTGGTAAAAACATATTCATCGTCTTGTGTTCGAATGTTTGTTCCAAAATACCTTTTTTTTAAAACCTGTTTTGAGTTCTGAAAGTTGAAAGGTTTGTTATCTGTTCACTTTAAACCAGTGGTTCCCAACCCTGCTCCTGGAGTACCCCCAACACTGCACATTTTCTTTGTCTCCCTAATCAAACACACCGGATTCAACTCATCAGCTCATTATCACATGGGTTAATGAGCTGATGAGTTGAATAAGGGTAATTCCAAAGGCCAAGGGAACTTTATCAGGATGCATAGTATCCTAATTTTTTTTTTTTTTTAAATACTTAAAAATAAAAATCTGCCTGCCTCTATGGGAATTTAACATAGGGGTGTACTCACTTATGCACCATGTATTTTAAGGAATAACATTTATTTATTTACGATACATTATTCATTCACAAAGAAAATTGGTGTCCTTAAAGGTTGGATTTTTCCTAATTTTTTAAATTAAGGCATTAAGTTCAATTTCCAAAATATGATTTTTTATTCCTCTTTTTAGTCAACTTTAGCATGGGTGTATTCACTTATGCATAGCACTGTATATATATTTCTCTTACAGATAGATATAAATCATTGTCACATAATAATGTTTGAAATGGTTCATGATTATTCACACTGTGTTTCACACTTTGTTTAGATCATCATAGTTGTAAATGTAAAATTTCATAATTTTATAATAAATTGTCAGTTTAAGATTAAAATAACAATAAAATCTACACATAATAGATATTTGAAAAGTAGCTAAATTAAATGACAGTATAGCTTCGGAAATATGACCTTCATAAAAAGAATATATATATATATATATATATATATACTGTATATAGGCTATAGTAATTGATGAATTAAAGTGCAAGTACTGTATTGCTGCTATATGCTACTCTAGTTATTTTCATTTTAAATTTTAGATCTATTTTAATAAAGTTGTTGAATGAGTAGTGTTGTTGAATCAGCAATAGTACCTAAGAACAGATTAACTTGAAAGATAAAACCACACCTACATTTAATTGTGTGGAAAAAATGATGCACATACATACATGCTTTACTAGTAATAATGAACTTCCAATGAAAAGGGCTGTTCATTTGATGTGTAGGGCTGGACTTAGCTTAAGTCGGGTGTGTCTACTGACAGTCTGTGTAAACTGTTTCAGTGAGGAACTGCTTGCCAGTTACAACAAAGACTAAAATTGTGACTGTTGTGATTTCTGCTGTGGACTATGCCTTACCATGGATACATCAATCCCTTCTCTTCTGCTGGTTCTGTGGCTCAAGAGTTTCCTGAACTGGCTGGTGGTCGTGATACAGCGACACTACATGATCCGGACTTTCTCAGGATTCTTTTGCATTTCCTTGGCACTGATTGACAGTCTCTTGAGTTTTGTCCTCACAGCTATTTTCTATCTGGAAGACGTCAGCATCTCAGGCTGGCACTTCACCAGGTACTACATATGCCTACTGACTCAGATTGCTTGTTTTATCTACGCCATGCTCCACTGGCCGGTGTTCCTCCTTGTAGGACTAGATAACTTCTGGACCCTATCATCAAGCTCAAGACACACATCCTGGACACAAAAGCTGACTTACATTGCGGGAGTGTGTCTCCTTTGGATTCTAGCAGCTTTGTATGTTTTCTGGGTGGCTGACGTTGCTCTACTGTTTGGAGATTATGAGAAGCACCAATGCAAGCTTTTCAGTAGCCCTCAGAGTTCTCAGATTCTTGTTGCGTTGCTATTGACAGTCACCTTAGTCATGCTTTACTCATACACTCCGTTTGAGAAATGGAGGGTGCAGGTTTTTCTGCATTCCACTCAACAATGCTGTTTGTTTTGTTTAAGGAGGGTTATGCATACATTTCTCAGCACATGGGCCTCGTTTCTCGTTCTGATGATCATCGCACCGCTGCTAATGATAGAGATGCATGCGCACCTGCAGTTAAACGTCGTCTGGTTGAGTTTCCTCAACAGTTTTTCTGTCGCTTTGACACTGTGTCTCCGCTCTTTTGTACCGAATTTCCAGAAAACCGACACCATTACAGATGGTTTTTGTTCCTGGTAGCCTACTTTTGTTTTACATAATGGAGCTTACGAGTGTAATTATGGACAACAAACTGACCGCACTGAAGTTAAGTCACTATATGTTTGACCATTAATTGTGGAGTGTGCGTAGCCTATTTGTTTTTCTGTTTGCATTACAAAAAGGAAATTAAACACATGTGGTTTGTAAAACAACAACAACTGATTCTCTTTAGTAGAATAAAAGTGAATAGGCTATAGGCCCTACAGCACCCTTTATAAGACTGCCTACTGAGGTAAATTTAAAGCAGCCACACACAAGATAATCGAGCCGATTTTGAGCCCAATTCTCCCCTTCCGACAGTAGGCTACCGATTTCTTGATGGTGATTATTTTAGATTTTCCAGTGGTGTGTGAGGTGTCTTAAATCGCAAATATATCCAACAACATGTTAAATATTTACGATCATAAATCCTGATGTGTGGGGGGAACCCCGAGGACAAACGCGCACGCCGTCTGTAGATTGTCACATTGAACGAAACTAAACAAAACCCATCAGAAAGCTACGGAGCCAGGGACGTGGTGGTGGAAAAATGTTTAGGTTGGGAGAATTTTCAAATCTTTTGCGTTCCCTCACAAAACCTGTTTTGAGCTCGGACAGACACTTCCAGTTTAATGTCCCGATGGAAGTGTTTCAGAGCTACGTACGTTAATGGGGCGTTTCATAGTGTTTGAACTTGGACTCAAAGAAATGCGGTCAGTGCTTAACTCGAGTTCAGTGAAGTTGGCAGTATTCACATAGGCTATTCGAACTTCCCTATTCTTGAGCTAAACGTTGTTAAAACACAAACGACACCTCACAAGACAACGAGCTACAACCCAATTCTCATCAAAACGAGCTTTATAATATTTATTTGTCTCTAAAGACGAATGAGAGACAAGTCCAAATAAGGGGCCGTCTGCAAAGTGCAAATCCCAAAACCCTTCTGCACATTTTATATTATTAAACATATTCAATAGCTTCACTGTGACGCACTGTACTGTCACCAAATTCAGTTCACACATCACTGCTCTCCTGCTGGTTATACTAACTACATTACTTAGTTTGATTTAAAAAAAAAATGCATAATTTTTATGATTATTTATTATGAAATAAAATCAATAACTTCACCCTTTTTAGAAAAAAATATTAAATAACTTCACACTGTTATGCAGTGTAATGCCATCAAATTCAGTACGCAAATATAATGCAAAAGATGCATACAGTACCAATATAATTTGTGTAAAGAATAGGCCTACTTATTTTATGTGCAATTACTTCCCAAACTAAGTGTTGTAGGCCTATAATCAACATTAGAGCAGTGATGTGTGAACTAAATTTGGTGTGTTACATTGAAGTTATTGAGTATTTTTCATAATATAAAATGTGCAAAAGCAGTGTATATGACCAGTGGGTCACCATTGATGTGTAAACTGAATTGGGTGGCACTACATTTTTTAACATTGAAGTTAATGACTATGTTTGAATTTTTGACTATGAGTTGATGCTGTAGTCGTTTTTTGGGTTATATTGCACTTTGCAGACGGTCCCTTTGAACTTGTCTCTCAAGTCTCACGCATTGGCAGTGAGACACACGCAATTCAACCAGTTCAAACGCTCACACGCCACACCGTGTATTTCTCACGCTGAAAAAGCAATGCCAACCAAATTGTCCTGCAAGCTTTATATAACGTTGTGTACGAGGCGCAGGCACACTAAGTTTCCTGCCGCCAGCACGTATCTCGCGGCCAGATTGCGTTCGTAACTAGGCAACATAGATGCGCGATTGGTGCAAATTGTTACAAAACTAATTATGAAAGTTTCCTTTATTTTTTAATGCATTTGTTTTACAAAATATGGATATTACTGTCATTGGATTAATATTATAACTATTATTATGTAGTAGGTGTAATGTAAATAGACACTGTAACTAAAAGAGGTTTCACTTTTTCTTTGTTTAATTTGCACACTGAATATGGATTGGAGGAGCTTTTAATTTTGAACTCTCAAAGTGCACCAGATTGATGAATTTAACATTAAAATGCACAACATTTTCTTACGGGGGAGCCTGTATATATTTGATGTGATGAATTGCTCTGTCATTTATCAGGGCTGCGTTCAGCCCCGACAAAACGTTGCACAACGTTTTTTAAACAGAAACGGTGATGCGTAGAACACACTGTTCTGATGACGCAAGAGTTGCAACTATGGCAGCTGAGAAGGCCATTCTTTGTGTTCTTTGTGAAGAATTTTCGGAGCCTGATGAAGTCGGTATAAATATGTGTTTAATACTACAAAATATGCCAGAAGTTACATTTACTGCACTTGCCGCCCAGAACAAAAGAGAATCCCAATCGAGTGAAGGGATTGCTGAAACTGAAATGGAAACACACATATTACCTAATTCAGACTAAAACACATCTATTTAGCCTCACATACTGACTTTATTTGTAGTTCATACTGTTTTAATACCCTGTATTTTCTTTCTCCTTTTTAGGAAAAGCACTTAATTACCATTGTTTATTTCTATACCAAATGTCATACTGTCATAATTCAGAAGCGGAAGCAGTAATGCAAGTATTCTCTTTTATTATGGGTCAGAAGACACAGAATAAACACACGGGTGGGCTGGTGGCGCAGGGACTTGATGGTCAGCGTGGTGGTGAAGACAGGTGACGGTGCATCCAGTGAAGTGAACATCCAACACGACGAACACCACGAAAACACCGAACAGGACACGATCAGGAACTGGAACAGGAACTGGAATGGCTGACGACGACAAAACACTGAGGACACCAAAACCAACGATCTGACAGGGAAAGGAGAGTGCGATGAGTCTTTATAGCAGAAACAATTGACAGCAGCTGGTGAGGGGAATGAGATCAGGTGGAGTGCTGATCAGCTGAACGAGCAGCCACGCCCACTCACACACACCCACACACACAGAACAACAAATACACGAGACACGAAGAAACCAGTGAATTCATGAACCGTGACAGTACCCCCTCTCCTAGGAACGCCTCCTGGCGTCCCCAGACTCCCTTACCTGTCGATTGTAATCATCGATAAGAGAGTGATCCAGGATGTCTCTGGCAGGAACCCAACTCCTCTCCTCCGGACCGTAACCCTCCCAGTCCACCAAGTACTGGAATCCACGTCCCCTCCGCCTTGAGTCCAGAATACGATTAACCGAATACGTAGGTTCCCCTTCTACGAGACGCGGCGGAGGAGGAACCGGGACAGGCGGATTAAACTGAGAACGAAACACGGGCTTGATTTTGGAAACATGGAAGACGGAATGAATCCTCCTGTACACTGGAGGGAGTTTGAGGCGGACTGCCACCGGGCTAATAATCTTAGTGACAGTGAATGGGCCAATAAATTTGGGAGCTAGCTTATTAGAGACGGAACGGAGAGGAATGTTCTTAGTAGAAAGCCACACTTTTTGACCAACGACGTATACGGGAGGCCTAGACCGGTGGCGATCGGCTTTAGCCTTGGTGCGCGCTCCCGCTTGGAGTAGAGTCTCACGGGCTCTAGTCCAAGTGCGACGACACCTCTGGACAAAGGCGTGAGCGGAGGGGACCGCGACTTCGGATTCCAGACTAGGAAAAATTGGTGGCTGGTAACCTAGACTACACTTAAACGGTGATAGGCCCGTAGATGATACTGGTAACGAATTGTGGGCGTACTCCACCATTGACAGTCGTTGGCTCCATGAGGAAGGATTCTTGGAGACCAAACATCGCAACGTTCTCTCCAAATCCTGGTTGGCTCTCTCAGTTTGGCCATTGCTCTGGGGATGGAACCCTGAGGACAGACTAACCGTCGCACCCAGTAATCTACAAAATTCTTGCTTGCCAAAATTTGGACACAAATTGGGGTCCTCTGTCAGAGACCACGTCTGTCGGGAGGCCATGTAGCCGAAAGACGTGGTCAACGACTGTTAACGCTGTCTCCTTGGCTGAGGGTAATTTGGGCAAGGGAATGAAATGGACCGCCTTCGAGAATCGGTCCACCACGGTCAAAACTACCGTGTTACCCTGAGAGGGTGGGAGGGCGGTGATAAAATCTAGAGCGATGTGGGACCAGGGTCTCGAAGGGATCGGCAGCGGTTGAAGGAGCCCATCTGGGGGTCGATTGGAAGTCTTACCAGTGGCACAAACTGAGCAAGCCAAAACAAAACTGTGAACGTCATGAGCCATACGTGGCCACCAAAATCGTTGCTTAACTAAAGACGTGGTACGACTGACTCCTGGATGACATGCCACATTGGAACAATGACCCCACTGAATGACGTTGGACCGTAATTGCTCTGGCACAAATAAACGGTTCGGTGGACAACCGAGCGGAGGCGTTACCCCTTCTAAGGCCGTTCTGACCTTTGATTCGACCTCCCATGAGAGTGTGGAGACAATTAGGGTCTCCGGAAAAATGCACTCGGGAGTAGACGGGCGATCGGAATGGTCAAAAATACGTGACAAAGAATCGGGCTTGATGTTTTTGGAGCCCGGGCGGTACGAGAGAGTAAAGTCAAAACGTCCGAAAAAAAGTGCCCACCGAGCCTGCCTAGAGTTCAATCTTTAAGCGGTTCTAATGTATTCCAGATTCTTATGATCGGTACACACGATAAAAGGTACCCCCGACCCTTCTAACCAGTGACGCCACTCTTCCAATGCTAACTTGACTGCCAACAACTCTCTGTTACCAATATCATAATTACATTCGGCAGGGGACAAACGATGAGACAAAAACGCGCACGGATGCATTCTGTCGTCTGTAGGAGAACGTTGGGATAACACTGCACCTACCCCCACCTCTGACGCGTCGACCTCCACCATGAACTGACGTGATGGATCAGGGGTAACTAAGATGGGGGCTGAAACAAAGTGGCCTTTCAGTTTGGCAAACGCAGCCTCGGCTGCGTCTGACCACCTGAACGTAGTTCTGGGGGAGGTCAAGGCGGTCAGAGGTGAGGCTAGTTGGCTGAAATTGCGAATGAACCGCCGGTAGAAATTGGCGAACCCCAGAAACCTCTGTAGGGCCTTACGGGAATCTGGACTTGGCCAATCCACCACAGCCTTAACCTTCTCAGGATCCATACGCATCCCCTCAGACGACACAATGTACCCTAAGAAAGGAACAGACTGTGCATGAAAAGCGCATTTCTCCGCCTTGACAAAAAGACCATTCTCTAGCAACCTCTGAAGCACTCGTCTGACGTGCTGAACATGTTCCTGGAGAGACGAAGAAAAAATCAATATGTCATCCAGGTAGACATAAATGAACTGATCGACCATGTCTCTCAGCACGTCATTGACGAGTGCCTGGAAGACCGCTGGACTATTGGACAGCCCGAAAGGCATAACCAAATATTCAAAGTGCCCCCTGGGGGTGTTAAAAGCAGTCTTCCATTCATCCCCCTTCCTGATGCGGACCAAATGATAAGCGTTACGTAAGTCCAGTTTTGTGAAGACCGACGCTCCCTGCAACCTCTCGAAGGCTGAAGACATCAACGGCAAAGGATAAGTATTCTTTACCGTGATGTTATTCAACCCTCGGTAATCAATGCAAGGTCGCAGAGAACCGTCCTTCTTCCCCACAAAAAAGAACCCCGCCCCCGCAGGAGAAGAGGAAGGTCGGATGAATTTGGATGCCAGAGAATCAGAAATATATTTCTCCATGGCCTCCCTCTCGGGAATGGATAGAGAGTAAAGCTTGCCCTTAGGCGGAGACGTACCTGGCAGTAGATCTATTGCACAGTCATAGGGACGATGCGGAGGGAGAGAAGCAGCCCGAGACTTACTGAACACTTCCTTCAGGTCCAGATACTCCGTGGGCACGTTTGACAAATCCACTGCCTCCTCCTGAAAAGCAGAAACAATAACAGACGGACAAGCAGACACAAGACAGGACTCATGACAAAAACTGCTCCACTCCAACACTGATCTCTGCTGCCAGTCAATTTTGGGGTTATGCTTGATTAGCCAGGGGTGACCGAGAACAACAGGTGCAAGGGGGGAGTCCAGGATGTAAAATGAGGTAGTCTCTGTGTGATTTCCGGATACTGTAAGTGTAATGGGTCCAGTGGTGAATGCAATGGTGGGAAGGGCTTGACCATTGAGGGCGTGAACAGCAATGGAACGGGTGAGTGGTAACAGGGGAACGTGAATCTTGTGAGCGAATGTGTAGTCCATGAAGTTACCTTCTGCCCCGGAATCCAAAAGTGCAAGACAGTCGTGAGTGTTGGCTGACCATCTAAGTCTTACCGGGAGGAGAGTTGATGTTGATGAGGTCTTCTCAGCGGAGATCCCACCCGACAGTAGCCTCAGATTTACTGCCGGGCTTGCCCTTTTACCGGGCAGTTGTAAGCGAAGTGACCAGCAGTTCCACAGTACAGGCAAAGGCCCTGGGATCTCCGCCTTTCCTTCTCCTCCCGGGAAAGCCGAGCTCGCCCGACCTGCATGGGCTCGTGATCGTAGACGGGGCTGACCGCGTCCCCGCCGCTGGCTTGCGTGGTCTCAACGGTAGTAGAAGCCCGAACCGGTAACTTCATCCGCTCCACATGAGAGAGACGAGAATCCACGCGAAGCGCCAGGTCGATGAGTCCGTTGAGTGTAGCGGGTAAATCCAAGGCGTAGATTTCTCTTAGGACGCGGTCAGCCAGCCCATGGAGGAACATGTCCCACTGCGCTTCCTCGTTCCATTGACACTCAGCCGCCAAGGTCCGGAACTCTATGGCATAATCTGATACGGATCTGCCTCCCTGCTTGAGATCCGCCAGGGTTCGTGCTGCTTCTCTTCCCGCGACCGCGCGGTCAAACACCATCTTCACGATCACCATCTGGAACGAGGCACAACACGGATCTTGATTTTCCCACACCGCCGTCCCCCACAGAGCTGCCCTCCCAGTCAGCAGTGTGAGTACGAATGCCACTTTGCTTTGTTCGGTGGCAAATGTTCTGGGCTGCAGAGAAAAATGCATAGTACAGCGTGTGAGAAATGCTCTGCAAAAATTCGGCTCACCACTGTAGGGCTCAGGGACCGGTAGACGGGGTTCTGACTGGGAGACGCTTGGTGGTGGAACTGGGGGAGCGGACGGTGTGGGTGGTGGCGCAGTGGGAGCTCGTAGATGTTGCAGCTGCTGGGTGAGCTCGGACACCTGTGCCACGAGAGCTTGAATGGCCCGACCCGACTCATTAGAAGTCCTCTCCTGAGCCTCTATCTGAGAAATGGTTACCCTGATGAAGTCTTCCAGAGAGGAGGATCCACTTGCTGCTCCCATCGTTTGGTCAGATCGTTCTGTCATAATTCAGAAGCGGAAGCAGTAATGCAAGTATTCTCTTTTATTATGGGTCAGAAGACACAGAATAAACACACGGGTGGGCTGGTGGCGCAGGGACTTGATGGTCAGCGTGGTGGTGAAGACAGGTGACGGTGCATCCAGTGAAGTGAACATCCAACACGACGAACACCACGAAAACACCGAACAGGACACGATCAGGAACTGGAACTGGAACAGGAACTGGAATGGCTGACGACGACAAAACACTGAGGACACCAAAACCAACGATCTGACAGGGAAAGGAGAGTGCGATGAGTCTTTATAGCAGAAACAATTGACAGCAGCTGGTGAGGGGAATGAGATCAGGTGGAGTGCTGATCAGCTGAACGAGCAGCCACGCCCACTCACACACACCCACACACACAGAACAACAAATACACGAGACACGAAGAAACCAGTGAATTCATGAACCGTGACACATACACTTGCAATGAAGCTAAAAATATAAGCAACTACATCATGTTGATAACCTATATTTTTACAATAAAACAAACATGTCTTCTAATATTCTCAGTTGTTGCGTATACCGAGCTGCACCGAAGACATTTGTAAATTACTTTCCTTGAACCCATTGTGCGAGTTCACTTTAATACCGCGTGCTTTATATACACGTTGCTGCTGATTGGACTGCAGTTCTGACACACCCACCAAACAAGAGAAAACGTATCTCAAACCCCGTTGCACACCGGTGCACGCCGTTTCCAGGAAACATGACGTTCAACCCAGAAACCGTAGCAAAACGTTGCGCACCGTTTTGAACTTGAACGCGCCCCAGATTTACCAATTGTTATAATTTCAATTTGTGCTGGTTAATTATGAACAATGGGTAAAATTGGGGGGCGGGGACAGGTGGGGGCGTGGCTCAATTAGGGCTCCTCCCCTAACCGCATGTGATCTCACTCCAAGCTTTTGATAAAACTTGAGAACCCTGCTATTATAATAGCTTGTTTTGATGAAAATTGGTTGTATAGCTCGTTGTCTAGGTTAGGCTACTGTGATTGTCAATAGGTGTCGTTTGTGTTTTAACCATAGACTGTAAAAAATAGGTTTTAACAACGTTTAGCTCAAGAATATTGATCCGGGAAGTTCGAATAGCCCATGTGAATACTGCCAACTTCACTGAACTCCTTGAGTTAAGCACTGACCGCATTTCTTTATATTTGAGTCCAAGTTCAAACACTATGAAACACCCCATTAATGTACAGAGCTCTGAAACACTGCCAGCGGGACATTAAACTGGAAGTGTCTGTCCGAGCTCAAAACAGGTTTTGCGTGGGAACGCAAAAGTTTTGCGTGGGAACGCAAAGTTTCTCGGGAGAACGCAAAAGTTTTGCGAGGGAACGCAAAAGATTTGGGGGAAAAAAATGCTCCCATCCTAAAAAATTTTCCACCACCACGTCCCTATAGGGGCTCGAAAGCGGACTTCCATCGCGGAGCTCACGTCCAGCTCGCGCACGCGCAGTAGGCTATCAATCCTTGTTTACGTTACTGCTCGAGCTGGAGGTGAGCTCCGCTACTAGTCTCCACAACTTCATCATCCAAACGTTTTTCTTTCTTTTTCTGTAAAAAGCAGTCTTTTTTTACAGTAGCCTATATGGTCCAAACAAACACATTTTCTTCTTGTCCGTAGTCCGCCATGCATGTTTACTCTAAAGTCACATTACACGAGGCGAGGATTTTGCGAGATTTTCCGTGTTCCCACCCATGATTCACACACACAGTCAGGACTCTGATTTTGAGTTTACAGTCGATGGGTTTGAGTCTGTTATTGGTCTCTCACATTTTGAAAATCTATGAAGATTTTAAAAATCTTTTAGTTTGGGCCAGCGTTAGTAACCCACCAGAGGTTATCGCTATACCAACAGGTAGTAGCCTAACCTTATATTTCTGCTTCAAACGTAGAGCTCCTGAAGTGTTGTTTCAGTCTATACAAATAAACTGAACCAATTATGTTTACATGGAAAATACACGTGTATTGAATAGTTATGAAACTATAGCAATCTGACCGGTTTATTTGACTTCCTGATAGGCTACTTGCCGTTTAAGAATATTTACATAAGACCGCATCAGAGGGATTTCATCCAAAAAGGAAATGAGGGGAGAGCTAGGATGGTTGCAACACTTTTTGCATTTCCTTGAGTTTCTCAGAAACTGTTTGTATTGGAAAGCCAACACATAATACAGTACAACATACCCCCATTTGTCAGCTACCCACCCACACTGCTGAAACATGTACACATGATAATACAATTTATACTTGAATAGACAGTCAAATGCAACTGACAGTCCACAGTCCACAGGGGCAGTTGCAACATTCATAAAATAAAACCATTCTTTAACATCACTTTCAAATTTACTTAATTTACCTGTGCACAGACAGGGTCTTCACTAAGTTAAATTGGTTGTATAAAGACAAAGACTAGTAAAAAAAAAAAAAAGGGTGGATGGGTGGCTGGGTGGGGGATTAAGGTAACAATCAGGTTTTGGTAAATTATTGCAATACATTTGAACTACAAAATATTTTTATATCAACACTGAAATTGAATAATACTTATGTGAAATCTTACAGAACTGTGTGTCTTTAAGTGAATGTTGGAAATTATTCTTATAGACTATAGCCTATACTCTTGCAAGGTCATGTGGCAAATGGCAAAGTGTTTTGCCTGCAGACCTCACCCAGCAAACACATTTACGTTGTGGCAACGTCTCTGGCACGTTGTATTTCTGCTATGGCAACGTCGCTGTCTACGTGCTCGCAACATTGTAACAACGTAGAATTGTAAGACGTGACAGGGCTGTAGCAACGTTGCTGCGCGACATTCAGCAACTGAGAGACGACATTCTGACAATATTTTTATATGGTGTATTTTGTTAGATAATTATACTTTTTATCGTTTATTGTTTATCTATATTATTATTTAATGGGGCTATCAACACCTGCAAGTGTAGCCTACACTTTGAAGAGTAAAAATGACAGAAGGTTTCGTTAATTCAACTTTATTAAAACTGCATATAATCAAATTGCACTTCCAAAAGTCATACATTTGTGAAAAAAAAAAAAAAAAGAAATAAAGGAATATACAAATTTATGTTAAGTATAATAAATAAAACATAAAAAGAAAAGGCAGATCAGAACATTTAAAGAACAAAACCGGGTCTGTATGGCGGACAGTAGCCGAAAGCAGGTGTCACCGGGGAAACATCCACAAATTCAGAGGAGCAAAGAAACGAATGAGACTAAATAGCGGAAAAATCAAACGAAAAACTAAACAGTGCGAGCGATGCTACATTAATCACATTATAATTAAAGTTGTAGGTTGTGTTTGATAGCTGAGGTAGGCTAAACGCAATACTCACGTATCCTTGCTCGATGATGAATGAGAACACAATGAGCCCAACAACAGGTGGTTGGAATTTAAAAGGCTGATTTTCGCGCTTCAGGGCAGTGACGAGTACATTATGTAGTCCAGTGGTTGTCAAGACAGCGTTGGTACAACCTTAAGCAATGGCCCTGAACGGTGGTTTAATACCAACATTGTGACAACGCTGTAACAACCTTCACCACACAACGTAGTTATAGCAACCTTTTGGCCATGTTGTTAAAACGTTGTTAGAAGGTTGGCTACGTTGTGCCAACGTTCTGTGTTTGCTGGGATGCCCTTTTCACAAGATGTAAAATAAGTCTCTGATTTCCCCAGAATGTGTATGTGAAGTTTTAGCTCAAAATACCCCACAGATATTTTTATATAGCATGTTAAAACTGTCACTTTTTGAGGGTGAGCAAAAACGCACCGTTTTTGTGTCTGTCCCTTTAAATGCAAATGAGCTTCTGCTCCCGGCACAGAGGGCGGAGCTTCAACAACTCATGTCCTCTTACCTCACACACATGCACTGAAAATTTCAAAAACTTTTAGCCTTTTATGTTCAAACCGGACAAAGATGGAGAGACTCAAGAAGAAGTGACAACATATATAATGCAACAGGACATTTCTGAATTGGTTAGTTGGTGAATTTATGTAGCTTATGTGTAGCTAGTTATCTTCTATTCATTGATTAGCATATTCTGTCATGATAATCTATAAATTGTGTTCAGGGGCCGGGGTTTATGTAAATTCTAGGGTTACTGATGTCACTAACCCGGGAGGAATGTGGTGTAGTCCATACCAGCCGTTTGTTGTAGTCCTTAAAAAGCAACTTCTTTATAAGAAAATATCTTCCTTTGCTTTGAACTTTGAGCGTTGTTACTTTGCAGATGTTGTTTATGCCCAAACAGCAATATTACACGCTAACTGAAGTTAAGAAAGTGAAATCATAATCAACCACCCCTTTAAAAAAAATATCTATGAAATGTTTTTTTTTCACACACGAATTCGGTGTGGTGCTTTTCTGGTAATCGAATGAAGGCATAAAACATTAATTTAATTTATTTTAATAATATGAAATTAAACAAACTTAGCCTACTGTTAAAATTAAAACATGGAAGAAAAATGTATTATTCCTTAAAAAATTAAGTTTTGATGATAATTTGTATTAGTGTTAGTATTATTATTACATTGAGACGTATATAAATTCTACTGTACAACAGTAATAACAGTAATTACAGTTATTAAATACCGGAACTAAACAGTAATTAATTAAGAGAAAGTACACTGTCATCTTACTCCGACGAAAATGACTTGAACTTGGATAGTTTCAAGATAGTTAAAAATAATTAATAATACAATAATAATTGCATTGTTCAAATGTGTTTATTCTTGTTAGAAGACTTTTTTTTTTTTTACTGATTATGAACACAAATTAATCATGACAAACCAAATTAATTGTAATTGTATTAAAGGGTTAGTTCACCCAAAAATGACAATTCTGTCAACCCCGTAAGACTTTCGTTCATCTTCGGAACACAAATTAAGATATTTTTGATTCAATCTGAGAGCTGGATTACTCCTCCATAGGTTTCTGTGAGATCGAAACTTACCGGCCCAGAAAGTTAGAAAAGACAATGTTTAAATAGTCCAAGTGATTACAGTGGCTCAACCAAAAGTTTATCAAGCGACGAGAATACTTTTTGTGCGCAAAAAACAAACAAAAATAACGATGAATCACTTTCTTCTGTGTGGGCCTCTGAGTGAGTTCACGTAGTGTAACAGCACAGCGCTTCTGTGTTGTACGTCAGCACGTAGGCTCACTATTGGCTGACGCTTGTCATGTGTGTGATGCGTGTGACGTACAACACAGAAGCACTGCGCTGTTACACATCTTACATTTTATTCGCTCTTTTTGTCCATAAAGGAGCTCACGTCTTGTCACCTATAAGCGTCGCGCCTGCCTCAAGATCTCTCACTGTTTACATGTCATAAAACCAACAAATCGATGTAGAGAGGAATCTTCCTCTGATTTTCCCTTCAGCATGTCAGTCGGAGTATCAGGTAGTAAAACAGTGAGAGATCTTGTGGCTGGCGCGACGCTTGGGCTGGTGCACTCCATTACGGACAAAAATAGCAAATAAAATGTAAGATAAGATGGCAAATAAGAGCAGAATTTTACTGTCTGTTTATACACGTAGACTACATCAATCAGAGTGTCTGGTAGATTTAAACAGTGAGAGATCTTGAGGCAGGCGCAACGCTAAGTTGTGGCTGGCGCGTCGCTTGCAGGTGATGTGACGCGCTCCATTATGAACAAAAAGAGCGAATAAAATGTAAGTTAAGACGGCAAATAAGAGCAGTATTTTAGAGATCTTGAGCCAGACGCAACACTTAGTAGGTGTCAAGACTTGTGTTCCAGATTAAAATGGGCGAATTAAAAAATAAAGTAAGGTGGTAAATAGGTAGGCTAAATAACAGTAGAAGTAAACGCGGGATGCATGTCTATTTGATCATGTGTATCAGTCGGAGTGTCTGGTAGCTGTAAAGTAGGTGAAGAGTGTTTGGTTAATGTTGAATATTGACTTATTGTGTGTACCGTTCTGGCTCCCGCTAGCTACAGGGGATACGTGCTGTATTTTGTTTAAAAAAACACCTTACATATTGTGTAAGGTCCCGATGCAGGGGTCGAGTGGCAGGCGTGTATATCCGTGACGGGTCGAGTGGCAGATGCGTATATCCATGATGGGTCTAGTGGAAGACGCATATAACGGTGCCCCTAGCGGTGATGGGTCGAGTGGCAAGCCCGGATATCCGTGACGGGTCGAGTGGCAAGCCCGGATATCCGTGACAGGTCGAGTGGCAGGCGCATATAACGGTGACGGGTTGAGTGACAGCTGCCCCTAGCGGTGATGGGTCGAGTGGCAGCTGCTCCTAGCGGTGATGGGTCGAGTGGCGGGTGCGTATATCCATGACGGGTCGAGTGACAAGTGCGTATATCTGTGACGAGTCCAGTGGCAGGAGTATATAACAGTGACAGGTCAAGTGGCAGGTGCATATAACGGTGACGGGTTGAGTGACAGGTTGAGTGGCCCCTGCCACGCAAAGATTTTACCCCTACTGCAGTAGTGTGTGTGTTGACTACTGTATCTTCACTCCTTGACACACTGAGATGACAAAATAGACAAAAAAAAAAGACAGATTCAGACAAATATATGTTTTAATTAAAGCTGCAAGCAGCGATGAAAAGGGCCCTTGCACCCCTGCCACCGCCACCCGGCGCCTTTAGTAAAGGCCTTAAGATTACACTCACCAAATTTGAAGAGGATCAGATCAAAACTGTAGGAGGAGTTCGTTAAAGTACAACATCAGGATATTACGAAAAATGCACAAAATCTAGGAGGAAGTTCAAAATAGCTGACTTCCTGTTGTGTTTAGGGCTATGCTCCAAAATACTTTTTTGTAGGTATTGGGTCATTACATGTGTACCAAATTTCATACCTGTACGTGAAACCTAGAGCCGGGGCAAAATGTGGGGGCAATAATTTACCGAATTTGCCCCCCCCAATTTTGAAAACCATATCACACGTAAATTTTCACCACTTCTGAAGCGTGTGCAAAGTTTCATGAGTTTTCGAGCATGTTAAGGCCCTCTAAAAAGCGATTCACTTTGGAGAAGAAGAAGAAGAAGAAGAACAATAAACGGAGCAAAAACAATAGGGTCCTCTCACCATCGGTGCTCGGGCCCTAATAAATGCAAATGTAATAGGGAAATTAATGTTGGATGACTACTCTTTACAACATGCATTACTTTCCATTGAAGGCCAGCTGTATCCCCCTGTGGCATAGCCTTATTCATGGCTAGTGTTTGCATATTTTGCAAATGATATTTAATTCTGTAACCTACTTGTTCTACAGATTAGTGATGGGAGAAACAAAGCTTTTCAAAGCTTTGAATCAATTGATTCAACTGGTCGAGTGGCAGTTGGATCCGATGGCGGGGGAGGAAGCTGGACAGACTCGGCAGACCCAAACGTACTGTGAGGGTCTGTTGGGAACGTTTGACCGAATCTCCTGTCAGAGAGATCTTCAACTCCCACCTCCGGCAGAGCTTCGACCAGATCCCGAGGGAGTCTGGAGATATTGAGTCCGAGTGGACCATGTTCTCCACCTCCATTGTCAATGCGGCCACTCGGAGCTGTGGCCGTAAGGTCTCCGGTGCCTGTCGAGGCGGCAATCCCCGAACTCGGTGGTGGACACCGGAAGTAAGGGAGGCCGTCAAGCTGAAGAAGGAGTCCTATCGGGCCTGGCTGGCTTGTGGGACTCCTGAGGCAGCTGATGGGTACCGACGGGCCAAGCGGACTGCAGCCCGGGTGGTTGTGGAGGCAAAAACTCGGGCCTGGGAGGAGTTCGGTGAGGCCATGGAGAAGGACTATCGGTCGGCCTCGAAGAGATTCTGGCAAACCGTCCGGCGCCTCAGGAGGGGGAAGCAGTGCCCTACCAACGCTGTTTACAGTGGAGGTGGGCAGCTGTTGACCTCGACTGGGGATATCACCGGACGGTGGAAGGAATACTTCGAGGATCTCCTCAATCCCGCCGTCACGTCTTCCATTGAGGAAGCAGAGGCTGAGGGCTCGGAGGCGGACTCGTCCATCACCCAAGCTGAAGTCACCGAGGTAGTCAAGAAACTCCTCGGTGGCAAGGCACCGGGGGTGGATGAGATCCGCCCTGAGTACCTCAAGTCTCTGGATGTTGTGGGGCTGTCTTGGCTGACACGTCTCTGCAGCAACGCGTGGCGGTCGGGGACAGTACCTTTGGACTGGCAGACCGGGGTGGTGGTCCCTCTTTTCAAGAAGGGGGATCGAAGGGTGTGCTCCAACTATAGGGGGATCACACTTCTCAGCCTCCCTGGGAAAGTCTATGCCAGGGTACTGGAGAGGAGAATCCGGCCGATAGTAGAACCTCGGATTCAGGAGGAACAGTGTGGTTTTCGACCCGGTCGTGGAACACTGGACCAGCTCTATACCCTCTACAGGGTGCTGGAGGGCTCATGGGAGTTTGCCCAACCAATCCACATGTGCTTTGTGGATTTGGAGAAGGCATTCGACTGTGTCCCTCGCGGCGGCCTGTGGAGGGTGCTCCGGGAGTATGGGGTCCGGGGCCCTTTGCTAAGGGCTATCCGGTCCCTGTACGACCGGAGCAGGAGCTTGGTTCGTATTGCCAGCAGTAAGTCAGACTTGTTCCCGGTGCGTGTTGGACTCCGGCAGGGCTGCCCTTTGTCGCCGGTTCTGTTCATAATTTTTATGGACAGAATTTCTAGGCGCAGCCAGGGGCCGGAGGGGGTCAGGTTTGGGGACCACACGATTTCATCTCTGCTCTTTGCGGATGATGTTGTCATGTTGGCCTCATCAAACCAGGACCTCCAGCATGCACTGGGACGGTTTGCAGCCGAGTGTGATGCGGCTGGGATGAAAATCAGCACCTCCAAATCCGAGGCCATGGTTCTCAGTCGGAAAAGGGTGGTTTGCCCGCTTCAGGTTGGTGGAGAGCTCCTGCCTCAAGTGGAGGAGTTCAAGTATCTTGGGGTCTTGTTCATGAGTGAGGGAAGGATGGAACGGGAGATTGACAGGCGGATCGGTGCAGCTTCTGCAGTAATGCGGTCCCTGTACCGGTCTGTCGTGGTGAAGAAGGAGCTGAGCCGCAAGGCGAAGCTCTCGATTTACCAGTCAATCTACGTTCCTACTCTCACCTATGGTCATGAGCTGTGGGTCATGACCGAAAGGACAAGATCCCGGATACAAGCGGCCGAAATGAGCTTTCTCCGCAGGGTGGCTGGGCGATCCCTTAGAGATAGGGTGAGAAGCTCGGTCACTCGGGAGGAGCTCAGAGTAGAGCCGCTGCTCCTCCACATCGAGAGGGGTCAGTTGAGGTGGCTCGGGCATCTTTTCCGGATGCCTCCTGGACGCCTTCCCGGGAAGGTGTTCCGGGCATGTCCCACCGGGAGGAGACCCCGGGGAAGACCTAGGACACGCTGGAGAGACTATGTCTCCCGGCTGGCCTGGGAACGCCTCGGTGTCCCCCCGGAAGAGCTGGAGGAAGTGTCTAGGGAGAGGGAAGTCTGGGCATCCCTGCTTAGACTGCTGCCCCCGCGACCCGGCCCCGGATAAGCGGTAGAAGATGGATGGATGGATGGATGAATCAATTGAACCAATTGCTTCACAAAATGATTCACTGTATCGAAGCGTTCGGAACGCCACGCTCTTGAGAAGCCAGCTGGTCAAAACAGTGTGATGAATCGAGTCTAGTGGAAGCGATTATAACAGTGACGGGTCGAGTGGCAGTCGAATGGCAGCTGCCCCTAGTGGTGATGGGTCGAGTGGCAGCTTCCCCTAGTGGTGATGGGTCGAGTGGCAAGTGCGTATATCCGTGACAGGTCGAGTGGCAGGCGCATATAACGGTGACAGGTCGAGTGGCAGGTGCATATAACGGTGACGGGTCGATTGGCAGGCGCATATAACGGTGACAGGTCGAATGGCAACTGCCCCTAGTGGTGACGGGTTGAGTGACAGGTTGAGTGGCAGCTGCCCCTGCTACGCAAAGATTTTACCCCTACTTCGTGTGTGTGTGTGTCTGTATCTTCACTCCTTGACACACTGAGATGACAAAATAGACAAACAAAGACAGATTCAGACAGATATATGTTTTAATTAATGCAAACGTAATAGGGAAATTAATGTTGGATGACTACTCTTTATTTTACCTTATTTTAGCATTACCTTTCCATGGAAGGCCAGCTGTATCCTCCTGTGGCATAGCCTTATTCATGGCTAGTGTTTGCATATTTTGCAAATGATATTTCATTCTGTAGAACATCAATTGAACCAGTTGCTTCGCAAAATGATTCACTGTTTCAAAGCGTTCGGAACACCACGCTCTGGTGAAGCCTGCTGGTCAAAACAGTGTGATGAATCAAAAAAAAAAAAAAAAAAAGATATCTCTTGTTTATATTTTATCATTACACATTCATATCTTAAATATCAATTAATCAAATGTAATCAATCATATTTTAAGCAATCATATAGTTTGATGTGTTTAAAATTATTACCATTTGAAATGTATGTTCAATGCTTTTCTCTTATTAATCTTGATGTCTCTATGTAGATGACTTAGGGTAGCCTAACCTTTTGTTCTTTCTGGAAGATGGTAGGCTATGTAGCTTTTTACTTCTGGCGACTGCATTTAGGCTTCAAAATTCCTAAAAGTTGTGTTCATCTGTGAAAATTATCTTGTTGGACAAAACGTGTCAGTATCATACATTTTTGATGATCACAGAGCTTGTTTTTGTTGTTGTTGCGATAATCCAAAAGCCTATGGGAAAATCCTACAGAGTAATGGCATAGACCTACCTGGCTGCACCACTTAACCCAAATATTGCACTATCTACAGACGAGGTCCCCGCGGGTCCTTAAAAAGTCTTGAATTAAGTTTTATCTAATGTAGCCGGCCGCCCCCCCTCTGGTCAGCTAGCTGGGGTTTTTTTTTCGTTGTTTTTGTTTTCCGTTGTGTTTATATATATATATATATATATATATATATATATATACAGAATATTAATTAAAATGTGTTTGATTTAAGCCTACATTTCAAAATTTTGTGTCATAAAATTTCTTGTTTTTAAGCCTTTCGCACGTACGATCGTGTAATGCCATATATCACAACTTTTCAGTGTTTTCAACCACATACTGTTTATTTTAGGTATTTTAGGTTTCAGACATATAAATTCACATAAGTACTAAAAAAACAATACATTTAGAGTTTGTAAAATACACACTGATGTCTATGGAAGAGGTAATAATAATCCTTTCCAATATAAATCGGCACGTTTTATTCATTTCAGATACACATTGTGTAAGGAACTTTAATGTTTACTCTATTCTTCACCCAGTTCACCAGCCACTTACTTTTAAGTATTTCGGGAGAAGTGGATGAATTCACGTGTTGTAAATCCAACAGATCCGATTCTCTGAACTGCGTCTGCGGCACAAACTAACATGGCGGCGCCCATCGCGCATACAGCTCAACTAACGCGATCGATATAAAGGTGTTTAAACAACACTTCCACTTGCATGTATTTGACAATCGGAATATCAGATATTTCATGCCATAGCTAACACATTTGTAAATATTCTGAATAAAAAAGGAAAAAATGACATAAAAGCAGATCATCATTCATTCAGCGCTGTTGTGCGGTGTGTCACGTGACAAGCAATGACGCGTCACCATGGAAACCATAAAGTGGCATATTCTAAAATGAAGCTCCGCCCCCTGGGTCGTCCAGCAGCAGCTTATTTGCATTTAAAGGGCACACACTAAAACAGCGCGTTTTCTGTGCCCCAAAAAATGACAATTTAAACATGCTGTAAAAAATGATCTGTTGGGTATTTTGAGCTGAAACTTCACATACACACTCAGAGACATCAGAAGACTTATTTTACATCTTGTGAAAAGGGGCATAATACGGGACCTTTAAGGAATACTGGCAGAGAATGAATTTGTATGTTCATTAAGCCCACTTAATGTGACAGGTTATTGCTGACCGACAGAATACATTCGGTAAGACAAACGCATTTGAAAACACATTTGAAACACTGCTTCGTGAAGTTTCGAAACCTTTACGAATCTTGTTTTGAATGGTTCGGAACCATAGACTGTAAAAGTTCGGAACGCGAATCAAACAACTAAAGTCAGATTTCAGTAAACGAGGTTGTTTCGAAATTTCAATGGTTCACCGCTGGGGGGCACCCACAGAACAAACAAAACAAGCCCTGAAAATTAATACAAGAACACATATAGACACTTAATATTTAATGGTATTAGATGATTAGTTAATTGCATTTGATAGATTATACTTTCAATAAAATATTTGCAATGGGTTTGTAAAAGTTGTTTTTATGCAGGTTTGGCCTGAGTTTTTGTCACATTTACACATACCAGGGTGACTAAGCATGCAACTGTCCAGCCATGACTTCCTGTTCCACAAGACTGTGATGCATGCAAGGAGGAGGTCCAGTCAGATGATAAAATCTTTTTTCTTTTTTTTCGTAACTGCAGACGATCAAATAATAATAAATGAGAAATAATAATATTTCATCCAAAATCAGGATTAAAAGTTTAATAAAGAAACATAACATGAACAGTTAAAATCACTTCTAATATTTCTAAATAAAATATAAGTCACACTCGAGTATAATATTCTTGCCTAAGGAAAAATAAAGTTGTTGAGAGATCTCTCTTTGAAAAAACAGGTTACAAAAGAAGCAAGGTCTGAGTCCAAAGACTGACCTGTACAGAAATTGGTCTCTCTCTAAAGCATTTACTTTAGCGGAACAGAGCCAAGGTCCACCTTTCATATTGCAGCGAAGCAGCCCCACAAGACATAACTACATGAAACATAGGCCTATAGCTTTTTATGGTTTTACACCCTATAGTCTATCATTCTGGACCATATGTTAATCTCAATACAAATACAAAAAGGAAAGAAACTGCTCTTGCTTCCCTTTCCCCTATATGCAAGATGTCTTTTCTGCAGGCATTATATATATATATATATATATATATATATATATATATATATATATATATATATATATATATATATATATATTATCCCCCATTCTCCTAAAAATAATAATATAACATGATATTTCATGACACTAGATGGCCTTATCACTATTTGGAGCAAATGAGCTGTTACCCCTGGGTCCTAAAGTCAATTTTTATTCAGTATGCATTCAGATACACAAGTAGACATTAAAAAAATCATTTTTTTGTTTTAGCATTTTTAGCTTGAATTTTTAAGCATTTATAGTTTTTTTATGTGTAGCCTACTGAAGTATTCCTCTCATTCCATTCATTCCTATGGGGGTCAATTTGACCTCTAATCCATTCTTTGTTTTTGTGTGTGTGTGTGTGTGTGTGTGTGTGTGTGTGTGTGTGTGTGTGTGTGTGTGTGTGTGGCCTGGTAAACTCTACATTATGGGGACAAAATGTCCCCATAAGGATGGCAATATCCGAAATCCTTGTTCGTGTGGGGGCATTTTTTGGTCCCCATGAGGAAAACGGCTTATAAATCATACTAAGTGATGTTTTTTTGAAAATGTGAAATTGCAGAAAGTTTTCTGTGATGGGTAGGTTTAGGGATAGGGTTAGTGTAAGGGAATAGAATATACAGTTTGTACAGTATAAAAATCATTATGTCTATGGAAAGTCCCCATAAAACATGAAAACACTACGTGTGTGTGTGTGTGTGTGTGTGTGTGTGTGTGTGTGTGTGTGTGTGTGTGTGTGTGTGTGTGTGTGTGTGTGTGTGAGAGTTTGTTTTCATGACAACTGAGGACATTTTTATGATAACACACCTGCAAATGAGGACACTCGGGAAAATAGGTGATATATGAGGACATTTTGGGTGTCCTCATTTTTCAAATGGCTTTAAAAACATACTAAGCAGTGTTTTTTTTTTATGTAAAAATGCAGAATGTTTCCTGTGATGGGTAGGTTTAGGGATAGGGGCAGTGTAGGGGGATAGAATATACAGTTTGTACAGTATAAAAACCATTACGCCTATGGAATGTCCTGACAAATCACATAAACATGGCTGTGTGTGTGTGTGTGTGTGTGTGTGTGTTTCAAGTGCGACAAAAGTCATGGGGTCTTGGACCCCTCCGATGAACACTCAATTTTTACATTTTTAAAAAAAAGGGAAGGATGAGGGTTAAGTGAATTAAATGTCAGTTGTAACTTTAATGCTAACACATTTTAAGTGTTTTCCCATTTTATATTTTACATTTTCATAGCTTGAGTGCTAAATCGGCCAAAGTATGTGTGCTAAAAATACAAAAAGTACAATAACACAACCGGTTTGACACTACAGAACTTTACTTGAATTGAATCCAAGTTCATTGTCTATACAATATATATTTACAATGTCTGAAAGAGGGGAAATAAACAATAAAATACTAGATACAACTGAGGTATTAGCTAAAAGCATGTACATGTATTCAACTCGTAAATATCAATCATGATAAACAGTTTGAGATGTGTCATCTGCTTTAGAAAACATCTTATATCACAACATGAGGTAGGAGAGCAACGTCTCATTTTCATGCAAGAGCAAAAAAAACTCTCATCACACTGTAGGATTGGCAACATATGCAATGATACACACAAACACTGCATTTCATATCTCAGAATTACAACTTAAATATCTTTGCTGTTTACAAAAGTCATAAACAATATCATTTCTATTACAGTGTTGAGTGTGTTCTCCATAAAAAGCATCACATCTGATTTTTTTTTTTTTTTTTTTTTAGTATTGATGTCTCAGTTACACATTAGAAAAGGTGTGATCGATATAATAGGGACACATGCTGTGCTGGCAGGTAGTTATTTGTATACTACGTGTATTTTTACCAATATAAAAAATGTTCGGTTTATATAATTGTAATTTTCTTTTGTCTCTTTTTGCCATTAATCAGCTCAAGGGAGCCACATTATTCATTATCCCCAGTAAAATGGGATATTTTCCTTTAGAATGCAAAATACATGGTAGCTTTGCTGGAAAACTCTAGTATTAGGTTGCTTTAAGGTACAATTTTGCTAATTATATTATACCAGGCCTATACACATCAGATACTCAACGTATTTCACACCTCTCAAATATGTACATTATCTGTATTCATTTTCTTAATACTGCAAAAGCCAAAAACAGGTTTGTTGTTTCTAGAGTCTAAAGAGTACTGTATTCTTATGCCCATAATTCAAATTTAACATGGCATTCTATATAGAAGATATACAGCGCCCCCCTGTGTACAAAATGCAATTTACACGTTACAAATGAAAAGGTATACTCTAAAAAGCTTCAGAAATACACTTTGATACCCAAAAACTATCAAAAACAGCATTGAAACTGGCTGCTACAGAGGTAACTGTGGTGAAAATAAAAGAAACCTAATACTTGTTGTACATAAATTGTAGTCGACACGCTGTGTGTAATGTATTACAGTGACAAAACAAATGCTACAATCTCTCAAAAGAACTACAAATGAAATCATTCATATTATATATATATATATATATATATATATATATATATATAAATCGCTCCGTTCAGTAAGCATGTCTCATTTGCCACTCACACACAATCTCTCATATCAAAAGTATCTGGTCTCTGGCATCTAAATTAGGCTCTTGAGCACATTTTGTGTCTATTTACATAAAGACTACTTTTTTCAGACAATATGGAGGAACATTTGTTTGAAAGCTTGTATATGTGAGAGAGAATACAAAAGAGAAGAAAAAAAAAAATCACTCTTCACTTTAGCAATAATGAATCTTTTGTTTTAGCATAACAATATAGTATCTAACAATACATGCATTACTTCACTCCCTTCTTTGTAAAAATGTCAAATTATGGGGAAGAGGAAAAGCTGAAAAGCAAACACCACCAAAATAACAACAGGTTGTCAGACTCAGTGGGCTCCAATGAAAGGGACGAAATGACCCACTGTAGGGAGACAGTGGGTGTTCCCAATCCCCGTTGGATGGAGTGTAGGGGTTCTTCTGAGCATCATGCATCCCACCCCCTCACCACCATACACACGTTATCAACAACCACTCTTCAGGCCAAAAAAAAAAACAAAATTTTTTTTAATTAGAGCTTGGGCTACACCCAGCTTTTGCAAATGTGATCAGAAACCTTGAAAGATTATTTATAAGAATTTAGTTAATATATTAATGACTACCGTATGTACAAAGTGTATATAAATCTTTATTAGTTAATACATTAAATAATTTCTGAATAATTTCAAGAAAAGTTAAAAAATGGCAAAGCACTCATTTACAATATAGTTTTGTTTTTAAATTCTTCATTGCTGCGATATATTCACATAAATCAGGGTGTTTTCCTCTTTTTACGTCTAAGAGGTTTTGCACTGTACACATTATCTGATTTTGGAACTGATGAATTGTGCACAGTGGAATGTTCTATACGAGATATGTACATCATGGAAAAAAAGCCTTTATTATTTCGGTCTAATATTGTTTTACAAACTCACTTGGAACTGAAGAAAGAATGAACAAACTGCACTACTGGCAAAAACACTTCACTTTCTGTGTCCATCTAACAGTTGATGTATGGTGGGCATCCATTGAGTGGAGAGAAAGCGCACCTCCTCAACCCCCAGTGACAGAGCTAACCTGACAGCAATAATTCCTTAATATCCCTCCCTTGGCCCCCTGTCTGTTTTCTTTGTCTCTGTCAGACCTGTTTGTTTAGTCATCCAGAATAATGACACAGAGGAATGAAGAGGGGGAGTATGAAAAAAAAAGAAACAAAGAAAGTTGAGGCACCCAATCCTAAAACACCCAATACATAACAGCCAAATCATTAAAAGTCGACATGAAATCAAAATTGACCCTATTTACTTCTTGTCTTCTTATTTATCACTAGTCTTGTGGTGAACAATTAATCCGTGCAAGTTAATACACAGAAAATAATCTTTAATCAAAATCTGAAAAGTTACTTCCGGTCTGGAATGGCGTTCCTTTTCTGATGACGTCAGTTTGACGGCTTGGGTTGAAAACGCGTAACCACTCCCCTCCAACCGTTAGGCTGCTATGAGCAGAGATGGAGGAGCGCTGAAGTAAAACCCCGCCCTCTGTTCAATATTCCGTTTCACTTGGAAATACGTCACAACACTGGAGAAAGTCGTTTGCAAACTCACGGGGAGTTTAACCTAGAATCCAGCATTCAAAAACTGTAGGGAATTTATCAGCATAAAGAAATCAGCTCTGGTTTATGAGAGATTGTGACGTACTTCAATGCTTTACATCTCCAATTGCACTACTAATGGATCCTTGAGGAAATTCACTAAGAAATTTCCAAATTTAAGGTCAACTGTGTGCTTTGTTTGAAGATAGTATGTTGATTTCCAATCAATTAAACCAATAAAGTTCTTTGACACTACAGGAACTCTTTCGATGCTGAACATGAGAGTGAGGTGAACTGCACCAAACCCTGAAACCTCATTTTAACAACTGCAGATTTTCCTTGTAGTTAAAGGGATAGTTCAACCAAAAATGAAAATTGTGTCATTACTTTTGTTCCAAATCGGTTTGAGTTTCTTTCTTCTGAAAAAGAAGATATTTTGAATAATGGTGGTGACCAGACAGTTCACGGCACCCATTGACTTCCACAGTTGGAAGTTAATGGGTGCCGTCAACTGTCTGGTCACCACCATTCTTTAAAATATATTATTTTGTGTTCAGCAGAAGAAATAATCTCATATAGGTTTGAAACAACATAAGGTTGAGTAAATGATGATAAAATTTCATTTTTGGGGTCAACCATCCCTTTAAATGGGGGCCAAGTTTCATAGTGTTCTCCAGCAGGGGGCGAATGCGAGTCTTTGCTTACTGCATCACACAGGAATGAACTGAGTTTGTCATATACCAGCCTGCAAAGGGTCAGCAGTGCAGACAGGAAACATATAATCAACACCAGACCGAAAAGACAAACGTAAGGCAGTTCAGGACAGAGGAAAAGAAAATGGAGGGGGAAAGGAAAGGAAGAGGGGGAGGATTATGACCTTAAACCAGGGGGGCCTCAGTAAGGGGCGCCTCTGTTTCTGAATCACTTGTATGAAACAATGAATTGAAATTCTATATAATAATATTTTACTGATATTTTTGTGATATTAACAAAAACTTTTTTTCTGTAAGAAATAATGATACACATAATGAGAATAAAAAGTAAACATCCACGTGGTTTCTTGCTGCCGCAGGGCATTGGCGTCTTGCTGTTTGGCATCCTGGGGCTCCGTGTGAAAGGTAGTATTTTACTGAGTGTCAGGTTTTTTTTCCTGCATCCAAAGGGCTTGGACAGGAAAAGCACTCAAGCACTGTCCCAACGACACAGGAGGTAAAAAGTACTGAAAAGAAACACCTCCTCTGTCCCATCAGCCTCTCAGCACGACTATAAATTATGACAAACATGTACATCCAAAAAAAAAAAAAAAAAAATGCTTGACGACTGGTCGAGGACAGGTTGACTTAGGGAAAAAAAGGAGACACGAAAAGTCTTTTTAAATTAAACGAACATTAAGGGAACACAAAGGGAAATGTTTATGGGAGAGCTGCTCTTTTCTGCAGAGGTCTTGTGTTTGTCTGTCTCTGCAGGGAGTGGGCAAGCGCGTTCCTGGGCTACAGGCATGGAAGTGTGCGAGAGACGGGGCGAGTTTATCCGGAGGTTACCTCTTGGGCCGGTGAAACGGGGGAATGCTGGGATTGGGGGCTTGCGGAGGGGGTCGGGGGCTGAGCAGGGCTAATGCTGCGGCTTCCCTTGGTGCCGGACTGGACCATCTGCAGCTGAAGCTTTGAGATCATGAGCTCCAGCTTCTCTCTGGCCTCTCGTTCTCTGCACAGCTCCTCCTGCAGTTCCTGCCGCTCCGCCTCAGCACGCTCGAGACGACAGCGCAGCTCGCACAGCTGCAGACAGAACGAGAGGAGTTAGAAATAGGAACGCACAAAATATTTCATAAAACACCAAATTGAACCTCAGTGATTTCAGTGATACCAATTGAATTGAATGTGATAGTAAAGCGTCTGTCTACTGTGTCGCTCTATTGCATTCTCTTCACTTTACTATAAAACTATACTAAAGCAATAAGTATTAATGCCTCAGTGACTCAGAAAGTCATTACTTTCAGAAAGTTGAGCAATATCATATATAATGCAGTGTTATTTCAGTATTATGTGCATACTTTTATAGTTTTTATTCCTATTTTGAATTGGCTTTCATTAGTTTTCATTTTTATTTTAGTTCAAGTTTTAGTCATTTTGTTATGTACTTTTTAAATATTTCTAATATAACTTAAATGTTTTTTCTTTCTTTCAGTTTTTCACGTAAAATTTGTATTTTATTTAACTTAATTTCAGCTTTATTTAAATTACCAAGACGATTTTTTTATAGTTTTGGTTTAAAATAACAGATCTGATGACACAGACTCCATTTATGACATTAAAGGCAACAGACGCATAACACACACAAACACTAAACAATGGATCTCAAAATGTGATACTCTAACACAATTCTGGAAATAAATAATAGTAAAAATATTACAATATGTAAAACAATTTGTCTCATACCAATTTTAATAGATTTATGTATGTGATCAAAACAAATGTGCAGTAATATCAGCAGTACGGAGAGGCTACTTGTGTGTTAGGTGGTACTTAGATGGTCTGATTTGATTAGACCGGATATTTGCTCTAAAAAGTTTGAGAACCACTGCCCTAAATAATCGCTGAAATCAGGCCCAGTGTGCAAGTCAGCCAGGCACTGACTCTCCATCTCAGTGTGCGTGCGTATCTCTCTTCCCGTTACTGATTCACTCCCACACACAGATAAGCTGTGCTGATACATGCAGCATATTGCATTGGGCACAGGAATAATTCACACTGGGTATAGTCATTCTGGCGCACTCAGATAGGCTCTGCCCTCTCGCGTTTACCTGCGCGTTGTACTGCGCCTCCTGCTCTTTGGGTTGGCAGGCACAGCTCTGCTGCCGGAGCTGCTCCAGTCGGTGTTCCAGCTGTCTCTGCTCCTGCCGCACCTCCCCCAGTCTCTGAGCATGCTCAGTGTGCACCGCCTCCAGCTCGTTCTGCAGCTCCAGCTGCTCCGCAGACAACTCCCTCAGCCTGGCCGCCTCGCCCCCGCGCACTGCCTCCAGCTCCTACACACACACGCACATCAAGACATGCATCAAACAATGTGTGGCAAAGGTCAGGGTTTGTAGTGGACGAGTCGAGGGTGATAAAGCTCAACTGGAACATACTCTATTCTGCTCTGGCCTTCACCTTTACACTCACTATACAACAAGGTCCCTCTCTTTTCACAGGACCACAAAAGAGCTTCTCAGATACACAACTAGTCCAACTCCCTGGCTCTGATCTAACCTCTAGTGAGCTGCCTATTTAGAGGAGCATTTTTAGACATCATAGGCGTGCACCTGACACGGTGGCTGCTCCATACAGAAGGAAGCGAAATCACGCTGCGTTTTAAGATCCCCGTTTAGGCCAAAATCTAGGGCAGAATCGCATGAATCATTTTGCGGATGAAGCAATCCCAGATGCAATACGACAAGCTTAATGATTTTCATCCAAAATGGCAGCAGGAAATATTATGAATATGCATTGTATTATGCACATATTTATGCATCAGTGTGTGTATACATATATAAAATGTATAGATAAAAATTGCATCAAAATTAAAAATGGACAATTTTATTGATTGAGTATTTGCCATATATTATTATTTGTGCTTATGAAACCTAAGGGCAGGGGGTTTCAAACTAGGGTGTGCTAAGGTGCTTGTATTAAGGTAGGAAATAATTCATCTAATCTAAATTAAACGTTTTAATAAAAATAATTAATAATTACTCAATTTGATATTACTACTTTCATTAGTCCTTCTTAAGCATTATTCAGTGATTGTATTCTATTGTTAGCTCCAGTTTTTAACAATAAGAAATAGGTTTATATAAGTTTCTATCTTATTTTCTTTAATAGTGAACAGAAAAAAAGAGTCAACTTTATAGAAAATTAAAAACATTTTTTTTAGGCTTTAGTCGAGTGACCACATAAAAGTGTAGTTTACTTAATTGTAAAAGTTACTTAATTGTAGAAACACCATGTTGTCATTTTAAAATCATGCTTAATATTTTTTCCCAACAAAATATAAATCGGTCTTACACATTAAACATATATGGTCACCTTTAATTTATATTTAATTAAACACATTATTAGAGTACTGCACTGTTAGCACGTTAACATCAGTCTCTATTGTAATCAACTGTGAGCATTAGTCAAGAGTACGAAGCCAATAAGTTACTTATGAGTTATCACGCATCCTTAGAAGATTGCTGCCTATGTAGACGGCAGACACAGAGCTCATTAGAGTTTGGAACAGAGCCTCCTTGTCTCAGGTAGGGATGATTTAGGTAGGGATGTGTCTCACCATCTCCAGCTGCAGCTGTTTCTGAAGGGTGGAATTGAGCTTCTCTTGCTGCCGCCGGTACATCTGCACAATCTCCAGCATGATCCTGTCCTTGTCGTCCTCTGTTCCGCTGTCTTTTCCCGCCGTGGGAATGGGGGCGTGCAGTTTGCCGCCAGAGTTAGTCTCCATGGCGACTGGCGGAGGAGGTTGGCGGCGCTCGTGCGCTTCGCCCGCGTGGTGGGATTTGGCCTCCTCTGCGACAGAGGAAGGAGATGCGGGAAGATCTGAGGGAAAGGGAAGAAGAGTTAACCACACTCACGCAATCACACACACACACCTTTTTCTGTCGTGTGCTGAAAGTCTGTGACTAATTCTCTGTGGGTGTCTCTTTTTGAAGGTCAGCATAGAGGGGAACGTATCACACAGAAATGGGAGGCAAGTGGAAAGTGGAGATTTTCTTGATTTGATTTTTTTTTTAGTGCTGCTAAGGTGCTACACAGGCTCGACATACAAATCACCTGAACCAGTCAAACCGCAGCTGCCTAGCATGTATGTTTAGATGAGCAATACGGGAGTCCATAGGGACTGAGAGAGAAAGAGTGTGTGTGTGTGAGAGAGATACGGCTCATTTAAATGTAGGACAGGCAGGCTGCAGGTCTGGCACTGCAGAGCCGAATAACAGCCTCGCTCTGCTGCTAGCCTCTACTGTGACTAAGACCTGTCTGTCACACTCAGAAGAATGAGTCAGAGATGAAGAACGAGAGACGGAAGAGACACGGGGGAGCAAGGATGAGAACAAGTACATGGAAAGAAGAGAGACAGATTGAGGAAGAGATACAGAGGGTGCACATATAGAGAGTGGATACATGGAAGAAAGCAAGACAGATAGATTGAAAAAAAGGACCCAGGATGGAGAAAAGGTGCATAGAAAAAAGACAGACAGAATGAGGAAGAGGGACAGGGGGAAGAAAGACAGACAGATGAAGGAAAAAAGAAAGGGGGAGCCTGGATAGAGAATGGATAGACAAAAAAACAAAAAAAAAGGGAACAAGAGAGAGACAGATGAAGAAGGAAAGACTAGGATAGCTTGGATAGAGAACAGATACATGGAAGAAAAAGAAATGAGAGACAGAGGAGGCAGGATGACAAATGAGTGGATATAACAAAAATACAGACTCAGGAAAGAAAGAAAAACAGATGAGGAAAAAGAGACGAGGGAGCCTGGATGGAGAAAAAATACATGAAAGAGAGACGGATTAAGAAAGAGATGGGGAAGAAAGAGAAAGAGATAAAAGGAGAGAGTCGGGAGACAGGTTGAGAACGAGAGAGATGAAGAGAACGGGTACATGGAAGAAAGAGAAACAATTGAGGATGAGAGATGGGGGAAGAAAGATAGACAGACTGAGAAGAGAGAAAAGGGGAGCCAGGATGGAGAACAGACACATAGAAGAAGGGGACACACAAAAAAGAGAGCGAGAAAGCAGTAAGCACAGAGAGGTGAGTGGTGGGCCAAAGGGGGTTGAAGAGGCACAGAGAGAAAGGAGGAGAGAGAGAGAGACGTGAGGAAATATGGTGTGCTGCGGTGGAGACTGGAGACCCCTCCCCCAGTACTCTATTCTAGAGCGATCTGACACTCGCAGGGACAGCCAGCGGCCTCTTTTCATTCTCTCTCTTCACTGGCAACAAAATGTGAGCTGTACTAATCATTAGCAAGACACTTTCAGCAGCTCCTCACCTTTTGAGTCAGTCAAACACATACATGTCTATAAACATCTCACCTCATCATTCTTGTACATTTTGTGCATGCATGTAGATTAATTCATTTACTAGGATAACTAAATAGTGTTGCGTGTACTGACCTGTGGTGGGCTGGCTGTCGTGGGTGAGTGCTCTCCTGCTGTAGTGCTGTTTAAGCAGGGCCCCCAGAACCTCATGGCTCACCTCTGCCTCCTTCCGCAGGGACACGTTAGGGGCCACCATCTTATCGTACGTGTACAGGTAGTAACTGCAAACATAACAAACCCTCAGATTAGTGCACATTCAACACTGAAACTGAAAACTCCAGCAATAACAGGAGAATTGTTGCTCTCAGAAAGCCATTCACACGTACAGCTGAGCAGGTAATGATGCACTACAGAGCTAAATCGCAATAATTAGATCAGACTGGAAATAAATTAGCATTTAAAAAAAAAAAAAGGGTCTAGCTGAAGTGTGACAATGCAATAGCCTGGAAATCCAGACCCAAATCCGAAAGATTAGGGTCTGGCATTGAGTAATGAAAATCGCCCAACTCGAGGGGCGGTACCAAGCGTGCATTTGAAAATCTCACTGCACGCAATTGGATGACACTACGACCAATCACTGTTTGTGACTGCGCTGTCGTCATCTGTTTAGCTCGCCTCTGGCCCGCCTATATCAGATACACCGATGTGATTGGTGCAGCTCATTACTCAATGCCAGAGTAACTCGCTCAGCAAATTCAAATTGTGCTCTCGCGAGAACTCTGGATTTCCAGGGTAGCAATGCAATGACTTTTTTTCTTGTCAACTGACTCCAAGCCTTCAGGTCAAGTGTCTTATTCTTCAGTGAGGTTTGCAAATATACATTTTAAATACATTTTTACATTGTCTGAAAAGATGGGTGGTGAAAATGCCATCACATGCCATCTTAATGCCAACACAATTGTTAGGGCATTGTTGTTGGTTGCCAGTGATTTGTTATGAGGTTGCTAGGGGTGTTTCGTACAGGCCAAAATCAAAAGAACTTTCTATGATATTCTCATCCCTAGATTCAGTGTATATGATTCAGTGTATATCTATGGAATTTTACCCATTTTATCATATGCACTTGCATCTTCCTATTGAAATCCTGAAACAAGGCCCAGGTCAAAAGGGAATGCTGGGGGAAAAAGGCCATACCTCGGGTGGACGATGGGGCAGTGTCCTGGTTCCTCTTTGATATCGGGAAAGAGTCGACTGAAAACCAGTGAAGACTGTGAGTTGCCCTGTACACACAAAAACAAGCACATATCAATATTAATGAAGCACTTTAAGGCCGTTTGAATATGAAATGACTGTTTGAGCTGCATTAAAATACGTGTCTACACATTTTTGCCTGAATAATACAGAAGTTCTTTAAGGTCTCATTACACACAGATTATCAAGAGAATTTGCGCAAGAGCAGCCGAACCGCAATAATTACACAAAAATGTACAAACACACAGAGGGAAACTTGGTGAGGGCAGTGAGGATGCCTGAAGCAGAGCAAACAAAGAGAGCAGTACAAACATCTTGCTGTAATATCATGCATGCATGAGAGGAGCTCATCCATCAGTGGCCACAGAGCAGAGGTTGACAGACATTAATGAAGAGGATAAGAGAAAGACAGCATTTAGTGAATCAGCCCGGGTGGGTTTCTGACTTGATGTAAATGCTTGGTAAACTGTACTGGGGGAAAGTGAGGCTCTGTTTACACCTTGTTTTGAAAATGTGTCTCAGATGTTTCTCATGTTAAGGGATTTTGAAAGGATATATTTACACTACTAGCACAAAGCTGTCAAAGGTGGAAAATCTTTTGGACTTCATGTACACTTGTATTTAGCATTATCTGTTTTGAACTTTTTTAATGAAAGAAATGAATACTTTTATTCAGCAAGGATGCATTCAACTGATTAAAAGTGACAGTAGAGACATTTACCTCAAATAATTGCGGTTCTTTTAAACTTTTAATTAATCAAAGATTCTTAAAAAAAAGGGTTTATTGTTTATTAAGCAGCAAATCAGCATATTAGAATGATTTCTAAAGGATCATGTGACACTGAAAACTGGAGTAATGATGCTGAAAATTCAGCTTTGCCATCACAGGAATAAATTACATTTAATTCAAATAGAAAGCAGTTCTTTTAATTGTAATAAGATTTCACAATATTACCGTTTTTACTTAAATAAATGCAGCCTTGGTAAGCATTAGAGACTTCTTTAAAAACCTTTAAAAATAACTTACCAATCCTGAACTTTCAAAAGTTAGTGCATGTTAATAATAAACAAGACCCTCCTCTAAAAATGGTTTGCATGAAACAGTTTGGAGCCTGTTTACGCCTGGCCCTGCCCACTTGTGATTAGAACACCCGAAATGAAAAGAGGAAGGATGACTGTTGGGTCTCTGGTGTGTGAAGTGTACAGTTAGATATTTCTGAATGAAATTAATGACTGAGTGAGTCAAAGACAGAACGAGAGGAAGGGGTGTGAATGAGGGAGTTGTCTAGGGGTGGGTAGGAAGGGTGAGGTCGGTTTTGAGGCCTGTAATGAGTATGAGTGAGCAAGATAGTGAGAGCCTGTGACTCTATGATGAAGAGGGTGTGTGTGGATGAATGGGGAGGCCGTTCTGTAACTGCGTGTAAACAGAGGCAAGGAGGATACGGACCACTTGAAGAAGAATTCATTTGGAGATATAAGGAGGCTGTTTAGTTGTGTACAAATACAGTTTATTTCAGCTAAAGAAGCTAAATTTATAAAATCATTTTGTCAGATTATTACGTATTAGTGATTTAACTGTTCTTTCATACTAAGCAGAGTTGGAGATTTGAGACGGTCTCTATTCAAGAAAACATGAGAAAATAGAAAATAGTTGCCCAGGAGCGTTGCCAAGATGCCAGCGAGTAGCCTTGCATTAAAGGAACTTTGGTGTAAAGCGATGCAGTAACATAGACAGTACCTTTTTCTCCAGGACGTTATCAGACAGCTTGCTGTTAGGTGGGCAGAGTGCAGGACTGGACTTCCTCCCGTGACTGTCATCATCCACCACCTTCTGCGAGAAAACACAAACACATGCTTCATGAGCACAACCTTATTCACAAGAGTGTTTAAAATTATCGTTCAGACAAGTAATACATCTGATATCAGAGAGCTTGTGCACAAATCACCACACTCAATCTGTCCGTCACCTCCTCTGCTAAACGTATTCAACAAACGTGCTGCAGGGCTTGTGCATATGTGTGCGTGTGCGAGTCACACAGCACGAATCAGGGGCAAGCTCAGTGCTGATGGTTATCAGACACAGACAGAGACTAATATAGCTGACACAGAAGGGAAGAGACCTCACGCTCATCTGACATAACAACAGTTCTCTTCAGAAGATTAATATGTGCGTTTCTAATGTTTATAATCCGTAACATCCTCTATTTGGCAGAGCAAACCAGAGAGTGTAACGCACATCCTTGTCCCTCCATCACAGAGACACTAACAGTAGTGGTTGGGTGGGTGCCAGAGGGGGAAGAAACATGTTTTATCTGGAGTAAATTACAACTTCCTGCAGACTATGGGAACTATGGGATCTCCTGTTTCCTGTAGGCTGAATAATGAATGGCGATGTCGTCGCACAACATAAAGCAGCTGTACGGTGGTGGGGTGACATGGCAACCCCACACATCGGCGCTAAACGCAAAAAAAATGTGCGTGTAGGAGATAGGGCTGTTTTTTCTTGAGGGAAGAGGACTGCAGCATGAGGGAGGGGTGGGCAGCTGCCGAGGGGGGCAGAAACAATGAGCACACTGCAGTGGTGAGCCTGTCTAACCTTGACAAGCACGCACACACTATGTCTACCGGCCCATCTCTCCGCACTTCAAGGCCCAGCCAACACTCCCTCCTCACCCGTGACACACGCAATCACACAGTCCCCACTCGGTCTCCTTCACGTTTTCAGTTAACGTTGTGGGTTCTCATCTCTCAAGAGCCAAGTATGCAATTCTAATGATTAAACCTGGTTCAATATGCTATGTTTGGAATAGAGTACTAGCATACAGCACAGTATATACTGTATGAAAATAGTACATACTATACTTTCCCCTTTTTTATTGCAACAACAACATAAAAAATATTCAAACAGATAGTACAGATGTAAGACTAGAAGTTCCACGTCCTTTCAATATGTGAAAATGAAAATACTGTAGGGTCTTAGTGTCCTTTTTCATATTTTGAGTTTTTACTTGGTTAATTAATCTGTATATAATATATATAATTAATATTCATCAAGTGGAGATAAAGAAGAAAATAAATATAGACATTTTGCATTTGTAATCCACAATTGTGCAAAAATGTCTTGACAGTCAAATAATAAATAATCAGTCATAGAAAAAGATAATAGGATATTACTTTTAATTCATTCATCATACTGAAAATAGCAGGTCAAATCAAGTGCATGGCATTGGGGACACAGTACGACACAGTACATTTTATATTAGGTCATGTGAGGATTCTGCGCACGAAAATTAGCATATTATGCAGAGTATCTACTTTCTACACTGCAGAACCAGCACAAGTGGTACGCTATTTTGAACCGCCATAGAGACACAGCACACACTGCTTTATATTAGAGCTTCCAATCTGCTGTATCACATGCTAGATGCAGTGCAGCCTTGACGCAAGACCTTACAGCAAAACGAACACAAAAACGAGGATTTATCTAGCTGGCCTGCAGCACATGGTGCGAGCAGTGATTGTGATAGTTGTTCGAAAGCTGTGGGCGCTGTTTACTGAGAGAGTTATTGCTCTGTTCCCCTCAAGGACACAAGAAAATTACACGGGAAAAGGTGTCTCATGCTCTCAAGATGCAAAAAATGAGATACATGACATAAATCCACTATATATAAATGACGTGAAATATAAACAATGTGTTAAGAAAGCGTCTGCTGAGAAGGCCATTGTAAATGTACACAGTTTGTAAATGACAGTTTTTCTCAAACGGTTATTTCTCGTTTGAGTCACTCAAGATCCCAAATCCTGCGGATCAGGTTGTTATGAGTTTCTCTCCGCGCTCTCTTCCAGGGACGCAACACCTCAGCCATCTCTAATCTCTTTTTAATTAGTGTGTTAAAGTCTCACACACACACACACACACACAATCATATTCTGTAACACTATTTACTTGTGCATCGTTGACAAATGTAACTAACACAAATCCCTCACGTCTCGACATGCAATCAGAACAACAACACACAAACACCCAGAGGATGCAAAGCTTGTTTGTCACAAGCATATGTGATTTGCAAAACTCTGCAAAAGTGTGTGTGAGAGAGGAAGACAGCTCACAACGGTGGGAGTTAGCATTCCTGCAGCTCGCTCATTTGAAACGTACCACCGCTGCTCCTAACCCATCAGAAAATGCATGTTCGTACGCACACACCCTTCGTTCTTCAGTACTAGGGTCTGCGTTGTTTCCTTTTGGCCCCCGATCTCCTGTACGCCCACGTCAGCTCGCTAACCTGAGCACCAAAACAACCTGCTAGATCTAACAGAACACTTTAAACCCTCATCAAATTCAAGTGTTTTCCCTCGAAATGGGCATAATGAGGTCACTGACACACAAACACGAATTCTACTTTGGCTCTGACAATGAAGACTGTAACATGTACAAGCCTGACCACATCACTATTACCAACAATGGAGATCCCCTGACGAAAACAGCTACGAAAAAACAACGTATCGACAGAGGTTGACGAGAAAAAGTCAAAAACACACGCAATGTCTTTGCAGTTCCCGCACGTTTTATCAGCTACGCTGCAAGTGGGGAATTACAGCATAGTATTACAAGCCGCACGGGCCGATGATGAATCTTATCTAGGCTAACCTCACACAGTCATAATACGCGATGACCTTTCAGAGAGCGAGCGTGTGCCCTAGGAATGCCATTTTATGCATATCTGTCCTGTTTTTATGTGTACATGTGTGTATAAGCATTTAATTTGTGAAACTGTGAGTGACACTGAGCATGAGTGGCTTTTTCATTTATAAGCACCTCACACACACACACAGTTTAGCACAATCCGTGTGAAAGGCGGCACACGAGGGTGATTGTGTGTCCATCTGTTGCAGCTCTGGCAGAGGGAATGTATAAAGCGAAAAAAGCAGCGCATACGTGCAGTTTTCAGTCACAAACACACAGAGAGCTGCTGGGGCCCCTCACTGTACCCCCTCCATAGGTCTCCTATTCACACATCATTAGCACTACAGGGGAAAAAAAGGAGTGAGGACATGTGCGAGCCGGGTGCACGGTGACCAAATATAGGGCAAGTTGACTTAAGAAAAGTACGCAAATCATTTACAATCTATAAACAATGGCTGTGTTCAGAATGGAGGACTAGCATGTTGTTTGTTGCATACTATCAAAGTCCCTTTCAAGAAAAGTATGTCCACTAAGCAGCCAATTTTGCAACACCTCCGGGCAGCTATGTTGGTCATCAAAGACCAAGTCCCATCTATTTAAATGGGGAGATCCTGAAATCTTAAAAACTGCTTGCCATACCTGGATTTAGATGATACCTGCAACAAAATCTGAGTAAATGATGACAGAATTTTTATTTTGGGGCTATCCCTTTAAGTCAGCAAGTGGAGTCCAGCTGTCATCTCAGAAGTAAATGTTTGTTTAGCATTTGTAATCCAAGTGCATGTAAAAATGTCACATCAAATAATGAGTCACAGAAATCACTGCGGATATTACTTCCATTTCATTCGTCACACTGGAAAAGCCTCGTGCATTGCATTGTGGGACTCGTTGTGCTATTCTGATGAGGTATCTCTTCCATGTGGGCTGGACAGTGGACAAATGTAGGCCAACTTGATGCGGGCTATAAGGAGATAAAACGGAGGAAGAGAGGCGGAACTAAAGAGAGATCTAAAACAGTGACAATTTCCCTGTTTTTCTTTAACAAGAATGTAAAATATTACATAGCATCAATCATCAACGAAACGTGTGAATATATGAGTATGTTGGACACTTAAATGTGATAAAAATCCCCAAAATGATCATTCCGTGTGTCTTTTTCCTGAAACACAAGCAGATAAAATTAAATATACATTCATTCAAATGTGAATTGCCCTACTTAAATCAAATGTAACAACTTGCGCAAGAATACAATTAACAAAAATTCTTGATTAAGGCCCAATGTGTGTATAGAACAGACAGAATCACTCCAGAATAAATACAGCAACATTATGTGGATTTAATGTAAATTTGGTTGTCACCTAAATCTTTTAGGAGTGAATTCGGTAGTGAAAGCTGACCTGGAAGTGCTCATGCCAGTATGGTTTTGCACATATATAAAAGTAAACATGCATTCCTGACATTACTTATGACGCCTATACTCACACACTGGAGTAGTAAAATCCACGTCGTACGAAAACACACTCAAACATTCATAATCAAACCAAAACACTTGCGCAAAAACCCGAGCAAACAACGTGCCTCTAAATATCAAAACACACTCTCACAGGGATCAAACACACAGGCTCAGACGTGCTCATTCCTGAGAGGATTTGGCTGGCAGCCTAGGGCAAATTTTTTAAGAGAAGAGGGAGGGAGACGAACATTCCGTCTAGACGTGGTCATCAATAGTGCACAGTCTGCCTGTCTGTCTGCCCTTCCCGTCTACACACATCCACTGTTTAATCTACAACATACGACCTGATAAGAGCCACACACACACACGGGTGACCGAGTTATCCACTCGCATACTAGCATACGTAAAACTAACACACTGTGCCGGTGATCACGGATCGGAGGAATGGTCACACAGAGCAATGGTCTCTCCCCTCTCCTGCTCTCAGATTTCACTGATTCAAACAGAGCTCTGCCTGTTCCCTTTCCTACACACACAGGCAGCTTTAAATAGGCCTATGAATGGGAGATCTGTATGCATGCGTGTTAGAAACGAGTACTCTCAAGTGTGCACCGGTGAAAAGCAGTAACCACATAAGCCTCCCATGGCGCGGCTACGCTAGGCTAACACGCACCCACACTTACTCGCACACGCACAAAAACATTGGCAGACGCAGTCTCGATGGAGATGAGTCTCTGAGGAGTGTGTTCTTTGGGCTGTGGCACCCTACAGCTCATTTCAGAAGCTGCTGTCAGGGCTCAACCAGAGTCATCACACTCTGACGTTGGAAACGGCCCACGCTGCTCTCTGTAGGATGCAAGAGGGGCAGAATGTGACCTTCCTCTCTCGGCAGGACACACACACAGTCTGTGAGAGCTTTGGTCAAAAGGGCAAAAACAAAAGAGGACAGGACAAAACAAACATCTGGAACCTCAGCGCCATATTATGAAGGAGGTTATGGCCACCGTGGATCAATTTTGACCAGCTAGGCTCTGCAGTTTTTGTACCAACACCAATGAAAAATGTACTGAAGTGCATGACTGATACTGGCCAAGATGGCTGACACCTTTAAAAATTAATTTTGAAACCCAACTTCTTGAATTTTTTTGTTTAGTTTTAGCAGGCTGTTATAAAGTGTTAAAGCACTAGCATACTAAAAAACCTTTTCAGACAAACTGTGTGTGTCTAATTGTGGGGTCTAAAGGACCCCGTGAATTCATAATACTACATTATTGTTAAAGAGTTTGGGGTCAGAAAGATTTTTTTTTTTTTTAAGAAATTAATTAATTATTCAGCAAGAATACATCAAATTGATCAAAAGTGAGCGTAAAGACAAAATTAATGATAAGAAACCTTTCTTGAGCAGCAAATCAGGATATTAGAACATATTAGACACTGAAGACTAGAGTAATGACAGTTGAAAATTCAGCTTCGCCACCACAGGAATAAATTACATTTTTAAAATATATTCAAATAGAAAATTGTATTTAGAAATTGCAATTCTATTTTAAAGTGTAATATTTCACAATATTACTGTTTTTACTATTTTTGATCAGCCTTTGTGACTATAAGAGACTTCTTTCAAAAACATAAACAAACATCCAACAAAGTCCCAACATATCAGACCAGGCAAGAATAATGCACGAATCAAGGCTAATTCTAGTTATTAAGCCTATTATTTGTTGATATTTTTCTGTAAGACACTACTCAACCAGTTGGTTATGGAAAAATATGTCTGATATCTGAAATATAAATCAAAGCATCCAGCCTACACAAACATAATGTTAGATGTGTGAGAGGCAGAGAGAGAGCCGGTCTCTATAGGTGCATGTCATTAAACCGTGTGCATGGCACAGGAGATTCACCAACATGGCAGCTTGACACACAAAACTGGCAGTGCATTTCACTTCTGCCATCTTCAACCGCCCCAGAGAGAGAGAAAGACAGACCGACAGTGAAAGAGAGACAGAGCGAGGGAGAGAGAGAACGAGCAACTGCCCACCCACAGAGAGCTGAGTCTCATACGCAGAATTTAAGCTGCAGACAGCACACACGCACACACAATTTCACTCTACACAAGGCGGCTCATGCATTTTGCATGGCATAGCCTGTTAGGGGCCACAGTGACTGGCTTTGCATAGAGAAAAGGAGTTGAAAAAAAAAGAGAGAGAGAGAAGAGCAGTGTCCTTCCCATCCCCAACAAGAGGAAGCTGTCAGCACACATCCACACCGTTACCAGAGTACATAATCCCTCACACACTATCAATCATCAATCAAACTCAATACATATCAGAAGATAAAGGAGAGGAGAACAGGACAACTTCACACGCAGGGTGTCAGGCGTCATTTTTAGACAAAATAAACAAACATATGCCCTTACAGACAAATTGGCACAGCTGACACCCCCAAACACTCTTTGCAATGCAAAATATTTCCATCATACATTACCTTTATAGGTTAACCTCAAGGCACACACGTGGGTTAAAAGCCACAAAACAACACTACCATTCAAATGAGTCGACAGGATTTTTTTGTTTTTGAAAGATTTCTCTTATGCTCACTGGCATAAGCTCTTATGCTCTAAGGCTGCTTTATCTGATCAAAAATACAGTAAAACCGAAAGGATCACATGATCCTTCAGAAATTATTCTAATATGCTGATTTGCTGCTCAAGAAACATTTCTTATTATTATCAGTGTTGAAAAGAGTTGCGCTGCTTAATATTTTTTCAAAAGAACAGCATTTTTTTGGAATAGAAAATTTGCCACTTTCGATTAATTGAATGCTTTCCTTATTTTTAGCTCTCAGATTTCATCAAAAAGATCTTCATTTGTGTTCCAAAGATGAACGAAAGTCTTACAGGCTTTGAACGACATGAGGGTGAGTGATTAATTATAGAATTACATTTTTTGGGTGAACTATCACTTTAAGGGGATGATAGAGATGCTTGACTTCTTTGCCATGACAATGTAGCCTAACACCTAAAACAACCGTAAAATTGATTTAAACCGCTTTAAAGTTCAAATAATACACTATTGTAGCGTAAGAATCAATGTAAGCACATTAAAACAACTATTAACCTTATTACTTATTTTTTAAATCTTTCTTCCACTAAACATTCTCTTCAAACTGATGCTTCATGACAGTAGAATAAAAATAAAAAAAAATCATGACTATTCAATTAATAGAAAGTCTGCCATCACATTAAAGAGCTGATACACGCTGAGACAAGACATAAATGGGGACTGATGTATGTCAGACATGTGGGACTGCTTTCTAGGAGAGATCAATAGAGAGGATGTCTTGTATTAGAGATCAGTAATTACTGGACAGATGGACAGTCAATCAAAGCAATGACATCTCGTCCTTTGTTTTGCCTGTAACAGCGAGTCAAATGTGTGCTGCGCTCCAGTGAGACATGAACGTGCAAGGCTGGTGCTGTTGTTCAGGTTGAGGAATCCCCCAGCTTGATGCAAGCTTGGAACAGACTGTCCTCATACAGCCAGGAGAGAAGAGCGAGTCTACGTTTAGAGCCTCCGCAGGGAGAGGAGGGAAGAGATGAGATGAGAGGGGAGGGGAATGTTCTCCTACGGCATCCTGCCCCTCAAATCGCATTTTCTGATGGTTTGGCAAATACAGTCTCAAGTGGGAGGAGATTCAAAAGAGAGAGATTTACAGAACAGGTAGCTGTATGTAGCGTGCCAGTGCATTAATCACAACCCAGTGGTGTTGTGAGTGTGTCTTTGGAGCTGTCTGCAGAATGACACATCTTCCTTTGGGATGAGCTTGGCGTTAGGAAACAAGAGCACTGCAGTAATGGGAGGAAAATATGCAGTCTAATGAGATTGTGGTGAACCGGGGGTCGAAAACAGCAGTTTCACACTAAAAAAAGTGCCTCACAAGCACAGGATAACTGCAGGAAGCATCTTCGTGACCCATTTTTGGCAGCTTTCCTGATGAAGCGAGATAACCGTGGCCTCTGCATTGCATTACATCAAAAGAGGGTCCGACCACAGTGTGAGCACATAATCACAACATTCTCTGTGTTTTACAAGAGGACATTAAGATGAATCACTAGCCAGCACAGTCAGATGGTTTTATCTGGGGCAGAGGGACACTGACTCCGCTTGTGTCCCAGTTAGGACGACGGACTCCTATTATGTCCCTGTTACATGAAGACTAACACTGCACTGGTTTTTCAAAGAGGGGGTAGAAGAATATCATCAGATAAAGCTATCTATAGCAGTTAGACAGGAAGCAGAAAAGACAGGGAGAAAATATCATATTACACATTATATCTATAAATGTCTCTGGCAGTCAGTAAGAATAAAATGGAACAAATTATTTAAATCAATAGTCTTAAGAACATGCAGATGTCAAGAGATGTTGAAATATTTGCGAAGATGTTAAGATGTTTAATGTTTCAAGGGGACATTAGCCTTTTTCACACATACAGTCTTTACTGGTAATATACCAGTAGAGATCATGTGTGAACAGGATCTTTTCAGAAATCAAAAGGGAAGTTATTGCTCTATGTGAACGCGGCATGAAGATTACCAGTATTTGCGCGTACGAAGTCAGAACGTGCTGACGCAAGAAGTCTGCTTTGGGCAAATCATAAAGTTCTAATGGAGATGACGCGATTACTCAGCACTGTTTACAGTAAGCTTTTTAATAGTTTTTCTATTTAAATATGTGCAAGATGATCATCTTTGACCGTTGCGCCATGTCTGATCGCCTGATGCGCCACGTCGCACTCGAGACCCAGTCTTCTTTTCCATTCATCAGCGTTGTGATACCATTATGCGCGTCTAGTGTTTTTAAGAGCAAAAACTCGTTACTAAACTAAAAAACTAAAGCGCTTCTCCTCATGCGGGCGGATGAAGACACCAGTGCGGCGTTTAAAGATCACTTCCAATGACCGACATCACAGAATTTACCAGTATTTTGGAGCAGATGTGTGTCTCTTAACAGTAAAAAGCCGGAACGCTGTTGCTTTTGTGAACAGCATATTTGTGTCTTTACCTGTAAAGTCATTCTGGTAATTATAATATTATATTAAATGCATATCTGTAGCTCAAACAATAGAGAATGGTGCTAGCAATACCAATGCATGATAAAAAAGTATACCTTGCATTAAATGCAAGTCATTTTGGATAAAAATGTCTGCCAAAAGCATAAAGTATAATCAACATTTTTCTTGCTTTATCAACCATCTTCAATAATTTTTTGCTCTGAACTCATCCCCATGCCCTATCAATGAAAAATACATGTAATGCTGCCATAAGTGCTAATATGACACAAAATACTATCATATTAATATATGATAGCATAGCTCTTGTCTTTTGCACACATGAGATTTCTCTAACTAATGCTCAACATGGCAGTTGAACCACCTGGCTGAATAGTCAAGCATGTCTTGACAAATTTGGGTTAGCCGTGGTCTGCAGTCCGTCCTGGGGCTGTTCTGGCTGCTGGCTCATCTCCAGGGACTTGGCGAAAGACCGGTACAACAATATTCCCAGCTTGAGCACAAAGAGCAGGGCCCCCAATCTGCCCACAGCATCCGAATGTTGAGCCAACAGGGAGGAGTATGTTGTCTTAACGGCCAACAGGAACTCTGGGCTTTATATAAATAGGACAGATTGCCAAATCACAGTGTGTGTGCTTTTTTGGGGGGCTTTAGGGTTAGTTAGTGATTTGTTTGTGCATGAGGACAAACAGTTGGAAATAAATGAACGGTGCTTGGAGTGTGTGAGCGCCTGAGCACATGGACAGCTTCGAAGCACTGTGGTGATATTGAGAAATGAACGCTTCACCAAGAGTAGAGCAAAAGTAAAGGGTAAAGGTTGCTGAAGCCAGCCACTGCCAGCATGTCCTGAGCTGAACCTGATCTCTTTCTCCCATTTCCCACAATATTATTCATTCCTTTTTCTACCCATCTCTCATCAGGTATATAGCTGCTTGGGGGCAATGGATGTGCACACCTGTCCATTCTCTATGTTCATCCATTTAAGTAAATATGCATTTGTCAGCAAGTCTCTTCATATTCATTAGTGTACACATTTGTATGCACTAGCGTTTTGGCATTCGTGTACGTGGGCGTGCGAACAGACTACTCTTTACACAACTAGTCTGACACTGTGTCCTGACCAGAATATTACATTTCTGCTGCCTCATGCAGTGAAGCCCCTCCTACAGTGAAATCTCATTGGTCCAAAATCCTGCTTCACATAGCCATATGTTATTCAAACATCAAATAAGTTCTGATTAGCAAAGATTTTGTCATTTGTATTCAAGACAGAAACACTAGACCTGGTTAGAACACCTGGTTGCAAATCAGTCTCACTTTTCTTTAACTTGTCTCTGTCTCTCTCCTACACACACAGTTAGCGTCTACTGAATTCATCCACTTCAGCCAGATCAATAGTCCTCCTCAATCACTCTCTCCCTCACTCCCATAAACACACACTCACTGGCCTCCGCTCCCCTTATGTAAACACAGACTGATTAGGTCATTCAGCTGCTTATTTTGAGGGGCCGAGTTGCATCCACTGGAGTCTCTGATATTTACACTGGAGCAAACCCTGAGCTCAACATCCTCGATCAAACAGACAAAATCTGACCTGAGCCTCTCCCACCTCTAACCTTTCATTACCCTTCAATCTCTCACCGAACACAGGCCACATGAAGATAAAGTTCCCGAGGTACAATATCGTGTTCTGCAGATTGCTGAAAATGACAGGCAGAAAATATAAGACAGAACCATCCACAGTCAAGCCCTCCATAATATCAGCCTAAAGGTGCAATCACATGTACCATTTCTTGGCAAAATTTCATGAGCGAAATCTAGTCATTGCAATAGGAATCTGTGCGATCAGGAGTTTCACATGAGGGTTAAAATTTTCCTCCAAAATTAGCCAAATCTGCAAACTAAGCCAAAGCAGGATCAACAGTTGCGTGTCACCAATCAACACACAAGTTGACCGCCTGAGTTAATCAAATAGTTAAAGATTCTAAGGCTTTAAAAAAACAAATAGCCTATCAAATCAAATTTGTTGTATAAATGATAGACACATGACGAAATGGAAACAGCAAAGCAAAAAGAAGGACTGCGGCTGACAGAGAGGAAAAAGAGAGAGAGAAGTCTGACAAGGAAGGTACGTCACAAACGAGGTATGTGGTCGAGGTGAAAGATGAGAGCAGAAAACATATTCAGACAGGAAAATGACAGCTTTTCTCTCGTAGATTTTAAAAGAGAGGAAAGAAAAACAGAAAGTGGAAATAGGAGAGCACAATGGTGGAGAATTGGCATCCTTGCCTGTGGTGCATGAAGTCACTGATTTCACAATTACAAAAAGGAAGACAGAAAGACAAAAAGAGAGTGAACGAAAGAGAAAGACAACGAGAGAGAGAGAGAGAGAGAGAGAGAGAGAGAGAGAGAGAGTGAACGAAAGAGAAAGACAACGAGAGAGAGAGAGAGAGAGAGAGAGTGAACGAAAGAGAAAGACAACGAGAGAGAGAGAGAGAGAGAGAGAGAGAGAGAGAGAGAGAGAGAGAGAGAGAGAGAGAGAGAGAACGAAAGAGAAAGACAACGAGAGAGAGAGAGAGAGAGAGAGAGAGAGAGAGAGAGAGAGAGAGAGAGAGAGAGAGAGAGAGAGAGGCAGCTGTCTAGTGTCTGCACCGCAGCCGCTGTTTTGGCCTCAGTGGGAGATCGACAGGACTCCATCTGTCTGCCAGACACGTCTACAAAGTACACACCAAACCTCAAACCATCACAGCGGCCTGTCTATCACTGACATACAATCATACAAACAAACACAGACCAAAATGGCATAATTAGGTAAACAAAATGAAATAGGAAATGATGGGGAGAAACAGATCAGGTAATGTCACAGGCCTAAATGTCTCAAACTTGTGTCGCCAACATGAGCAGCAAAAGCGTGTTGGTGACGCAACATGCTGCTAACTATTAGGCCACTACACTAGCCGCGTTTCCATTACCCTTCGTATTACGCAAATTGAAATTGCGTATTGAAAATACATTTAAGAGCAGGCGCGCTCAACTCGCAAAATAGTTTATGGGTGCGAGTAATAAAAAACGTTTATCAAAAGTAAAGATGAAAAACCGCACTCTCAGGTTCTATTTTCATACATTTATTATTACTATGTCCTCACAAACGCGTTTCGGCCTAAGCCATCATCAGTGTGCACTGATGATGGCTTAGGCCGAAACGCGTTTGTGAGGACATAGTAATAATAAATGTATGAAAATAGAACCTGAGAGTGCGGTTTTTCATCTTTAGTATTGAAAATACACCCAATGGAAAGACGTCAATTTAGAAAAAACTGCCATTTATCGCAAAAAAGCTTTTACGTTCCCATGAGGTGGTTTTTTTTGCAAAATTTTTGCAAAACTGCAATGGAAACCTGGCTTACGTAAAAGTTGATCGTTCTTTAAAGATGACGCGGTATGTTTGGCTTAATCTAAGCCCTGTCTGTGAAACCAAGCCTCAGTGTATTACTTTGACTGCACTAAAATATTCAGACTAAAAACTAAATCAACTTGAAAAACCAACAATGATATATAGAGTAATTGATAGAGTGGAAACTAAATTGAAAATAAAATAAATTAAACTATTTATTCGTAAATATGTATATATTTATATACATTTTACTTGTTTGTTAAATTTTATTTATGATGTTTATTTATTATTTGATTAATTTTATTATTATTAATATGTGTATTTTAATTGTTTATTTTGGCAGGGGAAAAATGGCACTGTCCTTGATGAAGGGGAAGAGGGCTGGTTCTGAACTAGCTAAAGTGCCGTGTGCAGAAGTCTGGCGCCGGTGAGGGTCTGATTGTCACCAACATCTACACAGCCACCTGTGGAAACTCTGAGTCACTTGTTCTGGCACTCCAGCATCACAGATGTTTAGAGTGAACATTTCACCCAGTAAACCGATGAGCCTGTCTGCCCTGCTTCCCGTACACACACACACACACACAATTAACAGTTATTTCTTGATTTTGACACAAGCAGATGAGTGCGCATGTGTTGTTTCTCTTTACTGGCACAACTCATGTAAGCTCAACGTTTGAGTAATGACCTTTGACGCACGCACATATGTCTGTTTACAGTCCCTTCAAAAGCTGTTTAACACAAAACTGTAAGCACCTGTTTTCTTGACACCGTTTTAAAGGTGCTCTAAGCGATGTCACACGTTTTTTAGGCTGAAACATGTTTTTTCACATATAGCAAACATCTCCTCACTATCCGCTAGCTGCCTGTCCCCTGAACACACTGTAAAAAAAAACGCAGTCTCTGTAGACAGCCCAGGCTCCACAAACAGCAACAAAAACAAACTGGGCCAGCCTGGACCACGAGACATAACAAACAGTGTTCCAGGCAATTGGGGGTGGGGGTTGGGGGGTTAGTGCGCATGCACATAAAGGGGGGTGTGGGGAGTGGAGTAGAGAGAAGCATGAAGAAGTTAGCTAGAGGAGAGATGTCCTAGACAACGACTAAAGTTAGAAGTATATTCTCTTGAATTTTGATATGGGAGGGTCGAGCTAGCCTCCGTTTTGTTTGACAATACTTCGAACGTCAACAAGAAGTGACGTCAGCCAAAATCGCTTAGAGCACCTTTAATCCTAATCAGTGTTGTAAATGTTAACTAAAACTATTACAAAACGTTTTCAGTAATGGGAATAAAGCTGAAATAATATAAAATATAAATATTAGATGCAAAAACCTAAAAATCCTTCTTTTTTAACATAACAAAAGCTAAAAATTTAATTAATGAAAACTGAAAATATAAAAATAAATGCAGATTCAAAATATTAATAAATAAATACTATAAATAATCATAAAATAACACTGTTACTTATAGATGAACACTTTGAGAGTGGGGGTAAGATCACTGAGTGTAAACCAGATTTGAGCAGGGGTTTCCAAACTGGGGTACGGGACCCTTGGGGGGCTGCAAGGGGGTCCATTGAAAACAAGTGAGAAAAATTGTGCCAATTATTTACTTTTGTATAATAGTTTCTTAAAACAATATAAATCAACAACACCATCATTTATAGAGGCTATGGCATCAAACAGTTTTAAAATACTTTTTAAAATCATTTAAAAATAACCCTTGAAAGATCCTTAAGACTTAAAATAAAACTAATCGAGAAACAGGAAATTTAAGAAAAAAAAGAATTCACAGAAGAAAAAACAGAAGGATCAGGCAAAGTGTCAGGGCAGGTGCAAGACGCTGCCAGACAGCGACGTGTCGGGAGCTCGGCAGTTAACGGCTCGCCATGAAAAGAGAAGGTGTCACTGACTCACTCGCATTTCTGGGAGTTTGATATCTCACCCTCAGCCGAGCGGAGCAGAGACGATCCCTGGGGGAGTTTAGCGTTTGTGTGTGAATCAATTTCATTAGTGTGCGTTAAGCATAAGTGAGTTGAGTGTTACAGTGTAACTGGCTGTTTGTGTGTCAGGATGAGGTCAGTCTGTGTAGCAGATGTGACTGTATGACTGACAGACTCAAGGTCTGTTTTGGTATATGAAGTGTGTGGTGGGGGCGGGGGGGGTTGGGGGCGGAAGGAGGAATGCGGTTTGGGTGCTAGACGACGAGACACCAGACGGTATTTCCGGCACACTTGCATAAGCACACAGGAGAAACCGGGGCTGTTCTTCCTCTCTTAGACAGAACAATCATTTGCTCACATCAGCGTTAAACTAAAAATAATTGTGTCTACTGGAACATTACCGAACTGTTAAACCATTAACAGCTGCCACTTGCATTTGAAAAAACCTCTGATAGTAACCAGGGGGTCAGTCTTTGTCTAACATGAGCACTAACAACAAAAAAAGCTCTGGCTTGCGTCCTTGGTCAAGGGGGTCATGAGACATGGCTGGTCAATGGGAGTGAAACAATCCAGACCTTTTTTCTTTTTTTTCCCCGCTGACTTTTCTATAGATTCTAGTGCACTTTGCTGAGTTTTGTTTCAACGGTTGCATCATGAAAGTGGAAGAATCTCTAGTGTTCTGGCTTTAAATTATGCAATCATGCAATGCGGGCATTTCCCAATGCAACAACATCACTCCCATTTTCCCCATTTAACAGGCACATTTTTACAGATGTCACAAATACAACTTTGTCCACCTTATTTTTGATGTGGAAGTAAGCTATTTCCTGTGAATGTGCGAGACTTCCGATTCATTAGCTGAAATTACTATATAATTAAAAGAATAACAAAGTAGCCTACATTAAACAGTAAAATTACCTGACCTACAAACCAATTGGTTTAAGATTACGATATTAATAATGAAAATAATTTTAAAGTTCCAGTTTGCAGAGTCTGTATAATAAACTCTCACACAGTACAGCTAAAATAACTGGAAGCAGCTCACACCAGAAGCCTTGCACATTCAAGGTAAAAATGCCTGTGCCCAAAATAAAAAAAATATTACTGCCACTAGACAGCAATCATTCTAGACTCTGCTGAGAAATTTAACAGTTAAAGATTTTCACGACACCAGTTAGTGCATTACTTTGACAGCACTAAACTAAATTGAAACAGAAACATCTGAAAAAACTAATAATGATATAATGGAAACTAAAATTGAAAAAACAAACATAAATTTAAAAACTTTGTCAAAATGAAATTTGTTAATGTTGCATTTCGAATTGTAATTATTTTTAAATTTATTTAAATTAAATTCATTTTAGAATTCTTTTTTTTTTAATGAATACAATTAAAACCTGAGACAGGAAACCATTCACATTTAAGGTAAAAACACCTTATATATATTATATGAATGCAAAATTTAAGGTTGTGCTATACCCATCCGCCACCCAAAGATGACCCTCTTCTGACCTGGGAGGTAGATAATGTACTTCCTGTTCAGCCAGACCAACTGGAATTCCCTCCCTCCTGCCATACGTCCCCACCGAGCGTCACCTGCCCTGTGCCACCTCATAAAACTGGGTCAACACTAGTTTATCAAAACAACTACAGCCTTGCCCAGACAATAGCAAACAGTCTCTCCTCTGCAGACTATCACACATTACCATCTGGTCAAACACGTGCAAATCCACTTGTGAACCTGAAGCAAAACTTGACCTTAGTGAACCAGCAAACATGGAAGAAAAGACAAAAGACACTTACTTTGTCCAGAGGCCTTTTTAGCTGGTAGTGAAACTTCTCCTTCATCTCATCCAGCAGCTGTTTGAGTTGGGGCTCCTCCGGCGTGCCCTCATGCTTGCGGCCCAGCTGTAGGTAGCAAGGCCACTTGGCCGAATCGAAACCCCAGTGGCAGGTCCTCTTGTCGGGGGACTTGTGCGAGTGCATTACAAAGTTCTGTGGGGAAAACAGCAGCTGGCATTCCATGCACTGAATGCAAGGAGCGTCCGGCTGGACATAGAACTGGGGCACAAACAGACCTTGGCACTTGCCCAGACACTGGTGTTCCACCTGGAAACTGGCCCCGCTCTCCTTCAGCAGGCCTTGGCCCGGCAGTTTGCTGTTGGGGTCGGCCGAGAGGGTGGCACCCGGGCGGAGCAGGGCGTTGCAGAGCCGTTGGGCATCAGTTAGGGTGATCAGGCCGCAGGAAGGTGCGTTGAAAGGCAGGATGCCCAACACCTTAAGGATGTGGAGTTGCTCGGCGTCGCATCGGGAACAGTAAACATAAAGTTCGTCACAGACAGCGTTGATCTGTTGCAGAGAGAAGTCTCGCAGCACCGAATTGAGTACCTGGGGCAGACAAAGACGCTTTTCACCCCCTACAACAAAGCAGGAGATGGACTCTCCTTCGAGAAGAGAATGAGTGAGCTCAGTGGAGCTGTCACAGGGAACCAAGAGCGGGCCGCCTCCAAGGACTGGGGGAGACGGTAGGGGAGCCATGCCAGCAGGAGAGGCGCACTCATGAGACGATTTTGCTGAGAAGGCAGCAGGACCTCCCAGGGAGCTCTGGCTGCTCAGCGTGAACTGTGCCAGAGTGTGCTTGAGGCCAGCACTAAGATCTAAAGCCTTGGAAGCCCCGACGATGTGGAATTCTCTTTCCTCAATGTCCATTTCCGAGCTGGCATGGTCTTCACGCTCCTTCTTGACCTTCGGGGGTTTGGAGACGCTCTCCAGGCTGCGGCGTTTCAAGTGCATCTCTGCCATTACACGCTTTTTAATGGGTGCATCCTCCAGTCGCTCCCTGTACAGCCGCTTCATGTTGCCTTTGAATGACGTCAGGTCTTTGAATGGGGTTTTCAGGCTCGTCTGAGGGCTGGCCATGTCCAAACACAGATTATCGGTCTTGCTTGAGTGAGAATATTTGGCTGTTCTTCAAACACGACACCTTTGAGTTGGTCCTTCTTTTCTCGCTGTGTTAAAGGTTGCAAATCCTTTTACGTCCAGCTACACGCATGATTGTGACAGAATTAATGGTTTGATGTGCTTCCTGTGAATGAAACAAAAAGAATAAAGACTTGTGAATATCTAATTATAGCACCAAATGGCTTTAAAAAACCGAAACCAGTGTGACGCCACACAAATGCGCATTAAAAGGAATATGCTATCAGGGCAATAAAAAGCATCCAGAACAGTTTTGGTGTTCGGCACATTGCTGAACTAGACGACAGAAACATTTTCACCTCATCATGATAATCTAATTTGAGACTGATCGATCTAAGGCTAGTTTCTCGGGGTTTTAGTGGGCTGTTTTTCTCTACTGACAACATGTCGAATCCGTCAATGCGTTAAATGAGTCAATGCACTAATAACGTCAGATTAACACAGAGATAACCAACAGCAACCGTAACTACCAGTGAGCAGCCATTTAGTCCTGTCCAACCATAGCAGGCTTGAAATAGGCTTATCTAGATGTAATAACTGCACACCACCACATGTGAAAAGATCAAATCACACACATCAATATAGAGGAAAAACTGACTGAATATTTTGATCGCAGAAGCAAAAGCAAAAGCCCGACTGACATTGACGGAAACGGAATTTCCGAGCATGAATATGAAGGCAAAACGAGAGATCGCAACCCCAAATTCAGCGCGTGTCAGAGAGGTTTCGGCTTAAAACCAGAACGAAAAAAATGGTTCAATTCCGTATTCACAACATGCGCCTTGTTTCATGAACATAAAATGACGCAGACATGCGTCCAAATTTAACACGGCGCAAAAATACAAGTTCCTCAAAATAAAACATAATTTTCGCCTGGTTTTGCTTTACCAGATCTAGTGATAGCTCGGATGGATTGACCCTGACCGCAGACGTCGTTTCGTTTCCTCGAAAAATAAAAAAAAATCTGAAACACTGATAAAAAGCGGTCTATTTTTAACCCTGAACGAAAGTGTCACTCTTTTCACTCCCGCAAGGACACCGCGGCTCTGTCCTCGACTCTATCCGCCTCTCCCCTCTCCTTCTCCGGGCACAGCTGCGCTGAACGCCCGCGGTGTGACATTCACCAACCCCGCGACCGGGAGACCCTCAACATGACTACAGAAAAACTGACCATATATATAATAAATACCAAATATGTCAAAACGACATCCAAAGTTCGGATTTTAAACCCAGTACTGCTATATGACTTTATACGGCAGTAAATCCAAGCCATTGAGACTGACACCTGACCTCCCAGAAAACGTTATAGCTATCGCCCCAAATGCGTTTCTTTTTTTAAATAATAAACATACTATATATAATGTTGATCAGGTTGAGGATTTAAATCAAAGACATTTTCAGCACGACGATGCGTCTCTTAAATGTGAATATGAGCATGTTGAGCACTGAATATACGTCCCTTTTAAATGGCACATCAAAATACACATCGCACAAATTCACACGTTAAATTTAACCAAATTACCATCTCTCAGTAACAGCACTTGAACCGGTTTAACATCAGAAGAAGAAAAAAATAGCTTGTTCGCTCATACAGCGTTAGCAGTGCGGCTAGAACATTTAAACCCTTTAGCACCCGCTAACAGAGCTAACGCTACAAATCCCGTTCCGAGCCCGAAATAAACATCACATAACCATTGAAAACCATACAAAACATGTAGAGAATCTTCTGGACCATTTAATACATTAACAAAGTATATAGGTGAGCCCGTTGTCGGCTTTCAAAGGGACTTGCCTCAGGATGATCGCTCCGGGTCCGCTGTCTCTCTCTCTCTCTCTCCCTCTAGTCTGTCTGACCGTCAACAACACGCGCACAGACTGAAACCCTTCAGACGCTCGAGCGTCACAGCGAGCGAGAGCGCGCACTAGCAGAACGGATGTCGCGCGGGCGTGTCTGTCTGTCTGCCGCTCTCCCTCAATGTCTTGTGAAGTTCAGACTTGCAAGATTTTTAGGTAGGCTATAAGCAGTGCTGCTGGGTAGTAACTGACTACATTTACTTTTCTATTGATGATTAGCCTACATGTTATTCCCACAACAGCAGGAAATTATTCATAATTCATAGATTCTACGTGTTTGTTGTATTTTAAATGATCTTTTCTATAAAGGTCTACTGCTTATACGTTCAGAAGTTCTTCCAGGTTTGTGAAATTGCACACACAGACTAGCCTATAGTCTGTATATAGTCATCATGAGCTTCTCACTGAAAACTGAGAGCCACACAGCATTTGTTTACTGGATTTAGTACAGAAATCATTTCACTTTTAAGAAGTGTTTTCTTAACATAATCAACTCCTGACAAACACATTCATTATTATTTGAATTATTACTCAATGAGCCATTTATCCATGTATTAATGTCTCTGGAGACTTTTGTCTTTCAAACATACAAATTCACATCGCTAAAGGCTATTATGCAATGCAGGGATTCCCTAACGTTTTTGTCAGCTGAACTTCTTTGTCCTATAGGCTTTTTGAAGTAAACCCTTAGATTTTAATTTAATAAATGAGGTCAATAATAAAATTAAGTCAATAATAATAGGCTAATTAAGTTCACAGTTCTCTGAAGTCGGTTAATTGTCACATGACAGTTAAACAAATATTTTTTTTTAGTAAATATATAGTAAATGTATTATTTTGATTATTTATTTAAATTTTTATGATTTAATTACTTTATAGCTTTTCATGAATCTCTGCAGTTCCATCACAAACCTCAATCTGGGAAACCCTGATGTAATGTAATATTTAATGCACTTCATGTTGTTGATAACAAAGAATGGAATATATTGTCTTTCTCTTTGTATTTTAATTTCAATATGGGACAATATTATCCTATTCAAACCAATGTGATAAACAAGTTAAGTTAAATATAATCTAAAAAGTAATCAAAAAGTAATCAGAATACATTACCTAAAATGAGTAATCTAGATTACATTAACAATTTTTGTCATGTAATTTGGAACAAGTAGGCTAACCCACTATAATTTGTAAGTAATCCCATTCCCAGCTCTGGGTATAAAAGTATATGCTACATGTTCAAAGTTTGTCTATGGCATATGGTCATTTGTGTTATGTGACAAATTAATGGAATTTTTTTTTAAACCAGGTTTCGAAATAAGGGAGTTTTATTGTCAGCAGGATCTAGGGACGTTCTAGCTATATATATATATAATGGGGTAACTGCATGCTGCATTTGAATCACTTTGGTGACAGAAAGAAAATGGAAATTTAAATGTCATTACAGCCACTTCCCTATGCTATGATCATGATTTATGTTGAAAGGCTATGAGCAGATGTCTGTAAATGTTTCACAAATAATGACTCATCTGAAATGTTCTCTATGAATGAAATTCCTTCGATCACACTTTTTTGTATACGCCTAAGCAATGAATTGGCAAAGTAAAACGTACTGTAATAGTTAGTCTGTAGTTATTTAATTATTAGTTATGTATAATTATCGGGGGTTTTTTTTAGTTCTTGTTTTTTTTTTTTTTTCAGTTTTAATTTTAATTTTATTTATTTATTTGTATGTGCTTTTGTCATTTTTATTATTTTTGTAATATTACTATTTATGTTTTATTTATTCATTTTAGTTTCAGTTATAGTTCAGTTGTAGTTTTTATGTATTTTGTAAGTTTACGTAAACTTATTTTAGTTATAGTTGCCAAGGCAACATTTCAAGTTTTTCATATAATATTTATATTTTATTTTATTCCAGCTTTAACATAAATCTTTTAATAGTTTAGTTTTTTACTGTAGTTTTTATTTTTATTTTTTTTGTTAACGATAATAACCCTGACCTCTAGAGCACTTAAAATGAAATTATACTGTGGAGGGAAGGTTATACGTCAAGATATTTTTCATCTTTATCATTGTCGGATATAATGTTTGAACTGACCTAATTATAAACCAGCCAGACATGTTTATGGACATTAGTTTGAGTAACTGAAACGCTAGTACAAATGTTGTGGAGACTTTTGCCAAGGACATTAAGTAATAGCACTAGAACATTTTCTGTGGCTGAGTAATGGCCTGGAGCCAATCCAGCAGTTTGCTTGGTCCACGGGGCTTCCACTATCCAGTGGGCTTCTTTTTTTTCAATGAACCCATAATGGGGTGCTGGGATCACCTTTGCTTCGCTATCCATCTCTGTGTGAGCCATTTGTTAGGTGTCATTTAAATGTTAAATGAGATAGGCAGAGCTATGAGGGCCCGAATTCAGAAGCGCATTCACAAACACCAGCTGCATTAACACTTTTAAAGGCTTCTCCGCCACACTGACCCAGGTCATGTTCAGGCAAGGTTGTGAAGATTTGAATAGTTTTGATGTGCTTAGAGGTGTGTTTTTGTTTAGACTGAATACTCACACAAAAGAGCAAGGGGTTACATTGACACCTGCATTAGAAAATCTAACAATCTTAAAGTGTTTTTTTTTTTTTTTTGCATTTGCCAGAATAGTATGCAAAACACCAAAGGTTTAGCAGTAGTTTTTAGTGTAACCTTTTCTTATAATTATATTAATTTAGGTAACTGACATGAAATTTTAGCAATGCCAACAATACCTCATCAAGAACCTTCAAATTATTTTATCATTATTATATGTACATAACGCTCTTTAAAAGCTGTTTGTCACATTGGTGTTTAAAGGGGTGGTTGATTATGATTTCACTTTCTTAACTTTAGTTAGTGTGTAATATTACTGTTTGAGCATAAACAACATCTGCAAAGTTACAATGCTCAAAGTTCAAAGCAAAGGGAGATATTTGATTTTAAAGAAATCGCTTTTTAAGGACTACAACAAACAGCCGGTAGGGACTACACAACATTTCTCCCAGGTTAGTGACATCACCAACCCTAAAATTTACATAAACCCCGCCCCCGGAAGACGATTTATAGATTATCATGACAGAATATGCTAATCAATGACTAGAAGATAACTACACATAAGCTACATAAATTCATCACCAAACCATTCAGAAACGTCCTGTTGCATTCTACATGTTGTCACTTCTTTTTGAGTCTCTCCATCTTTGTCTGAATCCGGTTTGAACATAAAAGGCTAAAAAAAATGAAATTTTCAGTGCATGTCTGTGTGAGTGTAAGCTGTTGAAGCTCCGCCCTCTGTGCCAGGAGCAGCAGCTCATTTGCATTTAAAGGAACAGACACAAAACGGTGCGTTTTTGCTCACCGTCAAAAATGGACAATTTTAACATGCTAGGCTATATAAAATTATCTGTGGGGTATTTTGAGCTAAAATTTCACATAGCCTACACACTCTGGGGACATCAAAGACTTATTTTACATCTTGTGAAAAGGGCATTATACCACCCCTTTAAATAATAACGTTTTATTTCAAATGTTTTTCAACAAACACACTTTTAAATTTGAACATGATTTGCTGGTTGGGTATAAAATAAACATTTTATGAGATCAATGTCCCCAGCCTGCGTACGGTTTGATGCGCCAGTGATCAAGGCCCATTTCAGTGGCGTTTTCACCATTCGCTGCAGATAGCAAGGTCAGCAGATGTATTATGAAAGCAGGTGCGCCCACACACACAGTGTGCTGTGCCTGAACTCCAAACACTAGCGCATTGATTTTTTTTCCAGAGGGTAATAACATCATCCCGGTATTGTGAGGAGTAATTTAAACTTAATATGGGTAATTACTCTCCAATAGCTGATAGTTCATTTAAAGCTTGACATAATGCTGTTTGCGTGCAGGAGAATGAAGGATAAAGAATGCCAGGAAAATGGATTAAGCGCTGACGGGCCACACAGTTAGTCAGACAGCTGTCTTCATTACAGACTATGGGACTAAGTCCTAAGCACCCCCCTGAGGACGTAGCTTCAGAGAAAATCTATATAGAAATGCATCATCAGACAGCAAGACAAACAAACGCTTATCACTATAGCAGTACTGTTACAAGTGAGGCAGACTCGTGCTACCTGCTCTGAAAAGGTGTTTCGGCTTGTTGTTTAAACACAAAGGAAACGCACCTGGCCCCCTCCCTAAAAACAGATTCAGAATGGCAGATGTATTTTGTGTAAATACAAAGAATTTTAAGGAGCAGAGTTGGTGCTTTTAACAGAAATGGAATCACGCATGGAATATGCAATACAATGCAAAGCGTGCAATGAAAGCTAAAAATCTCATAATCACACTGTAAAAAAATATTTTTGAAAGTAGTAAAAAAAAAAAAAAGTAATACTTGCAGTTTTGTGAAATGTACTAGCAATTTCTAAATGAAAATTGGTTCCCATTTTATATCAGGTGTCTTTAACTACTATGTCCTACATTTAAAATAATCATTTGATACAATGCACTTATTGTGTACATACTTTTTTTTTTTTTTTTTACATTGGACTTATATTTAAAAAAAAAAATACCTGCATGTAATTACACTTTAATTACACTGTTAACCCAGCCTTAAACCTATACCACCAAACCTGTCCCTAACCATTCCCATATCCCACCTCAATAGCAGCTAAAGTGTTTTGAACACAATAAGTACATTGAACCTAACAATTACTATTTTCTGATGTAAGTACAGTAGTTAAAGACACCTAATATAGTGTAACTGAAAACATTTTTAAAGGAAATCCTACAGTTTTTTTTCCAGTGTATCACCACTAATCAAACACGGTCATACATCTAGAGGGCAACTCTGCTTTCTTCCACAGGGAATCGTGTACCCTGCTCTCCCGAGAAAGAGGACACTGAGACAATGTCACAGAGTACAGTCTGATGCAAAACATTCACATTCATCAGTCCTCACGGATTTACAGTAACGGTGGGCCAAAGTCACACAAGGTGAGTGGTTCCACCGGCACTGTGAAAGCCAGACGTGTGAGGCGAGGTCTTCAACCATCTGGCCAACAAGGTGCAGCACACACACACACGTTATACATATATTTAAATATCAGGAAGTGGATTTCATTTTTAACTAATTTTAAAGTCAGATTATGTATGTATGGAGGCCACCGGTTCACATTTCTGTATTAAATTTTAATATCATGTTTACATCAGATGCAGACAGTTCGAGCACAAAGGAAATTACAGCAATTAAATTGTTTGAATTAGTAGGAACTAGACATTTTTTTGAGCTTTGTTTAGTCTACAAATGCGTTTTATGTGACTTGCGAGATTGGTACTGACGTTAGCTATGAAACAAGATATACTGTATACATAATGAACTAGCACAAGATGACAAAACTTTCACTTTAATCTTTGCTATACTGCTAGCTATTCTGATGACTATTCACAACGCTGAGATTAAAAGGGCAAAGAAGAGCTTTTTCTATTATTATTTTTTATGGATGTTTCACCAAATAATAATTATGCATAATGTTTCAAAGATGATTTGCAATGATGTTTTGTGGGCCTAATGGTTAGCGAGTCTGACTGGAAACCCAAAGGTTGCTGGTTCGATTCCAGTACTGGTAGAAAATGACTGAAGTGCCCATGAGCAAGATACCAAACCCCCAACCGCTCCCCGGGCGCCACAGCATAATGTGTGTGCATTGCTATCCCGCTTTCTGTGTGTGTGTGCACTAACTTGGATGGGTTAAAGCAGAGGTTACCATACTTGGCCTTCATATGTCAATTTCACTAAAACAAATATTCGGTTAATGCAATCCTTTTGGACAAGAAATTCATAACAAGTAACAAGAGTCAGGTCAGGTGTGAATTTTGCCCAATCACAACAAAACAAACTGCTTTCACACTTGAGAATGATTTTCCTTAAATACTTTAATTATGTGTTAACAAAAAGTGGTACAGTTCATTCCAGTCAATTGATAGTGTTTTTTAATGTGCATAATAGTACACAAAACATACAAAGAAAAAAGAAAAAAAACCCAGGTCCACTTCAGCCCCCTGATGCTTCTTTAAAGCATATTAGCACATAGTTTACTTTTTTTCTGGGAATGCATAGAGGGCTTTAAGCAATTCAATCATTTCTAACACCAGGTTGCTAATGAGCTCGTCGCAGCTCGAAACCAGTGTGAACATCTGTGAAAATATAAGCAAGTTGATACATGCATGGTGAGGAATGAGAGGGCAATGCTGTGTACGAGTAGCCTGTGTTTAATGTCATCATTTGGTCATTTCAAAACGCACCACCCGAAAAACTGGGCGCCATTGATGGGGCTGTGAAGGGTTCCAGGACCCCTTAGTACATCATGTATCTGATCTAACTAGAAATCACCCAAAGGGACAAAATCAACCAACCAAAAAAAAAAAAAAAAAGCTTCTTAGTGACTGTGCTGAGAAACAATGAACACTTGTCCATTGAGACTCAATTTGTTCAATATAAAAAAAAATACATAAACAGAATATCATAACCAGAAAGGCAATCACATTTAACACAAAAAGCAAGATATAAAAGAAGAAAAAGGGCGAGAAATACTTTATACATGCAGCAGTTGAAGAGTAATAACATACTTTTACCTCGTCCGTATGGAAACCACCGACAGAAACATATTAGTTTTAGTGTCTTATTTTGCTCCTGTGTTGAAGACAGCTGTTGTATTTCATGTCTAATTTCTCCCTCCTTCCGTCTCTATACAGAAAACCTCTCCATTCACAGTTTGAGTATTTACAACAGTGTTCATTAGTGTTCCCTGCTCCGTTCAAACAAGATTAATACCACTTCAATCAAAAGCGAGGCCACATGCCCAATCATCTTAAAACTTATGGAAAACTCTGATTCAATACATTGTGCACATTTTATATAGATGACAGTATTCTTAAATAATAATAAAAAAACAATAAAAAGTATTTTTCTTCCTTACACTATACTTTTTTTTTCTGAGGAGAGGCAGAACAGATAATCAGAAGAAAAATATTTTCAAGAATATCCCATGTGGTATGGAGTTTAAAAATGGCTTACTATATGTCTCAATGGATTCTCTTTAATATATACAAATAAAAGGTGTATCAGACAGGAGGTCCTGCGTACCATCAGTCATTCTTTTCCTTTAGTTTTCAGTGTCCAGTCACTTAAAACTGACATTCCAACACGTAAAGGCACTGATAAGTTTCATTTCATCAGTGCTGATTTACATGACAAAAATAATCAAGATTTTTTTTTTTTTTACTTAAGGACTAGTGGTTATGAATGGCAGAAAGTGAAAGAGGTTTGGCAAAGTTAATGCTCCATTTGGTCCCAACAAAATGAAGTCAGGTTGTTGTTTCCTTTCTTGTGATTGTTTGTGACCATGCAAATAAAGGCTGCGATGATATGCACATAACAGAAACAGACAGGCCATTCACACACACTCCTCCGCCGACATCAGCAGAGGGTTGATGTACTCAAAGCCTTCAAACTCAGACTGGTCGATCTTCTTTACAGCATCACTGGGAGGGAGACAAAGAGATAATCAATCAGTCTTAACTGCAAGAGCAGATTTAACTCACTACGGCTTTCAAATAGACAGCAGGCTGTAAAATATTTTCCTGGAAAACGGCAGTGCGTGCAAATGAGGGAATCCTGTTCACAGAACTATGATGTGTCATCAGGCATCGTAAATTTAATATTACTTCCTGATGAAACCTGCATTTTTGTGGTAAAGATCTGAAGCAGATTAATGGCGCCTGAGGTCTGATTCAGAAAGCTTGAGGCGTGACACAGACAGATACACATGAACAGACACTCACTCATCGTCAGGCGTGAGCTGAATGGGTTCATTGGTGAACTGGGCATCAAAGTTGTCCAGCCCAAACTCGCCAGAGATGTTGGGCTTGAAGGGTGGGACCACTTGCTTCTGCTCCATCTGAAATACAGTTAACATGAGTCAAATAACAACTGTGACTGTGTCACTGTGTCATAAAGCAGTCTCACATATATATAAAGAATATTTACACACACACACACACACAGTGTCTTCAATGGTTTCTGGAGAGAAAAAAAGCTTTTTTTTAATCACTCTCAGCAAGGATTTAATATAATATTTAGGTAAACTGATCCTTCCCATGGCTTGTTCAGTACTGCTCTTATTTTTGCCTTAATGCTACAAACCTAACAGTGGGGTCTGCCACAAGCCCAAGATCTGCTCCCCCTGCAGGCTGCCACAGGCACTGCAGCCTGTCTGAGAGGAAAGTGTAATCTGATCCCTTTAAACTGTCTGACCACCACTTCTCTCCTGTGTGTGTTCACCGAGACCAAACACGGACAAGAGGTCACCGTGTTCGTCTGAGTCTCGTCTGCTGGTTTCACATCATTTAAACCTGCCTCACACATGATACAGTTCACTGCCACAACCCTCAGACCAGAAAAATCAATGACTTGACACCTGATCACCTCTATTATATCACTGGCCCTAAACGTGATGGTTTTTGTCACGATACAAACATGAACCACTCAAAAATGTAATTGTATCAGTTTATCATTGTATCCCATTAGGTTGATTATATTTCATATCTATCTATCTATCTATCTATCTATCTATCTATCTATCTATCTAAATATCTAAATATCTAAATATATATATATATTATTTTATTTTTTTTGATTTATTTGATTTAGTTAATAGAAGTTAATTGATAAATAAAGTCTTTTTATGACATTATTTTTAAAAAGCATCTTCGCTTTACAGCATTTTTACACAAGTGCCTAAAACTTCTTACAGTACTATAGCTTTGCAGGCAGGTTTCTTCAGTCGTCTTGGACTAATTTTTAGGTGAACTGTACTTTTAAAAGCTAACGTTCCTGAAATGCTATTTGAAGTGGTAATAGCGCTTGCGTCAAATTACACGAATGAGTAATCAAATGGATAGTTTCTCAAGGTCATAAACAACACTTAATAGTTGTTCAGGCTCCAGTAAGTCCTCTGTTTAGTTTCACTACCGTCAGGCTACAGCAAATGACTCATGCTTTCGCTGCGGTCTCAAGTCAAAACATCCAATCACTCAGAAAAAGGAAACAGATAGCAGTGACTCACAAGATCCCAGTCTACATTTCGGAAAAAAGGATGGCCCATTATGTCTGCAAAGCCTGTCTGAGGATGACATCCGAGACGTTCCTTTGGCTCCTACAAAAAGAGTGGAAAAAAAAATGTAAAAGAGAAAAACAGTGAACAGAGAGACAAAAACAGATAAAGAAAGTAGAGAGATGCAGAGTGAAAGAAAAAGGTAACACGGAGGTGAGTAAATAAAGAAGAGAAACAATGATTATGACAGCACTATAACAGGTCCATGTGACAAAGACATTAACATTGATCTGTCTCGTCTGCTTTACCTTGTTAAGGAATCCCTTTAGCACGCTAGCTGCTTTAACCGATAATGATCTGGGAATTCTGATCTGCTTCTCCAAAATTACTGCGAATGAGGAGCAGAAGAAAACATGAGATATACTGAGAGACATATAAAACATTTTTTGAAACACTCATGCGTCTGTCATGTACCTTGGAAAAGATAATCTTCTGTGTTTTGGTCAGGGTTATCAGAGCTGCCAACTATGTCAAAGGGTGACCTTCCAGCCATCATCTCAAACATCAGGACGCCCAGTGCCCACCAGTCCACACTAAAACCTGAAAAGTAAAGGCACACACAGAGTTGCACATACATCATCCTGAGGCTTTGAAAGCTTAGGACTAACAAAAACTCAAATGGCAGAAAGTCATGAGGTAGACACTAATAGCAATAAATGGGTTAAGCACTGTGTGTGCTAGCACACATAGTTGCCAACCAAAAGGCTTGGTTGTGTGTGAATTGTGCTTACCGTAGTCTTCTCCTCTCAGAATCTCAGGTGCAATGTAATTGGGGGTTCCACAGAAAGTGCTGGTTGTGTCTCCTGGTCTCAGTCCCTCCTGCATACAAGATTAATTTGAAGCCAATGAAACATTCAGGCACACAATATGACTAATGATGACTTTTTGATGGCCAATGCCGAAATCTTAGAGAGGAGGCTGGCCGATGTAAAGCCCATAAATGTATATATCGCAATATTTAAAGATAAAGTCTAAATGCAATGCAATTTATATTTATTTGTCATAAAATGTACTGAAATCATTAGAAATAATCTAAAAAAAATAATAAATGAAAATGATTTCGTAAAATAAACAGATTTATACTTTAAATATCAACTTCTTAATAGGTACTAATTTTACAAATAAAGACATTTCTTAAACATATCCAGCAGTGCACTCAATCATTTGGCATGTTTGTGTGCAAGTGTAGGTAACATTGATTTTACATACAGTACACAGAATTTGACATGAAAATTACATAGTGGTAAAATCAATGTAGTATAGATCGCTTTGGATTTCGCATTAAATGTATATGGCTCTAGTCTATATATATATATATATATGTGTGTGTGTGTGTGTATTAATATATATATATATATATATATATATATATATATATATATATATATATATATATATATATATATATATATATATATATATATATATAGTGTGTGACTAAAATCCCATAAGGAAATCTGACATTTAATCAAATCTTTTTGTATACATTTCTGAAGAAAACCACAGTATTGCTTCCTGCTTCCTGATGCTAGTGCAGGGGTAGGGAACCTATTTTTCTTTTTCTTTTTTTACCAAAGAGCCATTCTTTCCATTTTTGGTAAATGATTTTTCCCAAAAGAGCCACAGCAAAAAATATAATAATATTTTAAAGAAAATATTAGTATTTCAGTAATAGTAATAGTAACTTTATTAGGTCCATAGACAACTAAAAACAAACAAATATGCAACAAACAATAAATAAGTTGCAAAATGGAATTATTTGTGCAGGGCTTTCACTGTGAGGTTGAGTTACCACCGGAGGAGCATAAATCCTCTTCAGAGTTCTGTGTGTGTGTGTGTGTGTACGGATTTTCATACGGACATAAATATGACACATTTATAGGACATAAAAGGTCTCTGCGGCAAAAGCGTCTCTTGGCACAGCAGTGCACCAGTTTCAATAAAAGGATAAGTTTCAGTCCAGTCGCTTTTTTTTATATCCATTTAAAAATGGCTGTTGTAAAAATCTTTCTTTTTCACCATTACCACAACCAAGCCATGGTAGCTGCTTGAATCAGAGTGCAGGAGCTCTAGGTTACCATAGAAACGCAAGTGGTTTGGCATTAAAGGGATCATGAATAGAGAAATAAAATTTTCCTTGATCTTTTGACATATACGTGGTCATTGTACTATAAAAAATATCATGCAAGTTTCAGAACTTCCTTGTTAGTCCAAAAACAATTTTAATGAAACCAAGCCGCCAAAACGTCTCGTTTCGGATTTTGTCACATTTACGTCATAGCGCGACGTAAGGCCGTCTCTGCAGAAGAAAATCAAAACCTACTTCTACATCATTGCCTTTTTAGCCCTGCCCCCCGATTCACGCATGTCATGTAGTAGTAAATACAACACAGACACAGGATTACTCCAGCAACAAAACCACAGAAATGCCACTTATAAAGCATATGTAATACACATTAATGTTTCGCATTGATGGCAAATGTTTCAACTATGTTACGAGATATATTTAAACATTGAAATTTTTCAAAACAATTGCATAAGTGTAATGGCGGGGACGTTGAAAATTATTTTATTATGCAAAACTGTTACCCAATCATAGCAGTGTTTGAAAGAAAGGGTCAAAAACAGGATAGAGAATAGCTTATTTCTTCTAAATTAGGATGTAAAAATCTTGATAACATAATAAGTGGACCTAACAGAATAGTATACTTTTTTTTTATGTTAATGAGTTAATGAGCCCTTTAATTGCTGTTCTGACATTTGCAAACAGCACTAAACACGCACTTTGGCCGTTACAACCTGAAATATTATTATTCTAAACTAGGCTGTACAACAAAGGAATTGTAATTTGCTGCTTTTTCTTCAGAAGGCTGATCTCTAGTGATGCATCTTATCTTTTATCGATCATTTGTTGGTAAAGGGTGAAAGACCTGGAGAGCCACATGATTTTGTCAAAGAGCCAGGTGTGGCTCACGAGCCATAAGTTCCCGACCGCTGTGCTAGTGTGTTTTGGGTGGTTGCCAGGGCAATGAAGTTGCTCCATGAAGTTTCTAGGGTGTTGCTAGGTGGCTATTTACTGGTTCCAGTTTTTAAAAAATTAATTAAAAAACCCCACCCTCAACTCTATAATATTCTCAAAGAGACTTACTATGGATGGAGAGACCTTAAATTTATCTTCCATCACTGTTTTTACTGTGTTCTTGTTGTTCCTGTGCATTTTATTATATTTACATGGGGGTTTGCTGTTATATTTCTTGTTTTAGCTGAGTGGGCGAGGCCTTAAAGAAAGCACAAACTACATAGGAGCGCTCATTTTAGCTATTTATGAAAAATTTTGTGCAAATGTATGTTTGTTTTATCCGTCCTATTTATTGTATTTATTGATTCATTTTAAATCTTGTTCTTAATCATCTTGTGTATCTATTTATAAATCATATGGTGAGGCAAGGGTTAATTTTAAGAAAATGGTATGTTCCAGTTATTAAGCGGGAAAATGTGTGTGTATTTAAGGCAGCCATCATTAGTGGAAGGGAGGATTGAAGGACGGATCATGGTTTTAGAGATTTGGACTAGCACTGTCTGAGTGCACAGAAACTCGGCCCTCGGATCCTGTTTTTATTTCTCTTAACCATATTTATTTGCACCTCCGCTTTAATAATCACCTTTTTGGACTACAAAATCCCTCCCGTTCTTACATCATGGTGTGATTCTCATGGTGAGCGGGTCTCTATCACACTTACCTTACACATGCCGTAATCAGTGAGTTTGATGTGTCCCTCTGACTCCAGAAGAACATTGTCCAGTTTCAGGTCCCTGTAAATAATGCCACGCTCATGGAGGTAGTTCAAGGCCAGACTGATCTCTGCTGAGTAAAACCTGCCAGTGGAAAGAACAAAAGAAACAGTTAGTGACCTAATTTGAGTTTCTGTTCCTGTGGTGTGTCTTTCAGACTAATGTCAGTTCCAACCACGACAGGCTGTTCATTAATGCTGAACTGTGTTACACACTAGATATCCTCATACCTGGCATGCTCTTCCGGAAGTTTTCTCTGTCGCTGCATGTGGAACATGAGATCCCCTCCATTCACATACTCAATTACAAAGAATAGCCTGTGAAAGGAAAGCATTAAATAATCATTAGCTTTCACCACACAAACAAAACAGTTCACACTAAACTGAAGGGCTATAATAAGAATGGCCAGAGGACCAATATAAGACCGGTTTGGGGCGAAAGTTGATTGAACTTTTACTTATTGTTTTCAGGACTTTATTTCTTTCATTTTTCATTGTTCAAAATAAGTCCCTTTGGATAAAAGCCACTGCCAAATGAGTCAGTAAGATGCCAGGTTTGGGGTCGTGAAAGTAGTCTCTTATGCTCACCAAGGCTGAATTTATTTGATCAAAAATACAGCAAAAACTTATATTATGAAATTTAATTTAAAATTAACCTCTCAAAACATATATCCTACTGACCCCAAACCTTTAAAAGACAGTGTATATGATGTCTTGTTTTTATTAATATAAATTTAATTATACAATATAATTATATACTATATATTATATCCTGATGATCTAAAAGTGTGAGTGCAGACAGACCTGCTCTCTGTCTGGAAGCAGGAGTGAAGTCCCACTAAGAAGGGATGGTTGGAAGCCTGCTCAAAAACATGCTTTTCTGTTTGAACCCAGTCAATATCCTGAAAAACAAACAAAACACACACACACAAAAACACACAAAATCAATCTCCCATTGAAAAGCAGAGCATTCTTTCTGTCAGTAGGGGAAACATTTGGAAGGACATTCAGGAATGTATTGAGTCAAGGCTCCTCACAAGGCTAAAAACTGATAAAGATTTAAAAGACGGGGGCACCAGGTCTTCCCAAGGAGCTGCTCCTGGGTGTGAGGAGACTCACAATGGACAGATACAGAGTGAAAAGCTAGGACCTTTCATTGACAGCCTGGTAAAAAAATACCTCTGACCGTGAGACACGCTTAAAGAAGCACTGCAGGGCCAGTAGAGATCAGCTGCTATTATTGACCATTAGCTGCTGCTTTCAATTCATCACACAAGGCTAAAGTGAATCTAATCAACGTTAAATGCCCACTTCATCAACATCTAGTCATCTGTATGCGTGTACATCAACACATCCTGGAAAGATTAGAGCCAGAGGAAGCTCTTTGCTTGTTTTATTCTGCAAAGTCAAGACTCAAATAACTTGAATCTTTCAGCGATTTAGTGTCAGGAGAAACACTTCAAGTTTCAGTGTCAAGAAGTGTCAAGAGTGGTTTCAAACTAGAGCAGAGTTTGTTTGTTGGGTGTGACAGTAGTTTCATAAGGGAAGTCTGGGATGTGGTGTATTAGAACTTGGTATGGTTCACAACAGTTGTAAATGCAATCTTATATACTGTATTGTCCCGAATATAAGACGACCCTGAATATAAGACGACCTGCCCTTTTCAAGATGTATCATTTGGAAAAAGGCTTTTTGAAGACCACATCTTATCTTTTAAAGACCTTATTTGAAAATAATTTTCATATTACACATTTAAAAAAAAAAATGTATTTAAACTAAATATTGGTAAAATGTACCAACATCAATCACATATCGAAATTAACACTTAACTTAAAATAACCTGAAGTTTTAGATCATTTAGTAGATTTCACCAAGACTATTTTTTGATTTCTCACTTTTTTATGTACAGTGACAAATGCTGGCATATCAAAAAAACACAAGTGTTTGATCTGCATTACCTATCTCATCCAGGGGGGATATGAATGTTTTTTTCCTTAGGCCGATCACATAGCGCTGAAAAGACAGCAGTTTCTCCCTGAAGTTGGAGGGCAAGCGCTAATCCATTACGCCGCATCAAAGTGGACGCTTTCTCGGATATTGACAGAAAAGTGCTTCAGTACGTAGCCAATATAAGAAATGATGGGTCTCGATGGTGGGTAAGTTCAGCTTTTTGGCGATATCCAGTGCCTTCAGCTGAATGACAGCTCTGGTTATGGGCTCATTTTACACATATTTGGCGCTCCCTATTGTTGCGGGTGTATTATTGACATGTAAATGTTTAGACCTCAAATAATAATTCATATAATGACATATCAGTGGCATCTTTGCATGTTCCCGGTGTATGAAATGTGAAATGTCACCTCATCATCGTTCACGAGCTCCTTCTTCACCACTTTCATGGCGTAGATGCGCTCTGTCTTTTTGAGACGCACCAGCAGCACCTTGGCGTAGCTGCCCCTGCCAATCACTCGGAGCAGGTCAAAGTCTATAAGCCCCAAACTGGACACAGCCTTCCCGGACTCCCGACTGCCCACAGCCTGAGGGATGGATGAGATGCATCTTAATAATATATATATATGTATTATATATATATAACCCTCTTCTTTCTGGTTTACATTTCTTAATGCTCTTCTCTGTCCTTTCCCTTTGTTTATCGTATGATTTCCCATGACTGCGACAGAGCTACAGGAATGCGAGCCCTTAATCAGATGCTAATGACCCTGAGAGAAGGTTACTTTATTAGCTCCACTAAAGGAAATCAATAGATCCTGAATGGACCTTGTTGCGTACACCCCCATCTCCTTCTCTGAGTGACAACTCCAGCCTGATCATCGGTCTGAGTGAACAACTGAAAGCTCATCTAATCAAACACACAGTTCATAATGGTCCCATTTACACCTTATGTACACATGTACTAACATTCATTTTAACCACTTTAATAGAGAGGTGGAGTTAGTGAGAAGTAGCATTTATTACTTATAAATGGATCAAGAGATGGATGTTAACACCAGGAGTAAACAAGGCCAAACAGTGTCTTACCTCATGCTCCTCTCCCTCGTGATTGATACTTTCCGTTGAGTTCTTTTTGTCTAGAACTGGAAAACAACAATGAGAAACGGGGACAGTCATCACTCATTAATATTCATTAATATACTTATACAAATCTGATTCACAAGCCTCTAAACCAAATCAGGCACTTTGATAAATAAAGCACTTTGAAAAACAGAGGGATTGAAATTTATCTGTCCAGCACTGTAACTAAGCCAAGAGCCTGTTCACGTCATTAATTCCAACAAACAAGCTTAATCTTGTGAGAAGACTCACGCCTGTAAGCTGCTCAATGCATTAGTCTGTTTCAGTGCAAGCACGCGCCTAATTACTAAGGAAAAACATCAGCTTAGCCCATCCAGTCATTTAAAACCCCTCAAGATGAAAATCAGTGGCATCAATGAGCCATTATAGATCTTAGTGAATCAATTTAATGACTTAATGAATGCAATAACTCAGAAGAACATTGTTTAACACCTCTGGATTAAAAGATACTTTTTAGTTGGTGATGTTGTCAACAACAAAACACAGGGCAAGTTTATCTGCTTGACTTTGGATTTTTGTTAACACTTGTTGAAAACTTTTTCTTCGTCGAAGCAAGAGACCAGGAGACGTTGGGGATCACGTTCAAACAAAGTTATTCTTTATTGAGGACTTCGCGTTGACGCGGCTGCAGTTCTTCCCAAATCAGTCTAACTAATGTAACTTTACATGGTTTCTTTATAGGCATTTCAGTGGTAACACTAGAACTGCCATGGCAGTCATTTTGACCGTTTTGAATTTTATATCTGCAATAACTTTGTTGAAAAAATAAATAAAATCCTGCTGGTACCTGACTTTTCCTAAAGGTGTCTGTATTTTCATCTAAAATGTTTTTCATATAAATTACACATAAGGCAAAAAAACAAATTAACATATTTACCTATTTCGGCCATAGACGGTCAGATTGACCGCACTGAATTTCGTAAACTATTCTTTATTATAGGCTTTGTAGGCTACTTCACTCACGTTCCGATATCGAGGGAAAAAAATCATCCTTCACATGCGCAAAAAGGTACGAATTGTAGGCTACTACTGACTATATAAACAGAGCAGTGGAATTTTTATATGTTAGGTTGACTATTTTATTATTATATTTTAATATGGCTATAATGAACAGGCTGCGATGTCAAGATTGCAATGCTGGAATATGGTGTGTGTATGTGTAAGGCGTGGACGCGATTGAACAGTGTAAACATGAAAACATAGGCTACTCTGTCATTTTGTTCAGGACATCTACGGATATTATTATTTATAGATGTATAATTAAACTTGTTTAAATGTACAGTTTGGTGTTGTTTTGTTTTTAAAAGATGTCCTAATACAATAAATGCATTAATCTCTCAATTGGGTATTTATCATTAAAGATATAGAGTTTGGAATCTAGCGGTCAAAATGACCGCTTGCGGCAGTTCTAGTAGTTATGGAATTCTGGCACTTCTAGTGTTAATGGATCTGTGGGCAGAATGTTTATACAGTTATTCATGACCTCTTGTTCCAGGTAGTTATGGAAATAAGGGAAATTTTTCAGTTCAGTTTCAGAAAAGTATACCTTGAATGTTTTATGTTCTGACCATAAAAAAATATATATATTTGAAAAGTCTGGGCAAGGCACAAGAGGTTGATTATTTTGTGACCTGAAGCAGATCAATTTAAACTCAGATGGAAAGCCTCAAAAGACAATTATTTTTTAGAAAACTGATTGTGAGTTGAGTTTAATTGAAATCTCAAAAGTGCATTCTTTCCTGAAAATTGATTTTATCCTCTGCTATTCAAGTACAAAGAGGTAAGGAAAATGCAATAGACATGATGCATGTGTGTAGTGTATGACAAATATAGATGAGAGCCTACTGTACCTTGATCAGCATGCTCTGATGGACTGGACCCAGGATCGATTCTTCCAATCATTGGGTCCTAGAAAAATGGTAAGAAGATTAAAGCTAGATATAGATTGAGATTCATAATGTTATTAGCAGTAAGAACATGTCTAATATATAAGTCTACACACAATCTGATGTGAATGAAGGTCATTCACATCATTTAGCTTTTTTTGGCTAATATTTTGGCTTATTTTATCTACCAATAAGAACGTAGTACTCTCAGCTCCATTTTATATTAAATCCATTTTAGATTTAAATGTATTCCACAGAAAATATGAAAGGATGCAGGATTACTAATGACTCACCTGTATTACCTGTCTACCACACTCCACTGTCACCAATTTATGGCATTTCTTATGAACCAGCAGTTTACAGTTTATGCACTTGTATCCCTGCCTGCCCAGGCCCCAGATACGATCTGTGCAGATGGCACAATGAGCACGCTGTACAGAACAGAAGGAACAGGAACATTAAACCATACTGAACACAAAAAGTCACGTGCATAATACTGAGACAAATTGTGTAACGTAATAGGTGCCAGAAATAACAAAAAGAGCATTTTTGTACCCTATTAAAGCGCTTGGCTTGAAACGCATGTCCACTGGCATAGTAAAGTTTCCTCCAGCGTCGAGCTCCACGACGGTAAATGGATTCTGAGTGCAACATTTGAGTCATTAATTAAATCTGCTATTAACCAGTTTATACTCCATCATTATAACCCAAAATACGTGTTTTCCAGCACTATGAAGTGCAAAAAAAACAAAAAAACATTATGACCTAAATGACCCTATTATAAGTAGATCACAAGATGCACATACTGTCTTCTCCAGGACAGGGCATGCCAGGCTTCTCAGGTATACACGGAAACACTGTGGAGAGAGAGAAAGAGACTGTGAAAAAAGCACTGACAAACAGCTCCAGTGACCTCTCTGTGACCTCTCCTCATCTGACAGTGGACTTTGGGGTCAAAAAACAGAGTTTGTCCAGGCCTTTGTGGAGAGTGGGTATTGACGGACAGTTGGTTGGGGCCTTTTTTTGAAAGCCCTTGGGGCCAGACATCTCCTCCTCAGCATGACTAATTAACTCACCCAGCAGGCAGAACAATCTATCTCTGTCAATCACTCCCTGAATCCTATCTTTCCTGTCCACTAATGATCCCATGACCTGTATGATGCCGTAGGGTGTTATAAATAAATAAATATATGTACCTAAGTCAGAACATCAAAATGTGGGGCTTAAAAGGATATGGGTGTTATGACTAACTGTGTCTGATGTAGGGGTGACCCCAAATAGTCGAAGATTCGATGCTTCGATTGGAGGAGCCTGATTCGACTACCGATCTCACGGTCGAATCTTCGCAGAGGTGTTATGAAAGGAGGATCATGCCACTTGCAATATGAGGGTGCTCAATGTCTGATTTCACATAGAACTACCGGTTTTCTGTCAATACGTTAATATTCAGCCTATTATGATAATGCTGTATATAAAAATGTGCAAAGAAATAAGCTTTTAATAAATATTTTTTAACGTGCGTGAATAAATCCAAACACCCCGCGTCCGCGTGACAGATTTAAGTTTCACTTTCAATCCGTAACCGACAGAGGAGCGTCTTGGCGGCAAGGATTTAAATCTTTAAAATAACAATGTCTGGGATAAGAAAATATAAAGTGTGGATGTACACCGTCAGAAAGTATATTCTCCAAGGCTGGATTTAGCATTAGGAAAACCATGATCGCACTTCTGCCGGCCAACGTTAACAAGTTTCACGTTAGAATGTATTTTATCCGCGCACAATTTGAAAAGACTCCAACGGACACAGACGGAGTGAAAGACTGGATTTGTTCTCTCGATCAGGTAGGGTACAAGTGATTTCAAAACTTTTCAGACGGTTCTAATTTGATTTTTGGATGCTGTGAGTGTGAACATTTTTAGCTAAAAAAACTTCCACTCCAATTTAGCATTTATTGTTGTTTCTGCAGTTAAAAAGACAAAGTTGAAAATTCTGGCTAGCCTAGGCTACTATCGTTATTTTAATAATTTCTTTATTTTTATTTTATTTATTGATCTGTCAGGGTTATCTAATCTAACTATTTGTGGCTTGTGTTTTGAATATGTTCCCCTGCACTTTAGGCACTTTGCACACATTTGCTCATCTTGTGACTTGATTCTGATTTATTTCGTTTTGTATTTTTATTTATTAGAAAGGTATATTCTGTTCTAATTTAATTTAGTAAATTAATTGTTTATTTTTTCGGTTTATCAATGTTGTGGTGTATAGAGCCTGCTCGCAGGTAGCCTAGGCCTAATTTAGCCGATTTAATTTGATTTGTATGTGAAATGCAAATCCTGTCTGTGGCCTTTCTGGAGTTATTTATGTTATTTCTTAGTTTTATCGATCCAAAATGTTTTTATACATTTTCTTCTATATCTTTGTGTGGTTTTCTGTACATCGCGGCTTTGAAATGTTAAAGCCCCGCCCCCAGACACATGATTCGACTATTAGTCGACTATAAGCAAGACATGACGATTCTGATTCGACTATGAAAATCCATAGTCGGGGACACCCCTAGTCTGATGTGACAAGTCTCAACAAGCTGAAAGCAAAAACCGCTGTGCAATGTGACACAATCACAGCTAATCAGAAGATTTTAGACCAATGAGATTTTAGACCAATGAGATTTGAGACTCGAGATTCGAGCGGTGAGCAAATGAGGTATCTACATATATATATATATATATCTATGGTTTGGATAGTTTTGTGAAGTGTGTTGATAGCTTAATGAACCATCTAATTTTAGTAGTTCTGTTGCTGGAGTTGAACTTTGGCAGAAATTGCAGCTTTGAAAAGCTAATTTTAAACATCCCAAAGCTTAGGCCGTTTCAGAATTTGTATTGCTTTTGTACTGTTGTTATCTTTAAGTCTGTGCATGACCGTGGACTCTGTGCATTCTTTTAGTATGGTGGATTTTGTACACAGTTTGTTTACACTGTAAAAAAAATCTAGAAATTACAGTATTACTGGCAGCTGCTTGCCAGTAACTTACTGTAGATTTAAATTTATGTTATTTACTGGCAACAGTTTGTTCAAAGTTAAATGAACATTAAACATTAACAAGTCTTTATCTTTACAGAATAAAACTAAAATAACAGCCTCATGCAAAGCATTCTGGGAACCAAAATCTGAAGGAAAAAAACAGAAAAAGGTTGATGAAGGTTTCTGGTTCCCAGAATGCTTTGCATTAGGTTGTTATTTTATAGTTTTATTCTGTAAAGACAAAGACTTGTTAATGTTTAATGTTCATTTAACTTTGAACAAACTGTTGCCAGTAAATAACATCAATTTAAATCTACAGTAAGTTACTGGCAAACAGCTGCATAACTACAGCAAATTTTTTACAGTGTAGATATAATGTGGTTACTTGGGAATGTTGTTTTTGCAACAGATCCTGACTGCATTGACAAATATTTTATTTTGTAAAATGTGCAGTCAGTACGCTCCCTATACACAGATACATGTGATTGTGTAATGTTATAAAATGTGATAAAACGCATTATCATGAATTCCAAAGATTTAATTAAACACTAAACCTCCATCATGAGAAACAGAATCCAGAAAAATTTAAATGGACAACAGAATTTGTTTGTTACACTATTTTTATTACTTCTAATTAGGGGTGGAACGGATCGCAGTTGATCCGTGATCCGTACGGACCAGGCCACATGGTTCGGCATGCAAGTGATTCGCGGATTAACTGCTAAATTTAACCATCATAGAGTGAAAGCTTATAATTTGTCTTGCAAATTTACACATACAAACAATTTTAAATTTGGAAGAAGAGGCGAATATTGGGGCTCGCAGAGAGAGAGAGAGAGAGAGAGAGAGAGAGAGAGAGAGAGAGAGAGAGAGAGAGAGAGAGAGAGAGAGAGAGAGAGAGAGAGAGACGCGTTTCAGATAGAGCTCGAACAACGAATTGATTCCTCTTTCGCGTTTCCTTGGCCTTGAACGGACACATAAACAAAATGTCAAAATACCCGTCTACATGCCTGTCTCGGCAAGTATTCTTTTGTTTATGTCACAAGTAAACAGTTGAGAAAGAAACCGGATGTTTGTCAGTTTATTCAGTCCGTGCATTTGCTCTTAAGTGACAGCACACACCTAATATTCCTACTGTTGTCGGTGTCATTAATATTAATAAAACAACAAGATACAGCTTTAACAAAGAGGAAACTATATTTAATTTCTACAGTGAACAAAGAGTGTTATTTTACATTTAGGTTTAATTATTAATTTCTGTACCTGAATACTACTGTTAAGGTGATGATACACAGGGCAACTTTTTGAGCAATGTTGCTGGGCAATGTTGCCATCAACGGGCAACCAGATGAGACACAAGGCCCACGACCGATACAAATTATCCAGATAGAAATGTATTGCCCATTTTCAATGGGAAAGTGCCCAAGCAACAATCGCTTGGCAAGATTTCCCAGCAACATTGCTCAAAAAGTATATCCCCTGTGTATCATCACCTTTAGACTTTGTAACTTTGTTATTTCGTATTCATCTCTGCTTGTAATTTATGTATTTGTTCTTATTTTATTACTGACTGTTCACTTGTTTTAATAATAATAAATAATAATTTGTTACATTTATATTGCACTTTTCTGGGTACTCAAAGAGCTTTACATGGAAGGGGGAATCTCCTCAACCACCACCAATGTGCAGCATCCACCTGGATGATGCAACGGCAGCCATACTGCGCCAGAACACCCACCACACACCAGCTTATTGGTAAAGAGGAGACAGAGGGATGAAGCCAATCAGTATATGGGGATGATTAGGAGGCCATGATGAATAGAGGCCAATGGGCAAATTTGGCAATGAATTTTTAATGACCACAGAGAGTCAGGACCTCGGTTTAACGTCTCATCCGAAGGACGGTGCTTTTTGACAGTATAGTGTCCCCGTTACTATACTGGGGAGTTAGGACCCACACAGACCACAGGGTGAGCTTCCCCTGCTGGCCTAAACTAACACCTCTTCCAGCAGCAACCTAGTTTTCCCAGGAGGTCTCCCATCCAGGTACTAACCAGGCTCAACCCTGCTTAGGGTCTTGGGCTACATCAGTGGTTCTCAATTCCAGTCATCGGGACCCGCTGCTCTGCACATTTTGTATGTCTCCCTTATTTAACACACATGAACCAGATCATCAGCTCATTAGGAGAGACTCCATGAACTGAACTGAGTGTGTCAGATAAGAGAGACATACAAAATGTGCAGAGCAGTGGGTCACGAGGACTTTAAAATGAGAACCACTGGGCTACATGGTGATACGGCTGCATTATTTTAAATAATGTGTTAGGCTAGTAGTTTTTGATGTAGTATCGAAGAACTTCAAATGAGCTTTAAGTAATAAATGAAAATCAAAGCATACCGTGAATAATGAGCTCTGAGTCTTTGTTGAGTTCATAGAGACGTAAGGCCTCCTCCAGCTCCAGCTGAGAAGAAACGGTGCACGGATCCCCTGCAATGACAAGCACAGTGAACACTCACTGGAAAACTCTTTACCAAAGACATCAGCATAAGCAGCATGAGCATACCTGACACAGCAAAAGAGGAACAGAGAGAGTGAGGGAAAATTAAAGCAGGAAACAAACGAGTCCCTGTTAGCATGCTATGATTATAACAATGTTTGCAGAGCATAAAGCAAAAATCTATTCGTTTTTCACCATGAACTAGTAACAGGGCCTGTGGCGTTGTCCGAAGTTGACATCAATCCTGTTTGTCATCTAAAGAGCAGCCTGTGGCACAGACTGTCTCGGCTTGCGTAGACACACGGCCCTCAGTCAGACATCACAGCAGAGGCAATGAGTGACGCTGGGCATCAGTGCCAAGCCTTGTGCAGACAGAAGGGATTAACTCTTCACCATGATGGCCCTCTCAGATCAGCTATGCTAATGAGCAGTGTGACTCTGGGCTCAGCGTGGAATGGTGAAGATTTTGGTATTTAAATGAACGTTCTTCCATCTCCATTTCCCATCTCGCATGACTAATGCAGCAGTTAATCATCACACACAGTCAATCTTTCCAGCATAAAACCTGCTCCCTGCTGTGCGCTGCATTCAGATTCACTTTATCCTCATGTAAAATCCATCCATTTTATTTCTGCCAGTGGAGTCTAGGGTAATTTTGAGACACTAATGCAATCTGCCAAAAGTGGGATCACTTGTAATATATAAAGTGCTGGTGCAAATTATCTAGGAATTTCAGCAGAATGGCAGGGGGGAGCTTGTTGCTACGGTGACAGTTAGAGGAACAGAATGAGATTTACACCTGGTATTATCATCTGTATCAGGGGATTTGATCACAAGCAGACATCAATAAACACAGGTTTAGTCCTAGACATTTTGTGATTACTCAAACCACTAAAGCTGCATTCATTTGATCAAAAATAGTTAAAAATAACACGTCCTGAAAAAAATACAGAAAAAAGTGATATTGTAAAATTTTGAACTATTAAAAACTTTCCTATTTTAAAATATTTTAAGACCCTCTTCATCAATCCATTTCATGCTGAAGAGCTGGTCATTGTCCATGGAGTCAACATGATTTATCAAAAAAGAAGAAGCAAATTACGTGCGTTTCCATCAAGTTGCTCGAACGGATGATGGTGGTATTGGTAACCTAGTAACCTACAGTAAATAAAACACCATCAGCGGAAACAGCCGGTTAGTCACATGGGTTTAATGTTCACTACGTCAGAATTTATTTGGCAAATTATTTCCATCTCCGATTATTTGCATTAACTCTTTTTCACACAAGTCAAAAACCACCTCAAGCGAGCATAAGAACTTTCTTGCAAAGGGATTTTTTTTCACAGAAATTTGGAGTTTCCATCACTCGTTTCTGATGTGATACTTCAAAATGTGCATTATAAAAACAGGGTGATGGAAACATAGCTAGTGAGTGTGTCTAAATGTGCAACATTAAGCAACAAATAACTATAAAAAAACAGCTCCTTCTACAAACCCCAAAACTTAAAAAAAACAAAACAATTTTTTTAACATTGAGTGAAATAAAGGTAATGGGTTGAATTAAATTAATTATTATTTATTTAAAACTCAATGTAAATGCACTGATTGGTTTAGCAAGTCTTTTGTTTAGTCATGAAATAAAAGAGCCTCAATGAAATCTGATCACAAGAGGTCACAGGGGAGGCATGTTAATACCTGGTGTAAATGCAATCTGTCACGGCTGACTGCTTGTGATCGGATCACCTGGGACAGAAGTTAATACCAGCTGTAAATAGGGCCAGAGAGACAAACACAAATGAAATGGCAAACCTTCTTCATCAATCCATTTCATGGTGAAGAGCTGGTCATTGTCCATGGAGCACATGTCCCGCACCTCACTGCAAAGCCCCTCATAGGAGATGGAGGGCTCGAAATGTGTGATCATGATGTCCCTAAAACAGAAAAAGGTGACATTAATTCATGTAATAGAATTGTAGAGTGTACTAGTTTTTTCAGCCATTTTGCAACAATTCATAAACACAAACTAAATACTGTAATTGTGCTACAAACAGACTATAAGCAGACTGCATGAAGAGAGAACAGGAATCATTTCGCTTAGTTACAAAGCAGTCTTATGTAAAATGGTTAACACAAACATATTTACACATTCCCTGAAAAAAAACAAAAAACTAATACACTTGTGTCTTCAGTGGCTCGGATGCTGGAAGTAAATGGACAACAACTGAACTTTTAAATTTAAGTTTTTTATCAGGTAGCATCCTTGTGCTACCACTAGCTGCTCTAGTGAGGAGATTAACATGGTGGACTGTGTGCTGCTCACTTAGGGGAGAATCGAAGCTAATAAGCAGTACCTAACCCACCGTGACGTCACACTGGGTTGTAGACATGAACAAAACAAAAAGGGAGTGGGATGATTTTACCATTATAGAGTGGTTGCGTACACACTGCAGACACAAAATTATGCTCAAAAATCCCTTTAAAACTGATCATAAATTTGGGAAGTCGTTCTGTATCCTTAAGTCTGGTAATTATAAAAATCTAAATGCATTCAAAATGCTAGCATTTTTCTTTTTTTTAAAGACCAAAAGATGAATACTGTGCAGCAGGAGTATGATACAGTGAGTTTGTGGGAAGCTGTGTGTTGAATTACTAGCACATTCCCATAGTAGGAGGCACCTAGCAGCTTATTTCCCTTTGTTTTCTACTATGTTCACACTGTTTTGGTTAATTATTCACAGCAGGGGAGTCCTTCCTGTCTACGAGCCAGCGCGCTGACCCACACATGCCACAGAGACTACACACACATTATGACGAAGGAAATCGCAAGGCTGATTTGATCTGATCTAGGACCATTATGATGAAGCTACTGTAAGATAGTTAAAGGGCAGCTCAGTGCTTCCTGTGAGTGTGATGCATATCTCTGACATAATGAAAGCTCTGTGTCAGTGAACTGTGCTTTAGTTAATATTTACAGAGAGATAAACTACCTCTTACTGTTGCCTCTTGCAAATGATATACAATTATTTTGGCACATAATTGACAATTGAGGAAGACGGATCTGTACACTGATAGCATCACTGATAGGTGGTGAAGCCACATTACTTCATAGGGCAAACATGGATCAGCTTAGGGCTGGGTGATAAAACGAAAACGATAACGATATATATCGCGATAGACACGTAATCAATATCAATAAAAAATGCGTTCGATAAAACATTCGATAATTTTTTTTTCTTCGTTGGAAGAAACCAGAGGTTGCGAAGCAAGTTTGGTTGCATGAACAAAGGCACTCACTCTCTGGTAACCTAGCAACGTAGGGGGTGACACGCTAACAGCCAGTCATGTAACAGTATGGTTGCGCCATATTGTTGTCTCGTGTTGGATTCTTCAGTAACAACCGGCGTGGAGTGATAAGTGGAAAATGAGTGCCGCAGCGATTGTTGATAAAACAGGAAAAGTCAGCTCGCCAGTATGGCAGTTTTTTGGATTTTATAAGTCTGACCGTAGTCAGACCAATGTCGTCTGCAAATTATGCAAGACCGAAGTCGGTTTCTCTATGTTTATATTTAACACTTTGCACTATTTTATTACACTTTATTAAGCATTTCTTACATATTCTTTAATTTTGTACCTTAATGTTAAGAGATAATTGTTAAGTGTTCATTGTGATTTTAGACTTATGTTTATATTTTAATTATGAGTGTTTTCCATGGTTGTGTTGACATTTCTGCCTTTATAACTGAGGGGATTATAATCAGAGGAAGGTTAAGTTTAAAATTTTTTTTTTTTTAATGTAATATATTTGTCTCCTGGTCCTTATTTTAAATAGGTCATAAAAAATATAAATAATTATCGATATTGACCGATATGAAACACTTGTATCGTGATACAGTTTTCAGCCATATCGCCCAGCTCACACTCCCTTTACAACAGCATACTGAACACACACTCATTCCTGCTGTCAAATAGCCTACGACTTACAAGAACCTAAACACAATTTGCTGCAAATAAATTTAAACAAGTAAACAAGCTCACAGATACTAAAATGAAGAGGAAAAATACACAAGGAAATAAGACCAAACAGAAGGTGCATTACAGGGATTGTTCACCCAAAAATGTAACAAAAATGTCATAATTTACTGTCGTTCCAAACATGTATGACTATCTTTCTTCTGTGGAAAGAAAGAAAGAAAGAAAGAAAGAAAGAAAGAAAGAAAGAAAGAAAGAAAGAAAGTGAAGAAAATATTTTGAGAAATGTCTCAGTTTTGTGTGTGTGTGTGTGTGTGTTTTATTGGTCACGAAAAATGTTTAGTTACCAACATTCAGCAAAATATCTTCTGTTTGTGCTATTTGCTGCAACTATATCTGCGAGCAACCTTCTGACGAATTGTGATAAATTAAAATATTAATCTCGACTATATTGGTTGTAAACTAGATTATGTAAAATAAACCATTCAAGTTGACATTCTGTTTATTTGTGCTTAAATAATTAAAAAATAATTTTTGAACAAAATAATTATTAATTTAACCATCATCGTGCAGCCCTACTGCAGAAGAAAGAAAGTCATACAGGAACGGCCTAAGGACGATCAAATAATTAAAATATATATTTTTGGGGTAAAGTATATAAAGTCAGATGACCATGAGCTAAGCAGGACTCTTATATGATGCCCAAATGCACAAAGTAACATATTTACTGTATTCAAGATCCATTAAAAATTTGTTTTCAGATTAGAGTTGCAATATAGGTCAAATCTTCTAAAAGACTTGGTTATTACAGTCATACAATACATCACAGAAAAAAACATGGATGACTGCCAGAAAGAGAGCAATAAGTGGATCAAAGACAGAAGATAGGGCAGAGAAAGAGGAGGAGGATGATAAAACCTGTGAATTTCATCTTTACCAGGCTTCAGGGTTTTTTTTAACAGAACATAAAAGGTGCAGAGAGTAACATGTCCTTCACTCTATTCAAGACTGTGCTGCATTCAGGCAGAAACCTGCCATTAAGGCCTCCACACACCAAAACAAACACCCTCTGATTGGGTCTATCATGGCCACAATAGTAGTTTTGGGGATTGAAACTGGTTCAAAGATTGGCTAAAATGACCTGCTGAATAACAATAGAAACCAGAGGGAACACACATGAAGGGACAAATGGTGGGTTTCAAAATCATCCACACCCAGGAATTATGTGCTACTATTTTTGTACAGTATAGGCCATCAATTAATGCTGTCTCCATAGAGCTTTTCTTAAAAACCAAAATGAAATCAGAAACTGAGCTTTCAAAAACAAAGGATCGTACCATGGGATGATTGGTTTCTTTGAAGATTTTCACATACCTGAGGCCAGTTCATAGAGACTAATGACGGTGGACCTCTCAGTTCCATACAATGATGATAATAATAACTATTATCAACAAATTCAGCTGGAACAGAAACCGATTGAATCATCATGACAGCTGCACACACACAATAGCTCTCTTGGGGAATGTGAATAGGAATCAGTCTCCAACAGGTCTGGCAAAAGATACTTGCTGTACAAGTTTTTCAAGTGCATGACAAGCGCATGCGTCATCATGAATGGAACACAGCTCTGACTGAAAATCATTCATACAATGAGCTTATTTATTCACATAAAAGTAAAATATTTCAATAGCAACCCAAGAATTTTTTTCCCTAAACAGCAAGAGGAATAACTAACATTTACATGTTGTTTTACCTCCCATTTTACTAACAATTCACTGTTCTCGCTTAGAAAATTGCTTAAACCATTATTCAATGAATAATGTGATGATCTACATTTTATGTTCATGACACATAATACACTCTTTGTATATATAGTTTAATTTTAACTTTTAATTTTATCATAATATCTATGACTATACCTTTACCTCCCTTATACCCTACCGTCATATAGAACCACCTAAATGTGACAGATCGCAAATGTTTTAAAAAGGGACATATCCAGCTCCATGACAGGGGCAGCTCTCAAATGTAAACAACACTTCATAAGCCATCATTAGATTAGCTGACAAACAGTACAAAAACATATAATCACTTTTTTGTATACTATTATGAGATAAAGAAATGACTACACAGCTGTTTTATTGGAGTCGGAACTTCTATATTGAAACTTCATCAAGAGTTTTGTTTTGGGCTTAGCTAATACTACCAGCTAAGTTAGCTGGCTAATCATTTATTTGTGTATATCCCGAAACTGCACTATTAAGAGGTCAATTTAAGAGTATAAGTCTATCGAAACATCTAAAAAGACAGCACAGAGTCTCACTGTCTACTTACCCTCTGTAGTAGGCCTTTACCCGGACCTGGTGCGGGTTTTCTCCGGGGTGGGACATTGTGCTGTCCCGCAGCGTAGGCATTATGAGCTCTCCTTACTCCGGCTAGCGAGCTAACTTAGCTAACGAGGCTAGCCCGCTGTCGTGACGAGAAAAAACAACCCGAGTTAGAAAAATGGACTTATTACTTGGACCAAAATAGTGTTGACCCCAGTGGTACAATCGGCCTGTCTGAAATATAACTAGTAAAGTTCTGACAAAAATTAGTCTGACTACTAGAACTTCTGGGTCTGACGGGAAAACACTCCCTTCTCTCGCGCAGCGCGCAGGCCTCGAGACGGAATGATCCAAACAGTGGAATGTGGAGGGGAGATGATGGGGATTTCCAACAAACACATTACACGTTATTAGCGACTGTTAGTATCAGAAATATTGTTTGTCTAGATCGTTTAGAGAATGTGCAAATATTGAACATCTGCGATATAATTCATGTTTTAGTATTGTGTGGTAATATGTTTAATGGGATCGGTCGGTTGGATGGGAGCGTCTGGTAGCATTCCGATTATACCACACAAAGTTCGAAGAGGGAGGAGAAGACGAGCATCCAAGGAAGTTAGCAGCATCCTTTTGCATGTCTAGAAATGAGTAGGGATGGGATTCATGAAGAATTTATAGATTCTGTCTGGTTCCGATTCCTTTGAACTATTTATTTACTACTTTGAGATATAAATATTTGGAAAATAAGAAATGCAATTTTCTATTTCAGATTTCAATAAATCAACATATAACAAATATAGTATAATATAACAAATAAGAAAAGGTAATACAAGTATTTTAATAATAATAATAATGCTTTTAAAATTATCACTGCATACTTTTTAGTTGCGGGATAAGAGACGTCCTTTAAATTGTAGGCTATAGCCTACATCATTAACTGTAGGCAAACAGTTCTTGGTTCATTTCAAGTCAGACATGAAGAGAGTAGTAATAAGTCAGAATAATTCACCAACTCTTCCAACTGATTAACTAAAAGAACCTGCTGAAGTGCTGATAATTTGTTCAGGATTCAGACTACCGACGGTCGCTGTTTTTGATACACAAATACAACCAGCTCATTCGTTAGGTAATCGATTATTTGTGTGCTACAAGGATCATTTTGTGAGTGATAGGCCTACGCTACGCCGTTACAATTTACGGTGTAGTAATACGCATTCTAGTGGCAAAACCACTGCCATTACAGTGCCACGAGGCTTCTGGTGTCCATTACTGGAGATTCCCTCTCTTGATGCATGAGTTTGTGTGCTGTAAATAGTCTACTCACATCATTTTGACAATATTATCTAATGAAAGCTTATAAGCTGAGAGGTTAAAAAACTATTTACACATTTGCATATATTTTTAAAAAATATGTTTGCAGATTGGAACTTACGTGCTGATGAAACGGATTCACCTCCTATGAAATTTAGTAGGGCTGGGAGAAAAAATCGATTCACCTAGGTATTGCGATTTTTTTTAATCGATTTTAAAATCGATTTTTTTATTACAAAATCGATATTAATTCAAATTAAATTGCTTGAAAGTATGGAAGGCCAAAAGGGCCAAAACGTGTGAAACTGTCGTGTTAACGCGTGTTCACACGACAGTTTCACACGTTTTGGCCCTTTTGGCCTTCCATATGAAAGCGACGTGAGACTGAATGCATTGAAAAGCCCTCGCGCTACTCATATGCTGAGAGAGAGATGAGACACTAGAAATGCATGATTCATCTTTAAAAGACTGTGATCTCGATTCAAACACCCACGTGATCTTCTTCCATTACGTCTGTCTATTAAACCTTTGACAAAATCATATCGCAACATTCAAATCTGTGTTGGCGCTGCCGCTGACCCAAAGAGAGTAACAGTCATGAAACAGCAGTCTTTTCAACCTCATACTAGTATCATTATTTCTTTGATACAATAGTTCAAATTATCATAGAAGTACTGGGATAAAAGTTTAAAGTTTAAATATAAACACTCCGATAGCGATCAAAAAAGAGTAAATCAGCTTTAGATAGAAACGTGGAGCTTAAAGTGTAACTAAACCCTAAACCAACTTTTTTTAGTTAATGATCTGTAAGAATGGGGCTTTATTAGTGCTGTTCATTGATTCGAGTAACTTTTTTGACATTTGGGTATAAAGTGTTTTAATTCTACAATATATGGTGTAAAAACGTCTGAGTGCTGCCCTCTTCAGGTTGAACGGTGGCTACTGCAGTTGAATTTTCCTACTACTCCTATTGGATGTTTGCGGTGGTAAGTAAAGCATTTATCGTTTACATTGTTTACATCGTGTACAATTGAGTTTAACATTTTTTTATTTGTTATTGAATCATTTATTAAAGAGAATGTTGTATGATGCATCTGAAATAAGTCATTTAATTGTTTCACTAATTAAACAAAGTTTAAAACATGTAAACTTACCATTAAACAAATGCCTGCACGCCTCTGGTGCTTTCTTTCCCTTAAATTGCTTATAAAAGTTGTAGCATAGGATAGGTTATAAAAAAAAAATGCATTTTCAAGCTATACAGCACCAGTAGCTCATTTTTGATAGGCTAGATACTGTAATTTAAATGAAAGTAAAACACATTTATAAATGTTTACAAAGGCAAACTGGTAGAATTCACATAAAGAGCCATCATGAATTACTTTTTTATGAATGAACTCATTAACCAAAATATTTGCAGACAGTGCAACTCTCAGTATAAACGTTAGGCTATTATGGGCCAGACTAAAACACTGCATTGGGAAGTCAAACAATTTTCACTAGGCCCACATGCAAAAGTAGCCTATAGCCTATTTTAGCAGATTTAAAAAAATATATTGAATTAAAAAAACATATTTACTAAAACACTTTAAAACTTTAATTTGTTAACATTAGTTAACTACATTAGACATTGCATTTGAAAGTTCAACATTAATACATTTTCAGATCAAAAGTTGTATCTGTTAACATCAGTTTATGAAACTTTTTAATTACCTGTTAATAAATGCTGTAAAAATATATTGCTCATTGTTTGTTCATGTTAGTTAATGCAGTATATAATGTCAACAATTGAGAACTTATTGTAAACTGTTACCAAAATGGTAATAAAAATGTAATATCATTAGGCTACAATATTTATAGGCCCTGATAACACATAGGGCCAATGATGAGAAAGTCATGGTGAGAGCAGCGCTGCACGAAGTCCTCCTACACAGCAAGTGGTGCTGCTGGCTCAGAAATGTCTCAGCCTCTGTAGCGTTTTGTTTTTATCTCCATCTTAAGCTGTCGCATCAGAACATGGGCCGTGACAGAGCACAGCAGCGCGCGCTCACGTCTCATATCCATCTCTGGCAGGTAACACTCATCAACTCATGCGCCTTCAACATTGCATGGGATGGGAGAAACGCGTCATGATCGGCATGATTCCCAAAAATGGAGACGTAGTGTCTTAATAATAAAAACATTTCCTGAATGATTCCCGTCAAATCGTTTGTTAAAACAAATCTCAATCTCCCACAGGGCTGGTAAGGTGGGCGTTTCTCCGTGTCACTGGAAGCAGCAGTTAGAAGCAGTTATGACAGATAGATAGGTAGGCTAGCCTAAAACATTCGGCCTGTCGAAATAATCTACACCGCATTTCGTAAGCGACACCAGTCTGTTTTTCGGATGGTTGTGATAAACAGGTGATTCCCTAAAGTTAAAATGCTGTGTAGGCTACTGTAAAATTGTTTAGCCTAGATTTAATAACGCATAACACGCGAGTTGTTTAAGTTGAGTCAAATTCTTTGCATGTCCTCGTATGGAAGCGACGAATAAAACAAGCAAAAAATAGATGTTATTTCATTTTACTGCAAAAACTCCCTGTTAAATTATTCCGACGCTTCTCCTTATTAAATTATTTTACTTGTTATGCGCGTCTTATATTTAATGTTAGACTATCTTAATATCATAATATATAAATATTATAATATAATAATATAATGCATAATATATCAAAATATTATCATAAACTTTATAACCTACCTTTGTATTTAAGCGGATTATGTCATATATTCACAAGTGGACTAGTGAAATAAGAATTTCACGACACCGAGACAACTCTTGGCTTTTATATGGTTTGGTAAAGCTAATAGCCTATTTATAGTTTAGTTATTTAAAATTCGTTAATCTGCACTGTAAAATGCTTGTAGTTCGTTGTAAAAAAAAAAAAAGAAGAAGTTTGCATTATTATTATTATTATTTTTATTATTACTGATTATGGTAGTAGGCTACAGAAGGAGTCTGAATCAATTTATTGACTGATCTTTTGGGATTAAAAAGGTTTAGAATGTCTGTGAAATAGGCAATTATTTATCGTCTACGTCATGAATCATGACATATTCTGTAGTTTGTCTGGATACAAAATACAGGGTAGAATATACTGTTAATATTAAACACTATAGACAACAATTCAAGGCTCGAAAGACGTTTACAGCAAACAGTGAGAGAGCGCGTGCACAATATAGCACAGATTCACCTTTTCATTGTTTTCTTAATGTAGCCTAATAATAATTTCCCAGAAAACTATTGTAACAGTCTGACAATGACCGTACGGTACAGATAGCCTACTCTAATCTGACAGAGAAAAGAAATTAAACAGTTTTAATTTTAAAAACTAAAAGTGCAGGTCCAGAAAAGAAGCGACATTTGCTTGTAGAAATCGACCAATCAACATGTTGCATTTGCAAACGTCATATTTTTAACAAAATATACATTCCTATTTTGTTCAATTAAAATAGTCTTTTATTCAGTGTATTGTTGATATAAACTCCCATTTTGTTAAATGCAGATTTAAACCTTCAAATAATTTATGCAAATTTTCCTAATATAGTTTTATAAATTAAACTAAGATGTAAATGTATCAAATAATAAATAAAAGAAAAACGTTTTCAAAAATATTATAAAATAAAAATGAATTTATGAAGTTGTATGAATTACTATACAGCTAAATTATTTTCATTTAAAGAATTGTTTATTTTAATTATAGCTACTTTTTAATGACATTTTAAGAATTTGCTAAACTTGTACATTTACAAATGTCTTATGTGTAATAAATGTGAGGCGTGCTATAACTCTAAAAGGCCATGTTTGTGCAAGTACTCATCATGATATATTGTTGTTGATCAAAGTGTGTTCATCACTGTAATTTCCAGAATGTTTATTGGTTTATGATTGTTTGGATTGGGAATTCTTTGAGCTATAAAGTAACGTTGGTGAATGCATTTGTTTTTTTGTTTTGTTTTTTAAGAATGGCTTGTTTTCAGTGGTCATGATTATGATCTGGCTTTAACATTTGATGATATGAGATGTTGGCCTAAATTAAAGAAAACATAACACTAGAATTCACTTGAGTCATACAGTACAATCAGCATTGATCAGCTATGACATTATTATCTTGGAAAAAATGTAACAGCTTTTGTCGTTATAGTGTGTTCTCGGCTCTGTAACCATCTGTGTTTTTGGTCTTTTGGTAATTTTTGTCTGGTTTTATAAGCCAACGAACGTTGCCTACTTATGAGTTATTTGCTTGAAGCAATTATATACAGCATAGGCTACATTTTACAATATATTTATTTTTCATGTCATGTTTTATACTGGGCTTTATGTCGGAAAAGCTACAGTCTATATCACCTTAAGAGCTTTAATGTGAATTCTGCCTTTATTATAAATACTAATTACTGTTATGTAATTACTTTTTTACCCTATGAAGTTTATTTTCTTTAATTTGATTTTTCTTTATAATTTTTAATAAGATTTAGATTTATATTTTTTACACTTTCTAAAAAAAAAAAGTAAAAAAAAAGCAGTATTGTCACGAACTGCTCCGAGACAAGAAGGTTGAGGATCCAAATGCAGTATTTATTGAACAGGGTAATCCAAAGACGTAATCCAAAGTACAGGCAAGGTCAAACACAGGCAGGCAGTCCATACATACAAACAAACACAACAAGGCAGGGAACATGGGCAAAAGAGTAATCCACAGAACAGGAAAGAAATCCGAAACCAGGGAGAATGCTCAGAATTGCAGTGTAACACTAAACAAGACTTCACAGATAATGAATGAGAAAACGAGGCTTATGGGGTGAGCTAAACAAGATAATGAGACACAGGTGAATGTGATAATGGATGAAGAGTCCGGGCAGTGAGTTATGGGAAATGTAGTTTGTGAGGGAATGACAATAGTCTGATGTGGAGTGCCCTCTGGTGGCTCTCAAGGGCACTCCAGCAGTTGACCGTTACAAGTATATACAAAAAGCATTTTAGAGGATTTCGGGATTTTTTTTTTTTAAATGCTAATGTTGGTTTCTTTTTAGTAACTCTTTGCCAAAAGAGACTTAATTTCAGCAATGTTTGTAAACATTTATCTTTAGTTATATACTGAAAAAACATGACAGGATAAATTGTTTAAAATATATTTTTCTCAAATTTGCTAATGCAATATATTGTAATTACATGTTTTTAAATTAAATCAACCTCAATCAATTAAATCCAGCAAACCATGCAGTTAAAAAACAGAAGTGGATTACAGAATACAGGATACTCTCTCAATTTTTTCAATATTTTATGTTTTTGTCATTTTTCAGTTGGCTAACAAATCACTCTGATGGGTGACACAGATAAACAGAGTCAGGAAGAGATGGAGGGGGACGGCTGTGTAACAGTAGCCTCCAGCAGTGCCGCACCAGTGAGCTCTACACCCAGATCCAACACTCCCACGGGCACCCAGCCCAACTCCATTCCTCTGGGAAACATCTCTTCAGACAGGCAGGCGGTCCAGGTAAGTCCCCACTGGTATCATCCAGCAGCATATTGAACAAATGATATCACACAATGCAAATGTATCTTAAAAGAATAGCAACAGCCTTTAAATGTAGTCAAATTCTGAACATTGCTTTGAGGCTGACCTTATCTTCAGCTGCTTACTCTTTGTTGTGGTTGCGAGTAAAACACTTTAGCAATAGATGATTCCCTCCAGTGCCGTGTGAAGCTTATGATGTGGTGTTTTGCTAGGTAATCCAGCAGACGTTACACAGACCACAGAGCATGACAGCTCAATACCTGCAACAGATGTATGCTGCCCAACAACAACATATCCTACTACAGACAGCTGCACTACAACAGCAGCATCAACAAATCCTGACCACTACAGAGCAGGTATGAGAATATATAGTACAATATAATATAATTAATATATTGGAGATTAAGAATTTGTTCCTGCTACTTCTAATCAGGCTGCACAGACTAATGGCAGGCAGCCCAACTCCTCCCCTACATCATCCAATGGGAATGGAACTCAGCTTGCTAGTGTGTCTCAAACATCAGTAAGTGCTTTTGTTCTTTAGCATAGAAACTTTATTTTAGCTTCTTCACAGAGCCACTTTTGTTTTGGTCATTTGATTTAGGGAAAATATTAAATAAATCTTTTTAAAAAGATCAGAAAACACTGTTTTTATCCAAACATTTAAGCTTTTGATTGAAGATGAATCATACAGGAAAACACTTCCCTCCCTCTAGATCACCATGCCAACCTCTCTTGTAACTCAGCCAATAGGTCGCATCCAGGTCACTAGCTCCAATAGCACAGGGGGGGCCATTTCCCAGCAGGCTATGCTTCTAGGAAACAGCTCTCCCACAGGTAGCCAGGCCCAAATGTATCTGCGCACTCAGATGGTAAGCAGCTATTCACTAAAAGCATTGTGTTCTTCGAGTTCATTTGTGTTTGCAAGTTTCCACTGACTTGACTTGATTCAGCTTCTTCTTCTTTCTTCCCATTGCTGTGTCATTGTTTGTAAATCTGTAGTTGATTCTTACTCCTGCTGCCACTGTAGCTGCCGTTCAACCTGATCTGACTGTTGTGAGTTCAATGTCCTCTCATTCAGCATCATCACAGGTGAGACAGAGTATAATGAAAAGGATTCAATTATATTTTACACACTTCAGAATTCTTTCAAATAGATTGTTGTAATTAATTAATAATCAATGTAATTCACTTATATCTATATAATAAATGGGATGTAATGATGATGAATGGGAGATTTTTTTTAATGAATAATTTAACTGAACAAATTTGTTATCCTGTTTATTGTATCAGTACTAAGTCATGGACACAAAGAATGTCCCACTGTGTTGCAATAAAATGATCAAAGATGCTCCATATTCATTCAATGTATTGTCTTCTGCCAGGTTCAAAGCTTGGCTCTCCGCACGCATCTCCCTGGAGCTCTTGCTACTCCCCAGAACTTCCAGATCAAGTCTTCTCTTCAAGGTCAGACGCTGGTGTGTCCCCCTCCCAAGATGTCCATTTTCCCACTGAAGTCCACACAGCTGTCCCAGAACCTGGTAGAAGCTTCTAGAAGTGAGTCCATATTGACCGATGTCACTCAGCCACCATCAGCCCAACCACACATTCCTCCTTGTAAGTTACAAGATCACATTTCCATCTCCATTATTTTCATTGTTTTTAATGCAGAATAATGTAAATGTAGCAAATATTGGCTTCTGAAGAAAGCAAAATCATTTTAATTGCAAAAGATCTAAAATAATTTCATGTTGTTCAAGATTTATGGTTCTCAACCTGGGGACTGGGACCATCAGGGAGCCTCAACAAACTTCCAAGGGGGGCACAAGATGGCTTAAAATTATTCAAATTAAGATGAAACACAATTTAAAATATTCTTTAAAAATATCCATTATTATTTATGAAACAGCAGTCCCAAAGTTTTGAAAAAGCTAGATATTTCTAGACCTGGAAATTTATATAACAAATATATATTTTTTCTAGTTATGCCAAGATATTTTATTGGTTGGAAATAATGAGAAATTGCTATTTGTGAGTAAAATATAATTTAAAAACCATGGACAGCTGGAAAATCATACAAATTGTGGTGTGAACACTAAAGAGCATTCAATTAATTAAACCTTTTGAGTTATGGGATTTAATTATAATTATTTATAGTTATTTTATTTAATTAGTTTTACATTGCCACTTCTAGTTTCTGTAAATAAAAATGGTCAAAAAGTCAAAAAGGTTGAGATCCACTTCTATAACCTATTTTTTTCTTTTCAAACATCTTAGAACTGTTCTGAATGCTTTGTGTTTGCTTGTAATGACTGTCTCTACCGCAGCAACGTTCACACCAGTCCAGTCTCATACGCTGGTCAGACACCAGCTGCACTGCCCTGCCAGCCAGAGGGTGACGCCACACCAGCTCATCATCCAGCAGAGCTCCTCCGCTCACAGGCAGGTCCAGCCCATTGCACTGCGTGTCACACCGCAGGACAGCTCTCCTCCACCCCTTGCCCCGCAGACCCGTACCACTCCCACTACAGCCACTGTCCAATCACAACACACAGAGTTCCTCTCAGTGCCCTCCTCTGCGAATCAACCAGCCAATCAGTCGGCAGTTGTGTCTATGTCCACAGTTCCTCCTGCAGCGCTCCCTGACCCTCCACCCCTTCATCTGGGCCCAGTGCTAGAGCCGGTCTCCCAGCATTCACCTCTGGCCTGCCCCCCTCCTCTCACCATGGGTCTGCCTAGGCTGGTCCAGCCGCAGAGACTCTCTCTACGCTCAGTTCAGACCGCAGCTGTCCAGTCTGACCACATGGTGTCTGAAGAGGAGCACCCAGCCGCTGAAACTGTAGTTCAGCTGCCTTTTCAGAATTTACCTCCACCACAGACAGTGGCAGTGGACTTAAAGATGCAACCTGCTACACAAACAGAAGCTCCCTCGGTTAGTCTTGTTTGATTTATAATGCGGCTCAACTGGAAAACCAGCAAATGAAATTTCTGTCAACATTTACTTCAAATCTTATTTGCTTTTTACTGTGGAACAGAAAATAAGTTATTTATTTAAGGATTGCCCAGGCTGCTCTTTTCCATCCAAAAAATTGGATGTGACCAGTGACTTGAATTTGGGCAAGCACAAATTAATGAAATGAAAATTACTTACGACAAGTCTGTTCCTCACAAAAAGCTATCGTATGGTTACAGCAGACTCAGAGAATTTACCATATGACTACATTTATGGTGTTTTTAAGGGGTTTTCTTTGAGGCTACACTACTGTTCAAAAGTTTGGGGTCAGTAAGATTTTGCTTTTAAAGAAATTAATTATTTTATTCACCAAGGATGCATTAAATTGATCTAAAGTAAACAGTGACAGTAAATATATTTATAATATTGCAAAAGATTTTTATGTCAAATAAATGCTTTTCTTTTGAACTTGGTGAGCAGAAGAGACTTCTTATGAAAACATAAAAAAATCTTACCAACCCCAAACTTGTGAACGGTTGTGTATTGTTGAATGGAAAAGAGCAACTTCTTATTCTTCAGAACCAGTTTTTACAGTTTGTTGTAGTCGTGTTTTTTGTCTTTCAATAAAAATGTCCTTTTAAAATTTAAAAATATACTGTATATTTCATCATACTACTTAAATTAGACAGGTTTATGACTTGAGGAAAATATCCTATGAATTTAGTCAATATTTTGTCATGTCATTTTCATTAATTTTAGTACATTTTACTCTGTAACATACATATATATATATATATATATATATATATATATATATAAATATATATATAATTTAAATCTTATGCTTATTCTGAAATTTGCCAGGCAATGCCATTGTTGAAGGAGAGTGGAAGCATGAATTTATTGAAGGATGTAGAACACGTGTGTCCTCAGTATATCAGAGCGTCCACCCCGCCACCGCTGTCCCCACCAGACGAGTCACAGAGAAGCTCTGATGATGTAACAGCTCAACCAGAAAACTGTACAGGTACTTTGAACCCATATCAAAGATTGGCAATGTGGTCCTCCCAGCCTTCTGCAGATCTCTAACCTGACCTCTGCTCTATCCATAGCCGATCCGGACCAACCGTGCATTCCACTGAGCAGATCTGTGATCCCGTCACCGGAGGACCCCACATATGCCAACAGTTCCCCCCCTCCCCTCCTCTCCTCTGCGGTAAGAAGCACCAGCAGGCTTCCCCCAGCCAGCCTTCCAGGGAACCCTGAGGGTCAGCCCTCACAGGCCATCGTTAGACCTCACATCCTCACACACCTCATTGAGGGCTTCGTCATCCGAGAGGGCCTGGAGCCGTTCCCGGTATGTCCACTGGTTGACGACGTAGCAATTCTCAGCTGCCATGAAGCCCTAATGAAGCCCATGGTTCTCTTATGGTTCTCTAATGGAGCCGTGAAGCTCAAAGATCTCTCGTTCCCTGAGAGCATAGAGTTAGACGGCTGGTGAGGGTCTGCGGCCAAACGTACAGATCAACCAGTTGTTAAAGTCCCCTTTGGGAACCTTCACAAAGTGCTCCACACTTTCAGAAGTCGAAACCACAAAAGGCATCCCAAAAAATGTTTGGTATGTCCAGTATTGATGTGCTGGTCTTTTTCATCAGGTGAGACGTGCTTCCTTAGAGATGAACCTGCAGGCCACACTGCCAGAAGATAGAGAGGATGAGCAATCAGCCCGGGATGACTGCCTTATGGATGCGGACAATCCGGAAAACTCCACTGATTCCGACATTGATAACACACCGGCTGAGGATGGTGGGCTCATTAGCACATTTCTTATTTATGCATTGAGTCAATATGAGCGTTTCTGGCAGGATCTCTTCTGCTTTCAGAACAGACAGTTGAAAACCTGCCTGACGTACTCGAATGCGAGTTTTGTGGGAAGAGAGGCTTCGCTCGTACCTTCCTCAGATCCAAACGCTTCTGCTCCATGACATGTGTCAGAAGGTAAAGAGCCTTATGGATAGCCACTTTTTGTGTCTCTTTCATCTTCTCTTTCAAATCAGATGCATTAAATCCAACCCTGATCCAACACACCTGTCTGGACTTATCCAGTGCTCCTGAAGATCTTAATTAGCTGGTTCAGTTGTGTTTGATCAGGGTTGGAGCTGACCTTTGCAGAAAGTTAGACCTCCAGGAACAGGATTGGGCACTCCTGTTCTAAACCTCTAAACTTCAATATTAAACTTTGGCCTGTAAATTATCTTGCACCATTTGTTCCACGGGTATGAATGATTGTTGAGGAGTGGTATGCTATTACATTGCTAAATGAAAGAATATGATATTTTTACCTCCTGGATAATAAAATGGACAAAAATATTGCTTAGACTTACAATGAAAGAGGGACATGAGACCAGAATATCAGAAGCCGGGTTTCCACTCTCATATTTTTATATGAATTTTGAGATAACGAAACATTAAGACATGAATGAAATTTCCAAAATGCATGCTGGTATAAAGAATATACACTACCGTTCAAAAATGAAAGTTTTTTTTAATGTAAAGAAGTCTCTTATGCTCACAGAGGTTGCATTTATTTGATAAAAAACCCCCCGTAATATTATGAAATATTATTATTGCAATTATTTCAGTATATCTTAAAATATAATTTATTCCTGTTATGGCAAAGCTGAATTTTCAGCATCATTACTCCAGTCTTCAATGTCACATGATCCTTCAGAAATCATTCTAATATGCTGATTTTCTGCCCAAGAAACATTTCCTATTATTATCAATGTTGAAAATAGCTGCTTCATATTTTTGTGAAAACTGTGATACATTTCTTTATAGAAAGTTCATTCAAGTTTTTTTGTAAAAGTAAAGTCTTTACTGTTACTTTTGATCAATTTAATGCATCCTTGCTGAATAAAATTATGATTTTTTTTAATAGTAGTGTATACATGCTCACTTGAAATGGTTGCATTTTTTAGTAAGAATGCATGCATATAAAGATTATAAGCTTACACATTTAGGATTAAGTTAATGTGTTCATAAAACTGTATACTGCAGTACAGTACAAGCAGCCTTGTTTATCTTACAGATTCAACGTAAGCTGTAAAAAACGTCTAAACCTGTTGAGGCCAGAAAAAGTTGTCCGCTGGCTCCACAGGCCCATGGGCAGGCGGGGGAGACCACCTAGTCGTGTACATGCTGGGTCTAGGGAACACTACCTCAAGCAGGTCAGTGAAAATTAACAAATAACCTTTTAACCAAACTATGCAACCCAATATTAAACCATAATTAATAACTGGGACTGACCTATTACAACAAATTATTTCCTCAGCAGCTGCAAGATTCCCATCGCTCCAACGACAACCAGAGGGTGTCCAATTCGATGTGGATTGAGAGAGAAGAGGAGGATTCGCCAGGGCCGATGACAACGAGGCTGCGTTTGCAGGCCGAAAGAGAGAAAGAGCAAGACAGAGAAAGAGAACAGAGGAGACTGGAGAGCTGCAGCAGCTCTAACTGTGTCCTTGAATCAAGTCCCTCACAGTGGAGTGTGGAGCAAGTGTGCTCCTTCATCAGCTCTTTACCAGGTACTGCACTTTCAGAAACGCAGTACACCTCGTGTTCCACTAGGTGGTGTTTAATGAATAAAAACATTTATCAAGTTTCTGAATGGAATTAATGTAATCTGGATGTACTACTTTGCCATGTTGTCATTATCATGTGACGTGTATATATATATATATATATATATATATATATATATATACACGTGTACCGACTTTCATACATGTACATGCAAGTATGAATGATATATGGACCAAGTTTTTGGACTGCATTCCTGCCACGCCCGTGTACCAGCTTTGGCTGATTGCCGACGATTCCTACATGTGTGCAAAGTTTCAAGAGTTTTAAGGCCCCAAATAGCCCAGAACGATTGAAAAAAGAATAATAATAATCCTTAGAAAAACAATAGGGCCTCCTTGTTTATATATATATATGTTATATATATATATATATATATGTATGTTAGTGATGGTTTTGAAAGAAAATAGAAAATATTTGAAAAAGTCACGCACTTCACTTTTAAACTAAAAGTAATGTCAATATATGATTTCCGCTACATTGAGCATCTAATGTAATAGATTTTTATAATATCTTTAAAATCATATGCTCATCTTTGCATCTCCTCCACTTGTTCTAAGGGTGCCATGATATTGCAGCAGAGTTCCGGTCACAGGAGATTGACGGACAGGCCCTGTTGTTGCTTACAGAGGACCACCTCATGAACGCTATGAACATGAAACTGGGCCCTGCGCTCAAAATCTGTGCACAGATCAACGCTCTCAAAGAACCTTAGGCTCGTCTTTCCACAACCAGTCATATTCTGTCACACAATATCTTCCTTTCAAAGTGCCATGACAGTGTGTGGCCATTCTACAAATTCTGCGGACATTCATGGGGATCTCCTTCTTATACCTCAATGTTTCATGGTGGACTTAACTTTGATTTCATTCCATTCAATCTGATTGTAAGGTAAAGTTTTGTATAACATCTATAACTAAATTCTGATCTTGTGTATTGGATTTATAATAAACAGACCAACTGGAAGGGTAGAATGAGGTATGATGTTGCTGTGCAGCCACAATTTGTGGAAGTTGGCACATAATGTACAAAGTATTAAAAAAAAACATAACATCGTTTAAATATAAAGGAACTCTTTAAATGACATAAATGTTTACAAAAATACAGAGTATATAATGTGTGATGAAAAATAAAGATTTATTGATAAACAATCAAGTCCTGTATAAAATCTTTATATACATTAGACCAGAACTCAGTTGCAGTAAAATGCAACTTCTTTGGCATCTTTTCGCACAAAGATGTAGAAAAAGCCTCTATGCACGGCAAAGTTATTGTGAATCAGATGGCTAAAAGGCAACATTTTAGAGACATCAATTGTGTTGATTGTAAAAGCAGCTTGATATTGTTCAGTTAAAGTTACAAATGTCCCTTGCACACACTTAAGCATTTTCTAAACAAGTAGGCACAACATCGGTTTTAGTTAAACTGAGGAATACAATAACCACATTGTTTTTAAAATGTTGTATTTATGTACAGGGTATTAATTTATTACACACACTGCACACATTAAAAGCACTGTATTTTGTTGATTTTAGCATCAAGATGTCAGAGACTCAACATTCAGTTCACAAAGTCTCAGAGATCTGACGATAAAAAAATTAATAATAACATTTTTAGCTTTTAGTTAAAGCCATAATTGTTTGCCAGGAAAATCGTTAATTTCCTATATACTTTAATCAATTATTAATGCTGTCAAAAAATTGATAGAAAATATTCCTGGGAATAAATGGTATAAATTAAGCTCATAAAAGTTACTGTTTCTTTGAAACAGAGGGGATGTCACTGTCTATGGCGCTGTGTGATTTCCTTGAGCTTCATCTGCTGTTCAATCATCATGTCAAACTCCTGTCTTTCTCTAAAATGCAGTGAAAGAAAAACAGTTCAAACGGATGCAAGATGCAGTTTTTCAAGTCAGTTAAAAAATACTCTACCTGTTACTAAAGCACGGCCCTCTGCGATACTTCTCCTCTGCCTTCTCCAGGGAAAGATTGTGGACTCCAGCAATGGCATGGATAATGGCCTAGAAAGCAAAACGGTCCCTGAAACATGGCTATGAATGATGCCGGAACATGGTCAGCTGAAAATATTATACACTACCATTCAAAAGTTTGGGGGCAGTGAGATTTAAAAAAAAAGTGTAATTAATACATTTATTCAGCAAGGATGCATTCAATTGATCAAAAGTGAAGGTAAAAACATGAAAAAAAAATCAAACCAACCCCAAACGTTTAAAAGGTCGTATAAATGAAAGGTAGCCTGAGAAAACCCAGACAACTTCCGGCAAATTTAGATTTGCTCTGCAAGTAGTCTGGCAAAGAGCTCATTCAAGCCCATTTCTAATCCGTCAAAATCACGGCACCAATCAGAAACGTTGAGGCGGGCTTTACACGATGACGATCGCTCTGATTGGTTTTAGGTCTATCCAATTGCGCCCAGAGGCATTTGAGCGATGTCCGTTGGTGAACTTTTAAATGCATTATAATTATATTCAAATTGCAAACACATGAGGACAGTTTCCAAACTTTCCATGAAAGACCCACTGGCAGATGAACGTGCTACTACATTTCTCTCCGAAACGGTAGGAAATTAAATTAGATTTAATAGAGGATTTTAACTGTGACAAGATGATTGACAGGGCAGTTTACGTGACAGGATGCACGCGACAGATCCGTCCGATAAAGATGACGAAGTAGTATGTCCCAAAGCTTGCATACTTTTTTTCTGCACATTCAAAAGTAAATACCTTTTCATCACAAAAAGAGTACATACTTTTATGGCGTAGTGTAACGTTAACTTAGGCGAATTGGGACGCAGCATATGGCTTTACACGATGACGATCGCTCTGATTGGTTTTAGGTCTATCCAATTGCGCCCAGAGGCATTTGAGCGACCGTTGGTGACGCCCCTTTGGAAATGAGTTATTAATGAAGCTTTGCCAGACCATAACTCAGTTACTACTGAGAATGGTCTGGTTTTAACCAGGCTAAATGAAAGGGTTAGTTCACCCAAAAATGAAAATTCTGTCATCATTTACCCTCAAGTTGTACTTCTGCAGAACACAAAAGAAGATATTTTGAAGAATGTCGGAAACCAAACAGTTGATGGACCCCATTGACTTCCATAGTATTCTTTTTTTTTTTTTCATACTATGGAGGTCAATGGGGTCCATCAACTGTTTGGTTTCCAACATTCTTCAAAATATCTTTTTTTGAGCTGACAGAGATGACAGTATTTTCATTTTTGGGTGAACTATCCCTTTAAGGCGATTACCTCAGGCAGGAGCACATCAAGAATAAGCCGGATCCGGTCCACCTGGATGTTTTCTAGGCAGGTGTTTATTTGAGGGGCGCTATCGCAGACTTTGTTCAGGTAGCGGTACACCTTATCAACCTGCTCCTCATCTTCCAGATAGACATCAACCACTGGGCGAGAAGGCTTCTGGAGGGCTTGCATCCATTTAGATGTCTCACGACCGCTAATAACTGCCTGTGTGCACCAGACAGAGGCGTTAGTTGTGTGCATACATGAACCTGTCTCAATACATCAATATGAATATCTTTATGAATATATCAACAAAAATTGTACCAGTAAGCGGTTTTCGACTTTTTGTCTGATGATAAAGTCAATCAACAACTCATTGGCACGGTTCCGTGCAGCCTTGGATCGGTCGGGCAGCACTTTCTTGGAGAGGAGCTCATCCTGCTCTTCCACAATGATGTCCTCTGTGTTGTTATCGGAGTTGTCACACTCTTCACCCAGAATCTCCTGACTGGGGAAGGTCAGCACAGATTTCTTCTCAGAGTACTTCCTCCGCACTGGGCAACCTGGGATCATCAGATCAAAGGAAGATTTCTGTTAAACCAGCACTGGTGAAGGAGGCTGACCTGATTCATAATGAGGTTTTAACCTGGTTTACACTGATTGATTTTCAATTTTTAGTCAATTATCATTAAAATTGTCAATCAATTAACTGATTAATTGTTAAAGTTATTACCACAAAACGTGGAGTACTACAAATACCACATTAATTCATCTAAAATATGGAAGTATTGGTATTTTCCTTTTAATAAAGTTTTAAACTGCAACATTTACATTTAATATGAACATAATTTGTTAAAATTTACCATTCATTTATTATTTATGTAAATAATGTAATATTAATGTACAGATAAATTTGTTATTTTATTTATTATTAAAATATGTATCTGCCTCGCTGTGCATTATGCATGTTGTCTCTTTTATTTGTGCTAATTATTGTTAAATTAAACTAAATTTCATTGAATTGCATTTAATGACAAAGTGTTTTAAATCTTAAATTAACAACAATTAACATAAAATTACAAACATTTTAGATGAGCGTGAAAATATATAATGAAAGGAAACTTACTGATGTCAGCGGCACAATATTCGATGAAGGAGCCAGAGAAGGATCCACACCCTGCCAGAAAATATTTCAATTTCACTTTTTTTATATCTTTGATGAATATTTTCTATCTTTTTGTGTTATTTCACAAGCAAAACCTCAGTACATACAAATAGAGCACTGTGTGAAAAGTGGCTCAAATTATATATTTTCATATTCCTGCTGTGCATACAATGATATATACAAAAGCATATATCAGTTGATTACATTCACTGCACACTATTACCATGACCTTATTTAATCTTGACAAACTATTTATGATTAGAAAGATTTAGGACTCTAGTTTCGATATTTGACCGCTATGTGTGATTGTTGATGAACTTATAGTGACAGTTATTTCTTAATTTCTGTCAGGAGTGCAAAATCAAACAATAATTATTGATATTTCATGTACAATAAGGTACATACGTGCTCCGGTTTATTTGTATTCGCTACACACCATTAGGGCATTTAGTCCAAAAGTTTGCACATTTGGATAAATATTAATATATTCACACATTTGATTCTGCTACATATTATTTTTATTAAATGTTTAAATGTACTTGAGTGCTTAAGTTTTTAAGATAAATACCAATGCGGATCATATAGTCCGATATCAGTTCCAGAGACCAGGTAATAGCACTGCCATACCTCACTTTTGCTAGGTCCTAAAAGAGATATTAAAAAGAAAATGCCAACCATGTAATAAAAATGTCTTGTAGTATATATAGTGAGGAAAATAAGTATTTGAACACCCTGCTATTTTGCAAGTTCTCCCACTTGGAAATCATGGAGGGGTCTGAAATTGTCATCGTAGGTGCATGTCCACTGTGAGAGACATAATCTAAAAAAAAATCCAGAAATCACAATGTATGATTTTTGATGAACTGTTTATTTGTATGATACAGCTGCAAATAAGTATTTGAACACCTGTCTATCAGCTAGAATTCTGACCCTCAAAGACCTGTTAGTCTGCCTTTAAAATGTCCACCTCCACTCCATTTATTATCCTAAATTAGATGCACCTGTTTGAGGTCGTTAGCTGCATAAAGACACCTGTCCACCCCATACAATCAGTAAGAATCCAACTACTAACATGGCCAAGACCAAAGAGCTGTCCAAAGACACTAGAGACAAAATTGTACACCTCCACAAGGCTGGAAAGGGCTACGGGGAAATTGCCAAGCAGCTTGGTGAAAAAAGGTCCACTGTTGGAGCAATCATTAGAAAATGGAAGAAGCTAAACATGACTGTCAATCTCCCTCGGACTGGGGCTCCATGCAAGATCTCACCCCGTGGGGTCTCAATGATCCTAAGAAAGGTGAGAAATCAGCCCAGAACTACACGGGAGGAGCTGGTCAATGACCTGAAAAGAGCTGGGACCACCGTTTCCAAGGTTACTGTTGGTAATACACTAAGACGTCATGGTTTGAAATCATGCATGGCACGGAAGGTTCCCCTGCTTAAACCAGCACATGTCAAGGCCCGTCTTAAGTTTGCCAATGACCATTTGGATGATCCAGAGGAGTCATGGGAGAAAGTCATGTGGTCAGATGAGACCAAAATAGAACTTTTTGGTCATAATTCCACTAAACGTGTTTGGAGGAAGAAGAATGATGAGTACCATCCCAAGAACATCATCCCTACTGTGAAGCATGGAGGTGGTAGCATCATGCTTTGGGGGTGTTTTTCTGCACATGGGACAGGGCGACTGCACTGTATTAAGGAGAGGATGACCGGGGCCATGTATTGCGAGATTTTGGGGAACAACCTCCTTCCCTCAGTTAGAGCATTGAAGATGGGTCGAGGCTGGGTCTTCCAACATGACAATGACCCGAAGCACACAGCCAGGATAACCAAGGAGTGGCTCTGTAAGAAGCATATCAAGGTTCTGGCGTGGCCTAGCCAGTCTCCAGACCTAAATCCAATAGAGAATCTTTGGAGGGAGCTCAAACTCCGTGTTTCTCAGCGACAGCCCAGAAACCTGACTGATCTAGAGAAGATCTGTGTGGAGGAGTGGGCCAAAATCCCTCCTGCAGTGTGTGCAAACCTGGTGAAAAACTACAGGAAACGTTTGACCTCTGTAATTGCAAACAAAGGCTACTGTACCAAATATTAACATTGATTTTCTCAGGTGTTCAAATACTTATTTGCAGCTGTATCATACAAATAAATAGTTAAAAAATCATACATTGTGATTTCTGGATTTTTTTTTTAGATTATGTCTCTCACAGTGGACATGCACCTACGATGACAATTTCAGACCCCTCCATGATTTCTAAGTGGGAGAACTTGCAAAATAGCAGAGTGTTCAAATACTTATTTTCCTCACTGTATGTAGTATATAAAATAGTTAGCATGCACTCTGAAAAAGCAAAATAATATGGCAAACAGTCAAAGAGATGTTACTTAACCACCAATTTTTCATACTCTTCACAGTCAAAACGTTTTAGGTTTCGCAGGGGTACAGAAAACCTACAGATAAACAAAAAGGAATAATTTACTATACATACCAAAAAATAAGTGAATTTTGAGATACTGATGAATTCTTACCCTTTTCTAATTCTCTTTTGGTCGATTAGGTAACAATCAATAAATATAATGCTGGCTTTTTTGCTCTTGTGATTCACACTTTTAACCTGTGGCACAGAGGAGCACACTAGTCATCAACTACAGTCTAAAATCAAGAGTTAAAAAACTGCACAAAATCGTATGCTGTACTTACCACTGCTGGCCAGTAGGGATATTTTCTCAGTTTGCACCACACGCAAAGTCCCTCTGAGATTGACAAAGGCTCTGGAAATCAAATATCATTGGCCAAATATATCAAAGCATTGGCCAAAAAAATACATGTACACATGCACAAGGGATTGCGCTCACTTTTATTGTCCTGCTGCAAAAAGCTGGGCAGCTCCTCTTCATCATCATCCTGGTCCTCTTCCTCCTCCTCCTGCATGAAGACAGAGTGGTTAAGAGGATGAGGCTCCTCCTGCAGGCTCAGCTCGATGGAGAGGTCAGAGGACATGGTTTGATCTGCTAGGTACATGACACGACATTATTTCATTATAATGACTGATTTCAGAAGAAAATGACAACACAATCATATATCTGAGGTTCTGTTTACACCTATTAACATAAAAAGTGATATAATGTACTAGATGTAAATACATAAACAGACTACATAATATTGATTTGTATGAGGACCCAAAAATTACGTATACCCGATTTCAGTGGCTCTGGCTCCTGGGTTTCAATGCAAGGATTACTTGGAGGTTCCGTCTCAAAGGATGGCTCTCCCTCAGGAGATTTTACAGGAGACGTTGCATTCTTCCTGCAGCGTTTCACTGGGGGAGAGGCACCTGGCTGTTCCTGCACATTCTTTTTCTTGCGACCTCTTGGTCTTCCTGCAGCCGCGATTCTCTGAGGTCTGACGCATCTTGATGGTGTAGCCTCTGGAGGTGGTGACTAATAAGAATACATGAAAAATAGTTAAGCCAGGAATTTCGTAGAACAGTTCAATAATGCTATAATGGCTTTCATAAAAACCTTTGTTAGACGGGACACTTTGACTTTCTGACGACTTTGTGGTGTGCAACTATTCTCAGCTCTTTTTGGAGACAGGGGGTGGAGGTCTGAGTTCGGTGTGGAGCTTAAGAGAGGGCTGGGCTGGACACAGCTCCGTTTTGGGGTGCGTGGTCTGGAAGTACAATCACCATTAGTGTGGCAGGAGGATAACTCCTTGTGACGACAAGGAGATAATGTAGTACATGTGTAAAGCCCTGTAGAAACATCAAAAGGGGTTTGATGGTTTTGAGGTTTTTTAGAGTGCCGATAACGTGTCCCTTTTGTTTTTGGAGAGTGTAAGTGTTGTTCTGGGCATGAATTGTGTACAGAATTATCCAGTCCATCTGCACAAGCTTTGCTAGCAGCTACTTCTTTCTCATTGGGTTGAACACATTTCTTTTTCCTTCCCTTGTGAGATCTTTTTGAAGTCTTTGATGGGCATTTGGGGGTAGTCATTTTTTGAGGCACCGTTGGCTCAGGTTTAGGTGAGTTTGAAGACGCCAGTCCATTTATACCCATTAGTTCATGTGCTGAATTTTGTAAACAAGCTGATGAGTCAGGAGGATCACTCTGGTTTGCTTTTTGAGGTTTCTCCTTTTCCTTCTTGGTCGTTCTTTGTTCGCATGATTCTGCAGTATTCAGACCTTGAGATGCTGTGGTTTCTTTACATGGCAAGATGGAAGCTGTGTCGCTTGAAACAGGTTTGTTAAGTTTAGCAGAATCTTCAGAAATGGTGCGACAGGTCCTGCGAGGATTTCTTCGGTGGCGTGAGGACAAGTTGTCTGCCGAACTCATTCCTGCAACCATTGATGTCTCAGCACATTGGCACCGCCAAGGTTGGTCTCATTATGCTGGTATGCAAAGAAACACAAAGTGAGGTCTGTTACTCATGTTAGCTGTCAAAAGTTAGTTGTTGCCATAAGTTTAGCAACGGACACATAGCAACTGAGAGTTCGCCGATAAACCTGATACACAATACTTTTACTGTAAATACATAATATGCAAGACTTTATAAGCAGTCTATATAATAAATACCAAATAAATTATAAGACATTTCCAGAAATTGCATCACGGATGTATACTAAACTTAACGCTGATCTTATTGAGAAATAAAGCCTTTAAACCCGCTGTTAGTTCATGTAATCATCTGGGTTTGTTGAAATACTGGACCTGACATAACCCAAGTAACGTTACTTTAGCTAAAAAAAGAAGCAAAATCAACCGTATAAAATCGTAATATGGCAGAAACGACGATATAGGCATAAAATGCAACATAAAAGAAAGTTATCTAAAGCACATCAGACGTGTTGACTAGGAGCGCTGTGTATTAACGTTAGCATTAGCAGCTCCATGGAAAACCAATGTAACACGATCAGCCAGCGTATGTCATAGTATCCTAAAAATCTGCAGGCGCAGGTTCATTTGCTACAAAATTTACTTTCAAAATAGTCAAATCAAGAAATTGTAATATAAATGTGTGCGCTCATATGGGAGATTTGTATCAAAGCACTTACTTGTTAGATTTTCAGCTGTTTACGAAGAGCTTGGTCGTGATCACGTGATCAGGGTTACGTTTGAATTAGGAAGTTGGTTTGCGCCATAGATGGTTTGAACAGTCAAAAATGTGTTTCTGAGTTTTTCATGTTTTCAGGTTGAAAATATATTAATAATTATTAAAACAATATAGGAACAATTGCATTCATTATTCAATTCACCTCATTTTAATGAAATTAAATAATCAAAATAAAATAATAATTCTAATAAATAATGCATTTAATCGAAGTTTGAATTACATATTCAATTAAATAATGATATAACCCATTATATAAACCCACCTGTTTTGAAGACATAAATAAAAACAACTAACAAAAATACATTCAGCTTAAAACAGAAATATAAATATTTTTACTGTTATGTCCTGATAATAGGAATTTAAAAAAAAATATGAAAAATGTATATATAATCTTTTTTAAATCAGTCATATTTCCATGTCCTCCAAACTTTATTCACACAACAACATTATTATTATTATTATTATTATTACATTATTTATTTCACTTTACCATAAAAATATATCTCAGAATGTCTCGTTATAAAGGACATTTTGTCAGTAATACTTTAAAGCACTTTCCATATATTTATAAGCTAAGGTCTCAGAAAGCGCTTTGAGGTCTCAGAAAAAGCGCTATATTATAACAAATTATTATTATTATTATAAGGAGCTATATTTAGTCGAAAGAGGTTTGTGGTCGTTGTCTGTGGCAGTTTTCTTCAGTTGTTTTGGAAGTCTTCGGTTCCTCACCCATTAACCTTGCAGTTCTCTCTGCAAAATGGATAAGGAAATAAATGAAATAGTTCACTGTAAAATAAACATCTTGTGTCTATACGGTTGGATTATAATCACTCACATTTGCTTGACAAGGTAAGTTGTTTTGTGTTCACAGGCTTTCCTCTGACTCTCTGCTGCCACCTGCTGGCTGTTTGCGGCATCCCGTAAAGCCTCACACGAATCCAAATGATGCGATTCACTGGTCAGATTCACCAACAGAGTCTCAATAAGAGCTGCGCGAAGCAAAACAACAAACACGTTTTCATACATTTATTAGACCTACCTGTTCTATTCTGAAGTGAAATATTGCAATTTAAGCTTATATCGCCATGATCAACATTATAAGGTAACTTTAGTTCATGCATATAAAACATGTAAGCCTAAATGTTATCAGCGTTATATATAAATATATAATATATCAATGTTGTGTGTGTGTGTGTGTGTGTGTGTGTGTGTGTGTGTCTGGAAAGTGTCTGGAAGGCGCACTTAGAATAGCCAATTTCATATATAGCCTACTCCTTATCTCAAAACATAATTATGCTCTCATGTAAAAACATGCAGACGTCTTTGGCTGCTCCAACTTTATCATTTTGAGAAATATTCCCATATTAGGTTCTCCTACCCTCTTGTTGAGCCAGCTCTGAAAAAAGTCTTGCATGTTCACTGTGGAGCCCGAGTCTTTGATTTTCCAAAGCTGTTACATTTTCCTTTAGGATCATCTAAAATAGAAACAAAAAAATCCAATAAAATCAGTAGGCCAATTAAATTAATCATTGGGACACTTAATCAGTTCTTATTTTATGGCATCAGCGCATACATTTTAAAACACATTTATCACTTTTTGATACTCACTTGCAGTTGCAGAGTCTCGGTTAGAGATGCGTTGGTTTCCCTCTGGCTCTCTAGAATACTTTCCAGCTCTTCTTGCAGTCTGGTCTGGTTTTTAGAGCTCAGTTGCAGTGCAGATTTCAAGACGTTGTGCTCTTTTTCCTTCATCACTTTAGCTCCCTCCATCTTTTCAGTTAAGGCCCGATGTGCATCTCTGCATTGTGCAAGGCTAGCCAAGGGAGGCCAGGTGGCCCAAACCACAATGACAATCAGAGAGACCATGGACCACAACGCGAGGAGAGCCGTGATCCAGTTACAGGTGTTCTGGGCCAAGTTGGATCTGGCCATCCTGAGAAAGATGATGTAGTAGGACACAGACCACACTGACCTTCTTTTGTCTGGCGTCGCAGCGAGGAAAGTTTATGTAGAATCAGGGTTGAACCAGCTGCGTTTTGTTCACTGAGGCTGGGCTGCGAGTCTAGAGCTCTGGATGTGAGTGGAAGCTACGTCAGCATATCTACATTGTTATTTTAAGGACTTTATCAGTGCTCTGGTAAATAATTACACATCACTGTTTTAAAAAAACATCCATTATTTCCCTGGAGACATTTCTTCCATGTGCTTATGGCATTGTGGTTCTTAAATCACCGTAAAGCCCCATAATGCCTTAATCGGTATGAGATGAATATGGTGGGATAGACTGACAAAAATGCACCAAAGAGGATAGTTCACCCAAAAATGAACATTCTGTCAGCATTTCCTCGCTCATGTCATGTCGTTTTAAACCTGTATGAGTTTCTTTCTTCTGTCAAACAAAAAAAATGAAAATGTCTTTTGAAAATGTTTTTTGGACTCCACCGACTTTCTTTTTTTTGACAAAACAGTCAAAACGTTCTTTAAATATAATATTCTTTAAATAAATAACATTCTTCAAAAAGTTTCAAAACCACATTTTCACCCATTTACAGCAAAAAAAGACATTCATGTTTAAAATGACATGACAGTGAGCAAACAATTACATTATATTTTCATTTTTGGTTGAATTATCCCCCATTAAATTAACTTGACATAATAAATTAATAAAAAAATAAGAAAAACCTAAAAAGCACATGCTGATGCCAGAGCCAAAGAAAGACATGCACTGTTGATTTATGTCAACACATATCATGGGAAGTTAAGGGTTCTCAGAATATTCTGCCCTGTGGTTTGAAATTTCAAAGTAAACAGTGGCATCTATCTACAAGACCCCAAAAATCCAAATGTTTATCTGGGTGTTTAACAAAACATAATTATCTTACAATGGAGATGGAAAAATCCTGTTTAGTTAAAACTCTGGAACTTTCAACATCTCTAGCGTATATGACAAATGATCAGATTTATAAAACACTACACTTGACTTCCCAGTACACTCCTCAGCACACACACACACCTAATAAAGACACTGTGACTGTATTTGTCTTCAATTCGTTTATTTGAATGGACTTTTCTGATATATATATAAATTTGTCGTAAATAAAACAACATAAAAATGGGCACAGTACTGTAATCAAACAGATAAGATTATTGCTATGACTTAACTACAAATGGCCACAACCATTTCCTGTAAGAGATAATGATGCTCATTTGCATATGGAATGTCATACAAAAAAACATAATGTTTGAAGTGTTTTATGCAAAAGAAAATTGTTAACGGGATAGTTCACCCAAAAATAAAAACTTCCGTCATCATTTACTCACCCTCACATTGTTCCAAACCTGTATGACTTTCTTTCTTCTGTGGAAGAGTTCGTTTTTAAAAATGTTTCAGCACATACTATGGAAGTCAATGTGGTCCAAAACAATTTTGACTTTCATTATATGGACAAAAAATAAACACCAAGACTGTGTTCCACAGAAAAAAGAAATACAGGTTTGGTGAATAAATTATTTTTCCTTTTTGAGTGAACTATCCTATTAAATCATATTTATAGATAAGCAGCTTACCAAGTTGATATACATTTACAGCTCATTAAAGACAGCATTTAGGACTTTTATATGTTTAGAAGTCATTCCATTTGTCTCATATCATAAAATTAGAATTTGATTTGCATAGGAAAAGCGGACATGCAGCACAACAAAAGCAACTGCAAAAGCAAAAGCGATTATTCAATTCCTCATAGAGGACTGTGTAGTGCATTACTCCCAATGTACATTAAAATGCTTTGAGTGCTGTAACTGATACTCTTGAACGATCCAGCATGTATATTTGTGGGGTGGCGAGTGAAAATGCTAAATGTTTGCTTTAACCGGCATCACATGAGAATACTGCGATGCACAGGCCATTCTTAAAGCATGCACACCCTCACTTAGCCTTTAATGTAAAATAACATTTTATTTAACTTTTATTCTAAGAGTAACTTGAACCCTACAGGCTTACATGAAGCTTATTGCAAAGTTTAATGCTCTATATCTGCCCTGCACATACCAAGCAAAGACATTAAATAGTTGTTGCGTTCTGAAAGCAAACAGAGCAGCTCAAGCCATGCTGTTGCTGTGTGTGTCATTTTCAGCTGAAATCGAGCGCACCAGCTCCTCCACCCAGCGCACCTCAGAGACCATCTGCTCAGCTAGCACTTCATAGCGGTTCTCCAACCGGCCAAACTTGCGCTTGAGTGCATTGGCCGACAGCATGGCGGCCCGGGTCTCCTCCTGGCTCTGTCTGCGTAGGGCTTGTGCTTTCTGCAGCTCCTGTTTGACCTGATTGAGATCTGCAGCGATGCTTTCGTTCTCCTCCTTATACCAGCTTTCCTTCTCCTCATAGATGGAGAGCAGAGCGGCCACATCCTCCCCGCAGGAGCGCTGGTTCTTCTCCAGCTCTCGTAGGCCATCCTCAGCCGCGGCTATCTCCTCCATGACCTGCGAGAAGCGCTCGAAATTGATGTAGGTGTTGTTAGGAGGCATGCTGGAGTGGGATTTGATAGTGTACTCCTTCAGACGGGTGGTCTTCAGACGCCTGCGCTCCGGCTTGCGCTCGCTCTCTTCAGGTCGAACGTTACGCCTCTTAATCACCTGCAGGGGACGATGGGATGAGAGCTAGTCAAGTAAAGAACAAATGGTGACAACTCAAAAGTGAGGGAAAGAGAAACATTCGAACCTTGATCCAGGGGTGCTGGAGACTGTCCGCGATTGTCATTCGCTTCCTGAATGTTAAAAGCAAATACTGAATTAATTATTAATAAACAGTTGACGTATTAAACAATACAACTTATACCAGTGTTATTTTGGTATTATTCATAGAATTTACTAACATTTTGAATGAGTATTTTCAGTTTTCATTTTAATTTTGATATGTCATTGTTATGAAATATTAATGTGCTTTTGTCATTATTAATTTTCCATTGATCTTTATTTATTTACTTTTAGTAATTTTAGTAAATAAAATTTTCATTATCTTATATTTATATTTTATTATATCATTTCTAATAGTTTTAGTAATAACACTGGATTATACTAACTTAGGATCCTTGACCAGCAGTCGGCGAATGAAGTCCTTGGCGAGCTCACTTGTGTTGCTGAAGTACTCTTCATCAAAGTCATAGTTGACAGCTGAAATGTTGGTAAGTGTTTCTTGTTTGGTCTCGCCAAGAAACGGAGAAGCGCCACTCAAGCTAAAGAGCATTAATAATGCATTAATATTTGTTAAGCAAAGTACAACGGTATCACCTGGGTGTGGAAAAAGCATGAAATCAATGCAGCCAAACAAGCCATAGCCATAGATTACTTACAGTATATATGTGATAACTCCAATGCTCCTGCAGCAAAGAAAATCACAAGAAAACCAATTAATTCCAGGCAAAAATTAGCAAGTGAATATTATGCATTCACAATATTTTATATCCATTATTAGCTACGTTTCCATCCAAAGCTGCAAATTTAACAAAATTGGAATATCTATAAAACATTTGCAAATAAAGCCCCAAGAGAACAAAATCATCACTTCCTGGTAAATTGCCGCAAATATATGTGATAAAATGGAAGTTGCTGCAATCAGGGAAGCCACTGTGTCTCTTTTATCCTACATCATAAATGTCTTGCGCCTCAGAACACACAGACGAAATGCAATAAATGCTGTCATGTTATCGTTACTAAATCATTTTGAAGACAGAATTTGAAATTTCATTTCAGAATAACTAAAACAACTTTGAGATGCTGTGCAATGAAACTGATCCGCTGGTTAGTCCAGCTATCCAATCACATCCTCTGTTGTCATGTTAGTTTAGCAAAGTCATGTTAGTTTTTTTGTTGCGCATTTATACAGTAAATGTGTTTCTATTGTAGTTTATGTGCATGCCACCTAATCAGATAAAAAAATTACCTGACTCAATTGAGCGCATACGTTTTTTTAATGAACATTTTTTTGAATTTATAAGCATCTTGCCGTTTCCATCCAGTGTTTTTTTTATGCGATAACATGGCTATTGATGTTTATGACTCACCACATGTCTGCCTCCAGGCCAAGGGGCTCATAATTTACAATTTCTGGTGCTACAAATGACAAAAGATATGGCAAATTAAATTAGGATTCCTAATACACTTATAATAAGTAAAGATATACTTCAATGTTATAATAAACTTAGGTTCCCACCAACAAACTCAGGAGTTCCGAAGATGTTTTTAAATTCGTTTCCATCCTTAATCTGATGTGCAATTCCAAAATCGATCAATTTGATTCTGGGGTTCGGCACGTTTTTATCCAGCAGCATTATGTTTTCAGGCTGAAAACAAAGTGCATTCAAGACTTTTGTAGTAAATGTTTCCATGTTAATGAGACACATTTCACCCTTATTTGAAAATTTAAATTTGAAAAAACATTTTGATTGATCCAGCATCTACATTAATCAATAGCAAATCTTAAAACAAAACATACTAGTGCTCACCTTCAAGTCAAAGTGTGCTATGCGTTTAGAGTGTAGGTAGTAGACTCCATCCAGGATCTGCTTGAGGAACTGCGTGGCCTCCTCCTCGGTCAGCGACTCCTTCTCGGCCAGGAAGTCAAACAGCTCCCCTCCAGACACAAGCTCCAGGATCAGGATCACGTCAGTCTTGTTCTCAAAGATGTCGTGGAGGGTAATAATGTTGCTGTGCTGAATCTCTCGGAGGATGTTCACCTCTCGCTCGATCTCCTCTCGGCTCACGCCCCGTCGACTGGATGACAGACGTCTCTTCTTGATAAACTTGGCGGCATATTCTGTTCCAGAGCTCTTTTCTTTACATTTACGCACAATGGCAAACTGTCCACTGTGAAACGTGTTACAACGGCACACAGAGAAAAAAAAAATGAAAAGAGGAAACAGTGATCATGATGATGTTTTTATAATTTAAATTTTACAGAAAATAAGGACATATATATGTATATGAAATGTGCGCAAAAAAAGCACTACACTGAACGAAAGTTCATACAGTTGTAATCGAAATTATTCAACTCCCATTGCAAATCAGGTTTATTGACATTTTACAGAGTTTTAGCTGTTCGCAGTGAACAAGTTAGTAATTAAAATAACTCAACACAATAAATGTTTCAAGTGGTTTCCCCAAATTAAACTGAAAATGCAACTTTTAATGACTTCTGCAATAATTCAAAATTATTAAACCCCCTGAATGAAATCCCTCACAAAAGGCACAAATCTGTAAAACAGGTGTTGTCTTAAGCACACCTTATGCGACTAATCAAGGGCTTCATTAGTTGCACCAGGTGTGCTGGAACTAGAACACATTAAATATCTGAACTGGCTCGGTTTGTTGAGTGTCACATTTGACTGCATGTTATAAATATGGCTAAGTCAAATGCAGAGCCGGACAGTAACGGAGTACATTTACTTGAGTACAGTACTTAAGTACAATTTTGAGGGATCTGTACTTTACTCGAGTATCATTTTTGGGGAGTACTCATGACTTTACTCAAGTACATTTGAGAGGCAAATATTGTACTCTTTACTCCACTACATTTCTATCCATAACTGTGAGTACCCGTTACTTCTAAAAAAACAAAAAAAAAAAAGGAAAAAGGAAAAAAGAAACATCTCGGAAACCCTCAATTTGTTGTTTCCCTCTCAAATGTGATTGGATTGTGCAGGCGCCACTGATTGGGACAGCCTATCAGCAATCACCTTCAGCTTTCCGCCAAAGTCAACTCCATGGTCAGATTTAGATAAGAGACGAAACCATGGACAAAACAATGGATGAAGACGCAGCAGGTCCATCCCGGGAGCGATATTTTTTTTCCCAGGATGGTAGGGGAAGACTCATGAATATTCATTAGGGAAGTCATCCCTGATTGGTCTTAACCCCAGTGACGGGTAGGTTTAGGGGTGGGGTTAGGGAGGTCATAAGACCCCCAGTGACGGGTAGGTTTAGGGGTAGGTCATCAGACCAATCAGGGATGACTTTCCTAATGAATATTCATGAGTCTTCCCCTACCATCCTGGGAAAAAAAAAATCGCATCCCGGGAATGTGCCAACTCGTGGCCCCACCTCGCCAGACTATTTCAATTTTCTGAACAAGTTAATGATAGTTTTCGCTTCAAGTGTTTGCTGTGTTTACCAATGTAAGCACTGTGGCAGTAGTAATGCAATATTTAGAAAATGTACTCTTGTACTCTTGATACTCAAGTACTTTTAAAAACAAGTACTTTAGTACTTTTACTTAAGTAGACATCTGACTGTAGTACTTTTACTTGTACTTGAGTAAAATTTAGCAAGGGGTATCTGTACTTTTACTCAAGTAATGTAGCTGTGTACTCTGTCCGCCTCTGGTCAAATGATTGGTCCAAAAAGTTAAGAGAAGATATCATCGCCCTTCACAAACAAGGCAAAAAGATAGCGAAGGCACTATATGTTCCTAGAGACACCGTTGGAAGCATAGTTCGCAAGTTCATAGTTAAAGGAACAGTGGTTACACTATCTGGACGGGGCAGAAAAAGGAAGCAATCAACCGCTGCAACCAGATTTCTGAGAAGGCAGGTTCAGAAAAACCCATGAGTGACTGCAAAAGACCTGCAGCAAGACTGCAGGCACTGAGGTTTCATCTGCACAGTAAGGCGCGTACTAAACGCATGCCAGAACTCCGAGACGTACACAACTACTGATCCAGAAGCACAAGAAATGTAAATAACAAATTCGTTAAATCAAAATCATATAAATAAGCCACAGAAGATTTGGGATTCTGTTCTGTGGAGCGATTAAACAAAACTGGAACTTTTAGGCCCTATTAATCAGCGGTGTGTCTGGAGGAAGAAGAATGACGCATGAAAAGAACACTCTGCCTATAGTTCAGCATGGTGGGGCTCGGTGATGCTCTGCAGCTGCTTTGCATCCTCTGCCACTGGAAACCTGCAGCGTGTGGAAGGCAAGATGGATTTCATTGAAGTATCAGGAAATCCTAGGAGAAAACTTCATGCTGTCAGTGAGGAAGCTGAAGCTTGGGCGTCATTGAAACTTCCAACAGGACAATGATCCTAAGCATACCTCAAATTCCACCATGGCTTGGTTACAGAAGAAGTCCTGGAAGATTCTACAGTGGCCATCAGTCACCTGACTTGAACCCCAAAGAAAATCTCTGGTGGGATTTGGAGAAGGCGGCTGCGCAAACCCAAGAATATTACTGAACTAGAGGCCATCGCTCATGGGCAAGATTCCTCAGAAACACTGCCATAAGCTGGTGTCTGGTTATACATCTCGTTTGGAGCAGTACTAAGTAGTACAAGCAGTACAAGTACTAAAGATGCATGCCATGAAGGGGTTGAATAATTTTGAGACTGCAGAAGTCATTATAAGTTGCATTTTCAGTTGAATTTGGGGAAACCACTTGAAATATTTGTTGTGTTGAGCTGTTTCAATTACTTTTGTTTGATTTGTTAATTGCAAACAGCTGAAAGCCTGTAAATTTTGCCAATAAACCTGATTTGCAATGAGGGTTGAATAATTTATATTACAACTGTTCATTCCACAAAACCAAACTGTAGTAAATTTCTAAAGGAGTAAGAGTAACTCCTTTAGTTAAATGGTACAAATGCTGCATAATGCAACCAATGAGAACTATAAAAGTCTGATAAAATGTTGTGTGGTTAAAGTACTCCTCTGACGGCTCTTCTCTGGCTCATCTGTAGTCTCATTTGCACTACAGCTGTGCTCAGGCTCAGAGAGCGAGCATATTCATTGTAAAGCAGTGATGTCATGCTGCAGCAGCACAGAACAGAAACCTTCACGTCCATATATAGGAAGAAAGGCAGGACTTGATTCAGTGTTTGCAGATGATTAAGTCACTGTGCTGGGGATTTTTAAATTGCAGGACTCTCAAGACGTTTATATACTGCACTGATAAGCACAAACACTACGTTGCCTTGCAACCCAATGCCAAACATTATGATGTATTCATTTTACCTTATATCTCATCAAAAAGCTTTCATAATTATAGTGCTTAATCAAACATTAAGATCTTAGGCTACTTTTAACCTTGATCTTTGTTCTATCCACTATGTGTGAGACCATTTTAAGTCAGGATAAACTAGTTTTACAGAGTTTTAAGAAGAGAAATGGCATCTCTTACCTTCCTAACTCCTCTCCCATTTCATAGCACAGCTCCACATCCTCCTGCCTGAAGCCAGCCATGATTTGCTGACTTCAAATTAATCAGTCTGTTAGAAAATGACCAGAAATAGTGCTTGTTATAGGACTAGTTTAGTTGCATGGATCTGACTTCATCAGACCACTACTTTATTGACAATGACTATAAATGGTTTGTAACTGTTCTGAAGAGTGCACATGCTTCGTATTTACTCTTGACCTCACAGGATGTTGGTTTTTAAACTGATATGGGAATGAGAATTTCCATGTGCAGAGTGTGGACAATCTATTCCTACTTACGTCATTACCTACAGTCATACACTAGGGTAGCCAGTTTTTTTTTTTTTTACCTTCCTTTTTCTTTCTTTCTGTCTTTATCATGGCCCTTTAACAGCGAATATCTCAGCACTGTAGTGCAGTAAACTCGCACTAAAATTACATCCCCGTTAAATCTATCTCATCTATGCTATAAAACATGTTTCAAGGCTTAATGACTTAACTGTTAATTGGTAAAGACAACTACAACAACCATTTATTTCAGCTCAGAGGTTAGTTCCATAGCCAAAAAATAAATTTCACTGTGGTTAATGCGGTCATAAAACAAATACGAAATAAGTATATTACGATAATCCACAAAATATCTAATAAAGCACTGATTTATTCCAGTAGCCATCTGGCTAACTTGTAAAAGAAACGACCAGCAAGCTACGTCTACGTTGACACACGAAACACATTACGGAATAAATTAATACGATTTTCAATATAATATTAATAATACTACCTAGAACACTATTATACAATAAGTAAACGCTGAGAGTTTGTTTGTTACATACCTTAACGTCGTCGCATTCCTCAGCCAATGGGTATTTTCCGGTTGCTGCGCTCTGGAGAGGCGTGGCTTATTCAGTGACATCATCGAGACTCCACCGCAGGATGATGTCAACTTGTACCTGTTATTAAGAGTCTGCCAGGTGTGTTAGCACACTGATATTAAAAACTAACTGAAGTTAAAAACTACATGTTTGGGCTTGATTTGCACTGTTCCTTTGTCAGTGTTACCACAACAGACTCATAACACACACATAAAGGTGTAAATGAATATATATATATATATATATATATATATATATATATATATATATATATATATATATATATATATATATATATTAGTGTTACACAAGAGAGCCATCCAAAGCGTTCATATTTTTATGCACACTTAAGTAGGTCTTTTGTGATATGCAAGTCTGTAGGCTAATTGATATGCAAGTCTGTCCAGACATAATCATCTGAAGCATTCCAGACGTTAATAATACTGTGTAATTAAACATTAGCTGCAACATCTCATTAGTTTGATGAAAAAGCACGGAAGACTTCTTGCTCTCCTCAGATAAAATGTGTTCTGCAAAGTCTGGCAAGTTCTGCACATTAAATCAGTGAGTCTAGTAAGTCAAAATACACACTATTAACCATAATTTCTCTGGAAATTCTCTTGACTTTAAATGTATGTATGCAGCAGGATTCGTGTGTAGTGGGAGACCAGCATTAATCTACTTTTTTCTTTGATCCTTTTGTAAAAAATAGTTTTTCATTCATTCATTCATTCATTCAAACATTGTAATAAACTTTAAAATATAATAATATGATAAAATATGATAGGCTAATAACGTAAACACGTAGATCATTAAAATAAAATAAAACAAAATTAAGGAACACACAAAAAAAGGCCGTGCTCAAGTTCAAGGCAGCAGTCCAAACAGTGAATAGCTATTCTATAGACAAGGCAAAGTTAATTTCAAGAATGAACAGAAAAGTGACGTCGATGCATAAGTTTGAAGTTCAATGTGTGAAAATGCAATATCCAGCGCAAATGGAAATTTTAGGCAGGGCGAAGTATATTAAGCAATTTCCTTACATGTGGCAGTGGCACATACTTTTTCAATCTGTCAAACAAAAAAATAACGAATTTGTTATTGAAAAATGTCTATATGTATTTTGCAGCCTAAGTTTAAGTCAGTACGCCTACGTACATTAACCGTAGGAAATAATGTGTCCAAGGAATGACAAATTTGGACTTTATGAATTTAAGGCGGGACCACAATTTGATTGACTAGAGTGAAAGCCAATAGACCAATAGTGGACGTTCGGAAGTAGATAAAGGTAGCCAATCGGCAACGTACTGCAAAATGTAGGCGGGATATGTTTAAACAGCTGATAGTTGAGTCTGCGGAGGGCAGTGCGGATGGGGGAGACGGCAACAATATTCAGGCATCATGAGATTTTTGTCAAGTCTCCTTTGGGCAGCTCTTTTGTTCAAACAGGTAAGACACAAAATAACCTGTTTGCTTTTTGGTGGGTTTCTCAACAGGGTTATACCCAGTTTTTAATTTGTTTACCGATGGTTACTGGCTACATGCTATGTACGATTAGCACGATTAGGTGGACGTCAGTAGGGATGTGCTCGTGCATGTTTGGGGCCCGCGCGGCCGAGTCCTCTCGCACTCCTGTTGACATGACACTGTTACCGCGAAACAAATCTACAACACTGATCAAACGAGCGATCAAACTGTCATTTCTGCTGGATCAATAATGGCAAACCTTTGTTTTAATGTGGTTATTTATTTTGCAAACAGTGAGACTGTACACTGGAAATGTCAGTAATTTTCCAGAAGACGAACGTAAACATGCTACATCAAAACCCATTTAGTTGGTAAACCGTAAGTTACCTTACCATATACCTTACCAAAATTATATTAAATTAGATGTAAAAAGTATGATTTTTTTAAATGTAGTGTATTATTTTTTTCTTAATAGTTATGCACATTTGAGTATTATGTTCATTCCATTTAATGTTATTAGAATGTGTTAACGTGATGGTGTATCGTGTTTGTGTGGGTCACAATGAGCTCTGTCTTCATGTAATTATTGTCCAGTTGCTGGAAAGGCTAATTATGATTATCTGTAACTCATCATATAGCCTTTTATCATAATACCTGTGTTATTATCAGTCTATTTTACAGTAACAAATTCCTGAATAGTGTAATATATTAAGAAAATGAATAACCTCTCAATTTCAATTTCTAAATGTGGTCCTGCAATTTATTTGAAAGTCAAATGAAAGTCAAACTTTTTTGTAATTAGAATTCATAATTCACTGTGCATTTCGCTATATGAATGGTTAATGCAGGTTCATGTCACCTCTCATGTCACCCTCAGACTTTTACACATTTCTTTCCTATTGTCAGTTTTTCCTTCAGCAAGGAGGAAATGCACAAACCCGTTAACCAATAACCTGAGCTGTATCCATTCTGATTCACAGGTTTTAGGTGAATATGGCATGGCACATTTCAGCGATCAGGGGAAGAGTGAAGGCAAAGATTACTGCATATTCTTCAACTCTCAGTGGGCTCGACTACCTCAGGACCTCAGTAAAGCAGTTAGTAGCAATTTACATTTTACACACACACACAGATTCAGATTGTAATGATTTCATGATAAAAGGCCTCATTCCCAACAGAAACCCCTGCTGTATCTGAAACTGCAGTATACAATTTCTCATTCATCCTTTATTGTTTTTTCAGGCACGCCTGCAGACTTACGATCTCACCACCTCTGTCCTGTGCTCCCCCTCTGATGTACCCGAGGGTGGCTTCCCAAACAGCATCCCAATGGTGATGAGAGGAAATTGTACTTTCTATGAAAAAGTCAGATTGGCCCAGATCAATGGTGCCAAGGGACTACTGATTGTCAGCAAAGATCGACTGGTAAGACTATAACACCATTAATGTCATTAAAACATTTTCACAGGAGTCACAATAAGCTTGTTTGACATGCTGTACAGACTCCACCCTCAGGCAACAAGTCCCAGTATGAGGAGATAGGCATCCCAGTGGCCTTGCTAAGCTATAAAGACATGCTGGACATCAGTAAGGTAATTTTTCATTAGAGCAGGCTGTCTTTGGACTCAAATTGCTCAATCAAAATCACTTCAACACACATCACATTGAAATTACAAAGGCAATAAAAGTTTAAGGCATTTATTTCTCTCTTATTTCTGTTTGTAGACGTTTGGGGAGAAACGGCAGGTGGCCATGTATGCGCCCAATGAACCGGTGGTGGACTACAACATGGTGCTCATCTTTCTGATGGCAGTGGGCACAGTGGCTGTCGGAGGATATTGGGCTGGCAGCAGGGACATTAAAAAGTAAGAACTGTGCCCTTGTAACATTGTGAGCCCTTGAGGCACAGGTTGCAAGATAAATAAGTAATAAAGCTGACAGCCTGCAGAGTAAACCCACATATGTGTGCCGACAGACGTTACATGAAGCACAAAAGGGACGACGGTGCAGAGAAACAAGACGAGGAGATCGTTGACGTCACCCCCATCATGATTTGTGTGTTTGTGGTCATGTGCTGCTCTATGCTGGTGCTCTTATATTTCTTCTATGATCAATTGGGTAAATAAATCATTTAAGTATTACCGTTCTTCAACAAACTGTGTGTACTTCGGTTGAACTTGATGATTTGATTTATTCCTCTGTTTTTCTCTCACAGTGTATATGACTATAGCGACGTTCTGTCTGGCATCTGCCGTCGGTCTGTATAGCTGTCTTTGGCCTTTTGTCCGAAGACTACCATTTGGGAAATGCAGGTCAGAGATGTGCATGAGAAAGACAAGATAAGATTCTTTCCTTTTGGCTTTGTATTGAAGGAGATGCTTTGTGTGTTGACAGGATACCTGAGAATAACTTGCCATATTGCCACAAGCGGCCACAGGTGCGCATGCTGGTCCTTTCAGCCTTCTGCATAGGAGTCAGCGTCACTTGGGGAGTTTTCCGCAACGAAGACCAGTAAGAGTAGTGAAAACCACTTTAGGTCTTGAGACACTTTCAGCACTATTACGGATGGTATCTGATGAAAAAATCATGTTCCCTAGGTGGGCGTGGATACTTCAGGATGCGTTAGGCATCGCTTTCTGTCTCTACATGCTGAAAACAATCAGGCTGCCTACTTTCAAGGTGAGTTTAAAATGCTGGTGGATGCTGACGATTACCTTAGCGTGTGAATGCATTTCCTATTGATTTTTCTTCTCGTTGTAGGCCTGCACTCTGCTGCTGGTCGTGCTGTTCGTGTATGACGTGTTTTTTGTTTTCATAACACCACTCTTAACTGAGGTACAATGCTCTTCTTAGTTTCGTTTTTTAAAATTGATTCAAAATATATTTTTTTTATTCTTTGGCATCTATTTGTTTATTGTTCCATGCAGAGTGGGGAAAGTATCATGGTTGAGGTGGCGGCTGGTCCCTCTGATTCCTCTACTCATGAAAAGGTAGGATGGTGTTTTTTTTGTTGATAAATGTAAATACATTTTTGTTTTATTTTGTGGTGTCAATTTTAGCATCTTTGTCTTCATTAGCTTCCCATGGTGCTGAAAGTGCCCAGGTTAAATTCGTCTCCTCTGGTCCTGTGTGACCGGCCCTTCTCTCTCCTGGGCTTTGGGGATATCTTGGTACCAGGTAACATCACTACTGTTGTTGCATCACAGCTGCATGATGAACAGATTTTCAGGGTTCATGGAAAGAAAGTGATGATGCACTAAAATGAATTTTTTACCAAAACCAAAACTGAAGTTTTCATGTAGCCAAAAATTGAGGTCACTGAGCTTGGTAAGCTGATTATTGTGTCATGTTTTCAGGTGAGAAATTAAACTAGTTGTGGGAAAGTTCTTTGCAACAAGCCACCTTTCGATATTTTACGCCAAACTAATTTTACCTATTGCCACTTTAGCATACTTTATATGGTTTCTTTGTTTTTAAGAAAAGTTACTGAAATCAAACTCTGCCTCAACATCCCTCTGTTTTTCTTTTCTTCATTTTAGTCATATTGATAAGGACAATAAAAATATCCTTCTTTTCATTTTGTTTCCTCAGGTTTGCTTGTAGCGTATTGTCACAGATTTGACATTCTCATGCAGACTTCTCGAATATACTTTCTGGCCTGCACTATTGGTAAGACATTGACGACCTTTTAAATTCAGATATGTTCAGTGTGGTAATATACTGACTGACATACTGTACAGCAGTATTTCTACTTTCATGCTTTTGTTTAGTTATTTGGTATCCTTGAAAGATTGTGAATGTGATCTCTGTTTGTTTAGGCTACGGCATTGGTCTTCTCATCACATTTGTGGCTCTGGCTCTGATGCAGATGGGTCAGCCTGCCCTCTTATACCTGGTGCCTTGCACACTTCTCACCAGCCTTGCGGTGGCACTGTGGCGCAAGGAGTTGCCTTTGTTCTGGACAGGAAGTGGATTTGTGGTGAATACCAGTTTGATATGAGTGCCTTCTACGATCGGAAAAGTTCTAGGGTTATGTACAGTTACTAGAATTACAGTTGAGTAAAACCACCCACGTGTTTTTGTTCCGCTCTTATTTTGCTCTCTTTTTTACTGTGGGTGTCTTCTTTTTATCAAAAGAGGGGTTTGGTGTCAACCTGATTACAATTATCATTTACAATATGTATAATTGTTCTTAAAGGGTTAGTTCACCCAAAAATGTAAATTCTGTCATCAATTACACACTCAAACGTCGTTTCAAACCCGTAAGACTTTCCCTTCATAGAGTGCATTAGTTCCCGTCCCCTTTTTCAGCAGCGCTGGTTCCGGAAGTATTTTTTCCCCATTCATTTCTCCCATAGGGATTTTTAAAAAAAGCCTTTGTTAAAGAATTATAAGCCATGAACCAAGCCAATCAGCTACGAGGTGAATCATAACATTACAAACAGATGGACAAAATGACAAAGGTACAAGAATGTGTACTTAACGGCTATAGTGAGGAAAAAAACTACAATCCCATGAAGCATTGCAAACAGCATAATCAAATTAAAAATGGAGAAATATAAAACTTTTCATGTACAAATGCTGATTACATATTTAAAAACAATATATTTTAAGTCTAATGCAAAATATGTATATATAGCTCTGGAAAAAATTAAGAGACCACTGCAAAATTATCAGTTTCTCTGGTTTTACTATTTATAGGTATGTGTTTGGGTAAAATTAACATTTTTGTTTTATTCTATAAACTACTGACAACATTTCTCCCAAATTCCAAATAAAAATATTGTCATCTGTGGTCTGTGTGGGTCCTAACCACTGATCTATATAATATATAATGTGCTGCCATCCAAGTGGATGCTGCACACTGGTGGTGGTTGAGGAGAGACCCCTGATATGATTGTAAAGCGCTTTGGGTGTACAGTAGTACAAATGAAAGCGCTATATCAATGCCTCATTCATTTAGAGCATTTATTTGCAGAAAATGACAACTGGTCAAAATAACAAAAAAGATGCAGTGTTGTCAGACCTCAAATAATGGAAAGAAAATAAGTTCATATTCATTTTTAAACAACACAATACTAATGTTTTAACTTAGGAAGAGTTCAGAAGTCAATATTTGGTGGAATAACCCTGATTTTCAATCACAGCTTTCATGCGTCTTGGCATGCTCTCCACCAGTCTTTCACATTGATGTTGGGCGACTTTATGCCACTCCTGGTGCAAAAATTCAAGCAGCTCGGCTTTGTTTGATGGCTTGTGACCATGGTTCTTTGTTATGTCTTTGTCCAGATTATGTCTTTGTTCTTTGTCCAGATGTTATAATGGACTAAAAGTTTAGTCTTCCGCCACATGCGCTCTGCTTTTCTGCATTGTCTTTTCATATTTTGCACTGCTGTTGAGTTGCTTTTTGTCTGCCACTCTTCTTTCACAGGAGCAATATCATCAATTACACTTAACTTTTGAGTTAAAAGAATCAAGGAGAAAATCAACAGTGTCAGCAGATATGCTTGGTGTTAAAGATATAGCCTTCATGTCCACGATTGTGTGTGGGTCCATGTACATGCTGAGTCAGATCAAAAGTTTTTAAAACCGTTTTGATTTCTTTTGCAATATTGGTTTCTGCATTATCTATGTGAATGTTAAAATCTCCAGCAATGGCAAAACAGTCAAACTCTGAGGTAATTGCTGATAACAGTTCTGTAAAGTCCTCAGCAAAGGATGGAGAGCATTTTGGAGGCCAGTAAAATGCGTGTAGCACCTTTTAACACAATACCCAGATATTCGAAAGACGGGTAATTCCCAAATGATATTTGCTTGCATTGATAGACATCTTTAAAAAGAGCAGCTACACCCCCACCTCTCCTAACAGCTCTGCAGACACTCATAAAAGTAAAGTTAGGAGGGGATGTTTCATTGAGGATTGTTGCACTGCAGCTGTCTTCTAGCCATGTTTCATTTAGAAACATAAAATCCAGGTTGTTTGTGGTTAAGTCGTTGACTAGAAGTGATTTTAGTTTTGGCAGGTAAAAGGCACCAGATTAGTTGGGTTTGCTGTATGGCTTTTGAAAGCCTTAGACTTTCTATCATGTAATAGAACATCAATAGGGAAAGATACAGGCACACTGGGTTCCTGCTTGTTCTGTAAACATTTGAGAAAGTTACTGTTATCATAGCAGGGACCAGACACATATCACTGAGAGCTGGTATCAGTTGTTTTTGGTTCACCTCGAGCAGATGGGGGAGGGTGTGGGCCCTGGCGTTGTGGCAGAGGCCGAAGAGCTCTCACAGGAGGGGGAGGGTGAGCTGGGCCCGCAGGCTTTGGTGGTTGCGGGGCCTGATGTTTTTTGGTTGATATCTGGGGGCTCGCAGCAAAAGAGTGGGATAGTTTGGTTCCAGCATACACCAGTTCTTCCATTTTCTCTGAGAAGCACAGAAGTGGAGATGCTGGAGAGAGGGATAGCGTGTCTGGTGAAGAGGGGCTGTTGCTCTGGTGTTATCGAGGCTGTAATATGCTGTCCTGGCTTCCCTGGCTGTTTTCCAGGAAGTCGTCCTTGGGTGCTGAATCTTGGAGCAGTTCTAATATGTCACAGTCTGTCTGTGGTGAGCTCTGTGGTCAGGGCTCAGCTGAGATTGTGTCCGTGAGAAGAGGTTGTTGTGGCTGCATGGTGTTATCATTGTCCTTGTGTGATTTGTCAATCGCATATCCATTCAGGTGGACTTCACAAAGGCAAATCTGCCTGATTCCAGCCTTGGTGAAGCACCCCCAGATCATCACCGATCCTCCACCAAATTTCACAGTGGGTGTGAGACAATGTGGCTTGTAGGCCTCTCCAGGTCTCCGTCTTAACCATTAGACGACCAGGTGTTGGACAAAGCTGAAATTGGACTCATCAGAGAAGATGACCTTACTCCAGTCCTCTACAGTCCAAACCTCAGCCTGGCTCTTCTTTGCTTCTCATTGATGAAGGGCTTTTTTCTAGCTTTGCACGACTTCAGCCCTGCCCCCAGGAGCCTGTTTCGAACCGTCCTCGCCGTGCACTTCACCCCAGCTGCTGTTTACCATTCTTTTTGTAGGTCACTTGACGTCATCCTACGGTTGTTAAGTGACATTCGAATGAGTTGGCGGTCATCCCGGTCAGTGGAAAGTCGTTTTCGCCCTCTGCTGGTTTGTTGTCCCCAACGTCTGCTGCTTGACCTTGTTGTTATGAACCGCCATCTTTGAAATTTTAAGGATGGAAGCAACCGGACGCTCACTGTTTCCCTCTGCCAGTAAAGCCAGAATTGAACCCTTCTTTTCCTCACTCAAAACTTTCCTTTTCAACTCTTTTGATAATATTTAACTCTTTTATGAACTCTTCCTAAGTTAAAACATTAGTATTGTGTTGTTTAAAAATTAATATGAACTTATTTTCTTTCCATTATTCGAGGTCTGACAACACTGCATCTTTTTTGTTATTTTGACCAGTTGTCGTTTTCTGCAAATAACTGCTCTAAATGACAATATGTTTATTTGGAATTTGGGAGAAATGTTGTCAGTAGTTTATAGAATAAAACAAAAATGTTAATTTTACCCAAACACATACCTATAAATGGTAAAATAGGTATATAGAAACATTTAAGTATTTTGAGAGCTTAGAGAGATCGACTCTATTACATCATTCACAGTGCTTCATGGGAGTTGGCGAAGCTAAAGAGCTATTTTGGCACATGTTGCTTTTTTCGACTCAATGATTGGTGTAATTTTCTGTACAGAATCATGGGTAATGTAGTTTTTACTCATCATATAAAGCAATAGTGTCTCTTCAGAAGACTTGAATTAAACCGATCAATTCATATCGATTTCTTTTACGATCTTTTTTTGAATGTTTTGAAGCATCAAATTTTTGGGTGAATAGACTTTCAATGGGACAGAAATGAAGATATTTTCATTTGTGTTCCGAAGTCTCAGGTTTGGAACGACATGAGAGAGTAATTGAATTGAATTGAATAGAATTTTTTGGATGAATCAATCCGTGAACACACAATCATCCATTTACATTCTTTGATTTCACAGGCATTTGTTTAAAGATGTTTAGAAACGTCTGTGGCATAGATCCCAGAGATCCTAAATGGAGACTCTACCTTCTGTATAAAAGATTTTACAGGGATTTTGAAGGCTTTAGACAAATGCCTGTTAGACTGAATCCAAATTTAGTTTCGCTCTAAACCACAGTAACAGGAAATGCTGTGCTACAGACTGATATACACGAGTTTAAACCACTGTTTAACTCACTATGGGTTGATAAACACCAGATCTCTCCTTTAGGTCTGGTAAGAGATCTGTGTACCGGAAGAGGGCTTATGTTAAATTTCCTCAGCTCTTTTGCAAACAGTGCTTATGCTTTTAATCTAATAATCGGCCTGGAGATTGGTTGGTCTTGAGTTGATCTATGGTGATTTTCTGTATGATGTAGAGAAGAATCTGATCCTTGTCATCTCCTCTGAGTGTTCGCTCCTTCACTAAAGCCCTATTCGGACGGTAGTAGTTTCTCATGGGGTCGTAGGGTATTTTTAACATTTACAGGGGTTAGTCGGTGATTTTATTGCCATCCGAATCCAGAATGTCAGTGTTTTTCTCCCACCACCCACGTAAAAATCCCCGGCCGAATTACCTACTGTTTTTTATTTTATTTTTATTTTAACAAACACCAAGGTCATGTGGTGATTTAATTGCCATCTGAATCCACATCTCTGAGTTTACAAGAAGAGATCATTTCAAAATTCACTGTTTAAATCCTTTTTGATGACTGACGAGCACCGAACATATGATAACTGTTGCGCCCAAATGTAATTTGCATGCATTTTAAAGATGTACTTTTTTTATTAGTGAAATGCTGGAAAGTATTTATTGGAATAATATTTCATCACCTCTCCACCTCAGCGAACAAAAAGGAGAAATGGGCCGTTATTGTGACAGCGATATATGATACAATTTAAAAATATGTAGTCTATTATACACAACATTGAAAATAGAAACCATGCAGCTTTATTTTGACAGTAAATAAGAGGCTGCATTAACTTGTTTCCGCTAATTTCCATATTTTTATAAAATGACATCCTTTTTGAGACAAAATGCAAGAATAGAAGAACCATTTCGAATATAGCATACTCACATCTAGCTTCCTATTTTTAAAAATGAGAATCAAATAATTAAATAGAACATTATTTTCCTATTATTAAATTAAGTACAAATTTATTCGTATTATTCCAAGCCACTAGCGTAGCCAGAAAAGAGTATCTGGGTGTGCATTAGAAAAACTGGGTGTGCCACATTTATTGTCAGATTAATGTGCAAAAAACCCAGACCATGCGTATCACTAACTTTACAGAATAGACTGGGCTGATGTGTAAAACTATCCTCAGGCTCGCCACTATATATGTTCATACTATATAAATTATAGCCTAACTCAGGGCTCAACATTAAGCCTTTTCGTGTGCTTGTCCTTCGAACAAGTAAATCGGTCATCCACTTGTCCAAGTAAAAAAAATTGCTTGTCCAGAAAAAAATAGGATTTTTTTGTGTTGTAAATATAATTTATTCTGAAGTAATATTCTCATCAGTGTTCAGTCAGCTTTGCCGTATTTAAATCTGTATATTTATGATATTTTAACCTTTTATAAAGAGCATTTTTCCTTAACCGTTTTAAATATATGCTTCATCTTTCATTTTAAATTCTTACATTTGATCAATAAATTAAATTGGAATAATAAGAAACTATATGGCTGTTACCAATCAAATTAATTAATTTACACTGAAAAATTACAACTGCATTAAATAATGTTATGAGATTGTTTTAAATATTTTTTTGAATACAAGTATGAAATATTGGAAAGAATTATTCTTTTAAACACGAAACTAAACCACCAGTAGGGGGCGGCAGGTGGCCGTCTTAATGAGGGAGTCATTGAGCCATTTATTCAAACGATTCGTTCAAATGGCTGAATCGTTCAGGAATGAGGCAGTTACTCCAGTCAATGAATCGCCATGAGTTTTATCTCTGAGGTGCCATGCAAATGTATTTTTACCGACGTCCACATGAGAAACGATTACCGTCCGAATAGGGCTTTAGTCATAGATCAGAAACCATTTTCTCATTCTTACTTCTCAGCGAAGTGATTCTTTAACATTATTCTTCTGCTTTAAATTCCAGTAAGCCAAGCAAGTGTCTTATTCTCACCAAGGCTGCATTTATTTGATCAAAAACAGAGGAAACCTTACAATTATTTTTTTTTTCTATTTTAATATATTTTAACATGTAATTTATTTCTGTGATGACAAAGCTGAATTTTCAGCATCATTTCTCCTGTCTTCAATGTCACATGATCATTCAGAAATCATTCTAATATGCTGATTTGCTGCTCAAGAAACATTTCTTATTATTATCAATATTGAAAAAAGTTGTGCTGCTTCATATATTTGTGGAAATATTTTTATTTGAAATAGAAATCTTTTAACATTATAAATGTCTTGGATCACTTTTGATCAATTTAATGTGTCTTTGATGAATCTCTTAATAATTTCTTTAAAAAAAAAAAAAAAGTCTTCCTGACCTCAAACATTTATGGAATGTACATGTATAAATTATTTATGAATCAAAATTAAATTAAAGTTTTACTTTTCTGTCTCGCTCTCATTTCTTCCTCAGCCTCCTCCAATTGTGATGGAACAAATCAACTGTACTCAAACCCCAGGACCGTCCACAGATGAACCCCAGTCCAATCCGGAGCCGCCAGACTCTGAAACCACCAATCAGAGTGAGGACCCTCCTCCACCAGCTCACGTGGAAGTTCCGCATCTTACAGATGCATCTACTTAAAAACAAAAGACTGGAAGGATGCTAATTTCTTTTTCATTTTTTGAAGTCAGTTATATATCTGACCATATATGTAATAGACTTGAGCAGTATGAATCTCAGTGCACTTGTTTTAAGCTTTTGAAATAATACAGTCTGTTTAAACACGAGGAGGAGACACAACACCTGCTGTGCTTCATCCAACTTGTTTCAAGTTTTACGTTTGATGATATTAGGAGAGCGTCGAAGGGACAGCTTTAATCTTCTTCACAAGGATTTCAACTCTGTGTTCATTTTGTTCTCTCTCTTCTTTTTGTTTGTAAATAGACTGTAAAAACAATATTTCAGTAAATGAAACAAAGTGCAGCTAGACATTTTAAAACAAATGTCCAGAAAATTCAAGACCGCTCTCTCTTTCAAAAAAAAAAAAAAAAAAAAAATTCTATTTGGCTTCAAGTTGATAATGCATTAGTGGCGGGTTCTTGTCACAACAGCGCTGAAGTGTCACATCCTTTAAAATACGGTGCTAATGAGGACCGAATGAGCCAAAGGCTTCGGGAATAATGATTTATTAGTTTCATCCCTAGTTCCGAGATGCGAATGCTGTGGATTGAGATTGTTAATAGTTTATATTACGCTATGCTGTATAATTAAGAGCAGTACTGTTATACATGGCCACATAATTGAACAAAAACATCCTTATTGGTTTGGAATGTGACTTCAACTTTAGTTGCATTGATATAGATCATATTCATATGCTCATGGCTTATTTAAAAGTATAGTATTTAGAACTTGCTGTTTACTTGACGGAAGGGATATTTGAGGTCTTTAAATAAAAACTGAAGTGCATTTTTAAAGCAAGTGCAGTTTTAAAGGATACTTTCCTGCCCATCTGTTTAGTGACAGTCCTTCTGTTTTATAGTAGGAATTTTGTATTCATGGTACTTTTTTTTAAAAGTTGTTTTTCCAGTGTAAAGCACTGATATGTCTTTGTGTATGATTTAACAATCTGAAGTTACATGGAGTTTATTTAAGAAGTTTATGTTGTGCTGTTGTCTCATTGAAATCTTTTTGACTTGGGTACACCATGATCATGTGGAATAACTTGGACAAGTAGTAATCAAGTTCTGTCCATTTATTAATACTCCTGCAGTATTAATAAATCAACAGATCAACATATGCTGTAAAAGTCTGATTTTGAAAAGTTGTTGAAGAGTGCATACATTAAAGGAATAATGCATTGTGTTATAAACTTGTGTATTGTGGTGTTTTAATGTGACAGCACTTGCAAGAACGTGTTGTAAAATACTATTCATGAGTTCTTGGCATTTTCCACCCACATCAAAAAGTATTTGGTAAAGTGTAATAGTATAATTGTGTCTTACTCTCACCAGGTTCACTGGACTCGCTATGAATTCTAACTCCAGGCTAATGTTGAACTCTATGACCAAGCTGTGGGAAAAAAGCATTTTTGTTTCTTAAACTATTGTGCATGAAATGAGCCACACTGAGCTAAAGGCCAAATTGCATAATGAACGCACACAAAAAAACAAGGCACTTCATGTCAAAGGTTGTCGAGCCCTGGGCAAAAGAGCTTTTTTTCTTCTTTTTTTAAAGTTAATTGAACAAATTTAAGACTAAAATGATGAAAAATCTCAGTCCTTAGTATTTCGTTCATTCATAAATGGTCATGGTGCTCTTTTCATAAAATGCAAGCGCACAGTGACCAAGGTCCTTTTCAGGCCACCATTTTCTAGGACATTTCCAAGACAATTTACAGTATGAACCCAATACAATGCATAGCCTATAATACTCTAATATTGTGGTTATTGGATGTTCTGCTGAAATGCTATTATTTGAACATATATGGGATCTAATGCTTTTTGAAGATGAGACATGGTTTCCATCACAAATAAAATGTTTTATAATTTTTAATTTGTTCCCCAAGCACTAGGAATCCCATCAGTCCGTGCTGACCTTACATGTTCATTCGACTAAACACAGCTTTGTCTAAACCGTAACATTCAAATCTGCACTATACACTACATATTTATGCACTATGTACTCAACCGTGTAGTGTGTGAACTTTATAAGGTTTTGTCAGAATGATAAAGTTCATACACTACAGGGTTGAGTACATGGTGCATAAATACATAGTGTATAGTCATTTCAGACACAACTATTTAATAATTCATTCAAACTGATTTTTTTTGGTGATCAATTTATAGGACATGAAGTGAGTGAATTTAGTGTCGCTGACGGTCCCTAGTTTTTCTTTTGAATAACAAACGATGTGAAGTTAAACCGAGCACACAGGTTTTATGTTTGTTAATTTCACTGAGCAAATCGCTAGCACTTAAAAGTGCAACAGTTTCTCAAAAAAAGCTGTATTTGCTCTGCACTATTTACAAATGTGTGGTTTCTAATGAAGAAAGTCTGTATTTTCTCAAAATAAAATCAACAGAATTGTGCCATGATCTAGTTATGTACAGTATAAATGAATGAGACAAAACTAAAACGAAATGAGAGGTGGTACCTCTGACATTTAGTAGTTAAGAACATATATCCCCCGTCATAAAGAAAAACAAGGCTATTTTTTTTCTAAAACACTACAAAATATTAGCTCAAATATAACATTTTCTTCCAGTTGACAAGCAAAATAATGTAAGATTCTTTGATCTGTGCAGAAAATGGACAGAAAATGAAAAAAGGAAATTTACATTTCAAACCAAAACTTCTACACATTAAATAGGTCTACTTTTTTAAAATGTCACAGCTCAGAAGATCTTGATTACAGAAATCCTATAGAGAGTCCAGAAAGAACATGAAGACTTTTGCAGTGTAACGCTTGTGGGGCCAAACATCCCTGAAATAAAATCACAATAAATAACTAAAAACAGCTATTTACAGGAATGACAAATTGTTAAGACAAAGACCCCTCTGTAATGCAGAACTGAACAGGATACTGTGATTGTCAGGAAACAGAGACTGTATAGGAAAAAGGGTTAATGTAAGAGCCATAAGTACTGCCAGGAATGATTCCTCCCAAATATTTGTTTCCCCAATTAAAGATAAAAACAGAAATCATGATTAAGACTAAAATCTGCATGGTTTCATTTCTTTGAAAAATGCATTCGAGTCAGTGCAGGTCATGTTAGAGAGGAAAGAAAACTCTGCATTCATGTTGTAGTCCCACAGATCACACAGGGACTTTAAAAGAAATAAATGTCTTCTGGAACTGCATTGTCTTTGGGTTTACGTTGTCCTGGCTGGGGACTGTGTGTGTTATGAGTGGTGTTGTGCCTCCTGACGGCATTTCCTGAATGAGAGGGCACAGAGCTAGATAACTTCTCTGCTGGCATAAACATATCTGCAGAAACACCACAGAAATAGACTTACTAATGCAGAAACACAACTACGAATGGTTTAAATGACTAAAACAGTGCTGCATGTAAGCAATATGAAGATACACATAGTACAAAGAAGTGTTAGAATATGAGGTAAAAACAAACAAACAGAGGTTTGGAGTAAAATTATCCCATTAAACAAAGCAAATGTAAACATTTTAACCACTGACAAATCCTGAGAAAGAAAGAAGCTGTGCGTGAGGTGAGACAGAATAAAGAAGTTTCACCTGGACTGAGTTGGTGAGGACTGTTGGATCTCATGGCTCTTAAACTGCCTCCTTCCTTTCCTGTAACTTTGATGGGAAGTAACTGAGACACCTCTATGCCAGCTAAAAGTGTGAGAAGATGTTCAAAATCAAAATCAGCTAAAACATACTGATACCTCTACACCACAGCCCAGACACTCTGATGTGATGGAGGTCATAAAGCAGTTCTTACCTGCGCTGTTGGTGCGCTGGTGGGAGTTCCTGTGCTTGCTGTGCTTCTCCTTGCCTTTAGGTTGGGCGGCCAGCTTGGTGGGGATCTTCTGTTGGACAGAGCCGGCTTTGTGGGATTGGTTGGTGGTACTAATGAGGTGGATGGGCACTTCTGCTTTAACAGGAGGGGCTGAGATGCTCTCCCTGCGTGGTGGTACCAGGGGAGGCCTCTCTTCAAAGCTGGGAGAAACCATATTCAATATGGGGTAGGGTGGAGGAGGTAACTAGAGAGGGAGAGAAAGGAAACTTTATGCATGTACACTTTTTCTGATTTACAAAGGGCACATATATTCAATATACAAACTTCTAAAACAGTATTGGCCAGAAAAACTGCTTAGTCTGAAATGCACACTTGTTTTATTTTACATGTGCACTAATGTGTAGTATGAAATATCAGTGGCATTAGAAGATCAGTACATTTTTCTCAGATATAATATAATATAATATAATATTGCCCAAACCTGTATCTGTTCATTCTCCAGGGGAAAGAAGGCAATTTTGGGTATGTTTTCATTCTTCTCATACTTCTTAAACTTCTTCTCCAACTGCTCCAGCTTTTCTTTCTCTCTCTCCACATTACGCGTAGAGTCTCGAAGCCGCTCCAGATCCTCCTGGTATTGCGCTCTGGCCCTGGCCAGTTCCTGGTTTTCTTCCGCCAGCTTTTCTTCCTGTTTGCTGCATTCCAGTTCTCTCTCCCTCAGCTCCTTCTCCCTGATCTCCGCCTGCTCCCTCTGCCGGTCTCTTTCCTGCTCCCACTGCAGCTGCTCCTGTCGGTGCTGATTCTGGAGCCGCTGGAAGTTGACCAGCTCCTCACGCTGCTTTTCCAGGTTCCGATGCTTTTCCTTCTCCAGGAGTGTGTTGCCCCTGGGTCTGGACATCAGCTCCTCAATAGTGGCGCGTTGCACCTCGATGTGGCTCTCTTGCTGCTGGACGATGGACTGAGGAAGGAAGGGAACGGATAAGGAAATCAAAGATTCATTTGTGCTGATCTAGATCTGCACAGACGAATCTTCTATTTAAAAGTATCATAGGCAACAGGTAATGAATCACTGGATAATTACAAGAGAAGCACTACATGAAATGCATATTTAGAGTTTGGATTACCTGAAGGCTGTAAAGTTTCTGAGACAATTTAGTTACAATGTCATAAAGCTGTGGAGATAAAAACAGAAAATGATCAATAAAAGTAACATATGTTTAAAGTAGGTTGACTACACAAAAGAAAAAACAAACATGAAATCTGACCTGGTCAAATTTCATATAAAATTTTAACAGTGAGGCAGGTTTGGATAAAAAGGACTGGATTTAGGTTTTTAGGGAGTGACAACAACATCATTCAACCTTAAACTGTCTTTTTAACTTTCTCCGACATTCGCATATGATTGTTGCATTTCGCACATAACTTTCAAATTGCTTTGAAAGCACCGTCCACTTGTTCACCATACTAAAATGAATGAAGAGACAATAGATGAGTCCACACAGAACAAAATACACTAAAAATAGGTTTTTCTAGAGCTAATCAATGTAAATAATTATTTAATGTTATAAAATAATGTCAGACAAAGTTATTCATAACGGCCCATTTTACAGAAATACTGTTACAGAATAATGTTTTAGTGGACTCATAGATTTGATTACATCACATCCAGTTGGGCAGTCACATACAATCAAGCCGCAAAAGTTCAAATATTTTCACTTAAACGAAGATAATCAAATCGGATCTGAAAATTCCGCATTTGCATATGTTCCGAACTCCTTTGTAAATGAATGACTTTCAGTCTGTGGTTTATCAGAGATAGTATATAGGCCACTTTACAGTTATCACCACACTGTCAATCATCCAAAGTTTTGAGGAAAAGTGGCTTCTTTATTCCAAACACACAAAGAATATTATATCTCACCTCTGCTTTAGGGAAGAAGACTGACAGATACGCACTCCAGCTCTCTAGAGTAATCTCCTCATCTGCCTAATGGGTCAAAAGCAAGAACATACATTTTGGTTTATATCAGTACTTCTCCAAAAAAAATAACAAGCGTGATACTGTAGTGTCAGCTCACCGACAGCTCCAGGTTCTCATTAGAATAAAGCTCTCTGAGCTGAGGGTTGGACCACTGACTTCTGTCCCTCGATCTTTCCACTAAACTCACAATACCATCTACAAACAACCAGTCCATCGGTCAATGGCAATGAATATGTAACCGTTACATTAATGTCATGAAACAAAGAAAGTTTCTCTTACTTCCAGGTAGCATGTAGGTATCGCTCTCAAAGCCTCTGAAAGCATCAGGTCTCTTGGGTAGTGGCACCAGATCCATCCCCTCACCAGGAGGAGGAGGAGTTTGGCCCTGCTCACATGTTACCAGCAAGTTTTGTAAAATCTCCACTGAAGAAAGATTATAAACATAGATTACAATCCACCATGCTTTAGTATTCAACTTAAGCATACATTAACCTAAAAAAATGTCTTAAAATGTGCCCATTCAAAAATACAGTACAACAGCACCTAAGAAGGCTTATCACTTGAAATGTGAATAAAAGGTAAACCAAGCTTACACTCTATTCTGCAGCGAAACAAAGTAAGATGTCAATATGAATATAAGCATGAATTCCCCTTTCTGCTGTGTAGTGCAAGTCTCACCATCTTTTAGGGCTCTGGCGAGAAGTTGTTCCCCCTGCAGGGGGTCTGTTGCATTCCAACGCAGCAGATGGCGCTCACTTGGTGAGATGTCAGTAACACCTGTCACATAGGCTGCAATGCCGGTGAATAACCTCAGCTTTTCTGTAAGGTTCTGCTCTATCAATGCATCCCGCATAGAAAGCTTCCCTACTCAGAAAACAGCATTGAAAAAGAAAAGCCAATACGTTAAATGTGACATCAATTCATTTTACAGTAGAGGAAGGAAGACTGATCATAGATTGTGATACAGAAATGTGCATGTTACTTTGAAAGTCCCGGATCCTCACAGGCAGTTCTTCTGGCTCCTCTTCCTCATCTTCTGGACAGCTGAAACATAATCAGAATAATAATGTTAGAAAAAAAAAACAAAAAAAAACCCAGACAAAATTTTATATATTACTTAGATTTCACTATTCTGAACTATTTTTAGCAAACCTTAATATATTCATCAAAGAATCCTGAAAAAAATGTATCGCCGTTTCCCCAAAAATATTCATCATTGATAATACTCTTACAGTTCAAACTACAATCCGGCCTCTAGTTCATAAATGCCAGAGGAGAACTGGCCCCGACTGAGCCTGGGTTCTCCCAAGGTTTTTTTTTTTTCTCCATTAGGTCACCTGATGGAGTTTTAGGACACCATTAGGTCACTTGATGGAGTTTTTTCGGTTCCTTGCCACTGTTGCCTTTGGCTTGCTCAGTTGGGGATATTTTGGGGATATTTAATTTTATTTTATCAATCAATAAATTCCACTAGAAACAAACCTTGTTGTATTATTTTATTTTAATTTAATACTGTGAAGCTGCTTTGATACAATCTGTATTGTGAAAAGCGCTATACAAATATACTTGATTTGATTTGATTTGATAATAATAAGACAATTATAGTAACAATGCTACTGTAATTGCACAGTATTACTGTTTTTACTGTATTTTTGATCAAATAAATGCAGCTTTGGTGAGAATAAGAGACTTCTTTAAAAACATTTAAAAAAAATTACCAACAAAATTTTGAATGGTAGTGTATTAAAAAAAAAAAGATTTTTTAGACATCAAAGATGTTTATAAAACATACCATTCCACGGCCTTCCAGATTTTGTCTCGCCAGGTGTTGCGCTCCTCTCCGGAGGAGGTGTGAAACTCATACATCTCAGGAGTGTCCGAGGATGCGGAGATCAGAAACATGGCCTTCTCGTCATGAGCCACTTCACGCACAATGAGCTTCAGCAGTGAAATCACTGCAGGCTTACCATCCTACAGGGGCAGAGAACATGCTGACATTTAATGATAACGGCAACGGTATCACCGGGGGGGCGGGGGGAGTGCTCACTTTTCACTTTCGATTTTGAATTCGCGATCACGCGTACTCTGTCTATAGGCCTAAAATTTACGGACATCAGAGAGCCGCTTTCTATATGCAGGGTATTGAAATCCCTTTTGAATTTACGATCACGTGTACTCTGTGTATAGGGAGCAGTGGTACGGACCACACATTTATTTGTCAATGACGCTCAGGATCTGTGGCGCACAACATCCTCCTGCATTGTCTTGTCAGTCATCTCACCTCACCTTACTCTAGTCTCAACACGTAATAAGTGAAATCTGACTTCAGCTGCACTACAGTTTGTGCTGTATGGAGCAGAGAAGACACCTTCAGTTTATAATTGTAGCGTCCGTTGTCTAAATGAACTAAATGGTTTTTATTTCTATAATAATCACCGGTGCCACAGTGGGCAAGTAATGTGATCGTGCACGGCTGAACACCGTGTAACACCAGTAACACAGACTATCGCAGCAAGCCTACTGTACGCTATACATAAACAAAATGCAAATGATTACATTCTGCTCACCAGAGAGGCAAAGGTAAGTCTCTGATCTTTCTCCAGTAACAGCAGCAAAACATCTGACAACAGCAAGACAAGGACATCTAAAGGAATAAGAGAGAAAATACTGAAATGTCTGTCACCTATCAAATGATCAAAGAAGCAAAATGACATAAAAAATTTGAATATAATGGCTTATTGCATCAGAACCATACTGTTTTAGTTTAAGTCCAGGCATGATTTAAATAGATTTGTAAATGATACAATGATCACCTTTGCTTTTGTTAGAAGTTAACCTCCAGTTGAGCATGCCCTCGTGAAGCAGCCTCCTATGGCCCTGTACCATGTCCTCTCTGCGGAACACTCGCCCGTGGGTCATCTTAACCTGGGACTTGGGCTCCAGCTTACTGCTCAAGTCCCTTAGCCTTGTCGCTTTCTCAAAGTCGTCCACATGAGTATTCACTTGTGATATGGTGTCTTTCAGCAAGTCTAGACCTCGTACCAAGTCCTTGTGTTCCTCTGAGCCAACTGTCAAAAGGATGAAGGTGACTTATGGACATGCTTGTATATTGTGTCTGTTCGGACACAATATCCATTATTAATATGTTAAATGAAAACTGTATTTCTGCAAACAGTTTAATCTGCCATGCAAAAGTGACATTAAAAGATTAACTCTGATATACTGCCAATTAAGTACTTGTTTCAGCTATATTTCATTGACAATTATTTCAGCATTCATATATACTTTTCCGTAAAAGTTTGAAATCAGTAAAAAAATAATGTTTTTTTTAAACTTTCTATTCAACAAAAAAAACGTTTCAAACATAATAACATAATTGTTTCTTGAGCAGCATATCAGCATATTACAATGATTTCTGAAGGATCATGTGACACTGAAGACTGAATGATGCTGAAAATTCAGCTTTGCCATCAGAGGAATAAATTACATTTTAAAATATATTAAAATAGAAAACTTATTTTAAATTCCAATAACATTTCACAATAGAACTGTTTTTACTGTATTTTGGATCAAATAAATGCAGCTTTGGTTAGCATAAGGAACTTCTGTAAAGAACAATAAAAAATTATCTTACCGACCCCAAACTTTTGAACAGAAGTGTATGTTAACATTTTAATGTCCTACTTTTTTGAGTTACATTAAAAAAAAAAACTAAAAAAACAACAATACAAACTCAAAACAGAACAGATATTTTCTTGAAAGCAAAGTAAACGTACCTTCAGTGTATTTAATGATACGTTCAAACAGAACTGGATACTTTGTGATGCGCTGCGTTATAAGGAGAATAATCTCTGGTATTCCTAATCTTCGTATAATGGACAACTGACATATTTTCTGAGGACAGAAAAGTAAATTATGATCAGAAAGTGAAATGATTCACTAAATATAACATTTCTTAAAAGAATATTATATAAAACACTATAAATATATATATATATTTTTTTTTATATATTTTTTTTTACTTGAGAACAAAAGGTCAGGTCTTACTCTTATTAAAGCCAGGAACTTCTTGTTTTGCATCAAGTCTTTAGAGAAGTTGACTGCATCGGTGTGGTGACTGCAGAACACTCCATAGCTGTATTGCAGTCTGTCTCTTATTTCACCCGAGAACTACACACACAAACATGCAGATCAGAGAGCACCAAAGATAAACGCAAAGGATTTTCATAACAATACCAGAAGTTAATAAAGAAATATTCAGGATATTAACACTCCTAAATGTTTAAGCACTGTTAAGACGACAAAATATGAACACTGCTTCATTTAATCATACACACTACCATTAAATTTTTTTTTTAATGTTTTTAAAAGAAGTCTCTTATGCTCACTATATGTTGCATTTATTTGATCAAAAGTACAATACAAATACTAATATTGTGAAATATTATTACAATTTACAATAACTGTTTTCTTTCTTCTAATGTATTAGATTGATATGTAACATTTTCTCAGAACTTAATTCACTTTTCATGGCCACTTGCTATACAATGACTTAACTCATGTCAAGATGATTTTAGTGGATGTATGAAGTGTGCTCTAGGTTAGAGTCCACTAAAGTGGAATATGTTTTTTTCTTCTTTTTTTTTTAAAGTTAAAGCAAAACAATTAATCTTTGGCTTGAGAAATGTGCATGGCCTATATTTTTTTAAAAATGCCACTTTTTGGGGCCACTTTATGGCATCCTAATTTAATGTTAAAACAATAATTCCATTCATTTCAGGAAGCACCTGCTGCTTAGCTCAGCTCTGGGGAATGTGGATTCAAGGATCCTATAAAGGACACAGGATATAACTGACAGTTTGGTGATCCAAAGCATGCAGCTAGAGAAATGGGTCTTTGTCGTATAACTAGCTATTAAGCCTCAAGTATAAACTTGCCTGTCAGGGCATCTAACATATCTATGCACATCCTACAGCAGATATATGATAAAGATACCTGTGCGATGAGGATGTCTCCAATATTGTGGATGCAGTAATTCTGGGTGCTGCCTGCCTCCATGGAATCGACTCTTCGCTGTTTAAGGCGGTTGAGGAAAAGCTGGTGCACCAGCAGCAGGTTATCCACCTGTGGAAAGAGCCTTTCCAATCGTGTCTCATCCATTTGCAGGGTCTCACGCAGTTCTCGCACGTACACTCCCAAAACCAGCTTTAGCGTCCGCACATGGTTTATTTCAGTCTGAATCAGCTCTGTCATAAAAACAATAACAGACTTTTTTTGTATTGCTCAAATTAAATTTCTACGAGACAAAAAAGTAACAAAACAAGTTATCACACCCCTTACCATGTATTACGTCCTGTCTTTTAATGGCATCTTTGGAATAGTTCTTTAAATACTGCTGGTCAACAGCTAAACTCCAGGTGGGAGCTTCAAAATCCCGAGCTTCTGCTTCTAATTCTTCACGCAGCGCATTATAACGACCATCTGTGTAGAAGAGGAGTAAATATACACTTCCCATTAACATCAACAAACAAGACCTATGATCACAACAAGTTTAATGGCTACAGTAAACGGGTTAAATAGCCAACCGTCAATATTGATGGAGTCAGCAGAATATGTGGACAGGACATTTGAATCTTCTGGCAAGGACTTGACTCTCACAGAATCGATTTCTTCCATCTTATGTTCTGAAAAACGAAAAGACAGCCAGAAGACATTTAAAACAGTCAAGAAACACTGTTAGACACTCAGTTTTGGATGGTGAAGCATGTCATTTTTGTGCCACTAAATGGAATCATAGCAATAAACGGGTTTCATAAGCATGCCACTGACCAGGTTGATCAGCACTATGCTACTGTTCAAAAGTTTAGAGCAGTTCAAGATTTTTTTTAAAAAAGAGTATCTTATTTTCACCATGGCTACATTTATTTGTTCAAAAATACAGTATAAAAACAGTAATATTAGGGCTAAACGACAATATCAGCCAATAATCTGTATTGTTTAAAAACAGCCGATGATCAAGGCCAATTATACCGTCCATCAAAAGGGGGCTGAAAAACGTGTCAGACAGCAACTCATACTGTGTGTGTGTGTGAAGAAAGTGTCTTGTATTGAATTTAAGGCTGTCTAAGTTAATGCAACAATAAACAATTAAAAAGTGTTAGTTTTTCTATACACCAAACTTTATTTGTAGCGCTCATAGACATCCAATAATTGTAAAGAGCGTTGCGCTGTCTCAGCTTTCAAATTCTGTACATTTTATCATAAAATTCTAACAATAAATGGGGTTTTGACTGTTTTAAATGTGACGTGACCGATCACTATTACAGCGAGTCTTTTCTTCCACTTTAATACAGGTTATAGCATGAAACATGATATAGATGCATGAACAGGTATATTGAAAGATACAGTACAACTTACCGAAATGTATCATGTCTCATGTAATCGCTCAATCCATGTTTCAATGACGGAAAGATGTTAATAAAAAAGCTTGTGAACAATATGTCACTTAATGTCGCATTTACCTGAGGAAAGTTATCCAATGTTCAGTTTGTTAGTTAGCTATAAATAAAAAACACTGTTAATGAGTTAATTGAGTTTACTGTTAATTACATATGTATGCTTGAAGAAGTTTGTCATGAAGACAAGTGTTTATGAAAGCAACTTTATGTGCTTTTGAGCTGTATACAAACATTTTAATTTTTATTTGAGTGTAATTATTATATCTGAAAATAAAGCAGTTGAATATAATAGTTGAATATAATAGTTTGGGCTAAGTTGTTAATTTTAACCTCTAATATTATAGCAAATCTTGCAAATGAGAGGGTTCCCTGTATAGTTTACAATATTATTTGGCTGAGATTTCTTTTACTTAAAATCAAGCTATCGTTATCGGCAGATATCACTCTTAATAATCCGCTATTGGTATCAACAGTGACAATTTTGTGGCAACTGATGGCAAAGCTGAATTTTCATCAGCCATTACTCCAGTCTTCAGTGTCACAAGATCCTTCAGAAATCATTCTAATATGATGATTTGGTGCTCAAAAACATTTCTTATTATGCTGCTTAATATTTTTGTGGAAACTGTGATTTTGGATTCTGGATTAATGTCTTATCGGTCACATTTGATCAATTTAATGTGTCCTTGCTGAATAAAAGCTGCTGCTGTACTGTTACTACAGTTCCTGTCCAGGATGCCAGAGCACTGACCTGTGGCCGTAGTGATAACCAGAGGAGGTTAAAGGCTGGAGGATGAAGGTTTATCTTTGCTGTGAGAGGGTCATGCCTGCCAGGTAAGTCATGGAGCAGATACAGCCAAATGCAGGATGAATAGTCTCTGTCAGACCTGAGCATAGAAGCAGAAAGTTAGCTTTGGGTCTGTAATTTAAAGGATAAAATACAAATGTAGATGCATCAACAACATAGTTTCTTCCCGGTAAACAATGTAGAAGTTACTGGGTTTCCAGGATTTACATGTGTACATTTATCTGAAAAGATGTAAATCAATGCATTGCCATTTTTTCCCAAACTAAGGGACAAGTGGAAACTATTTTCTGTGGTAATTGGCAGCATTTGTCAGTTTTTATAAACTGCAATTAACCTTACATGTTCGTTTAAGTGGCATCGTGTAGGGCACTAATTTGTCATGTCATTAAAACTGATAAAAAATAATTTGAGACCATTATTCATTATACAAGACATTTGGGCAAACAATCATTTAAATGGATCCATATAGGCTACACAACATAAGAACTGAGTAAGATCAAATGAATGAATAGCCATGTTCCACACATTTTGCTTTTAAATCCATTTATGGTAAAAAAATAAATGAAAAAAATTTTAAAAAAAAATTGTAATGGTCATTGCGTGACTATCGCGGTGCAAGTAAAGGTTACAGAGGTGTATCTGACATGATTCACTCCGGTTACACTTCTGGTGAACATACAGGTATGATCTGTTTTGGTTTGACTCCTGCACACACACATGCTGAAGTGGAGGACTGATCAAGGGAATGCATAAACTTATAAGATGATAAATGATAAACTGATATAATGTAATAAAATCTATATATTGAATCCAATGTAAGTCACATTGGATAAAATTGTCTTGCTAAATGAAAAGCATCAACACAGAGGCTATACTAGACACAGGCAAGAGAAGGGACGTGCTAATGTAAGGCTCCAGTTCACTCCTGGGAAAAGAGGATAATGAAACAAATCTGTTTCTTCTCTGAAACAGCAAACTGGTTTTAGTTTGTCACATACCTAAGCTCTTGTCAGACAAGGTTAAAGAGCAGAAGACATGACTACAGTAAACAGGTTTGCTTTTTTTTTATGGATCTTTATTTTTGGACTGTAGTTTTTTACTAGAGCAAAAAAAGTATTGACAAATTCAGAGGAAAGTAAAATTTGAAGAACAATTTAGATTTTAATTTGCCTTATCCAAAAGAGATGAAATTTTTCTTCCAGTTTCCAGTATGTAAGGCTTTGAAGCACAAAAAAAGATTTTTTTTATTTTATTTTTTTTTACACAGATCCAACAGCCAAATTAATAATGTAATTAATCAAACACTTTCTTTCAAAAGTTTGGGGTCAGTAAGTTTTATTTTGTGTTTTGAAAGAAATTAACACTTTTAATAAAGTATTATTAAATTAATACTTTAAATATGCAAGGACACATTAACAATTGGTCAAAAGTGACAGTGAAGATATTTATCATGTAACAAAAGATTTCTATTTCAAATAAATTGTTATTTTGAACTTTCTATTCATCAAAGAATCCTAAAAAAAATCAGTTTCCTAGGGCCTATCTTTTTCCCTGTGTTTTCCATTTTAATGTTTTAATTAAATATGAATGAAAAAAGGATGTCTAATCATTTGAATTCCTAAAAATGTAACAACTTAATTTAACATTTTAATAATAACAATAATAAATTATGTGAAATGTTAATTTTTTTTCCTCACAAATTCTGTGTAGCCTGTTTTAATTTGGATTCTGTTTTTAACCTAATTAGTTAACATTAGAGAAATACTTCTAAAGTATTTATCAGTCTTAGTTAATGTTAATTTAAACATTTATTACTACATTATTAAAATCAAATGTTGTATCTATATTATTTATGATATAATGATACAATTTTATTTGGTTAGCCTACATTTTAAAGTTTTAATTTGCTAACACTTTACAATAAGTTAACATTAGTTAATACTTTAACAATGAATGAACAGTATTATTTATTATTATTTGTAATATTGTTTTTAGAAGTTCATTCTACTGTACAATACTAATTATTTGTGTTATTTTCTTCAAGATAAACTGAACATTTGTTTAGTGGGTTGGAGTGAAGATCTTAGAGTGTGTGTGTATCTGACAATAGTTTTATCAAATGCAATGGTGAAATGTTTGTGAGGTGAACTAAGTGGAGATTATGTTTATGTGGAGTGTCCTCATGTAGTGAGATGGCAGATGCTGAAAACACCACGAGCGCGACATGCCGAGCAGAATACACTCCTTTCAAAAACATTTAAAAAATGTTACGTTCACACTGCGAGCCTTAGCGATCAATTCCGATTTATTGCTCAGACCTGATTTTTCTGTACAGCTGTTCACATTGTTGTTAATGTGGCCAATATCAGACTCCAGTGTGAACAGATTATGGTCCTGAACTGACCAGCATACGGAAAAAAGAATGATAAAAAGACGTCACGCTGCCATACGGTAAGCAAGTAATCACAGAGAACATTAAAGTAAGTGATTACGCAGTTATTCATTAGCGTAATCTCCTGGGGAAGACTGTGAATTTATGCGCAGGTAATATGACAAAGATGAGAAAAAAGAGAGCAGAGTTTTTAAACATTTATGATACAAGACCTCATGTTTTGCTGGTATAGAGCTGTCACTGATAAGTTCTGACACATCACTGTCCTTCCACTGACTGCCTTTCGCAACGGTCTTGATAACTTCAGGTATGTATTAGCCTATCTTTGAAGTGACTCCCATGAGTGCAGAAATGAGATGAATGTTGCTCTAGACTAGAGTGACGTGAAAGTCACATGAATTACGTAATGACTGTTCAGACTGAGGTCGCATAGCAAAACATCTGACCTGTATCGGATTAAGGACCACATATGGATTGGTGATCAGATTCCATGTGGTTTGTGCCGTTCACACTGAAATTGGGCCACATTTAGGCCTATACCGGCAGTCTGAACTGAAGCCTTACTGACCCCAAACTTTCAAACGGCAATTTGCTTTTGTTTTACAACATCTAGTTTTAGGTTAAGATTTACAGATCTATATAAAGGCAAACACTGCCTATTAAAGATGCTTTGTCGGGTCACTAGGTTTTTCACCATTTTAATCACCTTTAAGCATAGTTCGAATTACCCAAAGGGACAGAAATATCAGTTTTGGGGGGGTCAGATAATTTTTCTGATATTGTGAAAAAATATAATTTCAGTTACAATACAAGTCAACTCCTATTTTCACTGTAGGAACATTTTAATGTAAAGTGATTTCAGACACCCCTATTGTGGACCGTACCATTTTTAACCACCGTGGCTAGAAGCTACGGAGATAGAGAACGACTTCAACTTCTCAAGCAAGTGTCAACGTTGAATGACAAAACGCTAGTTTCATAAAGTATCATTCTTTTCAACATTCCTTATTTGTATATTCAAAAATATTTAAAATAATCTAATTTAATACAGTTAGAATTTTTCAGTGTAAATTATTTAATTTTTAGTGTTTTCAAACAGTGATGTAATGAAACATTGACAATTTAAGCTTGAAGGGAGTAAAGCCTCTGTTTAGGCTATTAAGGAAATGTAATTTTGCCAAAAGAACAACTTTTATTTTAAATAAATGTTCATTTTAAATCAGCCTACTTCAGTGTGATATGTTACCATATGCTTAACACTAAGAATTTGAATAATTGTAATGTGATGATCAGATGCAGATATCTAAATCAAAGAATATGGGCGGTTTGCGGGTGGATTACTTATTTTTAATAGTGGATTCGGGTGACTCAAAGTGCACCAGATTAATGAATTTATATTTAAAATGTACAAAATTTTCTTTTGTACCCCCCTAGAGATACCGAGCTCCATCAACAAAAAATTGTGGGAAACACATTAGGCTATATGATGATCTACAAAAAAATACACATTTAATTATCTTATTATTAAAATACATTATTATGATTTTACCTCATCCGCCTCATTTTGAGCCAGGAAAAACCATGAAATAGGCAATAGGCTTCTTGTAAAGGTATTACTTTTACTAGTAATTAGAATGGTATTTCAGTGCATTTAACTTCTAACTTTTGGGAGTTGATCTAAACAGTTCTCTTTTGGATATATAATAACAATGAGATATTCTGTAGCCTACTGATTATCAGTTTGTCACATGTTTAGACCTTGTATATGTGTTGCACAACACATGTCGCACTTGGCGATCACGGTGGGGATTGATATGGTAGTGGACCATGATGGTCATAGAAGAAGTGAAGGAGCAGTACCCCCCAATTATGGTGGGGTAATTCGCACTCTGCCTTTAAGCATTTTTGCAGTCCACCTCAGAATTAGTCCTAAAGTGAGATATGTGACTTTTCAAATGTACAAAAATTCCATGTAGTTTGTTAATTATTATAAAAGGTCATAAAAATGGCAAGTTAATTAATAATAATTAGAAAAATGCTGCTTAAAATAGTTTTAGATGAAGTATTGGATGACAGTGTGTGATGGCATGTCAACTGTTCAAAGGCTTAATTCTGAAAATAGCCATAATATGTAGAACAAGCAGATCAAGATCTAAAACTACACTGGCCTCCACTGAATCTCACTGTATGAAGAAAAAAAGACATTCTTCAATATCTTCTTTTGTGTTGCAATTTTATGTGAACTACCTTATAATTTTATTGTTGTCATTAAGTTGTGATGGGAGAAACTGTCTTAATATATAAAATAATCACCTTGTTCAACTTATGAATTTGATATGGCTACAGTTGTACAGCACTCAGCTGTTACAATGGCAAACAGCTTCATCCTCAAGGCATGATACACCTTGTTAGCACACTAACAATGCTTAATAGCACTCGAACAATGTGTGTGTGCTGCTATTCAAACAGTACATTCATTCATAAAGCATGTGTAAAGTGCATGAAGGCTAAATAAAAGACAGGCAAACCTGCTCATAAACATGACTAGTGCTTCATTATGAGGAGAAGGATACTGACTAGGATGCACATTTCACACTCAAATTCAGCTGCACCTTGATGAATGGCGGTTAAAGGAACTGACTTTGCACTTCAAATTGCTGGGGGACCAAGAAGGATCATTGCATGAGCCGAGTCGCACTAAAATAATACTCAGCAGTTATGCAATGCAGGTGGTTTCATTACTGTACTATTCTAGCTGAATGATAACTTCTGCTGCAGGCTGCCGCTGGATGGAGATGATTCATGAATATAGCCAAGTGAAATGAGGCTAAGGTTTATGCTTATCGGTCAAACAAGAAAAGCAGGCTGCTCTACTTCGCAGCAGAGAGTAGAAACAACAAACGCCCTCCTTCCTTTAGATTTAGTATAAGACACACGACATTTGACACCTCCACCATAGCCATTGTTTAGGCTATCTTATAAATTAAAAACCGCCATTTTGAACTAAAACAGCGGGAGGGCATTGGTTACACTAATATTAACTGGTTCGCTCTAGTTTTCGTGGTGTGATAATGGATTCAGCAGCTGCAAAATGTGAGAATTTCTTGTTTACACATGCTGTAACTGATTTACTAGTTCTGTTACTGTGTGAAAAATGCCTGGCTTGCAAACTGCCTATGACCATGAAGCCAACCTCCCCCTCTCACACATCAACAGGCCAGATAAAATACAGAAAGTCTCTGTTTCACACACACAAAAACAGATAAGCTACAGAGTACACATAACCTTAAAAGATGCTGACCTTTACTGCTAGTCCAAGACAAGCTTTTTTGAGATTCTAGTTTGTTGAATTTGTTGGGCTCTTGATCAGAGTAAAGGACAGACTGACCGAGTAGCAGTTTCATGTTAACATATTATACTGAAAGCTATAGGTTTATTAAGCTGTAACATACTAAGTTGTAAATAGTAGCTATTTATATGTTACTAGTACTTCATTTCTCATTTATTCATTTTAATTATCAGTTAGATACCAATACGAGTTACGGGTCGTATTAATTCAGACACAAGCTCTTGTTCAACACTAGTACTTCTTTCTTCTACAATCATAACAGTAGTTAGTATCTATTCCTGGTTTTCTGGTGATTTATTACATATTATTTCTTATTTATGAGACACTAGTTTCACTTTTTTTTTAAAAACTTTGTCATTTTAATGACTAGTCAGGGTTATTATAGTTAACTAAAACCATAAAAAAACATTTTTGTTACTTAAAATATATTTTAAAAAAATAGTTGCAAAGGCAATATTTCTCCTTTAGTTCATCTTTTCATTTAGATTAACTTTATGCACTAAAATAACAAACACAATTTAATAAAAACTATATCAACAGTATATCAATGCTGACTTTATAGTTAAATTAAAATGTCCCTATAAGAAAAAAGTTTAAACATTACTACAAACAACTGGAACACACACGTGTTTATAAAGGGATACCAGTGTCTAAATGTTTACTACCAGGAAAACCAAAATATATACTAGTAACTAGTTGAATAGTTACAAGTAGCTAAAGTACTTAACGGAGTTATTCAAATTGGTACCATGAACAAATGGAAAACATTAGTCGGAAACGAATAGTTGACATCTGAACCACAAATTCCCATAGAATAAAATAGCATAAATTTGCTATTTGTTGATGTTGCAATAATAGACCCAGTATTACAAAAGAATAAGGACTAGTGACTGATAGAACAGATACCAGTATGAGGTTTGAAACGTTATTAGTGAAACTGAAAAATATTAGTCACTGCTGGATTAAGTAAAAGTATCTAGAACACAGGGGAGGAAAAGTCTGATTATCTTACAATCACAAATTCCCAGGACCACAAACCAACCTCACTCAGCTTTTTCTACAGATCTGACACTGGTGAAACTAGTATCATGAGCGAATGAGGCATTAATCAAGAAACAGATTTCGAGGAATGCAATGATCGAACAGATAACCCATCCTTCATGACTCATCATCAGATCAGAGGACAAGTGTAAACAAAGCAATCAACAGATCATAAAACATGGCATGGTTTCATTGACCACATCTATTCGCAACAATAAACATGCCATGCTCTGCTAAAAAAAAACAATAATAAAAAAAACAACAATAAAAAACACACATGGTGGTTATTTCAGAAGAGACACCACTATTAATCCTAAAGTGAAATCACGGCGAAACTTTTCCTGCTACTGGTATACGCCACACTCCTCTCAAGAACAGCCGCAAAGATAAATAAATGATAGGCCACGAAAAACTCTAAAAGTAGCCTTTAAAAGACGTCGTATATCTCTAAACAAAGTCAAAAAGATGATTTAGAAATGAGAATACATGTTATGTAATCTATAAACCACAACGCCAATTAAATAACACGAGGCCTTGATGACAAACTTTAAACACAAAGAGGCTCGCGCAAACTTTAGCTACAAAAGTTTCTACTTACCATTTTTAAAGAAACATCACATAATATCCTATCCACCTTTTTCGGGACAGTTTCTTTTCTTTCCTATCTTATCTTCTTTTTTCGACACAGTTTCTTTTCTTAGGTATCCACCACACCGGTAACAACAAGTGCAGTGCACATACAGGAACGATGGTTGTGTCCTCATACATACAGACACACACACTCGCTCGCGCGCGCGCACGCACACACTTCAGCGTTGCTTCACTCGAGGCATGACGGGAACAAGGCGGCGGGGTTTGTGTTCACACATCCAGCAGCACTCCTCCTTTTCTTCACAGTTCACACCAATGTTATTATAGTATAACTGTAATTCTATTATCATTTTTATTAATATTTTGAATTCGTTTTTATTTGATTCAATTTGTTTTAAGATTTAGTAATTTTGTTGTGTTTTTAATTCATTTTTTTATTCGTTTTTTAATGTCTAGTATATATAGTGTTTATTTATTTCAGTTTAGTGTAAGTTATTTTAGTACATCAGGTGAAACTGAATAAAATGATAAGTAGTTTTTTATATTTTAGTTAACGTTTAGGCTATTTTATTTAAAGTAATGATTTCAGCAACAAGACAACTAGATTTAGATTTCCTGAAGTAAACAAGACAGTAAAAGAAGTGGACTGGGATAAAGGGGAGAAAATAGAAATAAATCTAAATAAATGAAATTGAACATGTGTGAGGTTGGGCCAAGTAGCCTATAAGAAAAAATAACTCCCAATTAATTCCGCTTAAATGACTTTGCATTCCACTTTTTAATGAAAATGGAATTTTTCTGTCCATATTATGGCACAGTATCATTCCACAGAACCTGCTCTGGTCACTGGTCAGACCGCTCACATCTTAGTTGTCAAGTAGTAAAGCTAGCAATGGATATAGCGTAGCAAAAAAAGCGCCTCAGTTCCGAGTCGTCCTGTGAAGATGTCAACCCTCTATCCGAAATCTGCCGTCTCTTGGCATTATCTTGGCGCCTGGGACAGGCAGGATAGTGGGGAAGAGGAGATTGAAGCACGCCAGACAGACCTGAGGGCGGCTGGTGAAATGTCCCTCCACCACGGCGAAAACTTCTCCGTCTCCTTCTCATGGACCGACGACGACGACCCCAGTAATAGATTGGGGTGAAGGAGAGGCCAGCCCCAAGAATTCGGGACCTGTGGAGCCCGATCCGCTATCCTGTCAGGTGCAGGAGTGTAAGGAGACATTATACTGGGTAGAACAGGAAAGAAGTCATTTTAATACTGGATGTTTACTTAAAAAGTAAAAATATATATTTAAAAAAATTGTAGTTTGAAAAGTTGTTTAACTTTTGTTTAAAAGTTTTACTGAATGAATGCGTTTCCACCGAGGTTACGTTAGTGGAAATAAATAAATAATTGGAGCTTTAAAACTTGGTGTTACACAAATGCTTTGCTCTTACAGAAAATATAAAGTGCATACCAATTAGCATACAAACATCACTTAAGTTAAAGGTGGATCTTTGTGAAATAGGGTGGACCTCTATTCTGCGCCTCTATCCAATGATTTTATTTGTATATTTATATATGATTTATTATTTATCAGTGACTAAAGAATCCCAATTAGGCTGGCATCGTTAAACTTGAAAAGATAGATTTATATTAAATATAAATAAAAGACAACTTCCTGTTTGTGGGATGAATTTTATCATGATCTTGCATTTTTGTCACATGTCTCTTCACAGTTTAGTTATCGCACAAATTGTGCGAATTTTTGATGTAAATCACTTCCTTTGATAAAACGGTCCTCTTTCTATGCCCTGTGCTTTGAAAGACTTTCTCACAACCACTCACAAGTTCACACAATTACTCGCAAGAAAAACACGACAGAAACACATCTATTCGCTCTTCTCAAATGCACCTCACTGCTTTATTTACAGCAGTTATTTCCATTGATATCAAGATTTGACATCTGAAGACAAAGGCGTCTAGTAGATACTCCTGTGCATCTTGGAGCTGCTGGCTGATCAGGGGTCCAGGATGATTAGTATAATTTTCGGATTAGAAAAAATAAAGATTCGAGACAAACATGTAAAAACATTTCTACAACCGGCAATAACTCGAATGACGACATCAACTGTACAAAAACATCAATAATATTTTTATATATACTTTTATCATCATCTATACCCACTAAAATATATCAAAGCAGCAACTATTGGTCAATCTGAGGAACTCTTTTAGTCAAAAGTCCTGAAAACAGTTTAAATATCCTTCAGCTGTAAATGTGTGAACACCAGGGGGGAAAAAGAAGAAAAAGAGCACAGGCAAGCAAATAAATAAAAAAATAGAGTCCAAAAATCTGTTCGTTCTCTCTGTGTAGTCTGGAATACTGAGTAGCAGGTAGAAAAGCAGTGTCTTGTACCTGTAGACAGTTAGTTCTTGGAAGGACGCTAAATGTCATCCTACAGTTCCCAAGTTCAACAGGTTTGCCACCAAAGCCCAAAGTGTTCAGATTCAGACACAACTCCATGTTGTCATGACATAGGCCACAAACAGAGTAAGGTCACTTTTTTTTTCCATCTATATTTTGTCTTTTTCTGGAGAGAGTTGGTGGATGAGGAGAGAGTCTGAGGAGATGTATGGTTTAAAGCAGCCTTATGGTTGTCTGAGGTTAAATTCACAGTTTGTTCCATTTGACCAGTCCTTGAAACTTGGCAATATATATATAAAAAAAAAGAAAGAAAAGAAGCAGTTAAAGTGTATTTTCCTCTTTAAATACAAAAAAAAAGCCTGCACCCCTGTATCATCATCATATACTGAGGCAGTAAAGAAGAAAACGAATGTCCTGAGATTCCTTTCTGAAGGGCTTCTGATATAGAGCTCAATAAAAGTGAATCTATAAAATGATGAGAAAAAAAATTCTAATATAGCTTGATGGGGTTAATAATATTAGGACGGGTTAGATCGGGGTAGGGATAAGATGCGTCCATTTTTCTTCCCGCCATTCATATGTGTATACGGCACATGCTCCTCATAACTCCCTCGAAGGCCCACGGATGAGCCCTCGTCTCCATCTAGACAGCACTCCCTCTGAGAGTACGAGGAAGGGTCCAGCGGGATGCTCTCCATGTTCTCCAGGTCCATATCGAACTCTTCCGTCTCAGGCGGCTTGTTCTCCTCACTGTAGAAGAAGGAGACCTCCTGAAACGAGGGATGCAGATCCTCCCGGAGCATCTCGATGATCTCCTGGAAGCTGGGCCTCATTTTGGGATTGTAATGCCAGCTCATCTGCATCAGGTTATGTCTGGAAGATCAGGAAACAGGAGACATGTCAGTTAAAGACTGAATTCCTTAAAATTCCACTACATTTATTTATGTTAAATGTAAAGCCATATCAGCAGCAAGGCTCATGGTGAGATCAAAGTGAATAAAAAGTCATACAATTAACAAAAAACTATATAAGACATTTAAGATTAATATAAGAGAATATGTCTAAAATACATTCAGGTGACACATATCAGCTACAGACATCTATGAATTAAAACATTGTCTATTTACATTAAAAACAGTGCAGTCCAGTAAATTATGATTAACAGTCATTGGCGTTTGACAAGGAAAGCATGATGGTGGTTCTTCACCTTTCATTAAATAACCATGTGTTAATCTTAAATGACCTAAAAGGGACTAAAATAACTTGATAAAATTCTATACTAGGATTAATTTGCTATAACTTAAAAATTCCAGTAACAGTTTCTAAGTCAATTTATGGAGATACATTATAGCTATAATTTCTAGCTTGTTACTAATTGTCTTCTTGTAAGAAATATATATATATATAATTATAGAATTATAAACAAAATGTTGAAAAGAAAACTTAAAGTTTATAGAAAAATCCAAATATTTCTAGCAAATACAGAAAAAATGCACAGCTTAGTATTGCAATAAACACCAACTTTAAGATGTTAACACGGGCAATATTTCAGTAATACACTCACAATCTGTCTGCGCAGTTGTCAGGTCTGTCCAGGTATCCTCCCTCCATCACAAACTTAAGGACTTGTTCATTGGACAGCCCCTGGTAGGGCTGCTCAGCCAGAGTACTGATCTCCCATAACACCACACCGAATGACCTTGACAAGCACAACGTGGGTCATTAGTGACAAAAACATACCCTAAGGATTGTCCTACAACAATGACACGTCTTTGTATGGTTGTTTGTGTGTGTGTGCATATGGTCGGCTCACCAGCAGTCTGAATGAGCGGTGAAGACTCCATCCTTCAGCGACTCGGGGGCCATCCATCTCACAGGAAGCAGGCCCTTCCCACCCTTTCTGTAGTAATCCGTCTCATAAATGTCTCTTGTCATGCCAAAATCTGACAGCAGTCAACACAAGACAAAATAACGCCATTAGAAAGCGCTTAAAATAACAGATGACACAATCCACGTACGAGACATACTACAACACATCCTGTGCTTCATCCACATTTGTACCTCCTATGAGCTTGCATTCAGCATCTCATTTTGGCACTTTTGCGTGGCATAGCTAGAATATTTTACTAGCTTTGTGCAGTTATTTTATTTCAGAAACGTGCATACTAGACCCAAAACTAGTTCCACCCGGGCAGTGAAACATTTATCATAAATGGACATAATTATACACAGTGATTTTTCATCCACACGAAAACTAAGCATCCGAAGAGACACCTATTATAAAAAAATCCATTTTAACAAGGTATTTACACAGGAATAATAATCGTGGGGCACGATTAATCAGTTCAGAGTGTCTGCCTTGTGTTGATTCTATGCACAGGCAGACTTGCGCTTTAGGCATGAGTGGACTGCATCTGGCTGTTTGGGCGGAAGCTAGAATTTTAATTTGTAACGTGTTAAATATGGATATTTTTCTTACACAAACGCATGGCTTCGCTTCAGAAGGCCTTTATTAACCCCCCGGAGCCGTGTGGAGCACCTTTATGATGGATAGATGCACTTTTATGGACTTCAAAACAGAAATGGCCATTCACTGCCATTATAAAGCTTGAAGAGCCAGGACATTTTTTAACATAACTCCGATTGTATACACCTAGGATGACTTGAGGGTGAGTAAATCATGGGCTAATTTTCATTTTTGGGTGAACTATCACTTTAAACTTTAAATAAATAAACCCCTATCACATTACGTACCTCCAATTTTTACGGTCAGGTCTTCGGCCACCATGCAGTTCCTGGCAGCAAGGTCACGGTGCACAAACTTCTTGGCGTTCAGGTAAGCCATGCCATCTGCTATCTCTGCGGCCATTTGAATCATCTCTTTCAGCGTTGGAGGAGGCCGACCTGGGTTATTCTGTAACAAAGTAATCAAACAACACAGTAAAGCAAAAATCCAATATTTAAAAAGTCAGTCCCTTTTTTTGGGGGATTTTAATGTGTAATATAAATTAATCTAATATTCTAAAAGATCTAGCAAGTCTGATAGTGACACTTCTGATGTGATTTGTTACCTCTGAGTCAGGTCTGAGAGAACGCAGGAAACTCTTCAGATCTCCATGTGTCATGAGCTCCATCACCACTAGAGTGGGCTGGCCTTTAGACACCACCCCCAGCAGCCTCACCTAACCCACAAAATCATGTCAAGTTACTGTACATATCAGACTATGTCAAAGTCCAACCAGTGTTATTGTTAACTAAACCTAAACCTAAGACTATTAAATCATTTTCAGTAATTAAAATAAAACCTGAAAAAGCATATGTTGAAAAAGGTGATTAATATTTTAGTTTTTACTGACAATAAACACATTTATAATGTTACAAAAGATTTCTCTTTTAAATAAATTCTATTGTTTTAATCTTTTAATTCATCTAAGAATTCTGAAAAATGTATTCATCGGTTTCCACAAAAATATTAAGCAGCAAAAACTTTTCAACACCATTATCAATATTTGAGGACCAAAAATAATAAATAATTACTGATAATGATTGAGCACACAAATCAGAATATCAGAATGATTTCTGAAGGATCATGTGACTGAAGACTGGAGTAATGATGCTGAAAATTCAGCTTTCATATCACAGGAATAAATCACATTTTAAAATATATTCAAATCGAAAACTCTTATTTTAAATTGTAATAACATTTCACAGTATTCCTGTTTTACTGTATTTTTGATCAAATAAATGCAGCCTTGGTGAGCATAAGAGATGTCTTTCAAAAACATTCAAAAACGTAATTATTCCTAACCTTTGAGCCGTAGTGTATATATAAATATTAGATTAAAAAAGTTGCCTAGGTAACTAACTTAAATAAAATGTACTAAAATTAAAAATTTTAATGAAAACTGAAAATATTAAAAATAATAATACAGTATATAAACAAAACTAAAATAAGACAAAACATGCAGGCTGACATGCAAGAGACATGTCTTACCACATGGTGGCAGCTGAATGCCTTCATCACAGAAGCTTCGTTGAGGAACTCGATCCTCTCTCTGAGGCTGGCCGACTCGTTAACCGTCTTCACCGCAACAGAGGTCTGTGGCTCGCCTTTAACTATGTCCTTTCCGATGCCCTCATACACCATGCCGAAAGATCCCTGGCCTAACTCTCGCAATAGATTAATCTTTTCACGTGGCACCTCCCACTCGTCTGGCTCATACACTGCACAAACACAACAGACATGCAGGACACACAGTGTCATATTTGAAATGAAGCAGATCTCAAGCAAAGGAGAAAGTCATTTAAATGTTATAATCTGCCTAAATCGATGGTTAATGTGATCAACACTTCTATTAAAACAAAATTAAATGTGCATCATTTGCTGCCAAAGGTCACACACAGAGGGAAAGGAAAATTGCTCACCCTCATCTGGGCTGAAATACTCTGGATTTGGGGAGGTATAAAGTCGCCCAGTTGGACCTTCTGTTTGCCTGGTCAGATGAACACACAAAATTAAAGAAATTGATTACTTACCTGACAAAAAATACTTTCCTACAGTTTTCATGACAATCACAATACAGGACACTTACTTTTTCTTAAACATGAAAAAGCCCACACTTCCCATCACAAGTAGTAAAAAGACACAGATCACCGGACCAATCACAATCTTCAGCATGTTGGATGGGTCCACACCTGTTCACACAGAAAATAATAAAAAAATAAAAAAAAAATTAAAAAAAAATCAATACAATGAAAAAAATATTTATAATAGGTGTGCACTTTCAAACCAAGTTGTGTACAGGTGCAGTACACAATAAAGCAAATAATAATTGCAAGATTAAATAAAAAATATTATCTATATACTGATATTAATAGGAAGCCTTAAATGCCAAGGAATATTTTTTTTCAAATGAATATATTGTACATAAATTAAAAATATTATTAAAATAAAACCCAAAGCAAACGTAACCAAACAATAAAAATGACCACACAACAAAACCAATTCATCTAAAAAAACAAAAACAATCAAAAAAAACAATGTTTCCCTAATGAAGACTAAGAGGTTGAAATTTTGAAAGTTATTCAATAAAACTTTATGTCAATAGTATTAGTGTGTGAATATTTAGTCTTTTTTCCACATATACACACACAAACCTTTTCAAAATTCAGTTATGTGGGTCTTATGCATAATTGAATAACTGAAGATATAATATTCATAGGCATTATGGACAAGCCATCTTACGTAGGTCCTGAACATAGAAGTGTGTTGGCTCTGTCCACGATCCATTGCCTGCCAGGGAGGTTGCTCTGATCCGCACTGTATAGTTCCCAGGGTGCACCACTCTCAGCTTGCAGCCTCCGTCTGCAATATAATTCTTCCTGGATACGCAGTGGTGCAGCTCCTAAGATATAAAGGCATGCAGTTAGACAGAGAACCCATATTGCAGTGCACATCGGACTCAAGCCACCCATTATCCAGTGGCAAAGGCTCTGTTTTTATCCTGTTTTTAAAGTCCATCTCACACTAATACATATTACTCATCAGACTTTAATGAAACTGGCATAGGTCAGTGTAAACAGTTACAAGAGTGTTTCAAATCCATCAACCGAAACAGGTGCATGTGCCGCTAAGTGCAAAACCATCATGTTTTGCTTTGCTTACAACAACTATTAACCTTTATATAATCATCACTTGTTTATCCAAGGCTTTTATAAAAACAGTATTAGGAACATTACTCCCGTCTCTGGTTGGATTTCTCCATGGTTACGGAAATACACAGCTGATGCAATTATGATAAAAAAGCTTGTTTATTTGGAGCTATTTGGAGATTTCAACAGGATTGATAAAAATCAGTTTAAAAGTGCAGCCAGTGTTCATGGGAGCAGAGTGCAGGCTTCGATCTCCATCCTTTGTAACAACTCACCTCTGTATCTCCCAGTCTCTTGTAATGGACTTCATAGAGAATAATCATGCCGTTAGGGGCCTTAGGCTCCATCCACCTGATGTGTACAGAGTACTCAGACACCTCATAGATTATCAGACCCACAATGTCATCAGCTTTCTCTGTACAAAAACAGAAACAAACACATGACAATAGGGGATATAGCCAATAAAAAATAGCTATACTCTATGAAATAATGCATCATAAAATTACAATCCCACACCTTCGGGCATGGTGCGGGCACTGACGTAGGCCGCCATACTGCAGCGAGCGGGGTCATTCTCATGGTTGCAGGCATGGATTTCTATCTGGTAGCTGGTGAAATGGCGCAGATTGGAGATGACTGTTGACTCTTTGGCATGAACAATCAGTGAAATCTTATTGGCCTCTGCTTCCTCCTCTGGGCTACGAGTGGCAGAGCCATTTGGCAACGAGGAGGGAGTAGTGAAAAGACGAGAGGAGGTCCTATTGGCAATGCCCACCAGAGATCTGCGCTGTCTTGATGGCCTGGGTACACAGAAACATGTAATGTAATGTAATGTAACATGTTGATGTTTGAAATCAACCCAAACAAACACACCCCTTCTTCATTGCTCCGCCTCCAAAACTCACACTCCAATCCTACCAGCCCTGCTCCGAGTCGGTGTCAAACCTCAATCCCCCTGCGAGTCGAGTGCACTAACAATGACGCTAAACACCGCATTCACTAGCAGTCGCCAGCGCGACTCTGACTAGCTGGCCTCCGTTACGCACGCAATCCAAGAGAGGATGTTTGATTATCATAGCAGAAGCACAACAAAATAATGCTTCACGAAAAATAAAGCGCAGATAATAAACGAATGACAAGGAAGCACAAAAAATGTACGTACAGTACACAATAGTAATTACAAACAAGAGTTGTTTGTTAGTTGCCGACAGCACAGCAGCTCCAGACACACAATGACACTCAAACCCATTGTTACATCCGCATCGGTTTTCAGGCCTTCCCACTTAGCTCTCTCCAGCGCTGGACAGCGTTTCAAATATTAACGTGGATCCTAAAGCTCTTGCCCAGACATGACTACTGCTGATTGGTTACACGTTTGTTGTTGTATTGGCCCGACTAACTTCCAAACAGCATATTTCAAAAATGACTTACCCCAACTTTTAAAGCCTATTCAGGTTGTACTTTAAGATGGTTTCTATCTTGCATTAGAGCATGTGAATGACTGTTGTACTGTTTGTGCAAACAGGCATTTAATTTGCCTACAATACATCACTGATTAGAAAACAGATGTTTGTGGATGTTGAAAAAGTGTGCTTATGTTGTGATTCCAGCTGATGCGAGTAATTTAAGCAGACTCACTCAAAGATCAAACAGCAGTTTGATTGACTAAATGACAGTTCTACATGTTGCAGCACTTATTTCATCCAATAATCTAATGTTCATCTGCGCTAAACAAATGTTCAACCCTTCAAAGCAATGAGGGAAAAATGTAAAATAATATGACATATGCCTGATGACGCAGAGTCTTTTCTTCAGTCTCGCTCAGAAGGAAAAGGGCTGCACAAATGACAAAGGACAGACCACAAATTACAGTTTAGGAAATATCTGGAATCTGAAAGAAATGAAAGTGACTATTCATTCAACAGCTCTGAACCGATTGAAATATTAGCAACTTGAAATCTTTTGGGCACAGTTTTCCTTCTGTTGACATTTCCTACTGAAGCAGGTTGTTAGCAGAAACACACTCTATGAAAGAGAATTTGATTGGACAAAAATAAAGTACTTACCACCTTTAACACAACTAAGATGTTGTTGTTTTTTATTCAAACTTTAATTTGGCAAGGATGCATTAAATTAATTTGAAAAGACATTCTATTTCTATTCATCAAAGAATCCTGATCACGGTTCCCACAAAATACTAAGCAGCACAACTGTTTTCAACATTGATAATAATAAGCGTTTCATGAGCATATTAGAATGTTTTTTGAAGGATCATGCAACAATGAAGACTGGAGTAAAATTGGAGTGAAAATTTAAAACAGTTATGTTAAGTTTTAATATTTCACAAATATTACGTTTTTTACTGTATTTTTCAGTCAATAGATTTTTCATTTAAAAAAATCTTACCGACCACAAACTATTGAAAGTTGGTGTATTTGATACATTTAACCAGAAGACAAAGTCTAAATGTGTATCTTTGCTAAAGGGTATTTTGGCCATATTTCAAAGAGTACAACACTACCATGCATGGACTGCAAGCCGCAAAATTCGAGATGGGTCTGTCTGCGGACTGCAAGAGAGGGGCGTAACAGGAAGCGGGCGTAACTTGAAGTTGTCCAAATCACACAGAACCACAAGATATGTCAAACTCAAAACTCAAAACGAGATGTTGTCGGCAAGATGCCAGCCCGTATAGAGACAACGGTAATATGTAAATCGAAGTGTATAAGCCATACTGCCACTTTTTACATTGCAGCAAGGGCAGAGTAAAACGTTTTGAACTTTGAGTTTGTCAGTCTGTCTCACTGAGTGTCCCACAGATGCCAGCAGCACAACACAGAAGTAGATCGCCCTGGAGTGGTCACTTGCCATTATTAAAATGTAAATGCATGGGTAAGATGTCACCTAATATATGTAAATGCATAGATGTCGCCTAATTTATTTTTTTCTATACCAGTTCACGACTGTTTCCTCTTTATTTTTTGTGCAGCTGTGGTGTTTTTGAGTGACAATTCCTCATTTGTCCTTTATCGGTCCATATTTGAGCCTAAGTTATGATTCAAGTTGAGGTTCTAATGCTAAAATTATTTTAATCATCATAATATAATAATTACTTCTACAATAGACTCATGCTTTGTTTTAGACAATAAGTGTTTCTTTTAATTGCACATTTTTCTTGCTGTGGCACACCACTACTAAAACGAATACTGAGGAAACACTGCTACCAGAAAATTTCGTATTAAAAAAAATAAAAATCTGTTACACATGAACCCATCTCTTCTTTTGTCAACAGGTGTGGTAAACTGGAACACATTTTCAGAGGAGCATAGAAGGACCTACAGAACTCCGTATCTAATCTCCTGTTGCATTCAATGCAATTCTCTATACAAAGACTGTGAAACCTACAGGGGATGTGGACACAGGGGAAAACTACAAGGATTAGATTCTACTGTTTTTATGTGGCTGAGGCACTTTCTGAGATCTGATTTTCTATTGGATGTAGTAATGCTGCAGCAGTAGACCAGAACAGACAATATTAGTGCCAGAACATATTAGATTGGGTTTGCATAAACCCTCATTGTGTTGCCTTTCAATTAAAAGATTTTGTTATGGGTGTGCTTGTTGTTCATTTGTCTCAAAAGTAGCATAAGATTTGTTTGTCAGCTGTGTATTTAGCTGTTCATTAGTGCTGTGTATATCAGTCAAAAAATTTGATCATCAGCAAATCAGGCATACAATAAGACATCAAAAGATGTTTACAATTATTTACAAAAAAAAATTTAAAAAAGGAAATAAACCCCAATTCCAAAAGGATATATTAGTGCTGGCTCAACACTCTAGTTGAGGTGGGACAAATAACTGATAAAACAATACATTGCAATATGGTTTCTTGCCATACATTATCAGTACCCTGGCACTAATGCAGATTACAGCTTGCTTTACTGTATACCAAAACAAGCATTTCAGTAACCTGAAGTGGGCGTAACTTGAAGTCTTGAAGGTTACAGACAGATTATTTTGCTAAATTACATTCATTACAATTATCGCCTCTAGAGGGAGCAAAGGAGCATTTCATGTGGTTGGTTTTAACTATTCTAGTGGTAAACCACTACCAGAGCACCACAGCCTTCAGTTATTTCCTCATATATAAGAGCTCAGGACAGGAGGATTCAGCACTTTTGGTGTGTTCTAAGAGCCAAAGCATTTCCGAGGATAAAATCATCACAAGTAAAATCATATTTTAATGTCTAAATAAAACAAATCGAATACTTTTTATAGACTGTAAAGTCGCTGTGAATAAAACGTTTAGACCATCTGCAAAACTCAACCATAATATGTAGAGCAATGAAGGGTAGCGAGACAAAGCACCTGTGTAAGAGTCTGCACTTTCTCTGAATGCGTTGTGTTTGTCCTTGTCAACATTGTCCATCCCTACCACAGACCAGACAACATCTTCAACCCAAAACAAAGATTACACTAAACCAAGGCCTGTACAAGGCATGAGATAAAGTTTGTGTGTACATGTGTGTTTAAGAGTGGAACAAGCTCTTTAGAGCCAGCTGTGAGCTTCTGAAGGCCAAAGATATACATAGAAGGTGGAAACGCACCTAACAAAAACATGTACTCAAGGTCTTGGTGGAGTCAAAAACAACCCGGCGAGGGAAAGCGGTCTGACCACTACAAAGACGTTCAACCCTGAGCTTAGAACTCTGGAAAAAACAGATGAACACCATAACAACATGAACAACTTGAGAATCTCCACCTAGAGGGTCACGTCAGCTGAAGATTTTGACAGCTGCATCTCAAGAGTCTTTGAATAGAAAAATATCTGTTTCTGAGCCCTTTACACTATTTTGATAATAGGGGAAACTATTTTGATAATTGATCAATCTGTGGATTATTTCATACATTAAATTAAGATATTTCACATCTTTCACAATGCTCTCCTTCAAACTATATGAAAACGGTTTGCATAAGTTTAGATAATGCATGATATATAATAATGAATAAAATTTCAATAATGTATGCTATATATTGTCTATATATGAAAATTGCATTATATGCAATATACCATTTATACAAGAAAGTCTCTATAATGTATCTATGCTATATATTGCCATATTATTAAAAAGTTTATATAATGTGAGCTATGATTCGCATATATTAAATAGTATATGTAATATATACATATAATGTTTATATGTATGCTATATATTGTTTATGTAAGGAAAATTATATGCTATATAATATATGCTATATATTGAGCGCAGAAATGGTAAAACGTTATCTTTTTTTCATAATAATTTTATTTTCATTACCGATTATGATTAGTGTTTGCAGTTCTAATCTACACTAGTTAAATGAGGAACCGTGGTATTTACCTGAGCTCAAAGACTTCATTATGGAGGTAGTTCTCAAAGGTTTTGCGGTACTCTGACTCCTCCGCCTCTTTCTTCAGCTGTTTCTCCGTTTTGGGGCAAGCGCAGCAGCGGCTATCTTGGCCCTGCTCCTCGGTTTGGTTCCACTTATGTTCCTCTTCGTTGTCCACTTGTGTGGGGGCTCTGGTGGGTAGCTTCATTCCTGAACAACAGAAACACAAGGCTTCGATTTTGTTCTGCTATCTTTTTATAGATAAAATTCAGATTCTTACCAACCCCAAACTTTTGAACGGTAGTGTGTATGTTTTATATACATATGTTCATGTATGTTTTCTAACCTTTCTGACAGTAATCAAACTTGTAGAGCTCGCTAGCCTCTGGTTGCTGCTGGCAGAAGACTAAGTAGTGTGTGATGTTTCCATTTGGATCGTTAGGGGCTTTCCACTTCAGAATGATCTGAGATGAGGAATTTGACGAGGATATGGGGTCCAGGGGCACGGAGGGTTCTGAAAAACAACAACAACAAAAAACTCACCCATTAGTAAATGGAAAAAAACAAGAATGATTTTAAATAAGAACAAAGCCAAAAAGGTAGACTAGTAGAACAGTAGACTCTTAACAAAACTCAATTCTGGTTAGACCACATTGTCAGACTAGGTCACCGATGAAACAAGAAGAATAACGACAGCTTCCTCCTAAAAAGGAAGTAGAGGGGCACCATCGATGTCACAGTGTGCGAACCCAACCGTTTGCCAAACCAGAAAGACAAAAAAAAGAGAAAAGCCCTGAAGCACTGCTTTCAGCTCTTGCCAACCAGCTGCCGAAACAATGTTTTTTAGCTTAGTGAATGGTTATGTGGTTTATCAGGAGGGAAAGACAAAACAAGCTCAAAAGGAAACCAGACAGACACCTAGCAGCACTGAAAGCAAACCACATTTATTTTTTCTCCTAAATCACGACCTGTCATGATGTGCACACTGCTAAATGTGTGCACATCACACCACTGAAAGTCACCAGCGGCCTATTTTACCAGCCTTTGACCTCTTTTATTCCCCTCCCATACCAAGGCTGCAAGATTAACACTGCAACTGAAATCGACTTGCAGAAAAGACTAGAGAAATGACTACATTTAGTTTTAAACAGGCTTGGTAAGGAGATCATGAATACAAATGCTGTAAAGTGAAAGGTCTAAAAATGGTAAATGGATGTTATGAACAAGGGCATACAAAAAACTGGTCATCCCAACTTTCTAAATTTCTTCTAGGTTTGCCCTAAAAGTTTCATTTTCCTTGACAGTATATTTAATCAGTCGCATCTGAAGCTCTTACTGGTAGCATTGGTGCGGACATAGATGATTTCGCTCTTTGCTCCGTGGACCTGGTGTTCATCAGAAGCGGAGAGCTGGGTTTTGACCATGATGGCGTACTGCGTCCACGGCTTCAGGGGGAGGATGAGGTAGCCGGGCTCCTGCTGTTCTTTTCCCTCTGTGGCGCGAGGTGGAGGGTCCACATCTGCTATGACCCAGCTGTTAGAGCCACATGCATCCTGACCATCGAACTCAGTTACATTCTTATATGGCCTTGAGAAGCAGAGAGAAATGTTATCAAACACTAACACAGAAATCACTTCATTGCATTGAGATAGACACCATTGTTAAAATGGTGAAAATGAAAACAAGGCTGTGAGGGATAGTTTGTATAACCTGGTGTGTATCAGTAAGTCGACAAAACATAAAATACAGTGTTTACTGAAGTTTCTAGAGGACAAAATGCTCTGGATTTTGGATGGTACTTCTATCCGTCACAGTCTCAGTCAGTTTCATTCACAACACATTACATGCTGCCTACCGTGATTATGGGTGCACTATACAGGATTTTCAGTTACTGTTTCTAAACACAACATTCAAACTTGACACCTCATTTGAGCACCGCCAGAAGCACAAGTCCTCTACCCTGTAATTATTTATCAGTTGCATACGCAGCCCAGCCGACTCAAGCGAATACCAGCGGGAAGATGAGCAATGAGCTTTTTTTCAAATATTGTATTTATCATGCATAAATAGCTTTTTTTTTTTTTTTTTACATATGAAAGAACAGTTACGCTAATAGATAAATGATTCGCTGGGGCGTGTGACACGCCCACTGGCCAAAGGTTGCAGTCCAAAAATGTCTCGAGCACAGGAATTCAAGAAGAAAATATGTCTCTGTAGACACAAACACCACCACACACTTCAGTAATTATAGGTTGAGAGGCATTATTTTTGTATGAGTCGATACTTAATTTTTTTGAAAATCCTGCATAGTGCACCTTTTAGGTCCATTTAAAAAAAAAAAAAAGAGTTGAGTCACTTACGCCTCTTTGTATAAAACCATGAATCCCAGAAGGTCTCGGAAATCTGGCGGCCAGAAAGGTTCCCATTTAATTATGATCTTGTCTGAAAGTGTGCGAATCTGTGTGAACTTCAGAACCTGGCTCTCACCTGGTCAAACACCAACAACAATGCGTTCAGATTTATTTTAAAAAAAGAGCACATGAGCATAAAGGAAATGCAAAGCTATGTCCTCCTCACATGAAGCCTGATCTCCATTGGTCTTCGAGACAATGTCATTCTTTGTTTGCCGGTTCTTAGTGCCAGTCACCTCCTCCATCTTCCGGATCTCTGACATGCAGAGTTTGGAGTTATGATGGAAAAACATGCGACCTTGCTGGATGGACAGGTTGTGTTTGGTCCAGTCCCACAACTGACGCAGGTTCTGGTTATCGAGAGCGTAGAATGAATAATTCCTGATGGGAAATAAAACAGCACACAATTAAGGACAAAGGAGGAGGAAGGAATAGAAAGATGACGTGGTATCATTATGGTTGACAAGCAAGACCTGACAACGCAAATGGATAAAGCCAACAGTTTGGAAAACCAAGGAAAATCTTGACATCCTATGAAGAAGACTCATACCCGACTTCCTGCGTCTCTCCATGGATGATTCGGAGCTTGCGAAGGAAAGACAGAGAGACTAGGGCATATGAGTGTCGCACTGTCAAGTAGCCGGTGATCTCCTCCAGCTGCCCCAGGTTAGCTTCCAGCTCTGCGGCTATGTTGTCTAACAGGGAGAAGTGGAAAGAAGAGCAAGTTTAAAATCCGAAATTTAAGAAAGTCTGCACACTGTTAAAATGTACAATGAAGTACAATAAGGCTACACACGCCCAAGGTGGTAACGCAGTCACAATGCAAAAATGTTTATTTATTTTACTAATTATTTTTTATATCATTATACTCCTGAATGACTGAAAAAGAAATAATAATTACAATTAATAATAATAATACTTATTATTATTATTTTCAATTCTTGTTGAAGTTGAATTATTAATCTGTCAGTTATTCAAGAGTATAATTATTATTATTATGTTCTACTCCTATTGATGTTTTATTATTAATCTGTCAATGATGAGTATATATACAGTATGCATATATTTCTTAATAATAATCAGAAAATTATTATTATTATTATGTAACTGGAAGGTAAATGCACCAACAGAACACAGTGATCAGAACACAGATGGGGACCTGAATCTAACCGTATAGGAGAATGGTTGCCACGAACAACAGCCAATTATAACAACAGCGTCATTATATAAAAACATTTATACCAGGGGCTGTTTAAATACTCGATTCTGATTGGCTGGAAGGTGTGCAGTAAAACCGTTTAATGCACAGATAGTTCCAGTCAGTTAGAAATTAATCCGCTACTATAAACATTGGTAACCATAGTAACACAGTTACACTTGCAAACAGAGTGAGAGACACATATGAAAACGTTTATTTAGGTAGGCTAAATGGATGATTTTTGCATATCGTTTAATTTGTATGGTGAATATGGCAATTTTGAGAAATGGGCCCAGGCACAAGACGAAATAGAAGACTTGGAGAATGCTGATTAACCAATCAGAACCATGAATTCCAGAGAGCTCTATACTAAAGATTCCCTTCTATGCTGCACAAAGTGGAGAAATTGTATTGTTCTTACTCCCTCCGCGGATGTTGATGACCAAACTGCCGTTGATCACTGTGCATCCTCTCAGAGCCTGTGCCGAAGTGACTGAGTCTACTGTCTTCAGCCCCATGCACACTTTGGGACAAAGGCCAGCGCAAGGGGAGCAGTTCAACCTGTGGCACAGAACAAAGTCATATGTACACAAAGCCACACAACAAACAAAAGTCATTCATCCGTACGTGCTGTAAACGGACACAAAGAAATGCAGATATGATGGAGCGTTTCTGTTGTCGTTGACATTAAGGCAAATATGTAGCATTAAGACAATAACTGATTGTTTGTGTCAAGGACATGAATCCTGTTGCGCAAAGTGCCAGCGCTGTTTCGGTGGGAGCGGGGGTGCGGATGACCTTGCAGGGCAGGCCGAGGGTGCAATCAAGGATGAATGAGACATTCTCTCAGACGTGCCAAAGACACAACTTAATCACTGATTGTTTTTGTAGAAGTGTCGCGCCTGACTGAGGAACTGTTTGTCCTCTGTGCAGGATGCTTTCTGCGACACAGTTTCCTGTGAAACTTTGCTACGCATATTTGTATGACAACTTTAATAAAGTGTGAATTCACAAGCAAAACAAAGGATATGGAGGAGTGATTTTCATAGTCTTAACAATCATACTAGTGTCACAACATAACACCAGATCTGAAGCCGTGTCAAGAATGTGCACAAACCACCGATCGGCCAAAGCTCAAGTAATTTCCTTTATGGGCTTTCGCTGTGTTTTGCACCTTGTTACTCTTTTTTTGGTACCCGCCAAAAAGGACGGAATGTGCTGCGCTTTATCCAGCTAATCTGAAGGAAAGCTGGTGCGTGGGTGAAATCCTTATTGCAGACATATCAGAGAGTCCAGTATGTCGTGTCTCCCTGCGGCAAGGATTCAACTCAGAGTCGTTTATCTGTCAGTAGCCAGACGGCGCTCCCTGTCTATGCATCTGACAGACAGAGAGAGACAAGACGATGAGGACATGGATGTCGAAACTCCTGATATCTCAATGCACGCGGTTAACGTGCAAAGAAAGTAATCGAGGACAGCAGCATGGGGTGTGAGGTTGGACCACTGCACTGTTGTCTGTCCAGCCTCTGTGATTTGTGTGTCTGCTGTCTGAATTCCCACAGTGCACCAAAACTGCCCAGCCCAGGGGTCATACTGGCAAGGGGGAAGCAAGAGTATCATGAGAAAGAGAGACAGAAAAAAGAAGTGTCCTATCTGGCAGAACATGCATTACAGGGTCAGTTCTGTCATCATTTACTCACCGTATTTCTGCTTCAACCACATATTATTATTTTTTATTCCAAGGAACACAAACAGGAAGGCGATTCAGATTTTCAAGCTCCAAAAAGGATAATTAGTAAGGCTGCCCACAACAAAAAATGTTTGTAGTAAAATAAGAGTCATGCAGTTAAGCAATTTGTTGACTCATCGCACGTTTATATTAATTTAATTACTTGAATATATACTGAGGAGAATATTAAACCATTATGAGCGTTTAATATATAGACGTTTCCACGCTCAAGCGCACGCATAAAGCTTGCTGCAAAGCATTGGCAAAAGTAATGATTATGAATGTGTCGGAAATAATAGCAAGGAGAGGTTTTAATTATTTATTAATAAACTAGTATTTTTCTGTGTCAGTGTCGGCTACAAAGTTGACGATGCTGACTCGCCGGATTACATAAGCAGAGAGTATTTCTTTTTGTTTTGAATTAGTTTGTTTAAAAGTAGACATTTCAAGCTTTTTATAGATGTATTTCTAATGTCTGTGAGGCAAGTATACGCTGACTTTCGGTTAATTTTTATGATGTGCTTCAGTTCACGGAGACCGAGACGGCAGAAAGTGCATCCTGTTTGTTTTCTTTATTTTACAAAGGCACAACATTTTCTTATTATTGTTAGATTAAACAAATAAAAAAAGACTTTACAGTTTTGAATGATGCATGACCAAAAATTTGTATTTTAAGTTGTTTCTGCTGTTTTCATGTCATGCAATAAGCGCGCTCCGCACAAACACTTGGATATTCGCCTAATAATAGCATACAATTATCTAGTTTAACATTAGAGCGAGCGGCCAGGTAAAGTTACTTGCATGTTTCAAATGATAAGCCATATTTGCGGTCAATGGCTGGGCGAACGTTTGGATTTTCTCACAAAGAACCGCTGTTAACGTTAACGATCGGACCCTCACGGACTTTGACACAAGGTTTTTTATTTTTTTACTAACCGACTAATATAATTTTGGTCGACTAAGCCTCTTCTAGTCGACTATTAGGGGACAGCCCTAATAAGAAGTACTATAAAAATGGTTGATACAACATCTGAATCCATTAAATTGTAAAATCTGAGAAACTAACAAAACTAAACTCATTATCCATAAAATATCTTGGTATAAAATCTCATTCAAGCGTTTGCACATGAAAAAATTGGTGCGTCATGATGAATGTGAGAACCAATGAAGATCGAGCAGTTTCTTATCCTCTTTCTCCTCATATGGTGTTGAGAAAGAAGTTTGTTTGTAGCTTCAATTTTAGTCTGTTTCTCACACAAAGCTATTGTGTGGCCTCAGAAGACGTGGAATATAGTGCATGAGTCATATATTTTTTTATTCTTATGCTTTTTGCTAGCCTGGCAAGCCAGACCTACATCAAGATGTTAGGTCTGGAAACTCACCATAGACGCGGTTTAATCCGAGGGGTGGGATAAACGGCTGTCTTTCAAATTCCCTCTGCACGCAATAGGACAGCGCTTAAACCAACCAGAGCGTTTTCCCAACAGCGGAGCTTAGTTGATAGATTCAACTTTTGCCAGCTTTGACATTATGCTAAATTCTCATTATTTTCTGAGTTACTCAGTAGAATAAAACATCATATGGGTATGGAGAGACCTAAGGTGAGCATTTTTGGGTGAGAGAAAAAAAGTTAATAAATTTGGGCAGATTCCATAACTTCACACTCTATGGAGAAAAAACATACTTTTCAATAGACAGCTATTCAAAATTATATATATATATTGACAAAATAATATTTTTTTGCAAACAACATACATAACTACTAATATTTCATAATATTATAGTAAATGTTTTACCAGTGCCCAATATTGTTTTTGGGGACTCTTAAAAGATCAAATGGACATATACACTTTTGAAAGTTTCAAAAGTTTGGGGTCAGTAAGATATTTTTCAGTACTTTATTCAGCAAAGAAGCATTCAATTGATCAAAAGTGACAGCAAAATTCAGCTTTGCAATCATAGGAATAAATTACATTTTATAGTAAATTAAAACAGAATACAGTTTTTGCTGTATTTTTATCAAATAGATGCAGCCTTGGTGAGCATAAGAGACTGCTTTCAAAAGTAACTTTTGAAAAAAATTTGACCAACCCCAAACTCTTGAACAGTAGTTTATTTTTTCCTGTCTGCTGCTCTTCATATCACAGCTCTAGATAGTTGCTAACATGCATTTCTCAAGGGTATTATTTTGCCATGTTTAAGTATGTGTGATACATTTTTTAAATCTTGTATCAAAATATCTCATTTTGATTGCATGCTCCACTATTGCTAGTGTCTGACCACAGCTAGACCAAAGTGATGTCTGGAAATCAGACTGACCATTTTGAGGATAAACCCCCCCCCCCAACATTCATGTGACCAATTACCCATCCTTCTACATAGAGATGCCCATATGTGCAGAAATAGAGTGAGAGGGAATTAAGCTATGAGACATTGGTCATCGTACATTTCCACTACAAATAAGCAAACAAACAAACAAACAAACTGAAAAGCTCTGTTAAACAGAGGGTAGCTGTCTGTCGTAGTCCTCTTTCAGTTCACTTTTTTAAATGGGCACAAACAGCACTGCCAAGCCTCACACAAGGTCAGCGCTGCTTTAAAACTCACACACTTCCTCTCATTAACATACAACGCTCCTTTCTGACACACACACTCACTAAATTACCCTTTGTGTGCTCAGACAGTCGATTGAGGTCAGTACAGCCCTGATCACTTTAAGCCAGAACAGTATTTTTCTTCACTTATTGTTCCTGTTCCATGAATGAGACAAAGAGAAGGGATGGATGCAATCCCAGCTTAAAAAACAACTTAAACCAGCCTAAACTAGTTTGCTAGTCTTAGGAGGTTTCTCAAGGACCAGATATACTTCAAGCTAAATTGAAGAACGAACTGGTGTGACGTAATTTCGAACAAAATCGAACAAAGTTCGTTTGGAGTTCAAAACAGCTTGCCAAGACAAACTTTCCAGGAAAAGTTCACTCCGGCTGGTAAACACCATCAAACTACCATTGGTCTGTGGCGATTACATAATAGGTAGTTGCACTCATGGGCTCCGCCCTCTTTGATGCGGAAATCTTCTCGGGTTAATTTCCTCGGTTGAGGTCAGACGTTTGTGAGTGAAAAAACACTGGAGAGCTACCTTAGAGTACAAACTGAAGTGTAATTCTAATTTAAAACGACACAGACACTGATTTTTCATGTTTACAGTAAAGCTGTTTGGTTTAACGCAATCTATTGTACAAAGTACTCTTATAAATAAACGTGATTTTACTCGACTGGAGTGGCGAATTGCAGAGCTTGTGCAAACATCCACATTGCTACGATCAGATGCTTTCTTAATTGCCGTTTTCTCTCCGCTGTCATTTTTGTTGTTTCTCTTTTGTTATTGTAAGAAAAGTGTGCAGCACATATTTACATATTCATCAATTCTGGATTTTCGCACACAGTATACCCCTGCAAAGGTATTTCGACTTTTTTTTTTTACCCCTAAGCGACCACCAAAAAAGAACTTCGCTGTGAGTATATCTGGGCCTTCAGCCTATACAGACATGTCTGGCCTGCTGGTTTTAAAAGGGTTTTGGGTACTTTTCAGGTTGGGAGACCAGCTAGACCAGTTTAAACCAGCTAAGACAAGAAAACCAAGCTGAATTAAGCAGTTTTTTTCAGCAAGGATGGACAACCAATCACTTCATATGAACAACCTTGAGTCCTCTGTGTTGTTTGAGTATATACAAAGCATCAAAATCATATATATTTTTTTACCAGTAAATACAAACAAGAGGAAAAGCCAAGCAAGCGACTAGTCGGTCTATTTCATTTCATCCAGTTCGTAGACTAAATGAGGCACAGAGTGGTCTAATGACCCAGGCATCCTTTGGGTCAAACTTCATACACAAAAGATTTGGCTTATGTGAGTCCTGACGCACACATGAAGCATTTGAAGTACCCTTTAGGACACTTGGGGATGTGTGCGCTAGTATTTGTGCCTGTTCATTGAGTGGAGAGCATATGAGTAGTGGGTTACTTACGTAGTGGAGTTTACAGTGGTGTACCCAGAAGGGCACTCTGGGATGCAGGCACCATCATGGATGACGTATTCGTGGCAGTCACTTTTGCCATGCTTGCACTTGTTGTGGAGCTCCTGGCAAAAGCTGAAGTTGACGCAGCGCCAGCCCTTATAGGTGTAGAAACCAGGTGGGCACTTTTCAACGCAGATGTTATTGTGCATGTAGTTGCGGCAGGCCACGCATTTGCGCGACGAGTTGGGCTCCAAGCATCCGCCCAGGCACTGGTCGTGGCAGCACTGGTTGTCTTTAGTGCAGGCACGGTGCTTGCATGAGGATGGACACACTGTGGAGAGAGAGAAAGCTTACATTTAGAGACATTATTTTAAGGGAAAATACAGATGCCTCTCATTCACAGTGACATATTTTCATATAGTGATGGCATGGCAAGAAGAAAACAAATGCATTTACCACACTTACCCCTTCATTTCTATAGGGAAAATTTAAATATAAGACATACATTTTTATAGTAATACAAAAGAAAGGATGCTAAAATAAGAATGCTGTACATTTAATTTGATAGGATTATTAAAAATGCATGCATCAACCTGAAAATATTGATTATTATCAGCAATAATAATAATAATAATAAATAAATTATGTTGATTCAATTATGACTGCAAGCATACACATTTAAATGAATAATTCCACAGGCTCAAGGAATATTCCTAGTTTACAATTATAATTGAATGTTAGTGGACAGAATCTGTTGTCTGCTGTTGAATACCACATAAAAAGAATGATGACATCAGTTTGTAAAAATTAACAAGACACATTTGCATGGAGCACTTGTAGGCAACGTAACCAGAGGCTTTAAAGGGAAACATGTCAAACTATGTACATTTTTTATATATAAAAGCACAAATTATTCAGTGCAATGTATTTTGTTTGTTCTGTAAATTTGTTTAAATCGTCCTTATGAGGTGAGACTACTTTTCTAGGTGGGTCAATGTGATTCCTGCGAGTGGGGTTTAGCCATGTGAAACCAATAAAAAATTAAATACATCTTCATGTCTCTTCCTGGTATCCGTTTGTGGATTTCATGTGAAAATAACCAGGTATTTTTTAATAGAGCTGAAAGGTTTTATTTAACTTTGCACAGATTCTTCCACATCAGTCTCATAGATAACATGTGTAAATGTTTAAAGCTAAAGTGTGTCATGTTTCCTCTTATCCCAGCTTATTTAGCAGTGAGAGTTATAAGAAAGTTATAATTAGGTAGATTTTTCCATAAAAGTGTAAACACTGAGGCACTATCAACACATTCAATCAATTTGTTTAACCACCCCGATCAGCCCCGCACAAGAACACTGGCTTAACTATCGCCATGAGTTTGGAGAGGAACTATCAGTTTGTCCAACCAATGGAAGATGGGGGAGTGTTTTGGGGAAAGCTAATAAAAAATAAATTCGTTATTTTTGCATACTTGTACTTTTGTATACTTGGGAAACAGGTGAGGAGTGGTACTGAAACTTGTTAGACTTCTAATGTAAATGCAAACTCTGAAGAATGAATTGCCTGATTATTTTCTGTGGAAATTGACAGATGCTGTCAGTACTTCAGTTGTAATATAATATGCCTTTAAGTGTTTTCTCAGTAACTCAACTCTACAGTCATGTCCTAACTTGATGCAACACTAGGTTACAATTGTAAATATTAAAACAATGACAAAATGGCCTACTCTGATAAACAGCTCCTAAAATGGTGTAACCACATTCCTCTGCCTTTTATGTGCTCTTTATTTCCCTCACACACACACACACACACACACACACACACACACACACACACACACACACACACACACAAACCCCTATAAACTCACAGTACACAGAGCAGCACACTGCTGCCAGTTGTTTGACAAGAGTCATCTTGTAAGTCCTTCTTCTCCCACCCACTGAAGTCAGTGTTTACATATTTCTTCACCCCCCAACCCCACCAAAATGATAGAGGTGATAGAGATGACAGAGGCCATGTGTGGCACAGGCACACAAAAAAAAGAAAGAGGAAAAAACCTGAAGATAACTACAGAAAGATCTAGAGCGTCACAGAGGTCCTTGCGTAGCACAGGGAAGAGAATCTATAGTGATCTACAGATTCCTACAGAATAACTGTATGTGACTTTACTGGCCTCTTTCTAACAATGTGACCTGCAAGCTCATCTCTGAGACAGCCTGTTCAAAATAAATCACTCATGGCTAGCTGGAGCATGCGCTAAAGTTGTACATTTGAAGTTGAACGCGCACACAATCTCCCTCTCACAAACATGCACAGATTAGTGGAGTTGCAAAGTGAGCAGAGTTGTCTTTTAATATTATGAATTATTAATTCATAAATACCATTGTTTTGGGGGGAGCTGTACCATATGACATTTCACAACCTGAACTAAACCATTTCTAACAAATAACAAAAGAAGATTGTACTTAAGGACCATTTTAATTCAGAAATTAAAAACATGCTTATCAATGAACACTTATCAAAGACATTTATAATGTTACAAAAGTTTTAGGCTATATTTCAAATAAATATTTCAAATGAAATATATTTAAAATTTCAAAGACTAAAAAAAAAATGTATTTTGTTCTTTTAAACTTTTTATTCATCAAAGAATTGTGGGGAAAAAATCTATAATTAAAATTATTCAGCAGCACAACTATTTTCAACATCGAAAATAATAAGTAATGTTTCTTGAGCAGAAAACATTAGAATGATTTCTGAAGGATCATATTACACTGAAGACTGGAGTAATGATGCTGAAAATTCAGCTTTGCATCACAGCAATAAATGACATTTTAAAATATATTAAAATAGAAAACGGTTATTTTACATTATAATAATAATAATAATAATAATAATAATTCACAATATTAATGTTTTTACTGTATTTTTTATTAAATAAATGTAACCTTTGTGAGCATAAGAGACATTTCAAAAACATTAAAGGGGTGGTATAATGTCCATTTTTACAATATGTAAAATAAGTCTCTATTGTCTCCAGAGTGTGTATGTGAAGTTTTAGCTCAAAATACCCCACAGATAATTTTTTTCAGCATGTTAAAATTGTCCCTTTTTGAGGGTGAGCAAAAACGCGTCGTTTCTTGTGTGTCCCTTTAAATGCAAATGAGCTGCTGCTCCCGGCACAGAGGGCAGAGCTTCAAGAGCTTGTGTGTGTGTGTGTTAGCAGCTCTGATTACCTCATGCAGACAAGCACTAAAATGTCAGAAACTGTTCTGCCTTTTATGTTTAAACTGGAGTCGGATAATGATGGAGAGACTCATGGAGAGATGAAGTGACAACATGTAGAATGCAACAGGATGTTTCTGAATGGTTAGTTGATGAATTTATGTTGCTGATGTGGACTTAACTATCTTCCAAGTCTTTGATTAGCATATTCTGTCATGATAATCTATAAAATCGCTAGTGTGGGAACTGTTGTAAGATGCCTACAGAGTGACATGCTATTGCATTTGTGTTTCGTACTGTATTGCATGTGAAAAGACGGATGCGACAGCTTGAGCAGACTCACAAATGTGCTCTACTGCAACAACTCTTCCTCTTCTCAACATGGAATTTACTTAAGTTCCCGGGGGCGGGGTTTATGTAAATTTTAGGGTTAGTGATGTCACTAACCCGGGAGGAATGTTGTGTAGTCCCTACCAGCCGTTTGTTGTAGTCCTTATAAAACGATTTCTTTAAAAGCAAATATCTTCCTTTGAACTTTGAGCGTTGTAACTTTGCAGATGTTGTTTATGCTCAAACAGCAACATTACACACTAACTAAATCATAAATCATAATCAACCACCCCTTTAAACAAATCTCGCAACCTTTGATAGTGTGTGAATTGCATTTTAATTTATTTTTGGAATAAATTAATAGATATAACCAAACAATTAAAATCACATAATTGAAATCCATATACGATTGTATCAGCACAACCCTAATGTACACACACACAAACACTCACTGTCAGAGCGGCGCACAAGGAAAGGATATAAATAATGATTTGCATTAAAACACCCAGAGTTCTAAGAACAAGCCAGAGAGGAAATGTGTGTGTGTTTCCTAATGGAATATTGGCTCTTGCCAGTGATGTTAACACCACAACTCAGTCGAACACAATCCTGGAGAAAGAAAGGCCAGCAAACACCTCTACTTCCATGACAACGACAACACAAGATGAGGGCTTAAAAATCTCCAGACCTGCCTTATGCATGACAATTAAGTATTCATCTGACTTTTAACCCCATGTTAAAGCCTCTGACAAGTGTTCAGTGATTTAGGCAAACAACACTACGCTTTCTAAAATGCTTGGAGGGTTCACTGAAGTTTCCAAACACTCCTGACAAGCGCTGACCAACCCGGGGATCATGAAACGCCTGCTAAAAAAAGTAATTTATGTAGTGCTTTGGGGAAATGGAGCGTGCTGAGAAATACAAGAAAAAAAGAACAAAAACAGAGGAAAAGTTGTCATGAAAAGTGAGAGTGCTAGAAGTAATCCGAGCAGCTAAAATGGATTCATATGCAAGTTCAAAACAATTCTCAGTTTTTCCACTAAGGTCTTCAATACATCTTTCCAAAGACTGAAAAGGTGTAAAACAGTGCTGCCTTTCACACATAGATTTTCATTACACATTATGGTATATAACAAGTACGGCAAGTGTATAGCTGTTGTTGTTCACTTCAGTGTCAGGTGACACCAGGTCAGCCAACTCAAGAGCAAAACAACATTACCCTCTGTCCCTTATACATGACAATCCAGGGAGGGCCACCTCACCGCCTGCTGTGAAAAGGAGGGGAAGAGTGGGTGTATGTGTGTGTACACACATGTGACAACCATGGAGGTGCTAAGTTGGAAAAAACAGGCAAGCCACCAAGATTGTGTCAATTGTGTCAAAAAACAATCTTGTTGACTCTAATGCCTTTCCGTGAAAATTCATTATCGTCTATTCTTTGAAAAACCCCATCGACACTGCCCCTGTTTTCTCTCCCTCCCTCCTTTCCCTCGCTCTCCCATTGACAGTGGATATGAGCAAATGTTGTGCACAGTGACTCCTGATCCAGGAGAATCCAGTCCATTTAACAGCCTCAACCGCAGACCCACCCTCAACCTTAACCAATGCGTTTGCTGGCTGTAGAAGGTAGCCATTCAATGTCCTGAATCGTCTGTGAGACAGAGCCTCTGTATGTTAACCCTTTATTGCTCACATGTCTGCAACCTTGGGCAGAAAGACAAGGGGATGGGAAAACACAGCTACAACAGTTAGAAAAACTTGTTCCTCTGCTCTGGAAAGATGTCAGCTCCGCTCCACTAACAGTGTGTACGCAGTACACTGGGAACTCCTGCAGTCCAGAGCGCTGTTGTCAATTAGTGGTGCATGTTTGATACATAAAGTGTGTGGCTAATGTGCTGTTACTTTCATAAATCATGATTTACAATTTTCACATTTCGAATTGTAGAGCGATGTAGAACACCTGTTTTCAACATTGATAATAAGAAATGTTTCTTGAGCACCAAATCAGCATATTAGAATGATTTCAGAAGGATCATGTGACACTGAAGACTGAAATAATGGCTCCTGAAAATTCAACTTCAACATCACAGGAATAAACAAAATTTTAACACACACACACACACTGCACACTATACAATGTTTTTTTGTTTTTTCGCGGGAGATCAGCAGAAAAAAGAAAAAAATAAGAAAAAGAATGCCGTTCAAGTGCATGAATAGCGGTTAGCGCTTTGCCTTAATAAAGCAGCATCGAACGGCAATTACACTGAATCATTCTTCTTCAGACCGTTGACTTGTCACCGTTGGAACAGCCTAACATAGAAGTTTGCTCGCCATGGAAAAGCACCTCTTCAGCGGACCGAATCACAAGCTGCTATTGTGAACGCGCCTCTCCCCTGCTTTGTGTGTGTTCTGGTGAGAAGACCAACAAGAAGCTGAGCCTGTGACATGAGGCGCTGTCAAAAACAGTTATATATTTCTGCTTTTATGTATTGTTCATCCAAAGCATCACTGAAATATTTAAATGTTTTTGTTTATTTAAATGAAAAGTTAAGTCCTGTATTATTATTCTCTCTTACTGTTATATGAAATAATGACATTACAAAGTGAAATTATTGCAGGTGTTTTCAATTTTTTTACGGTTTAAAGGGAGGCACGATGAAAAAAGTTTGAGAACCACTGCTTTAATCAATTAAATGTGTCAGTTTCAAAACACTGATTCAACAATCCATTTGAATTATGACTTAAAATGTAATTTGTCAGTAGTCACACAATATAAAATCTAATTTCCTCAATGTTCCTTCTCTTCGTGTGCAGATCTGAGGGTGACCAGGCAGAATCATTCATTGCTCATTAGTTTTCATTCATTCATGTTCTAGGCGTCACTCTGCAGGATCTGGGTCATTTTTCAACATTGGGGTGGGTGGCCGCATGCGACTCATTTATCAGAAACATCCGTGTGCTCAGCGGTAGTTCAATTAAGTTCAGCACGAGCAGAAACGCCACCTACACCTATGCGCCTGAGACACCTGAGTTGGGAAGATAAACTTCCATTAGAATATGCAGAGATTGTGTGTGTGAGAAAGAGACATAGAAAGGGTAGAGTGTTAAAGAGACGAGAGGTGTGTGAAAGGAAGCGAGTATTTACCTTTGGCGCCGAGACACAGAATCTGACCCCAGCAAAAGCAGAGTCCTCTTGTTGGACATAGATCACATTCTGCTCAGTCTATAAACACAACTGTACCACAGGAAAAGGCAGCACTAGAGAGTTCAGCTATTGTTTTTATGACAGCCGACGTCTGACACGTCGGCAAGTGACAAACGCTCTCACAATCTACTCTTTGCCACCACAAATACACATTATATTATGTAATTAGCACCCAACAACAGATTCGGTTAGGAAATGTAGGGTAAACAAGGACCCAAAAAATGCCGTGCCCATAAATACCCATGAAACGATTAAAGCAAGACAAACAGACACCTTAACAACTTTTAGAGGAAAAAACAAACAAGATATCTCTCAAAATGATTTGTCTTTAAACTGGGTCAAATGCCATGAGATTCAACTCCTCCTCAGAGAAGCCAAAATATTCAGTGCTAAGACCAAAACAAATCACACACAAACCCTCATGTATTTTGTATGTGTTTCAATGGCAAGTCTTTTCTTATTATCATCATGTACATATTATATGGAGCACAGTTTATGAAATTAAACTCCGCTTTGTGCACTTGTCAGACAGTTTTCAAGGTTCATATCTCAAGGACTTCACTACAGTAAGGGGGCCCCTATTATTCAACAGATGGGTGAAAGGATTTCTTGGAAAGAGTAGGGATCTCTGGGGAAAGCAGGGTTGCTGCAACGGCAATATACTGGCAAATTGACCTGGATGCTTCTGACAATACAAAGAAAAAAATTCTCTGCAGAAAAGATTCTCTGAGTAGTTCTTGCCTATGTAAAACACACAGATGCTAGAGTATACTAGGTTGTTGATTGCTATAGACCAAGTCAAAAGTATTTATCAAAAAAGTTGTATTGTTTATTAAATCTTATCACTTATAATTGATTTATTATATTCTGGTCCTTGATATGAAAGGCAATAGTAAGAAAACCGTATGTACTTAGAAAAGTAACAGTAACCTCTCCTTAAAGGGATATGTTCACCCAAAAATGAAAATTCTAATTTAATATTTATAGTTTTGGAATGACAAAATGGTGACAGAATTTTTAGGGTTAACTATCCCTTTAACAAGCTTCACAATTTCATGAATCAACCAAATCCTTAGCACAAACTTAATTTAATACTGGCTTATGGATATATACATAACACAACCATTCAAAAGTTTGGGATCGTTCTTTTTTAAAAGCGTTTTTAAAAGAAGTCTCTTATGTGCACCAAAGCTGCATTCATTTAATAAGAAAAATACTGTAGAACTGTGATATTGTGAAATAATATGACAATTTAAAATAACCGTTTTGTGTTTTCTATTTTAAAATGTAATTTATTCCTGTGATGGAAAAGCCAAATATCCAGTCTTTAGTGTCACATAATCCTTCAGAAATTATTATAGTATGCTGATTTGGTGCTCAAGAAACATTAATATTTCTTATCATTATCAATGTTGAAAAGAGTTGTGCTAAAAGGGATAGTTCACCCAAAAATGAAAATTCTATCATTATTTACTCACCCACATGTTTTTCTAAACCTGTAAGACTTTCATTCATCTTTGGAACACAAATTAAGATATTTTTAATGAAATCTGAGCGATTTCTGTCCCTCCATTGACAGCTACGCAACTAACACTTTAACGCTTCAAAAAGTTCATAAAGATATCGTAAAATTAATCCATATGAATTGAGTTTAGTCCAAATTTTTAAAGAGACACGATCACATTATATGCTGAACAGAGTGAATTTATGCTTTTATTCAAATATATATATATATATGTATATGTATATATGTATATACAGTACATGCTGCTAAGAGGACCGACAGCCAATTACACACAGCATAATTTCTGAAGTGACATCTACATATCTATGTGAGAATCACTTTCGAAATTGCAATTGACATAGTGATAACGAGCACGAGAGAAAAATGTGGCATGTCAAAATAGGTATGCGCAATGTAAATGCAGACTAATAGATTAATAGAAAAAATATTTGTATAAATATATTTTTGATATTCCATTCCAATTATTTGTAAAAGTTATGACTTGTAAATAATCTTAAATGTCTTAATGTACGTTGCTTACACACTACATCTGCACTATACTAGAGAACCCTCACTAATTTCAGATGCTCAGTGATTTGATTCTTAATTGTACATCACACAGTAAAATTAAAATGTGAAGATTTGGTCAACTTGAATCTAAAGTTCAGGTAAATGTTTAATTGTCCATCTGACTAGTAAAATTAAAATACATGACTGCAAATCCATTAAAATAATTTACAACAACTGTGAACAACTAATGAATTGAGATTTTAATCACAGTGATTTTTTAATCATAATATGGTTGGTTTTTATCAATATCGTAGGCTAGATGCATACTAGCTCTGTTTGACACATTTTGTATTGGGGATTCCTGCTTCATGTCTCTATCACCTATGGAAAAAGGCCCCTGCTTTAAATGCTTCATATAAATAAAGTTTGGATGACCCTGGGCAAGTCATAAATAACATGTGAATACTGCTAGACAGACTATAGGTCTACAACATATGCACCAGTGTTCAGAGCCCTCAGCATTTTTTGGTTATACAGTTACTTACGAGAGGATTCATTTGATTTTATTTCTTATCAATCAAAACACAGAGCCGCATAATGATACAGTAAAAACATTTCAGCAGTTCACCTAAAAATTTAAATCACGAGGGTAATTAATGACAGTAATGTATTTTTTTTTTTATGAACTATCACTTAAACAATTAAACAAAATAGATCTTTTACATTAGATTTCACAGCATTTACTTTACATTTAAACTCAATTTCTTTCTCAAAAACTTGTGTAGTATGCATGCTGTATTTAGAAAGGCACATGACTACAAGAGGTGTCACAGTTCAAAGTGCATGACAGGGCAAATCCAAGCCATAAAATCAGATGAACTCTCTGTAGACCTCTGGGGCTGTCACCCTCAAGAAGAACATAAAATTAACACTGAAGACTCTGAGAACCAAAGTCAGTGAAGGAAACGAAGCACCTGATGGCCCCTCAGAGCTCCCAAGTTACTGTGCAGAGCTAGAAAAACATCCCAGAAGGACAATCATTTTATTAAGAAAGGACTGAGAGACTGGCTCAGCATTACACAGCTTCACATTAGAGAGATTTAGTAGGACAACTACCTACTAAATCAATGCTAAACAATTCTAGAGTCTCTGAATGCCCTTGATAACCCTGTTTTAGTCAGCTATTGTGACAAGTGACAGCTAAAAAAATTAATTAAATCCATTTTGAAGTATATCGCTGCATTTAATTTGCATTTTTCAACAATGCACTAAAATCATAATTAATACAAAGAGGTGCATTTCTAATATCATAGACCCCTTGGTCGCATAGGTTTTGAATTTGCATGTTAGCATTGATATCTAGCTAAATTATTAATGTATTTAAAAAACTGCTATGGCTGTCAGGGTTCTATCACTTCGGTCTAGTTTATTCTTGGATTTGTGACAGAGCCCTGACACTCCTATATTGTCTTGTCTTTGTGTGAGCCGTGCGCTCTCTTGTCTGTGTTCCTTGTTTTAATGTTTGGAGCAGGTGTTTGGATTCCGGCACTCATGTCTAGTTTGGTTTCGGCTCTGTGTCGGGATTCGGACATTCATGCTCCGAGTGTTGGTATTTTTTTGTGAGTGCAAAGGATGAGCTTTCGCTCGTTCTCGTTGTGCCAGCGTTTGGTTTCGAGTTAACCGGGCCGTACGCTCTTCTGTCCGCGTGTGTTGTGTTCTGTGTAGCACGTGGCTGGCGTTTTTCACCGGCTATGTGCTTTCATGTTGTCATGTTTTGTGTGAACACGCAGCTTATGAGTGTTCTCATTGGTTGTGTGTTCTTGTCTCATTTTGTTTGAGCACATGGCTTGGGATTGTGTTATCTGACCATGTGCATGGCCAGCAAACACAATCCCAAGTCATGTGCTCCATGTTCTCTCCTGTCTATTGTCTGACCCCACCCATGTTGTTACCCAATTATTGGTTCAGTTGCCCCACCTGTCCTCCCTTGTTTGCTCCCTATTTATTCTCCTTGTGTTTGCAATCCTGTGCCAGATCGTCATCGTATGTTCACCCGTCTTATGTTTCCCATCGTGTGTCTCAAGTCAAGTCTTACCCTTAGAGGTAGTTTCTGTTTGTTTTTTGTTTTATTTTTATTTTGAACAAAAGCCTATTAATCTGCATCAATGAGTCCTCACTCCTTTCATCACCCCCAAACCCATCAGTACGATCTGGCCACAAGAGGACTCAGCAGAGAATGGGCATCTTCCTTTATCCATCTCCCACCACTGGACTTTTCACCCCGCCAGCTATTGATCCAGCACGTACACTCTCGTTACATCCGTCAGCAGGGGGTTGACATGAGGGACTTCACCTGTGACTTCCTTATTGAGGTGGACCATGTGGACTACAATGAGGCAGATATCAAGGAGGTTTTCAAGATCTGCCTCGATTAGCCTCTTAGCCTGTGGGAGATTGAGAAGCTGGGGAATCTTGGCTTCTGGGATTTCGTGTATCACGTCTTCCATCGTGCGGAACCTGAACCCCCACCCCAAACGGAGTTCCACCACACCGACTGTTCCCCCCTTCCACCTACAGTCAGTGGAAGCCCCAAGCCCTCCGATGACCCGTTATCGGAGGAGGAGGAAGAATGGGTCCGCGTCACCTGCCACCTCTACTGATGTCGACGCTGCAGCACCCCCAGAGGAGGCCGAAGAGTCTGCAGTGCCCCCAGAGGCAGTAAGCTCCATGCAGTCGCCTCGCCCTCGCAAACGGAGGAGGAAGAGGGCTTCCTCCACCCCAGAGCCAACCAAGCGCCTTGCCCTGCTGGCTCCACACTCGATGCCTGCCCTGCCTGTACTGCCTGCCCTGCCGGTTCTATCCTTGCTTCCTGCCCTGCTGGATCCACCCAAGCTCCTGGCTGCGCCTTGGTCCTCCACCAGGACTCCTGGAGTCTGTCCTCTCTTGTTACCTGCCTTGTTTGCTCCCTATTTATTCTCCTTGTGTTTGCAGTCCTGTGCCAGATTGTCGTCGTATGTTCACCTGTCTTATGTTTCCAGTCGTGTGTTTTAAGTCAATTCAAGTCTTCCCCCTTCTGGGTAGTTTTTTTGTGTTATTTATTTTTTTTATTAATAAAAGCCCATTAATCTGCATCATTGAGTCCTCACTCCTTTCATCACCCCAAACCTGACAATGGCAGCCTCACAATCTTTGTCTTATTTTTTTACAAATGAAAAAGTCAAAAAGACAATGTCACAAACATAACTTCTGTAGCGAAAGGGATTGTGAGCTAAACAAAGTCAAAAAGCATGCACACCAGATCAACAAAACACTACAACATTCCGTTTTGGAATGCACTAATCCTAATCTCTTATATAGTATGAAGAGAATGCAAACTAAGACTAAGCTTACTACAAAAAAAACTCATTCTACAGAGCCATTTTAGATTGTACTGCTAATTCGACATTTTACAAAGTTGCAGTAGGAGCTTTCTGTGCAGCCACTAAATATCACAGCTGTGGAATATAATTGTTTTTGCGATGCTGATATGAACTGTCAGATACACAGAATTATTTCAAAATATCTGTCTTGGCAAGTATTCACGTAATAAACATTATTGACTGTTATGTTAACAAACATAAACGTTGTTTACGTCTTAAATTATTGTAAACGTAGAATGGGAGAAAAACGCAAGGTCTCAAGACGCGTTTATTAAAATTTAACTGATTTTAACAGATTTTTGACGCTGCAAAAGACACGAGACATGAGCGCAACAGTCATCTCCATCTAGCGCGTGTTTACATTGGAAAACAATGGAAAAGTAGTGCAGTGGAATGGAAAAATGCATTCTGTGTGAACGGCCCCTTACTATTTCAGCTGTATACAGTCTGTATCCTGTGCACGGTACGCAAATTATCAGTATGCATAGAATACCAAGTTACTACATTAGCCCAAACGAGCAGTATAACAGAGCATAATGCATTGAATTCTGTCACCCACAATGCAATGCACCTGACTTGACTTTTCATTACCAGTGCAATAAATTAACTGGAAGTAATAACCAGCATTTTTTGATAAATAAAACAATCAACTAAAAGTATTCAATTAAATTAAATTAAATTAAATAAGCTTTTATTTTAAAACATCATAACAGGATGCCACTTGCTGAATTAAACAATGACAACAAATGAAAAATGCAGTGAGGTCAATTGACAATGAACATAACCTATGATTCACTCAATAAGATTCTTAAATGGGTGAGAGGAACAAGCCATTTAGAACATTAGGCTGTTTCAAGAGTCGCAAACAAATTGTAATTTAAGCTTGGATCAAAAAACTAAATCTTATACTGAGTGAAACTGCGTCAGAGAGTGCACATTTGGCTCAATAGCTGGCAGTCAGTCAGTTCTCTTGGTCTTATCACGTGTATTTGGGTCGTTGTAACCAGTTTAGCCTGACAGGATGCTGTTTTAATGTGTGCTTACACATTCATTGAGCGCATTGAAGAGGATGTGTGTGGCAATAAGGCCATGCAAGAGTTCTGCAGGCAGCCTAACACGCCAGAGATGTGCGTTCGTTCTATGACTGGACGAGGCCTGTGAGAAGAAGACAGAGTAATGAGATGCTAGAAGGACAGCTATTAATTAGTCTATGTTTTGGGGTTAATTGTGGTTTCAGAGAGGTGACGGCGCTATGTGACACACTGCAGGCGGTGAAACAGTGGCTACTAGCAGTAGAGCCGAGACAGATGCTGTAAACACTTTCATTAGGCAGCCAGCCACCCGTAATGAAGGAAAAACACTCCAACATCACAATCGTACTTGCTCACGTTTTTATTTTCATTGCCACCGATTTGAGTATTGCAATGACAGTCAGGATATCAAATTAAACATGACGAACTAGGATCATCGAGAGCGTCACATCAACCGTACTAATGTATTAACGAATGAACACAGGGGCATTGTGCAAATAAAAATGTAGGAAATGTGTTCCTCCTACATTGTGTTACAATAGTTTATTGACACTGTAATGAACATGAAATTAAGCAAAATGAAAAGGCTTAAAGCGATAGTATCGAGTTACTATTATTTTATTCTGAAATAGTTTTCTTTCCATTTTCATTTTAGTTTGTTTTAGTTATGTTGTGTGTTTCTCTCTCTCTCTCTCTCTCTCTCTCTCTCTCTCTCTCTCTCTCTCTCTCTCTCTCTCTCTCTAAACTGCAGAGAGGAATGTCAGATCAACTATGACTACCACACCCCAAACTGAAGCTTGAGGATCAGTCTGTACTACACACCCCTAAGGCTACTGAAACAACAGCACCATCTCCCTTTTGGTCTGTACCACATAAATGTAGATTGAAACACTAGTCTCTCGTTTGGGGTTGATATGTAAAGGATACTTAAGAGTAGTGTTGTCAAAAATATAGATTTTTCGATATGCATCGATACTGAAATGGTTCCAATACTCATTTTCCCTAGTATCGATACACTGATACCAACAGTGAGTTAACACATACCCGCCTCCTCTCACTCACCCATTTCATTCACTTCTGTTGAATAGGACCTGATATTTCAGCGAGGGATTGCATGATTTTACTCATTCGCGGTCCCACCCAAAGCGCGCACACATTAAGACACCTTTCAAACAGCTTGCGACTACCAAGTTGAGTTCTTTTTCCCAGCCTTTTGCGCTAAAATGGTCCATTACACACAAAATTATGTCAAGATGCCTACCTTGGTGAGTATTCATGTGAACACAGTTGGTTTTGTCCTCGAACAATAAAGTGAACAATAACAGTTGAGAAATAAAATATGTGTAACAGTATATTGGAACTGTGCATTCGTTCTTAAAGTGACAGCAGCCTAATAAACCTGCTGCTGTCTGTGTCCTGTGTCTATATGGCAGTTTTTCCATGTGATATCAAAAATGGTATTGATTATCGATATTTTTCATGGTATCTTATCGTAGTTGGAATTCCAGTATTGTGACATCACTACCTAAGAGATAAAACTGACAGGGAAAGGTACATCATTTTCCAATTCTATTGAAGTCATACAATAGCTTTGTGTGAAAACAGGCCAAAATCGTTATTAATTCATTACTTGGCATCCACAAGATTTTCAGTGAATAATGACTCAAATTTTGGTCTGTTTCTCAAACAAAGTTATTGTTTGGTTTCAGAATATATCTAGGAAGCTCAGCATTTTCTAGCAGTATACTTCCCTCACAATTAGCACAAAAACATGAAGAAAGTGTGCAGATTCCTAATAACATCTACTGCAAACTGAATTAGAAGCACAGAATTAAACGGCCCACTCTAACTGATTATGCATTTGGAAAATTACATAAATTATAGAGACATTGAGGAGGAGACAGACCAGCCTGGTCTTTAAAGACATGACATAGGGAACTCATGGTAAGAAGTAGAGATGTACACAAATATTCGATCTGTAATTATTATTTGAAAAATAGAAATACTATTTAAATTTTGCTACATATGTTGCTTTGCTGGCCATAAATGCAGTGAAATCCTAAGCAGGCAAACGTAAACTCACAGTTATAACTAAATGCACTGGACGGCGCTGTGGAGCGTGTAAACCAGTTGATTGTATTTGATCACAGAATGTCGTCGTCTGCCTCCAGGCGCAGCAAAGTTTGGAATTATTTTGATAAAAATGATTTTACCAACTGACCTTACAAAATGAAAATACTTTTGATCAAATGGATCACCATATTGTGTGGAAGCATTGTCGGGTTAAACTGAGTTATCATAAATATCACCACCATGAAATCCAAAGACCAGTCAAATGAGGAAATACAGTTGTCCATCACTGCATTCACGACTGCAGGTAAGTGCAGCTGTACCCCCGAGTGAGTCAAGATAACTTGCAAGATAACTAAAGATTTTCTCGAGACATAAGCTTCCTATAAGTTTCGTCAAGGGACGTGAGTTTAAGAACAGAAAACACAAACGAATGTAAGACGCTTCACTAAGCACACTGTTATCTTTGTCCCTGCAACATCTTTTTTTTCTCAACATGAACATGTGAAACAATATAAACACGATAACCATATGCAGACTCGAGTGCATGTACATTCTTCACGATAACTGGCGCAGTCTGCTTTATTAGCATTATTTTTCGTTCGCTCTGCTTCAGCTTAAATGCTTTTTTTTTCTGTGTATTTTTTGTATACACATTTGTTAATGTTTTCAACCAAAAGAAAACCTCAAGATATAATGTAAGTGTATATTTGCTAATCATAAGCTTGTTCAGATATGGTGATAAAAACGTAATGATTAAAAAACAACGTCTTTCTCGTTAAACTTAATTGAATTAATTAATTAATTAATTAATTAATGTGTGTGGGTAATAAATAATGTGTGTGGATATGTGTATCATAATTGTAATGTGTACATATGTGTGTATGTGTACTTAGGTATATGTACATATACATATGTATGTGTATAGTTATTCTTTGTAATGTATATGTATAGATATGTATATATCTATATCTATATTGTGTTAGTATCTATCTATCTATCTATCTATCTATCTATCTATCTACCTATCTATCTATCTATTTTTTTTTTTCTCGATACTATATAATTTTCGAAAAATGCCCATCCCTAGTAAGAAGACAAGAAGCAGGGAGCTAAAATAATACAACTAAAATAAAATAAGATATATAATAAAATAAGAATAAAACAAAATTGAGAAAAAACTAGATGGCATCACAAAATTAACAAGTCAAAACAGCAAAATTTGTTACAGCAGCTTATTATTTATAAACTGACTAAACCTAAGATTTTGAAATTTCAGCCAGCTGCAAGCAATGCTCTGACAGTTTGCATACCCAGTGTAGAAATATCTCTCTCTGCAGGCTTTGATCTCTTAAAAATAACCAGCAAATCTAGAAAGGATTGTAGCCAAAAAGTAAATCCTTCAGTTATAAATTTTCCAAGCACCAGCTCTTACGTAGGACTGCACAAAACAAATACACTGCCAATATCCACAATAAAATGAGATTAATCTTGTTTTATATTTCATGCTTTGGTGCTTCACAAATCAAATCTGATTGTCATGATTAAGTTAAAACACTTTTCGTCAGCATAAAATCAGATCTGCAGATGTGCAGAATATCTACAGAGCCTGGCCATCTTCACAGAAGAGCTTTGAATAAAATAAACTGTTAAAAACACTGATGAAATGATGAATGCTTTGGATGTCTGGGATTCCAGGAGCAGTAAGGGTTTTGACTGAGTTAATTATGCCTTTGGCATTCGATGGACATTCAGCCCATAAGGAGGGGCTCCACTTGAGTATACAGCCTTGATAATCAGCCCAGTGAGAACTCAAGCATCCAAAAGAGCCAAAAAAGTGTGTGGAAACTTCAAAAAAGTTAACCAGATCCAATAAACAGGCTGTTATCAGCTAATAATAATCAATAATCATGGACTTACAATTTGCAATGACATATAATTGTTTCTTTTAAGTGGCTGAAGGATCTTAATCTTTTTCCAGATCTTAAGCCGCTTTTCCACTGCGTGGTATGACTCGACTCGACTCGACTCGGCACAACTCGGCTCGGCTCGCTTTACTTTGGCTCCGTTTGCTTTTCCACTGCAGTTTAGTACCGTTTCATAGTGGGTGGGATTATAGACTGATCGTTATAGTTGCGCCGCCACCTTGTTTACTGACCACGATACAGCCATTTCTTTTTTTAATTTGCGTGCGACAATTGTTTAAAGCAAGTCGTTTAAAAAAGTAATGCGAACAAATGATACTGTGGTGGCTGTTGCTGACTATTTAAATCTAGCGGGTTTGGTGTCTTGTGTCGCAAATCCAATGATGCTGGTAGTGACGATTCTCTCTGTCCAATCAGTGATCTGCTAGCCTGGCAAGCCAGGCCTACATCAAGATGTACTGCACGCAATAGGATAGCACTACAACCAACCAGAGCGTTTTCCCACCAGCGGAGCTAGTTGATAGATTAAACTTTTGCCGTATCTTGTCGGCAAAACTACGAACACATCTTCTTTTTTTAAGAATGACTTAAGTGCCGTTCTTTGTTCTTTTCTCAAAGAAAAGCTTAACTCCAAGTCCTACAGAGTCGCGGCCAAAGCAGATTCGAAAGACCGCTGTTCGCCAGCAGCAGCCGCCATTCTTTGTTTTCAAGTAGCAGGGAATTCACGCAGAACCGTCACAACTCTGCCGTCATTATGTTAAGCCCGCCCACCGACTCTATACACGATTTGATTGGCCTGACTAGAGTTTGTTTTTTCCAGCTCGAAAGTCAACGGAGAGTTGCTAGACCACCCTGGCTGCAAAATACGTTTTGCTGCGGCTAGGATGCGTATAGATTTCTAGGCTAGTGATCTGCAGTTTACACATCACATTTTAGTATCGGTACAGCTTGCTTGGAACCTCAACTGAGGTGGTGCTAAAAAAAAAAAAGTACCAGGTACTAGGTACTTTACACAGTGTAAAACCCCCCAAAAGTGAGCCGTACCGAGCCATACCATGCAGTGGAAAAGTGGCATTAGTGACCTCATAAGTGGGAAGAGAAACCCTTCAAAAGGAGTTTTTGGCTTTCTGCTCATCAGGGTAAAAAACTCCACCTGAAGAATGCATACTTTCATCCATCCACAGAATGTTGCAGAGCCCATATAATTACAGTGGGTTAATGCTGAAAATGGCATGATTAATTTCCTGATTACAGAAGGGCTATTTAAAAAGAGGCTTAAGGAAGCACTTTTAGGGATGCGTGTTCATAAGCCACATTTTACCAAGAGGAAGAACTTTGTTGAGTAAGGCTGTGCTAGAGAAAGAAAGTTGGAGTGAATGAGATTGGTTACAGATGAAGGCGTAGAGTAAGTGTGTGGTTTAAACAGACAGTGATGACAGAGAGAACAAGGGTGAGAGAGGAAGAGATTAAAAGTGATTAATTTAGAGGCAATGAAGTGGCTCTTGCTGGGCTTATGAACGTGTGTTTTAGGAGGCTACAAGATGTGTAGTGAGAACTTGCTACGGAAGAGTTTTGAAAATGTCTTGCACTGAAGTTCTACATTTTGAGCGAACGTCAAAAAGATGCTTCAATCCTAAAAATGGTGTCAACTGAGCATTCAAATGTTAATCAATTTACAACCAAATTAAAGACACTAAAGAGAAACCTGTTTCCTCAAAGGTTTACAACTATCTTCATCCCTTGTCTTCACATCCCTGCTTATTTAAGAAATGACATCAAAATCTATTTGAGTTCTTTTGGCTTTTAGTCCATGTCTGTGAACTTCTAGGCTAATCTGCTATGTTCTCCTAAATGTTTGCAAAATTCACTTACATATTCAAGTCTCTGTCCTCCAGAAAAACAGAATAAAAATATTGATTCATCCTACGCTACAAAGCTTTGACCAAGCAAATGCTAGAATGAGAATGTTCCACCCAAAAAAACAACTGAAAATAACTAGAAAGCAGCAAATCGTGGTTCACAGTTGAACATGATGCACTCGAACACTACCCAACTTCACCAATGTTATTTCAGTATTATTTATATACTATTATAGTATTTATTCTTTAATTATAATTTAAGTTGTAGTAATTATGTACTTTTGTCATTTTAATTCGTATTTTCTATTTATTTTTCAGACTTAGTCATTTTAGTATGTCAACTTAAACTTAAGTTAACTGCCATGGTAACATTTCTAATTTCCATCAAGTTTCAACATTTCTAATTTCACCATTCAAGTTTTTTTATGTTTTAAATAGAATAATTATTAATTCAGTTTAATTTAATGTTCCACCAACACATCCAGTGTGCCACATACCAACAAAGGCATTTTTAAACACATATGACTAAAAATGCTATATGTTGAACTATACTGATCAACTCTACAATCACTTTCTCAAACTACATTTGAACATTTTTGGAAGAAAGTGCGAGTGATGCAAGTCTGTCTGTGCAAATAAAAATGCCACTTTCACATATTTTGTGGGTGGTTATCAGGAAGTTTCTATGTGACTATCGGTAAGGTGTTCAGTGGTTTATATCAGGGGTTCTCAACCGGTTTGGCCATGGGACTCACATTTTCCCATGGTCATTAAGCCATGACCCAATTGTGCACGCTACGAGCAAAGTTTAATGGCTGACTGAACAGGAAAGTTAGTTTTTCTTGAGATGAGAGAATTTATTTCGTAACAACTTACAAAAATAATGTTAAATTAATAACAAAATCTCATCTGACCACAGATACTGAAACAGGACAACACATTTTTCAAAATAAAAGTAATTTCTCATCAGAAAAACATAGAATTACATTTGTTGTTGTTACTTTGCCTTCACACTCCGCGACCCACTCAAAACAGTCTTGCGACCCACTTTTGGGTCTCGAAACACTGGTTTATATCAATTGCCCACTCTGCCATTATGCCATTCTCTCAATTCAAGTACATTCCATGTGTACAGATCCTAACACATGCCTTGGTACTCTGGGAGAAAACAATCTTATCCTCCCCGCAGTGACGTGCCGCACTAAAGGGTTTGGTTCCTGTCTAATAGTGGCGGTGGTGGTGGTCAGAGGGTCTAGGAGCACTGCCCCTGGGACCATTCATAACATCCCAGTAGGAAGCAGCCTAACAATGCCTGGAAACAATTGGGATGAACATTCTGTGAAGTTCGATAACAGCTATTGTTCCATGCTGAGATTGAACTGGCGCCAGTGTATCCTGTAGTACCGAAGTGTCAGGCAACTGAGGGGAAAACTCGATAGTGTTACCTCCTGCTGTAGACCGTCCTTCCTATAGGATACACCCCTTCATTCACTTTACACACTTTTACCCAAGAATTACTCACGTTTCTAAGCAGCAAAGAGAAGCAACAAGTTTACATAAGATCCCACTTCCGCACATAAATAATAGAAGCATAGGTGAGTTATTTTCTAGCGGGTAACAAAACTGACCCTTACGGGCCCTCAAGAGATTAAAACGGATGGAGACGTGAAGATCGCTGACGTGTGTGAATCTGGAGTCATCTCACATGGAAACAATACAGGAAGGATCAAGATAAAACCACTTCCTTACAAAAGTTTCCTCTAACCTTTATCTTTATTTTTTCATGCTATTAATATACACTGCCTGGCCAAAATAAAGTTACTGTTTGGATTTAAATAGGTAAATGCTTAAGTGTCTATGATTGGATCACTGTTGCAGTGAATTTTATGTCTCTAGCATGTTATATGTTTGCTAACAGTTCTTCTGTGTCTTCTAGTGTGTATCTTTTTATTTCTTAAACAACCATGTAAGAAGACACATCATATTTGCCTATTTAAAATGTTTTTGAAATGTTCTTCTTCAGAACCGGTTATATTTTAAAAAATAATACCAGAATAGAATGATGTTTTGATATATAAAAATGTCCCACACGTGCATTATTCCATCAATGTGTGCAGAACCACACGGATACACTCAGACAGTGTTTCCTGTACTGCTATTCAGTGGCACCACAACACTACTAACAAATATACAGTGCGAAACCATGTAGTCCAACCAATTCCTGAACTAATAACTCTTACAAGCTGGTTCTTTTTAGTGAATCAAATCCATACAGCTTACAACTTACTTGAGACATTTTTTTTTGTTCAGTGTTGTTGTTTAACATATTGTTAGGCCAAATATTGGATTGCATTTAAGCTGCTTGTAAAAAGTCTCTTACGTGTAACACTCCTTTGCAATGTAAAAAAAACAACAAACTATTTATTATAGAAATTATCTAAATATATATATATATATATATATATATATAAAAAAATATTTTAACAAAATATTGTTAAGAATTGCAAATAGGAATTGGAACTGGAATTGTTACACTAAATTCCTTACAATTATACCTTACCTCATAGTCAATCATATGTTTGATCTGTTGTGTACTTTAAATAATTTTGTAACCTAAATTAAACCTCCCTTAAGTAGCATCCAGTGAGCTATTTTGAGCTTGTCGCTTTGTTAGTAGCTTGTAGTGTCGTAAACTACTTTTAAAAGGGTAGACAGACTTTTAATGACGTTAAAGTATGTGTAGCTAGTAGCTTGGGAAGCTACAGTTTCAAAGTACAGGGTGGGCCATTTATATGGATACACCATAATAACATGGGAATGGTTGGTGATATTAAAGTCCTGTTTGTGGCACATTAGTATATATTAGTACACACCACCCATCTTGAGGAGTTTGCCCCCTCACATATACTAATGTGCCACAAACAGGACTTTAATATCACCAACCATTCCCATGTTATTACGGTGTATCCATATAAATGGCCCACCCTGTAGTTTTCTCCAAATTTCTGTGGGTGAATAAGCAGACAGACTTACTATATGACCCAGACTGAGCCTTGCAAATCGGATACGAGTTGCTACACAAAGCTCATTATTTCAATAATAAAAAAAGAAACATACTGTACTAGCTAATCAAATATGAGCCAATTCTCTAAGCCAAATGCAATCAGTCATTGGGGATGTGGACGTTAAGCTATAAACTAAAACATTTAGCTACATGTAGTGTTTTTATTCTCTCAGTCAAACTAATGTTTCTCCATCCCAGCTGTGTTTCTAATCCCCTCTGAGGAGAGATAACAAAGATCATTTTAAAATGTGTGTAAAATATTCAGTGCTGGGGGAAGCCCAGCATATTCAGCACTGGCTGACAGCCTGAACAGAAGCCTCGGCGCTCCCCTAACAGATCTAATAGAGAACATAGACTTTACACTGACAGCGAACTTCACAGGTGTGAAGAACAGGCTGAAACTGTTCTCAAATCTCCAATGCTCTCCCCATTTGCACTGTACACAATTACACAAGCATCTTTAATAAAACATTCAGGTACATCATCGTTCTTCACTGGTTCCCGTTTACCTAATGTGCTTTCGCACTAGAGGAATGTTTTCATAGTTCTAGAACTACAGGCACCCTCCATTTTTAAAAAGCTGTGTAAACACTGTTACATATACTTACTCTATGAACATGGGAAACCAGCGATCGATGGACCATACAGAAAGTTTACGTTAGCGCCATTTACCTGTCGTCTTTGATATATGTAGCACTGCAAGTTGTCATAGTAGATGTTGTCGTTGTTGAACGCCGCACTTAAATAACGTCAGTCGGCTTACGTCACTGGTGTTGTGAATGCAACCAGGAAAATGGCCCTAGGGGAAAATGTAGTTTTCGGGGGACTGTCCTGGTTGCTACTTCCTATAACGGAGTTCCTATAACCCGGTGCGAAAGCCCCTTATTATTAGCCTATTTAATGCCTCAGTTCCCCACAAGGTGAACACAATGATGCACAATGATGCTTGGTTATTCAGTTTAGTGTGATTGGTTGGTATAAGTGAGCATTCGACATTCATTAAAAAAGGGCCTAATCTGCCTTCAGACTTTATTAATTCCTCAACAGCGATACACTTAAATCTATTTTTCTGTTTCCAACAGCCAACATTGAGCAAAGCTTCTCAGGAGAAAAAAAAACAGTGGCAACACTTCCAAAAGTATTCCAAATATGAAACAAAACCACTTTTGTATGGCTGCCAACAAAACCGCGGAAATCTGCAAAAGAGACTTTGGCAGCACATCCTCATGCAGTTACCACAGTCTCTTTTTTCCTCACTATCTCTTTCTCTCCTCCTCCTCTTTTAGAGGCAGCTGTGCAAGAGGCCTGCTGATCTGGCTGTCCTCAGTAACTTTCCTCTTTCTCTGGATCAGACACAAGAAAGGGTGAGCCGCTGCAGTCGACCACTCGCCGCTAATCACCTACAGACAGAATTAAGCAATGCAATTCTGCAACTCCCTCCACGTGGATTAGGATTGAGGGCGAGGGACACACTTGAATCCCTGTTGAAATCCAGCAGCTGGACAGTCGTGTGTGAGACAAAAGCTCTTAATGTGATTCAATATTATATATAGAGGCATAGGGGACAGAGGGACCTCTGCAAATGATTAAGAATGGGAGAGAGAGAGAGAGACAGTATGTGTGAGGTCCTCCATGTAGAGGGATTAACGAGCAAGGAAAATTTACCTTACTAACCGTTTAATCCCACAGGGATTAACACTTTATTATTGTCAAACCGATACGTTGTGTAGAAGCCCTCATGAAGCTTTGGATAATGCTGACACTCAGAAATTGCATGTAGAAATAAAATACAGAAATAACATTTTATGAAATAAACAATTAATTAAACCTCTTAAAGTAAGTAATTACTCAAACCACTTTTGGAGTGAAAGAAACTAAAAAAATTCTCCTCACCAGCCAATCAACAACTGAGCAGAAAAAAATAAATAATAATAATTATATATATATATATAATATATATATATATATATATATATATATATATATATAAAAAAATAAAAAATAATAATTATATATATATATATATATATATATATATATATATATATATATATATATATATATATATATATATAATTATTATTTTTTATTTTTTTTTATATATATATAAAAAAACTTTGCCAGTTACATGCAGCTTTTAAAGAAAAAAAAAACTGTCCGATATAGGAAAAGCCTGCACATAAACAGACCTCACAAAACATCTTCACTATGCTGTATGCAGTGACATAATTGACTAATAAGCAAATTATTGCTGTGACAGATCAGTTGTTTTGGATAAAATCCTCCTCTAAATTGATTCATGTATTAGCCATTTTTAACTTGAATGTGCAAGGCTTCCTGTGTCTGTTTGATACTGGAAACTGGTATTTGTCATTATATTATTTTAATTTATTATCATATTGATAAATACACTGCTTAGTTTGTAGCGCAAATAGTTTTACCGTTTACTGCACTTTAATATTCTTCTAGTTATTTACCTATAGCCGCTAAATAATCGTAAGTCTCGCACATTCACAGAAGATAGCTTACTTCTGCATAAGATGAATGAATTCCATAATACTAATGCTTGATTAAAAATAATAAACACTGTGCGTGCCTGTATTTTAATGTAAAATCGTTTTAAATATATTTAAGTGCAACAGTGTCTTTCTATGTCTTTTTTATGCAGCAATATACTGATATAGTAAGTGATGTATGCAGCTATGAATCTAAAGGCTCTCCTCTCAACAAAATCTGATCACAAGTGGTCACAAGAGACATAGCTGTGATGCCAATGCCAAGAGCAAACAGTAATGTCTCTCTCGGCCAACCACCTGTGATCGGATCAACCATGACTGATGTCAGTGGCCCAGTTTTATCTGGTATTTTGTCGCTAAGGCACTGAACACATAGTGTTTTTTTCCTCAAGAGTATTTTAGGTTAAAATGTATATGTAAAAGATATGTATAATGTAATTGCTGATGTCTTAAGGCACTGCTACAACAGCTCTTGATGGCAGAAAAGAAAACCTCTCATAAAGCTGCACAAAATATACTCACTTTACACATTCCGCCATTTTCTGGCAAAATCCCAAAAGGGACTTTACGGATTCACTACCTTCATAATCCAATCCATTATAGACAGAGAAGATAATTCCTGTGGTACACACAACAAACACTATGAGGTCTGTGCAACATACACAAATCAAAGCTGTTTGAAAACAACATTCATGTTCTAGTATCTCATTGCTCTTTAGTGCTCTGTGGTTTTATAAGTTGCTGCAGACTCTCAGCAATATTGGACCCCTAACCACAAGTCCTTCACCACTAACCAAGCAGCAGGCCAGGACAGATTCTATCATTAGATAATACTTCTTTAATCTGTGCTTTTGGCCAAAAAACTCCATCCCCAACTGTCCAACTGCAACTCAGCAGACATGAGTCAAAGCAGCCTGAACAAGGATTTGATCAAAGTACTTAACAAGGCCTTCAGCCAATCCTTCCTCCAGCATTAATCACCTCCAGGCAGTCTGTCCCTCAACTCCACTAAACAGATAAAGCAGAGTTACAAAAATGAGCTGTCTGTTATTGAAAAGTTGATGAGTTAAGAATGGTTTTAGCATGTTGCTATGTGGTTTAAATGATTGGTAAGTCAAAACAGCCCACCTCTACGTATCTATTTTTGCCTGAAAATTAATTGCTCACACCTGCCTAAGCAAAAACAGCGAGAGAGGAATGTCTTTTCTTTTTAAAATGGGGCTGCAGAAAGACCACTGCCAAACAGAACAGGATCATGCCTTCAGACACACATGACACCATATACCTGGTCCAAAGAACAGTTACATGATGTGTCCCATGTGTTGCGTAATTGTGCAAGCTCAAGGGCTTTGCCCCAATATGCAAAGTTCTTCCGTATGTTCAAACTCACACTCTTCGGCACTTCGAATTGAATGGATGAACCAAACTGTTGCAGACAGCCTCATCTCAGTGTAGATTATAATGTGCGACTGGCCACTCCAACTGATCCTGTCAGGTTGAAAACACAAACAGCTACACAAAGCACCACCCACACCCCAAACTACTGCACAAACAGGGCAGTTGCGTCATAATCTGGAGCACGGTTCATGCTTTGACACAGAAACTTGGCTTACTTAACTGCAGCTGATCACCTGACTTGTTGCTTACAGCATGGTTGGTGTTGGCGGTCACTATTGCTGAAAGTAACCAGCAAAAGTACTGCCAACACAGTCTGCCACACACACAGGCCTGACAACTTTCCGCTCACTTCTCAAAACATCTCAAGACTCTATGGTAATGTAAAAATGTTTACCCTTATGTGCCAGTGAAAACGAAGATTTGAAACGATTATCTGCTAATAAGGGGGAGGAGAAAACGGGTTTTATTTATTTATTAAATAAAAGAAGTACTTATGGTTACATACTTCTCTGGCAATGCTTCTGGTTCCAGCAGCGCTCGCTGAAGTCCCCGTTGATGGTGGTGAGGGGGCAGGTGGTTTTGCCCAGAACCGTGCCGGGGCAGACGTCTCCGCACTCACGATCATTCTTATTGGCCATGATGTAGTTGTCCTCCACCGAGTCAAGGATCATGGACCAGTCGAGGGTGGAGAGGTAGCAGAGGTCAGGGTTCTTCTCCACGCGCACAGCACCACGGGTGATATTCATCAGACTGTGAAGGCCGATCTCCTTCAGCTGCAGCATCTCGAACATCACGAGTGCATAGTTGAAGAAGAGATTATTGCCTCGCACCACCGTGAGGTTGGGAAACAGGTCGCTGAGGCTCTCCAGGCCATAGACACGGAACAGGAGCAGGTAGTCCGTCACTACTGTCAGCTTGGGGTAACTCAGGCCACGGAAATCCTCCGGTTTAGTCGTGAACATAAGCAGGATCTTTAAGTGGCCTTCGATCACGGTGCAGTTCTCCAGCGCCCGTAGGTTGGTCACGTTATTTCTGATGTCTTTACTTGGGCAAACTGCAATGACAAAAAGGACAGCGAAATGTTAATCGGTTCAGTGAAAATCTACAGCAAAAATTGCTTACAGATGATGACCTTCAATTTAACAGGATTTTTACTGTAACAATCAAAAACAAACAAGGAATGCAAAAATGTATTACATAGAAACCAATAAAGGCGATCATATACAGAACCATAAAAAATGATTAGAACTACATGAAGTTTTCTGTCGCACTGTTCAATTTTGAGCTGATACCTTCCATATGACATAACATGGTTAATGAAGATAATAAAAGCTCTTCCTGCAGGTTTTCACATTCCAGTGCTGCTTTACTAGTGCATGAGCTGTACAGTTGGAGAGATGTTTTTCAGGTGAATGAAAAGGCAGTGGTTCCCAAACTTTTTAGAGTGGCGTACCCCCTGAGGCATTTAACATCGTTCTGCGTACCCCCTCTTTTCCACTTAAAGGGATAGTTCACCCAAAAATGAAAATTCTGTCATCATTTACTCACCCTCAAGTTGTTCCAAACCTGTATGAGTTTCTTTGTTCTGGTGAACACAAAGGAAGATATTTGGAAGAATGTTTGTAATCAACAGATCTCGGTCCCCATTGACTTCCATAGTAGGAAAAAAATATACTATGGTAGTCAATGGGGACCGAGATCTGTTTGGTTACAAAGATTCTTCCAAATATCTTCCTTTGTGTTCAGCAGAACAAAGAAACTCATACAGGTTTGGAACAACTTGAGGGTGAGTAAACAATGATAGAATTTTCATTTTTGGGTGAACTATCCCTTTAAGGCCCTTGCACACTGAGTCAGAAATTATCGCATGCGTTTTTTCGCGATTCTGTGGCTCTGAATTGTCAAAACACCATTCAAAATGCTTGCTACAGATGCAAAAAACGCAGAAAATCGAACCTGATTCGATTTTTTTTTTTGACGGACGAAAGTTTTGGAGGCAGTGTACAAGCGTGATTGACATAACGTGAGGTCGTATTTATTTTTTAACGTGTGAAAATTTCGGACGCGAATTTCGGACTTAGTGTGCAAGGGCCTTTAGACCGCAGTCACACCTTTTCCATTAAGGGACAATATCTGCCCCCTTAAATAGATTTTTTACCTTTATAAATACCTTTATAAAATAAATAATGTTTTAAATAAAAAAAATGTTAACTAGAGAAATATGCAATGATGGTAACAACAAAGTGATACTTTTAAATATTTAACTAAAACCGCCAGTAGGTGGTGATAAGACATTTATTCACTCAGTAACGAAGCAAGTGGCTGTTTTTATGAATGGGTCATTGAATCTTTGACTCTCACGATTCGTTCAAAGCTGCAGATTCGTTCACAAACACTGCGGTGTGTGAGCAAACAATACTGACAATACTGTTTAAAATGTACATCACTTAATATGACCCTTTTGTTTGTTGAACTGTTGTATGAAATCAATGTCTCCAGGCCATAGACACGGACCACGGACGCAGTCATGTGGATATTTGGGAAAAATTGCATTCTTGCTCATATGATATATTATCAACTTTAAAAACAAGAACTCACACAGAGTATGTTTTTGTATCGAAGAGAGTTTGAGATAGAGTTTGAGATTTGAAATAGATCTGCATGCGCAGTCTGTGACTATATTTGTTCTTCATGCTAATAAGTGCTAAATTCCCACTTTTACAAAGGTACATTGTTAAAGGAGAAGTTCACTTTTAAAATGAAAATTCTGTCATACTCACCCTCATGTTGTTTCAAACCTGTATGAATTTCTTTCTTCTGCTGAACAGAAAAGAAGATATTTAGAAGATTATCAGTAACCAGACAGTTTTTGGGTCCCATTGACTTCCATAGTAGGAAAAAAAATATACTATGGAAGTCAATGGGACCCAAAAACGGTCTGGTTACTGACATTCTTCTAAATATCTTCCTTTCTGTTCAGCAGAAGAAAGAAATTCATACAGGTTTAAAACAACATGAGGGTGAGTATATGATGACAGAATTTTCATTTTAAAAGTGAACTACTCCTTTAAGAACGGCAGAAATGTAGTGCAACTTGCTAAGGCAGCATACTCCGCACACACAGTTTTGACTGCAAAAGATGAGGCAATTTGATTGGATGTCAAGTATTTCACCTTTTAGCCTACACCATTTTGCCTGTTAGAAATACATGCTCAGTTTTAAGGTGGGGTAGAATGTAACGAACAGCAAAACTCAGCATTTTGTTCACATACCCATCTCACGTACCATCTCAAGTAATTGATTAATTGATCAATCGATAGATACTAATAATAGTATCAAGTGGTCAGATTAAAATAGACTAAAATTAATGAGTTTCTTCAGAAGACTATGAAACTATGAGTTTCTTTAAAAGACTAAAACAAAACAAAACACGATGCAAAAATTAACAGACAACAAATAACAAAACTGCATAATTAAATGGAGGTTACAACAACATGAACACATAGTTCCACTTCCTAGACTGTTACATGGCTAATTAGAGACTATTGTTTCCTGTTAGTGCCCTGTTCCCCTTTAAATGAAAAATGGCCCCACTGCTCAGGATTTCAAAGATTCCACAATGGTTTACACGAATTACACGCATACATGAACTCTGATGAGCGGTCAGCCTATGCATAACTGAGACCTTTCAAACACTGGGCAGTCAAAGCATGAGGCATTGGAAAGGTCAAAAATACCTTGCGCTGGCTACTTGTTTACACTAGTTATAACAGTGGCCCCACCACAAGGATTCATGAATATGGCAGTCCGGAAGTTTTGGAGCACGAGGAAGCTGAAATGCGTAGTATAACCCTACTGACATGTGTGTCCTCTCTCTCTCTCTATCACACACACACATAATGTGCAGTACCTCTACTACACTAACACTTATTTTTAGCACCACACTCCTAATACACTATGTACAAATGGGGTGCCTGGCACTTGAAAAGAGTAGCGTTGAAGCACATGAAAGGAAGGGCAGCAGAGTTAAGCGAGACGTGTCCTGGTTGGCTGTGTGTAGTCATTAATTTTATGCAGTGAATCCCTGAATGACGCTCTAGCTAAACTTAAACACTGAACATCAAATGGTGACTAATAACAAGCATGCATTAATTTAAGAGATGGATGCATCAGTTAAACTGAATTTTTTTTTATGTGGAAAACCACAAACAACCATGTAGATTCAATTTGTTTTAAAGACAAAAATTCAATTACTTAATACTTTAAATAAAATTATTTACATATAATTACATTTATATTCTCAAAGCAACAAGAAACAGAGAACAAGTTTTTAAAAAGTGTTAAATAAATAAAACAATTAACAACACATAAAATAACATAAGAAGTCAATTTTAAAACGCATATATCGTAACTTTTAACACGTTTGAAGTTCAATTTAAAGTAAAATTTAGGTTTAAAATAAGTTTTGACAAGAATAAAAGAAAACGTTTAAAGAAGAAAAGGCACTTAACTGAGGTAGTGATTTATGGCAATGTTCAAACAGAAAAGCTAGTCTGCTTTGTTACAGACCTGAAAAGTATATTCAGACCTGACATATTGATTGAAATCTGCATTCAATCTGCATAAGTGTGTTTGCCTTAGCAGGCACCATTAAGAGATCAAAATAAATCAAATGATTTATAATGCAAATGTTCTTGAATGAAAAAATATAAATGCGGCAAAAGGCCAAACCACACAAAGTATTCACTTTACTCTGAAACAAGACAAACAATGGCAAACATTTAACCAGGACACAGGAAGGAACTGTTTGACCATATAAAAGCAGAAGTCTTCAAATGAGGCGTGTCTCCACACCTCCACACCCACTTCCTCTTTGAGGTTTCAATGGTTTCACTGGTTTTTATTCCTGGGTTTAACACAATAAACCAAATTGTAATTGAACAATTTGGATTTTTAAGAAAGTAACTTACACATTAATGTACATTTTTTCTCAAAGCATTAAAAATAATATCAAACAACTTCATAATAGTCATGGACATGCTTTGTGCATCAGGCCAGACTACAATTATGGAACATCCTTCATATCTCTTTTATATTTTAAGGCACATTACAGCATATTTAGGCAATATTCTATATAAGTTGGGGGCATAAAAGTGACACCATTGACGCTACCACCCCCCTGCTGCAACAAAGGTTACAGGAAATAAATTTAGCACACAGAATTATATCAGGTAACCAATAACAGCGAGAGGAGAAGAGAGTCTAGACATGGGATGATTTAAAGATGCACCTGCACACCAGCTGCTGTGGTGTCCTCAAACTGGGTGAGAAGAACAATATTACTGGGAGAGTTCCCACCGCTAAACTGTGCAAGTCTCTGCCCATACACTTAAAATACGGAGAAAAGAGGGGTCTAACAGTTGTTGCTCAAGAATTTGCAAGAGCGGAATAAGTTCCGATTTGAGTCTGCAACAATCTGAATCTATTTTAAAACTTAGAGACAAGCTGCACGTGAAATTACAATTGCTCGAAGGTTGGGAATTACATTAGATTTGATATATGAAACATTTTGCATTACAAATTACCCACAAATGTGCTTTAAAAAAAAGGATTAATGAGCCTTAATTGATAAAAGCCCTGAATTCAAACGAGATTTAATGGGTGACGCACAATCAGGCTTGTTGCAAATTACGTAAACCACAATGATATAGCAAAAAACTGCATTACTAAGTAACCTCTCCTTGTGAGACAATAAAACCACCTGAACAGCTATGACGGACTTCAAAACAGAACAAATAACAGCTCTCGCACAGGCTGAATGAGGTGATCGCAATAGAAACTGAACGTGTACGCAATCAGGAAACACTGAGAACACATGGAGTGATGTGGCTACAGGGTGCAGCAAATACATTCAAAATGATTTCTCATAGCTGAAGTGGCCATGTCATGTCAGCCAGGAATTCACAAGGATGAACAAACATAGCAATTACCAAATTACATGACCTGTTTTTGGATATTAGTAATGTAACCAGGCAGGTGATTGAGTCAAACGGTTTCGAATTCTAGTCTGTAGAGGTACACATTATGTTGTCATATGCTTTCCGTGTCTGTAAAGACAAGACTGACAGAAGAATTTTAAGAGTGACAGCTGTACTATTAGTTTGCTCAAATAAAAACTTACAAACAAACTGACTGACTAGCAGATAGTAAAATAAGACTTAATTTAGCATTTGTTGCACTACAGTACAGGAAAGACCATTCCTTTTAGATTGAAATTAAGCATGAAATGCTAAATGCATTTTGTTTTAAATGTTGTTAATAATATATAGTTAAATCTGGGACTCAAATCTAATTTAAACCTGAAAATAAACAAAGTATTTTTTTAAACTGAGAAAAAATATGACACACTGAATAAATCATTTAAATTTTGCATTATTTCGAAGTCAATAATCAAATAAAGAAATTTGTGACATTTGTGATATACAAAGGTCAGATGTTCTTGTTTCAATTTAAGTACAAGATGCTCTTTGAATTGTCTCAAATCAAGCTGTGAAACATCAAAACATGATCATCAGCTTTTATTCGGGGAATTCACGTAGTTTGTGTGCTGCTGTCATTACAGCAAAAGGGCCACAAACCAAATTCATTCATTTTTTTTACTCACAGATTATAATTTGAAATTGGGGGAAAAAAAACATGAAATCAGAAAAATGATCAAAGATTTTAACCCCACTGTATGTAAGTCAGATGTTTAACTTTGCATTAATAAATGTTCCAAAATAAGCTGGGCTCTGAGCAGATTTCCAGTCTGACAGGGTTGAACTGAGGCCCCAAAATAGTTTCACTCTTCCCTACAGTGGTTCACTACAAGCCTGAGAGGAACAAGAAGGGGGCAAACAATTACACAACTTGTTTATGTTCAATCTGCTCTTAAAATCCCGCACAAACTGGTTTCATGATATTACTCAATCCTTTTATTTTCAGTTTTAATAAAAAGGTAGCATGCACCCTCAGGTGTTAACTTACCTACTACTAAAAACTATGTTGTGACAAAACACAAAAAATGTTCCTTTCACATTACCTGGGAATGAGCCAATCTTACCGATTTTATTGACGATACAGAAAATTTAGCCAAGCAACATTTTAAATAAACAGGAATATCAGTACTAAAAGGTATATATTCTGAGAGAGGCCTACAGTGTAATACGAATTAAAAGGCTGATTAAAGCCTTTACATTACAGACAGAAAGGGACCAACATTCGTAACTTTCCATGCAGTGTTTGTTATTAGCTTTTCAAACTTCTGTAGACCTTAACCTAAAACCTAGCATAGCTTTTACACGTAGTACTGCTCTGACATACAGTAGTCTAACCGTCAGACACATGGAACAGAGTCCCAAAATGGAAACTGGCAGAACTTTGAATGCATAAATTTCATCCAAACCAAGGCTATATTTAGAAATCCGCAGGGCAACAAGATAAGAAAAATGTGCTTGGGGTTTAATACTGCTCACGAATCAACAAATAAAGCCTGAAATTGTCTTAAAGTCTCATTATAATGAAATGCAACTTTGAGTATTTCATTTGGTTTCACCCAAAAAAAACATGATGCCAAAAATACTACTGTAATGTTTAATTTTCCAAAAATATATAAGTTAAAACTAATTTGTTGGGTGAACTGAAGATAAGCCAATGTTTTGTTAGGAGCTGAACACAGCCAAGTGTGTCGAAAGCATGCTTATATTTATTTAGCTGTTGCAGGAAGTCTTCCAAGAGCACTAAAAAAAGAAAACAACAAGTGGTACCTAATTAAACAACAATTTAGATCACTAATGTACTGCCTCATTAAAAAACAACTACCAGCATGTTTATGGCATGTGTTTAGTAATACATTCTAAGCTGGGTGGTTCATATAAAGTTTTAATTTCAAAAGTAACATATTAACTATATTAAGCATTTAATACGTATTAAACGATTTACTATACATTGAGCTATCTCTCTACAAATAGTAATAATCAGGCATACAGATAAACTACATTAATCTATTATTCTGCATTAAAACAACATTTTCTATTCATGTAACAGGTCTTTAAAACTGCACTGCCTTGAGTTGACCAAGGCATTAAATAAGTGAAGACTTAAATTGATCAGATGTTCCGCATTGACTGCCTCAGTGTTGCCAGAATATTTCTGACTAGATTGCTAATAGAATTTGTGCCCTGCTGATATCAATCTACAGTAGTTTTATTGTGCTGAAAGCAAAATGTTAAAAGGACATCCGAGAGCTCTGGTATAATTTTTCTGCCAAAGTAATGAACTTTCCAAACTCATAAAGATCGGATCACAGTCAGGTTTCATGATTTCTTTGAACAATAAATAAAAAGACGGGGCTATAGATTAGGATCCTGATTAGGATTTAAAATCCTCTTGCAACTCTGTCAACTCTGCAAATGGCTGCATGAAACATGGGCCTGGCTGAACTTGGAAAAACATTTCCGAGCCTTACTAGCAGTTCGAGCTACGAATAGATCAATACTGTCCTCAAACGATCGATAATCTGGCTTTAGGTTCAAGGCACACACTCTGTATAATCGACCGTGTCATTAAAGCCAGTCTGAAATGATTAATCGAAATCAAAACGATGCAATATTTAATTTGCTCGTCCCTTGCCCTGCAATGTCCTTCTGTCTGGCTCTGCTTTACCAAATCTGTCACAGTGGTCAAGAACTACGATCCCCTTTTCCCTTTCAGAGTGGTCGATAACGTTTGTAGAATAACATTTAAACAGACAAGACTCCTAGAATATTAAATCCGTGTTCATGTGAAAGACAAAAAAAAGCCGTTGAGTTACACTTACTTTCTCCATTTGTTTGTTGACAGTGGCAAACAGTGTAGACAGACGCAACCAAAACAATCAAAGTCCGCAGCCGCATTTTGACCCCAGGGAAGCCGAAAATCTGTACGAAAATCCCCTCCGAATCGTCTTCGTGTGGGTACAAATCTGTTTTAATAGTCCGGTGTTGTTTTGGAAGATAAAAATTAAAAAGAAAAGAAAAAAAGACCTCCGTCACCCCCCTCAGAAAAAAAATGGGCGGAGAGGAAAGTTCAACGTGTTCAATCCACTCGCGCTGCTGCTCCGCGCGCGCACTGACGGATGCTGATATGAAGGCTCGAGCGCTAAGCTAATGACAGCGCGTGCGGCGACTTTCATTCAGTGTAAAATAATCCACACGAATAAAGCATGCGGGCGGCATCATCTGCGATGAGCAGCCGAATCATTTCCGATCGATTGCATATATTTGTCCAGCACTTGCGCAGATTGCTCCAACCGAGCCTGGCGAGAGAAAAAAAAAGGGAGAAACACTGTTACAGCACGGGGAGGAATGGCTGCGCACAGAGCGCAGGCCAAAATAATCAATTGAGCATCAGCACGAGAGACTTTTTTGTTGCAATGTTTCGATTTATTTTTTTCAAAAGGAAAGACCTTGTAGTTATAGGCTAATAAACGCTTTACAGACTCATAAGTTGCTCTCGCGAAATGTTCGAGATTTCCAGGGTTCGTGATGAGCGGATTTCAGTAACGTTATGTACTTTTTCAAAGTCCCTGCTGACAGCGAGCTTTCGCCGTTATGCGTTTACGGGTCATCGGACTACACGCAGTAGTTTCACCGTACTACTCCTCATTATAGACTGTAAACTGACAGCCTAGTAAATCGTTGCAGGTCTGAGGGCGTCTGCAAAAACACTGCAGAACGCTGAGGTTTCCGCAACACTTCCAAGCACAAATGTTCCACACATGCAGTCTTTCTACGTCGCTTTGCTGGCGAGCGCCTCACAGATCAATATAACGAAGTGAAGCTGGATCCGCAGAGGTCACTGACTAGTCTTTAACACTCGAGGAGAATAAAAATGCAAGAACAAATGTGTGTTTTTATTTAGTCCACACGCTGGTTGTAGCTAGTGCATTGACTTATCCCCTCGCTCGAGGATCTCCTTTCCTGTCTTTGCGCCAGTGAACAAGACCTGCCAGAGAGGCAGATAGATAGAGCACAGGGGAAATATGGACTGGAACGACGGACTGAGAGTAACAGCGCGCGCTCTAAACATTAGAGTGCACTTTGCATATTATAAAAAAACATTATCTTCTATCTAGAGAATGCATCGACATGAAATTATAACATTTTTGTACTACATATATATGTATGCATATAATACATTCCCATATTTAGCTACTTCAAATGAAGTTAAATCTACAACCTCTCCATAAAGGCTTTAGTGTAATTTAATGGTAAGTACAAAGAGTAGTGAACTCAATTGAATTTAGTGATCGTGGATGCTCTGCGGTCTCTTTACTCTCTCATAATAAAATAATTTCAGCTCAGATCAATATTTCATGTCCATTTATGTATTTGGTAGGCTGGGCATCATCATCACACACACACACGTCAGTGTCCTGATTACCCTGTCAGGTTTTATTTTGTGATAATGGAAAATACTCTTAAAGGGATAGTTCACCCAAAAAATGAACATTTTGTCATTATTTACTCTCATGTTGTTTCAGACCTGTATAAGTTTATTTCTTCTGTTTAGCACAAAAGAAGATATTTTAGAGAATGTTGGTAACCAAACAGTTCACGGCACCCACTGACTTCCATAGTAGGAAAAAAACACTATGGAAGTCAATGGGTGCCGTCAACTGTCTGAATACTAAAATTCTTTAAAATATTTTCTTTTGTGTTCAACAGAAGAAAGAAACTCATACAGGTTTTGAACAACATGAGAGTAAATGATGACAAAATTTTCATTTTGGGGTGAACTATCCCTTTAAGTGTTTTAGACCATATACTGTAAGACTGGCTTGCACTTTCAGCCTCACACTTTCCGCATTGCTATCTCTAATTATGCATTGACAACAGCTATTTTAGGAAAACTTGAATACTAAGAGAATACTCATATCATTATGCATTAGGCTGATAATGCCGGATTTTGTCAAATAGGTGATGGTGAAAAAAAGATGATGGTGTTTGTGATCCATGGTATCATCTTCCTTAGGCAAAGTCAAATGGCTTCGGAAAATTGTTAGTTTTGTGTTATTTGAGCTTACTGGAAATAAAACATTATTTGACGCTCATTGAGGAGGTAGAAGTACAACTATATTGGCTTAACTATGTTGTCCAAGACCTAGGAAAAATATTTGGGAGAAAAAAGGGAAAATCTAGGTTTGGGTGTAGTTCAGTTGAACTTGTGAGCCTCTAAGATGGAAGGAGATCACCGTAGAAAAACAGTGTAGGCTACACTATGTCAATAAACATGCACATCCTGGCCATCAGTAAGAACTGTGTTGGTAAGAAACAGGACTATGTTGTACAAGATGTACAAAATGTTATTTGCTGCCGCACATTCTGCTCACATAAGTTTAGGAATATTTAGTTAACCTATTTGTGGCATTTCAATTAAAGTCTCCCCTTTTCTTTAAAGTCACCATGAAATCAAAATTCAGAATTCTTGTTTTTTTTATGGAATATTGCAGTATTTATTATAAATGATTTATTCGTGCACATTTTTTTAATTCATGTGCCCTCATATACTTTAATCATAATAACTTCCCCTCCCTCTTGCAGCGACATCTCTTCTCTTCTCCAATGACGTGTTTTTCTGTACATTTTTCTGTGTTTTTTTTTGTGTGTGTGTTTTTCTTGTTCAAGAAGCCGTTTCACTCAGATATACGTCACAATAGAGAAGAAAAGTTTATTGCAACTTCCATTTCATGCCGACTTTTAAAAAAAACAGTGAGGTACTTACAGTGGAAGTGAATGGGGCCAGTCTGTAAACAATAAAATGCTCAGTTTCAAACATATAGCCACAAGACATAAACAATCGTCACTTTAACATCATTTTAGTGTGAAAAATAGCTAACCTTTCCTGAGTTAAATGCAATTTTACAACTTTGTTGCCATTACAACATCATGCCATAAACTATAAAATTCCTGTAATAATGACGAGAACAGTTTTACAGCTAATAATACACTAATTTTAGCAGAAGAATTATTGTAAATGCTTTTATAAAATTATAAACTTTGCTTTTAAGTCCTCAAAGAAAGGTGACCCCATTTACTTCCATTGTAAATGCCTCGCCATAACCTATTTTTGCTTTTTTTAAGAGAAAACGAGGCACAGGATGAAATAACATTGTGGCACAAGTGCTGTCAGTTGAGCTTAACTTAAACTAAATTTAACACATCCATTTCCCTGCAGAACAATACAGAAAATCAATCAATAATCCTTGGGGCCATGTGAATTCATATTACATTTGAATCTGCAATTTCACTAATTTAATCATGTTCTGCCATTGAAGAGTGACTTGTTTCCATCTCTGTGAGTACACAGCCAAAGGCCATGTCCTAAAACAAATTGCACAATGCGTATTCTGACTGATGTCTTCCCTTCCTGATGAACATGCGAGAGAGGTGGAGGCACAATAACATCCCCAATCCCTCTTGCCCTACAACCTGTTTACATCCTCTGTTCTAAGAACAGACACCATTATGTGTGGGAACACCACGTTAAACCCTTCCAAATGTCAGGTACACCGAGAGAAAACAACTGTCTTCGTAACCACTCGAAGTGGAAAAAAGACACCAATGCCTTTGCAATGTAAAATGCATAAAAGCTTTTAGAAGTTTGTAATGCAATCTTAAAAATAAAGGTTCTATATTGGCATCGATGGTTCCATGAAGAACCTTTAACATTAATGGAATCTTTAGGTTCTTTATAGTATAAAAAGGTTCTTTAGATTATTAAAAATGTTTTTTTTAGGAACTGTTTACTGAAAGGTTCTTTGAGGAACCCAAAATGGTTCTTTTATGGCAGCATTTTAATTTTAAGAGGGAAACATAATCCAAGAATAGACAGAAATCCAAATGATTCATCTGATGCGACAAACGTCTTTGTTAAAGCATTATAAGGCATGAACCAAGCCAACCCGCTAGGTGAATCATAACATTACAAACTCTGATTTGAAGCAAAAAAGTATTAGAAAACCGGACAAAAAAAAAACAAAGGCACAAGACTCTGTACTTAACGGCTTAAGTGAGGGAAAGAACAATCCCATGAAGCATTGCGAACAGCATAATCGAATTAAAAATGAAGAAATATAAAACCATGCATTTAAAAATGCTGATTAAATACATAGGCCTATGTAACTAAAATAATATATATATTTTAAGTTTATTTCAAAAATATTTTGCCAATGTAGGCCGGGAGAACAACTCGATTACGTCATTCGCAGTGCTTCATGGGAGTGGGCGAAAGAGATCTTTTGGTGCATTTTGCTTGTTTCGACCATAGGCTATGTAGATGCCTCATTCGCACGCGCCATCTTGCAACAGTCAGCGTGTCGTCACTCACAGTATGAATCAATTATGCCACAACATTGCGCAGCTTCTGGTTGTGAAACCGCCGAGATTTAAATTCCCGAAGAAGTGGGTTAACCTTTCACAGGTGAGAATGTGTTGGTTTGTGTTTTTACATGTATTAACTCAATATTACATGTTTTTACTATGGTACTTTTAATATTTTTACTTTTACTATGGTAACTTTTTAATGTCATGTCAGCTGTCTGATTTGTCTTGTTGCATTGTGTTAGTTTAGCAAAATCATCTGCTGAAGTCGACCCTATTTCATATTCATACATGCATCTAACTAGTTGCAGATGCTCAGTCAACTTCCTCTTGAATGTTCACGGACTGCTTCAATATGGCGGACAGCTTATGTATAGCTGCTAATGAGGCATCTATGTATGTGTATATACTAAACACGATTATTTTAAAACTATGTTGAAATAATGCAGGCTAATCGCTTCAACAGAAGCAAATTTTATCGTAGCTCACACTAGGTCTGTCTTTAAAGGTTTATATGTTATTGTTAAAAATCAATTTCCCCATGGAGAAAATGAATGGAGTTTTTACTTCTGGAACCCGACTGTTGCGCTCTATCCCTGATGATGTATGTAGAATCTGATGTATAGTAAGGCTAGTAGAGATTATACAATGCTGGAACAACTTAAATGGGATCAACATGCTGACCACTCATAATATGATTTTCATTATCTCAGATTATTTGCAGGAGACATAATAATATATAATAAATTATAAATAATGCACCAGAGCCAATATGGAGGTGATTGCCATGGTCCAACAAGGACTGTCGGTTGTTGGCAGGTCTGTGCTACTTGCCATCAGAATAGCCTGAGTTCATTTAATACTTTAATTTCCTTTTTTGGTTTTTACAAACATTCATATTAGGAACAAATAAGCATGAATGGGAAGGAGTAAATTGCTACAGCTCACTAATCGCTTCTGTGTAAAGGTCTCCATGACAACATGCTTTTAAATTTCAAGATTGTGTTTTGTGTTCTTACGCAGGGGTTGGTGGATTGGCCAGTGAAAATAACACTTTTACAAAACATGACACTTTTGAAGATGGGCTAAAAATGAACACAAAATAGGACAGGATGTTTTTTGCTCTGGTCACATATTAGAACACAGGATATGTCCTATTAATTGCTTTATTAAATTTGCTGCCCTTCCATGTTGTTTTGGATTAAAAGAAGAACATGAAGTATTATCAAGATTCAAGTGAATTATTTTTCTTTTCTTTTTTTTACTTACTGAAATGTTTTTGGGAACTTCTCATGTCTGACATGAGATCTTTCTGGGCTTTTTTTTTTTAAGTCTCTTGTCCAAAATAAGCTTTTCTTTAGAAGAAATTGTCACATGAAGTAGTTGCTGGTAATTTAAACGTCCAAATGAATAAATCATTTTCTTTAGCAGGGATCGATATTGATTGTGTTCAGATACACTACCGTGGAAATGTTTCGGGTCAGTATTTTTATTTTTATTTTTTCAGCAAGGATGCCAGTAACTTTTAAAGATTTTTTAAAATGAATGATGTTCTTATCTTTTCTATTAATCAAAAAATCCTGGGGAAAAAACTGTCTTAATATCCACAAAAATATATCGCCTATTTTAAATATAATAAATTTCAACATTGATGATAATAAGAAGCCAAGTGAGCACCAAATCAGCAGAATTTCGGAATGATTTCTGAAGGATCATATGACACCGAAGAATAAGAATAAATTACATTTTAAAATATATTAAAAACAGTTATTTAAAATTGTACTAATATTTCATAATATTACAGTTTTTATTGTATTTTTTGATCAAATAAATGCAGCTTTGGCTTCATTCAAAAACATTTAAAAAATAAGTTTTCAACAATATTATTATATATGGATTCATTTTAATTGTCCAGGACAATTTTGTTTTAAATAGTTTTTTTTAGTCTAATAAATTTTAAATATACATTTATACATTATAAATAAACACATGTGTTCATCTACATTTGTATACCTCTATATCTACATACATGCCGTGCTTAATCATTTCATATGATGTGTGAAACATTTTGCTTAAATTCAGTTCATATAAGTTGCCCTTTACGAACCTCTGGCCTTTAACCTTTTTAAACTAAATGTATTGCTGCAGGGATCTCCAGGAAGCACTCAATGCTGAGAAACTGTGTTGACATCCCATGTTAACTCTACACCTTCCATCATTAGATTACAGAAACAGAGAAACCTCAGGAGGAAACAACACATAAATATCAGCAGCACCCATGTAAAAATGTTTGCTGTTCCAGAGATGTAGCCATTCAGGTGAATTTAATCATTTCTTTGTGTATAGCAGGCTAACTGATAAAATGAACTCATTCAATGCAGTTCAATCCACTTGCATGCACATATCCCAACACATCACGCTGACATTCACAACACAAATATGACCCGACAGCACGGTCCCTCCCGTGCACTCTGACTTCTTTTGTTAAGCAGAATACACACCCGCTGAGGGTTAATGCTCACTTCTGCGCTTAGTTATACCAAAGGGGAAAAGACAGAAATCTATACATATCTGCTTATAGAACTGGAAAGGAAACAGCACAGGAGGTGAAGGCAGTCAGGCAGGCTCCCATGCCTGTCAGGAATGAATTTCAATAAAGATTCACCCCAAAGGTTCCACTATGCATTGCTATCTAATGTAAATATATATGCTGGGCCTGATATATTATCAGTTCTACGTCTTTACCCTTGTTTCTCATTCGGAGCCTCCTTCTGAAAACAGACTGTGTCCTGTTTCTGACCCCGTCCCTGTTTCACTGACCCTTCAGCACTCTAATAGGGCTAATAGGATTACATGTGCCAGGGCTGCTATGAAAAACAGTCCTGAGCAACTATATCATCTGTGTACTGTACAACCACCATGTCATTTCTGTACTGCGACAGTGAATGCAGAGACAATACATTAAGCTTGCAGATATAATAAATTATGACTATGCATTGTAGAAAAAGTGTTGTTTTAGTATCACTGAGATACTATTATAGTTTTTATAGGTTCTAATTTCCGTTTTTACTAATTTAGTCATTTTTATTGTCTTAGTTTTTTAAATGTCTTAGTTTTTAATGTTTATTTCAGTTTCATTTCAAGTAAACTAAACGAAAATAAAATGCTGCCTTGGCAAAATGAAATAGAACTTGTTTTTTGAAACTGTTATTTCATTTAATGTTTATTTTAAAGTCCCCCTGTGGTGAAAATCAAGCTTTTAATGTAGTGTTGTATGTTTTTAATATGCTTAGTTTATGACAAACCACGAGCAAATTCATAAGTCAACATCATTGCTCAGTATTTTCTCCTTAAATCTGCAGTGAAACAAAGACAGTCTCAAAATCGTTGTTTGAAATCGCTGGTGTTTCTGACACCACAAACTTCCTTGTAACCAATCACGTCAAGGTGTGATCGTCAACCAGTGGATCTCTGAGCTGGGCTGTGTTCCAGTCTAAAATTGTCATGCCCTTCACTTGCTAACTTCCCTCCGTCTCGTTCACGCAGATGTACGTCATTGCTTACGTTGCATGAGTGCCCACTACTGGTGGAACCTTTGCAATAGGCTAAGCTATGGTTAAGCCCTTGATCACTTAGAATCCACTGTGGGGTTGATTTATTATACATTTTTTTCCCTTACGAAATTATTTAATGCAGCATTATATATGTGTGTTTGAGTTTAAATAAAAAATATATATATATATATATATATCTCATAGAGTTGTTTGTGGTGGGGTAAATTAAACGCAATATGCGTTAACTTCACAATTGTGTTGCATTGTGGTATATGGAGCTGCCTGAAGTGTACATATGAAGTAGACTCGGTCAGAATCGAGGGAGCGAGGGTCTGTGAATATAAACTTCCCTCGTCCACTTCAGGAAATGGAACGCACTTCAAAATGGCGGAGGAAGTGCTAAGGGAAGTTCGCAAGTGTGTCTAAAAGTGGACTGGAACGCAGCCTTGGTATGAGTGAGTAGAGACAGGGATAATTTAAATGAGTCAAGGGTGTAGTAACATTCAAGTTATTAAGGCATGAAGAATTTTTTTTCAAAGAAAATACATGTAAATATGTAATTTTTGTGATCAAAGATGGGTTTTAAGGGGGGAAATTATTGGGGGGACTTTAATTAACGAAAAAATTAAAGTTAACTAATAGCCCTGAATCTGATATGTAGATTTTTCTTTCTAATCTCTCTTAAATTGACTTTTGTTAGTGCAATCTCATTTACTGAGGTTTAAGTATGAAATAACACTTTTGACTTAAGCGTTAATTAGTGCAAGAAGAGTCTATGGCATAGGCTATTAATAAGCCTAATATGGCTCTGGTGTTAGGCTATGTTTTGAAACTCACTCCTCATGTGTGATTCCACCTCCTTGTTATAAACATTTCTAACACATGCTGCAGTTAGTGTCGGCATTACACCAACTACTGCCTTTTCAAAGTCCAAAAGCTAGGCTATGACATTTAAACCAGTCACCAAAAACCAATCAGCATCACGAAGAGTGAAATAACTTTTTCCAGCGAGTAAACCCACAAATGTCCTCAGTAGCCTACTGCAAATCACATCTGAATCTGAAAGACAATTTAATACTTTGCTGTGAATAAAATGTCTTAAATTGTAATACACCTTACTGCCAACTCTTCACGCAACTGACACTTTTCACACGCTCTCACGCCAAACATCCATTCTCTCACGCAGAGAAAAATCGCGAAGAAGAGGACACTGACACCGACAGACAAGACAGAGCAGGTTACTTTACATATGAAATAAATATGAACCTCTCAAATTCTGTCAATTTTATTACGAAATTCAAACAATAAATACCGTTTTGGCGCTTGTAAATGTGACATGACAGAACGCTGGAGCCTCAGTTCAAGCGGCACGTGAACTCTTCCTACTAGGCTAATAGTAAATAAACACGCATGAACAATAGATAGGCCTATGTTGAAAGATACAGTACAACTTACAGAAATGTAAATGCCTCATACATAATATCGATCAATCAGTGTTTTTCAACCGTGGAAATGGTCAATAAAACAGCTGGAGAATGTCACATAACGTTACATTTACCCCAGGAAAGTCATGAACATAGCACGTTAGTTGACTAGAAAATGTTCTATAGAGAGGAGCATTTTGCAAAAATGCTATATTTTCTAAATGTCATAATCATTTGTTAACAAAGTAGGCTAGCCTATTCATTACTTCAATGAGCTCTTTGTTTCTGCATTAAATTATTACACTGTTTAAATTATACATTTTTAGCTAACTGTGACTTTGTATATGTACATTTCTGAAATACTTAACAGACAGTTACCTCTGATAACAGATGACTCTAAATGGACTCATGCATTTTCTGTAAAGCTGCTTTGAAATTATGTGTAGGGCCTATTGTGAAAAGCGCTATACAAATAAACGTAGGCTACATTGAATTGAAATCGTGAAATTTGTGGCCTACCAGTCATTGTACCATGTTGAAACATGTTGTCACTGACATGGAACTGCTTAAAATTAAATTCTGTTTAGTTACCAAATGTTTTGACAATCACAATAGGCCTACCCTTATTGTGATGCAAAAAATGTTTTTACATCCCTCCCAAATCCCCAAGTCCCAAAGTTGGCAGCCCTGCCTTATCAAAGAGTATAGAAGTAACAAGAGGCGAAACTCCGTTGCAGTTTTGACAACAGCCACTAGGTGGCGCTTCGGTAGCGCGGCCGCCATTTTGGACTGAACCAACGGCTTTACCGTTAGCACAACTACTGTACAGCATTAACATTATGTCTGGAAATAATTGGAAACAAAGAAAACAGTGTTCTGCCATCAACTGCAACAACTACCAGTGTACAACCAATCAACTAGCATTTCATAGATTCCCCAAAGATCCAGAGAGGTAAAGTAGAAAAGGTTTTTATTAACTTTAAAGTGAGCTAACGTCAACGATAACAGGTGCTGTAACGTTAATGTAAGCTATCCCATAACCGCAGTAACAGTTTGCTAATGTTATGTATTTGGTCGAAATTGTCAAGACTCGAAATTGGCTTTTTAAATCGCATACTTTCAGAGATATATGAACACCTAACCTGGCAAATGACCGCTTTATTAATTCATTGTTATCACTAAATTAACCCTTTAACTTTTTTTCGCATAAACATGAAAATCACTATCCAAACTTAATGGTTGTAATTCAGGAATGCTTTGGAATTTAGACCTATGGTTGGTCTTGTTTTAATTTGTCAGATTATTGTTGAAGTGAAATAAATTATGAAAGTGAAACAGAAAAAAGTTATATAAGTTTGAGTTTATTAAAATGTACAAATTTAAAATATAATTATTTATATTTTATATAAAATATATATATTACAAAATATATTTTACTCTAGAACTGCAAGAAAATGAAAGCAAAAAATCTGAACAAGTTGTGTTCCACATTTTAGGTTGATATGTTGATATTTCGCTCCCTCACCCTTTCTGCCGTGTGCTCTACGTTACACGGTTTGGAGCTGCGCGCTCTTGCTCGCTCGCTCTAGATTCCGGGTGATTTTAGCTAATTTGTGGGCATCAGGGAGCCGCTATCAATATGCGGGAGACTCCCGGATCTTCCGGGAGACATGGGATGTCTGCTTTAGAGATATTAAAAACTAGAAACTACTTTTTAGTTCATTTAACCGCTTTTGAATTTGAACCGGTATCGTTCAATTCTATGACAGCTGTGTTGCGTTCAGTCCAAGATGGCGGAGCTGCAGCTCTGCGCATCGGTGAGTTTGTTGCAATGGAACGTTCTATTGAGTTTCGCCTCTTGGTACTTCTATACTCTTTGGCCTTATGATAATATTGTGGTTGTCATGTAGTGACTATAAACGAACTGCTTCACGTCCAGTTTACAAAGACGCTGTAAGTGTTGGATACGATGTTGCCCACTGCTGCCCTCTAGTGGATTAACATTGCATTGTTTGTTTCAAAGCAATAAAGGCATGTCTTCAGAGAAATACGAGTTATCAAAAGAAGGCAGTAGTCAAAGAAAAAAAAACCCTCTTCTCTAATGATAATAAAAAACTTTTAAATGGACATATAATGGACTTTTTTGTCATAACTTTAAAACATCCATAGACGAGTCAGTGTCAAACGAGTGCAAACACTATCTTTTATTCTACTAGATTACTAAATTTGCATACTCTGAAAACTAAGGTCCTAATGAAACAAGTCGTAGCTATTATGACTTATTTCATTAGGACCTTAGTTTTCAGAATATGCTAATTTAGTAATCTAGTTTAGTAAAACCCAGAGATTGTTTTTTTTTTTTTTAAAGTGATCTGAATGCACTTGAGGTTTTCTCTGGAAAATCAAACGTTAATGTTGAGATTTCAAATATATTAGCCTACCAAAAAATTGCACCATTTTGCTAAACCCTGAACAATGCTTGTCCTGAGACTTAAGAAATATTTTTTAATTTTAGCCGACAACATTACAAGAAAATCAACAATAATCCGTAATAATACGATACATTTTTTTTTTTTTTTTGAAGAAGAAAACAAAGACTTCAATATCAATAAACTTTTAATAAATAGTTTCTCATTAGTTCCTAATATTTACAGCCGGTTCACCATTCACATATACTGTTTCTATTCTTTTAGAGCACATTTTAGGCACAAATTAATTGGCTTTTTTTCTGAGGCAAACACCAGATTTCTTTGCATGTTAGTGGCTAGTGGAAAGGAGTTTATGCAGGAACAGAAAAAATGTGAGAATATGATAAAGAATACCATTCAAGTTTGGTCATACAGCTCAATGCAAAATGATGGAAAACTCCTTTAAATAACAATGCTGTAAGAGAACACAAATGGTCCAAAAATTAGCTAAAAACAAGTTACAATGACTAAGTCTGTGGAACATACGTGGATTTGTCTTGAAAATAATTTTTTTATAGTAACATAAAAATAAGAAAACCATACAAATACCAGAAAATAAAACAAATTAATAAAAATGCACAAAGACAGAAAAAAAGTGGCACCTAAAACCAAACAAAACCCAGAGATCGGTTTTTAAAAAGTGATCTGAATGCACTTGAGGTTTTCTCTGGAAAATCAAATGTTAATGTTGAGATCTGATAAAAGTATTCAGAGTTTCTCACCAAAAAAAAAAAAAAGCACCGCAAATGGAAATCTGCCACAAAATTTGGGGTCTAAAATTACAATGGCGTGCCCAGAAAAGCTTAGCTCTAATAGAAACACCACGTTAAGAGTATAGTATTATACCACAGAACTTTGTAACCTTGTACACCCTACAGTAGCAGCATGTGTGATATTAGATTCACTGGATCTAGCGATGCTCATCCAATCACATTTAAGCTATTCCACCCACATCAGTGCTTGCGATAATATGAAAACTAGGTATGCGGTCAGTAAGCTTGTAACCCTGCTAGCCTGTTGTAACATGGCAGTGCTGACGTTCACAGGGAGTTCTGGTGGCGAAGCAGCTGATAAAGAAAATCAAATATGCGAAGGCTCCAACGGGAGCGATACGTTTGACCCTTCTCAGAGCGTAGTCTTCATCTGGGTTTGGTAATTGTGATGAAAAGTCCCTTAAAGGCAACTTTTACTCCCTCTGCAGGAATTCTGACACACCTCTTGTGAGGAAGGGAGAGGAAGTACAAACTGTTTCATCTGATGTACAAGAACAGAACGTACAGTTTGAAGGAGCATGATACAACAGCAATGACTGTGTGAAATGACGCTGATGACCTTCTTTCTGACATTTCTTGGTTACATTTCCTTGAGGGTTCAGAAAGACGACACACTCTTCCCTAGAAGCGTCTTTTAATCTGTTAAGTACAAAACCAAGAAGAACCAGTAGAAAGCAGCACATCAAAAGTTAGCCTGTAACGTCACGATAGACACGTTCCCTATTGTTACGGTTACCAGGTCTTTGGACGAGGAACATTTATACAATTGAAACTCTGAAAGAGAGAGGAAAAAAAACACACAAAAAATATGTAACAATAAAAATGAGGAAAACCTTCACCAAGTCCATATCAGCACACAACTGTCAGCTTGCATTTCTTTCCAGCCAAAATGTCCTTTGCTCCACTTCCTGTTCCTCAAGGCCAAGGTCAGCTCCCAGTTGGCCCAGTTACGCACTTGTAATATGTGCGCCAGTTCCCACAGCTCATTCTGCCTCCGAGCTGCAGGGGAACAAGAGAGGGCGGTGATGTCATCTTCTGTAAAAAGGTGCACTGCTCATGTGCGCCTGGGCAGGTTGGGGTGGTGATTCTGAGGGGGTTTGGGGTCCGTGCCCGCCCCCCTCATCAGTGGGGTTATACGCTGCTGTCCTCCAGTAGAGGCTCCTTGCCCTCACAGGGTCCGCCCTGCGAGCTGTGTAAGTGGCTCTGCGCGCCATTGTTGTGCTTCTTGTAGCTGCTGGGCCGCGTGTTGGGGCCATTGTGCTCTGGGATGAAGAGGGCAACCAGAAGGGACAGCAAAACCGAGCATGCTCCGAACAGGAAAGGAGGGCCTGGGATGATGGCACTCTGAAGAGGGATGATATACAGAGATTTGTGGATCCATGCATGTTATGTAATAGAGAGAGATTTCTTATGTCTTATCACCACTCACCTCATCTGTGGGGTTGGCCATGTTGGGTTTGGCACCCTTCTCAGGGCTCTCTGCGGGGTCCATTTCACTGAGCTCCACGTGAAACAGGTAAAAGACGAAGCCGTAGAGCGCAGGACCCAGACCGTTACATAGTCCTCGAATTCCTGTGATCATCCCCTGCACCACACCTGACAGAGACAAAGAGACATACTGAATGAGACTGTATTTTCCCAATCACATGTTGGGAGAAAAAACCCCCAAAAACAAACAGGTTACTATATTATATTGTAATAATACACTACCATTCAAAAGAGATGAATACTTTTATTCAGCGAGGACACGTTAAAATGATCAAAACTGACAGTAAAGACAAAAAAAAAAAAAGCTGTTCTTTTGAACTTTTTATTAATCAAAGAATCCTGAAAAAAAAAAAATGCATAACTGTTCCCACAAAATGATTATGCAGCACAACTGTTTTTAACATTGACAATAATAAGAAATGTTTCTTGAGCACCAAATCAGCATATTAGAATGATATCTGAAGGATCATGTGACACTGAAAACTGGAGAAATTATGCTGAAAATTCAACTTTGCATCACAGGAATAACTTACACTTTATATTAAAATAGAAAACATATTTAAATAAAAATAATTTCACAATATTACTGTTGTTTTGATCAAATAAATGCAGTCTTGTGTATAAGAGACTTCTTTCATAAATATTAAATCAATCTTACTGACCCCAAACATTTGAGCAGTTGTTTATGTATTTAAAATATTTTGCATTATTTTACATTTATTTAAACAAAATAATATGTAATACAATATAACATAATATAATAATTTAATATACAATAATTTTTCCCTATCGGCCAGAGCATGAAAATAATTAATGAGCTTATTAGTATCGACCAAAATTCAGTTCATCCCTAAATCAAAAATGTAATAAGGTCAGACAGTCATTATCGGGTTAAAATAAATTGAAGGGGTTTGTTCTGCACTGGCCGATTATATATTATCCTTTTCTTTTTTTTTTTACACGCTACCAAATACATAAATAGGCATGAAAAATCAACCAGTTAATATGATTTTTTTTATGGAAGAAGAGACTAAATAGTGATACAGAAACATGAAACTAGCACATCTTTGTTTTTGACCGGAGAATGCAGTGAATGACCCATCAGAATTAAATATTCCATGAAATAACAATAAACAGTGACTTATAATTATTCTGTGGCTAAACTAAATGTTCTGTGTATGGCTGCACGTGTCTCACCTTGTTGGTCAGGGTCTGCGTTGCGGGACACTATGGCACTGATTGCCGGGAAGGTGATGCTGGACATGGCAGCAACAGCTCCAGCGGCCCACATCATCCTTAAGGGAAAAATAAACCATCAGACTCTCACACACACAGACTCTCAATCGGTTTCAGTTCATGTGCATGTGGAACTAGATTCAGGAACATGCACTGATCCAAAACACACACTGCAGAGGTCATGTTTGTTCGAGTTCTAGCCAAAAGACACAGAAAGAACTTGATGACTTGTAATGGCATGATAAATGTCACATAAGCAGGACATGCCATCTTATATGAAATCCATTGATTTTCTTCATCCATTTATCAACAACAACAAAAAATGTTTCATAACAGTAACTAGCTGTGAAATATCTTGGTAAAGTGCTTTAAATATAGCTTATGAAACACTATAATAATTGTGACTTGAAATGTACCATGTCTAACTAAGAGTTTGCTGCCCTCTAGTGGCTTACTTTCTAGATGATCAACTCACCAGGGCTGGGAGCCAAAGCCATACCAGGCCAGCTGTAGGATCTGAAAGCCAAGGCCTAACAAGATAGTGTTCTTATTCCCTATGGAACGCATCAGGATTCCCAGGACAACCGTCTGCACAAAGACATAAATCATTACTTTGCAAATCTTCACTGGCTTCCCTTTACAATCTAGCACCCTAATGTGGGTTACTTAACAGTAGACATGATTAACCGGTAGAAATTTGTCAACTGGTAGAGATTTTGGACTATTGCCTCTGTTGTGGTTACGCTCACGTGGCGTTGCTGTGCTGCATGGTGACGAAAGCTTATAGCTTCCATGCATTAAGCATTGCGATTTAAAAAAGTGATTTTAAATCATTAAAACGCAATAAGCAGCAAAAGGGAACTCATTTCGCTATATGTGCATGCTATCTGAGAGACACGCGCGCATGAAGTCGCTGCTCATAACGCGCATGAGCATACTTATGTGTCAAAATGCCCGTTTTTGCAAGTATCCTCATAAACATTCATTTATGTCTTAAGTGAACGTAAACAGTTGAGAAAGAAAACACGTGTAACAGTATATTGGGGCCGTGCATTCGGTCTTAAAGTGACAGCAGCCTAATCAACATGCTGCCGTCTGTGTCATTAATGTGAGAGAAAATCTCTCAAAGCTCTTGACTGAATCACTTTCGTCACACTTTAATAAGAATAAATGTATATTTAATTTACACATTGAAGATATGCAGTGTTTTTTATACATTCGATTACTTTATACAATTTATGTAGGCTAGTATTTTTTTGTGATATTGAAATTGGTGACAAGAATTAATTTCAATGGTCTCAAATTTTGATGATATAAAACCTTATGTAAAGCAAAAACAACTTTTTATGCGATGTATATTTTGCGCAATATTTTTGAGTAATTTTCCTCAATGATTTGGATTGTGGTCGTATCGCACACCCCTAGCCTGATGCACTCGCACAGTGAGCCGATTAGTATGAATGAACACACGCTGTGCTGCTCAGAGTCAGGCGCTACAAACTCACGATGGAAGGGGTCGGAAAAAATCCTGGAAACCAACCTGAGCCAAGATGGACAGGATTCCCACCACAGCAATAAAGGCAGCAACTGTTTCTGATGTAAATCCAATGACCTGGGAATTCAAAATTGGCAGTTTAAGAACATGTTTCAATTAAGATTTTAATCATTCAATTCCAAAGCGTTTTTAGTTAGCGGCCGACAGACCAGTGAATCTAATCGCCTCAAACAGCGTTATTTCAGTATTATACTACAGGGCCGTTGAATGCTTGAATCTGATTGGTTGACGAACGTTCTAAGGTGTGCATTATTTTCAGGGAAATGCACAGCTAAAGTAGTTCCAGGCAGGTCTTGACCACATTACAGTTCCATATCACTTCGCGTAGTTAACTGTAATAACGGAAAATAGGATACAATTCATAACAAGAAAAAACATTTAGCCCCATGCGCTTGATCTGCAATTTTCAATGTCTAGCTTCACAATCAATGGAAACATGCAGTTTAATTTTAATAAATAAAGCCTATATTTCTATCTATAATCAATAGAAAATTAAACTGAATATAGGGTAAATAAATGGATAGTCCTGCAGCACGGATTTTTATTGCAGATAATATAACAAATAAATAATTATTGATAGGCCTTACTTGTTAAAAGGCTTTTTTCCCCCATTTATTTGGCTAGTCTACTATCATCTGTCAATAATAGAAAAAAAAAAGAATGAACGAATTAATTAAAACGAATTGAATTAATAAATAAATAATAATAGGCTATTGACGCACATGCTTTTCTGTCTCATTATTGCAACATCTCTCTCTAATAACTGCATAAAGCCGAGCCGAGGACTCACTTTAAGGCCGGTTATGAATGTAATTTGATGACTGATCATGCCCAAACGCTTGTTCAGCGCGTTCAGTCTGTGAATCAAAGTCGGTGTTTAAAATATACTGCGATGAAAACAGTCTGAGAATGTGTCAGCTAGTCGTGTGTCCCCAGCATTAGTCTGCTATCAGTGGCTCAAACCTCCGTTACTAACTCTAAAATGACGTTTTGGAATTAGCAACGGAGGCATTGGATTAGATGCGTAAGAAATTAGTCCTACATACAAGAGCGTTTTAATGACAAAAACTTTACAAACGTCTTGAAATACATAATCTGAACAATGTTTCGAGGTGTGGTAAGTGTAGTATAAGCGGAATAATTGACTTCAGGTCGTTGAATTATTAGAAAAATAATGCACACCCGAGGTGTAACGGCCACTCCGCTTCGCGTCGTGACCACATTACCACCTCGGGTGTGCATTATTTTTCTAATAATTCAACGGCCTGTCGTCAATTATTCCTTACTTATTTAGATACTGTTATAGTTATTAATAATTTGAAATAGCTTTCATTCTTATATTTTTACCAAAAGTTTTAATTTTAGCTCAATTTTAATTTTGTTATGCTTTTGGTTTTATTTTATTAAGTTAGTAATTTTAGTACTTTAAAACATTTCAGTAAGTTGAAAATTTGGCATTTCTATTTTTGTTTACATTTTTCATGTAATATTTTTTTTAAATAATATTAGTTACGATAACAACACTGGTGTGAAATAACCTTTTGATTTTATTAATAAAAAACCCATAAACATCAACAGCATACAGTGTCGTTCATGCTGTTTCCTTATTTAGACCTGCTTAATTTCCAGTAATTGTCAAACTGACAGTAGAACACAGAAAGTGTTACATAATGATGTTTCTAAGCATTGTGTACATGCATCCACAAAACCAAACAAATCTCTGTTTTGAAATATGGGAAAAATGTCTTCCGCAAAACGGATGCCCTTTAACTACTGCAGAAGCTGAGTGAGTTAAACATCACATGACTATCTCAAGTTATTTCTAACTGTTTACTTGGAGGGTGAGGAAGCCTAGGTGAGGTATGACTCACAGATATGTGACTCATTTGCTTAAGCAACAACAAGGTTTGAGTGTTTACATAATTGCCAAAGCATATTCATGCAGTAGTAGCAAGTAGTTTTCGTGTCATCGATGTAAAGGTGTGCACTGTACCTGTCTGAGATACAGGAAGAAACTGGAATACTGTCCAGCCTCAGGCAGGTAGGACAGGAAGACTGTGATGCAGATCAGGAGAACCGTGGAGTCCTGGCCCACCTTACGCAAGGACTGTGAACAAAAGAGTCCCAGAGAGAGCATGAGAAAGAGGGAGGAAGACACTGAGAGAGAATGAGTGGGCAGGAGCACAGCAGCATGATTCATTTAATAAGTGACAGACGACATCCTCGCCATTCTTCTTCAAATGCCTGCTCGTATTTTTTTTTTTCTCCCAGAAATGGAATTCACAATGGTACTGATTTGAGGCAACAAGGCAAACAGAGTAGGAACATGCAAAACAACATTTTTTCCAACATTTAAAATATAAAATATGTTATAATAGTAACAATAATAATAAAAGTAATATAAATGTAACATATATATACACTATCATTTAAACATTTGTGGTCGTTTTTTAAGATTTTTTTTAATGTTTTTAAAGGGATAGTTCACTTTGAAATAAAATTTTGGTATGTTTTAGCTTACCTCAAGGGCATCCAAGATGTAGGTGTCTTTTTTTCCGCAGAAGTTTCAATTTTGATATTTTTAGATCAAACCGTTCTTGTCTGTCAGTCATATAATGCAGGTCTATGGTCACCACCTCAAAAAGCAAGCACAGAGTCCAAATTAAAACAGACCCGCCCGCGTCTTAGGCCATCAATGTGTACTTACGATGGGGAATTGTTTAATTTGGACGATGGGGAATTGTTTTAATTTGGACTCTGTGCTTGCTCTTTGAGGTGGTGACCATAGACCTGCATTATATGACTGACAGACAAGAACGGTTTGACCTAAAAATATCAAAATTGAAACTACTACGGAAAAAAAGACACCTACATCTTGGATGCCCTTGAGGTAAGCTAAAACATACCAAAATTTAATTTCAAAGTGAACTATCCCTTTAAATTAAGTCTTATGCTCACCAAGGCTCCATTTATTTGATCAAAAATACAGTAAAATTATTACAATGTTAAAATAACAGTTTTCTATTTTTTATATCTTTATATATTAATACATTTTATTCCTGTGATGGTAAAGCTGAATTTTCAGCATCACTACTTGCCGGCTTACTTGTCTTCAGTGTCACATGATCCTTCAGAAATCATTTTAATATGATGATTTGGTGCTCAAGAAACATTTCTCATTATCATCACAGTTGAAAACAGTGGTACTGCTTACTATTTTTGTGGAAACCATGATAATTGTTTTAGGATTTTTTGATGAATAAAATGTTCAAAAGAACAGCATTTATATGAAATAGAAATCTTTTGTAACATTAGAAATGACTGTCACATTGTATCACGTTTTGATACATTTAATGCATAGTTTTTAAAAAGTTTTCAAAAAAATATATATATTACTGACCACAAACTTTTGAATGGCAGCGTATATGTATTAAATAATTTATCAAAAAATTAAAACTAAAATTAAAACTAATTGATAAGTCAATTATATCAACCCTAAAACTAGACCATCAATCAGGTACCAACAACCTTATCATGTGACAGACAAGGGTCATTGCATCCCCATGACTGTACTTGCATAGACATCAGTGACTCACTGCAAAGGGGTCTGCCTGCTCCCAGGAGATGGGGGCTCCCCAGGAGGCCGGTCTCATCTTCTCAGGCAGGGACTCGGGAACCGCTACCAGGATAAAACAGATGTCTAGCAGGGCAATGGCCGTGGCAAGGATCACCACCAATGTATCTCCATACGCCACTGACAGGTACGCACCAATCGCTGGGCTTGTCACCAGACTGGCTGCAAAAGTGGCCGACACCTGTGGGAAAAATAAATATTAAAATTAATCAGCTGTGTTGACCACAAGGAAAATCTTGCATTGATGCAATTAACACCTTAATTTAATTGCAGGGCCAAAAAGGAAACCACAGACGGCTGTCAAAATAACAGGAAACCAATATCCGGTGTTGCTTTTGCACATACAGTTGCTGTGAAGTTGGTTACAGCACAAGATTAAAAAAAATCATGAGTCATGTTCCTCTGCTCACCAGGCCGTATGCTGTGCTCCTTTCATGCTCCTGGGTGATATCAGCCACATATGCAAAGATCACAGAGAAAGTGACTGCAAACACACCAGACATGGAGATCACCGCAAAGTACCACCTGTAGGATCAGACAACGAGAATGAGAAGAATACCAGAAAAAAAAGATCTGATTAAGTCTAAAATAAAACATTTAGCCAGTTTGAAATGTTTAAAATAAAAAATTAAATTAGGATGATAATATGAACAAATCATATTGTTTGTCAATCAATCAATAAATCAATAAATCAATGACTGTGCCACTGTAGGGTTAAGCTAACAACAGTGTTCTTGTTAACGAAAACTGAAAATATTAAAAATCATTTCCACTCATTTAAATAAACCTGAAATAAAATAAAATATAAAGATTAGATGAAAAACTTAAATGAAAATTAGAAATGTTGCCTTGGAAACTAACTGAAATAAGCTGAAGTATTAAAATTACTCAAATAAAAATAGAATACTTTCTTAAATAAATATTAAAAAAAGAAACTAAATATTGCATAAAAATAGTCTATTAAAAAGCAGATCCTGCCTGGACACAAAAAAAGGGCAAAAATTGTATTCAGTAGAATCATGTACAACAATTTTACTTCTCAAAATGTTCCAAAAAATTAATAAAATAAAAATAAATGTATATACATATACATAATATATATATATATATATATATATATATATATATATATGTATATTTATACACACACACACACACACACACTTAAATAATATATTGTTTGTCTCAGTAGGCAACTGTTTCATGCAATAGGCTTACCATGGGCTGATCTTCATGAGAGGGATGGGCGCACAGGTGAAGAACACAGTGAGCAGCAGGAAGGACTTCCGGCCCCACACATCTGACAGAGCACCGATTAAAGGAGCACTCAGGAAAGACAGCAGGCCCTGAGTGAATACAAAAGCATATGACTTCCTTAAATGGCACATTTAATCTGAAAGTTTCACAAAACAACTGCAACCAGAGCCTGACCGGATCTGACAAACTGTTTGGATCTTAAAATTTCACAGTAACATCCGGGTCCGGTTGGCTTTGCAGAATCTTGTTTATCGGTGAGGTTGAAAATGGAAAATTCTGTACCCACTTCACCACATTCAAGGGCATCACTGTATGACCAGGGTTTATCATAAATAAACATGGCAACGTAAGAGTAGCTAGCTCTAATCATGACTCTTATCTCTTGTCACATCAGAAAGGGAGAAGTGGAAAAGCATGTGTAAACGTGAATGGCTGGAATCAATGTCCTACCTTGACACCATGAATAAGTCCATTCATCAGGAATGTGTGCTGGGGGAATGTCTGATGTAACACCTGAAACAAAAAAACAGATTGACCATAAAATGTATGCTGTACATATATACAGATAATCTGTTGGGTACAGAATAACTAGGTTAATGATTCACTAGATTTACTCCATGGCAGAGCTCATCAAAGAAGGACTTCTACTGGCCGACACTTGGCAATAAGGATTGGGTGATACGTCAAATATATTTGCACTGATTTCATCGCATTCTAAAAATAAGCAACATCAAATGAACATCACAATTTTTTTTAATGCACTTTTAAACTAATTTCAAGATTATTCCATCTCTTGTGAGTATAGCAGACAGAGATGCGTTAAGTGTCTCTTATTTAAACAGCAGATTTCAATTAATAAATAAAAAACATATATGAAGACATATATATTTGTGTATATATATGTATATGTGTATATATATATATATATATATATGTGTGTGTGTGTATGTATGTGTGTATATTATATATATATATTTATTATATAATCCATTATACAATCCATTCCCACATAAACTAGTGTCATTTGTTTTTGCTTAACCACCATGGTACAAAACATGTTGTTTTGAATGTGCAAAGAACTGACCAAGCCATAACAAGGCAAGTACAAGGCAAGGCTGTATGCAAACACAAATGTTACTTGAGCATTCTGAGATTTGATCTACTTTCTATTTAAGGCTGAGCATAAGATCAGTCATTGCCGTTGAAGGCAGGTGCATACCTCTAACTGGAGCAATGATTCCCACGGCTTTGTTAATCATTAAACACACTGTATCCAAGTGTCAATGTTTTACATAAGTGTACAAAAGAGATCTGTTCTCTTATGACTGGGAAACAAATCAATTGACCTGTATACAAATTCAAAGAAAGTCTTCAGTTCCAAGAGGTCAACATTAGATACAGGACTGAAGTCCAAGAGGGCATATGCTTTACTTATACAGTGGCATGTTCAATTCTGATAGGCTAAAAAAAAATGTTTTGCAAAACATTTATTAATTTTCTATAACTGCACAGCTAGGACATATTTTAGAAAAGGGAAATGATACTGGTTATTGATCATTGTTTGCTATAAATGATTCCCTGCATACTGTCCTGCAAAAATCATTCTGCTCGTATGTAGGTTGGATTCATATAATGACATATAATAACAAAACCTGATACTGTTACTTCTTTATCAGTCACTGTTATTCATCATGGAAATGTAAACAGTCTAACAATCCCTTATTTTCCACAACTAAATTGTGAAAAATAAGGAGCATGTTTACCAGAGCTGAGATCTTACAATCCAAGAAATTATCGACATTCAGAAAAGGGAATTTGTGTTTCTCCACTTTCACTTTTTTTCTCATTTATTTAAGAAATGATGGGTAATACTCCTCTAATCACTAAATTCAGGCTATGCCCCACTCTAAACATTAGAATGAATGTTGTGAACAGAATGTTCCTACGCTCTGTTGAGAGATGAAAACAAAGCATGTGAACACATTTCACCTGCTGTGTTAATTTGAACACTCAGCACTCAGCTGCAGAGCTCGATCTGAAAGAGCAAAACTGTGCCACTAGCTGAGACGATAAGTCTTGTCAGTGCAGCGTTCATCTGGAAGGGTTTGTTAGGCTCATTAGTGCTTCAGTATCAGCGGCTGCTAATCAAATAAAAGCCCAGAGCAAAGAGCACTGAGGCGACTCTCTGGCTCAACAGCACCAACTAAATGCAAATCCTCCTCCCACATTGGGAAATAAGGAAAATGAATAAGCAATTTATCCGGGACTATTTAAATTTCAGCCACTACCAAAAGTCAATAATATAACCTCAAAAACTGACCACTAGAGAAAATACTTCTTTTACATTATTAGTAACAATAAGATTAACCGTTTGAGTGAAAATGTCCACATTTTAATATTACATATAATAATACATTTTAATAGTCACAAAAGTTTGTTATAAAATGGACAGAAAATTGCCGGTTGAATATTATAGGTTGTATTTTTAAACAGAATGAACATTTTGGAAGTGAAATCTGAAAGGTGAATTTTTAATAATAAAAACGTGTGTGAAATGTTTTGAATTAAAATTTTCACAGCTTAAATATACAACCATGTTGAATTTCAGCCCATAAAATGCAAGCCCTGAAAATACAATGCATTAAAATGCAAGCAGGGTTGCTACAGTACATCCCTAGAAACAAAGTAAACAAAGCTGGAAATATCTGATACCTGAATTTAATAGCAGTAAGACTGAATGGGTCAAAGTACCGTTCAAAATTTTGGGGTCAGTAAGATTAAATACTCTTATTCAGCAAGACTGCACTGCATTGATCAAAAGTGAGTAAAGACATTTATTATGTTACAAAAGATTTGCATTTCAAATAAATGCTGTTTTACTGCATTTTAGTCAAATAAAAGGAAAGCATAAGAGACTTCTTTCATAAACATTTAAAAAAAAACCTTAGACCCCAAACATTTATAACCATTGTGGCCTGACAAACCCTCCAGTTAGCCTTCCGAATAAAAAGGTCATTTTTAGCATGACACTGTTTGATGTCGTTTTAATATCGCTTGGTCAATTATACTCAGCCAACACAATGCATCCCTCATCAACTAAAAGTGCATCATTCTGCCCTCTTCATTTGATCAGGATTCATTTATTCATAAATTTGTACGAGGCTTCTCGGATCTGGGCGATGGGAAATGTCACTCCTTGTTATGGATACAAAAGGAAGTGAGAATGAATGCAAACATTCATGGCTCGTAATTCGCTCTGATCTGAAACTGTGAATGAGGGCGATGAAGCAAAACTGGTTTACCGTAAGCATGGGAGTGGTGAGCAGTCCCCAGGCGAAGAACTCCAGGAAAATAACCACCACTGCATGGTAGACACTGGGCTCTCCAAACCCCTGTGGCTAAACAAGGAGGAGTTAGTGTTACTACAAACAAACAAAATACAGGCAGTAATGCAGAAGAACATGGATAAAGAAGCAATAAGGAGAAAGGTTGGACAATGAGAGAAAATGTGATACACATTACAGACCATAAGCTTTTTTTTTCATAACATATGCTTTATTACCACTAAATAAACAACATCATAGTGTGCAATAACAGGGTCGACAGACTTATTACTTCACATGTATTTGCTCTTTATCTGGTGTACTGCAAAAGCTTTCACTTGAACAAATATTAGATGGATGCCTGGCCCTAAATCAACCCCTAAACAGCCAAAACTACCTCGCCAAACCCTTACTGAAATTGTACAATTGAAAATCGGAAGTCACTTAATGGTCCGTAAGAAAGCCCGCACTAAATATGTTTAACAGCCTGCAGATTGAACACAATGCTACGGATCATTAGAAAGGGGGGAGAGAAAGAGTCGTGGCCTGTGCCCAAGCAGTTAACAGTGCAAACAAAGCCTGAAAGGACTACACAGGTTACTAGACATTTGACACAATGTCAACATACACAGCTCTCTTTGTACAGTCTGTAATGTATTCATAAAAGCTCTTATTGAATTTGAGACGAGCAAGATATAAATAGTGATATTGTGGAGCTGCTGTTGATTCATAAAGCTACAGTCAGTGTTAACCAGTGTCACCTTTTTCAATCGATTTCCAGGAGTCCCAAGCTAATCACTTGTACAATAAGTCAATGATTAGAAACCTCTGGTAATGTACAACCGGTTTATGGCACAGTGTAAAACCCTCTTACACTACATGAAAACACGACGCATTTTTAAATTACAGAGGAGAGGTCAAAGTAAAAATATTTACTTTCAGAGCAAGCATATAATTTAGCCTGGTACAAAAGGACCATTCATTTGCACTTAAATATTAGACCAGAGTTTAATTAAATGTAACATTAAAATAAACAAATGGGACTGCATAATTAGCCTACTTACTAAATAGTGATATCTCTTATCAAATTGTGATTATAAAATAAAAGGCTGTGGTTTAAAGAAGTATAGTTTGTTGCATTTGGGAAAGTAATGTCAGGAATTTCGTTTTATTTACATTCATGTTTGTGGACAGAAGTTTACAACACATTGATGTCAACTTACTCATTGGCCTTATTGTCTTTTTTAATCAATTTATGAGTATAAGGACTTTGAAGAAATCGTCTTGACAGGTGTTTTCTAAAAGGACAATGATGGCATAGACAACAGATAAATTATACCATGTGTGAATACATAGTGATTCATGAAGTCAAAATTTGACAGCCCATTAGGAGCTGTCTTGACATTTAAGGGCGAATCGACTATTTTCTGAAGTCCATGACCAAAAAAAACATGGTAAACCAAAAACACGTCATTCTTATAAAGAACACGTCAGGTGAACTGTCAGACAGAACATGTCATAAAAAGGATATTCATTTCTATCCTGACGGGACACCCAATTCTGTCAATGACGCTCACCATAAAGACTATTTATTTATCTTACTTCATTGTCCTATTTTCAAGCTTTCGGTTTCATTTACAGGTTTTGAACATAAGATAACTCACTCGATGTCAAAACGCAAGCCATGAAAATCATGGCTTGCTTGCTTTTTCGCCAGCTGGCTTGTTGTTTTCACTGTTGGCTGTCTAATGAAACTATTGTCTCTCAAATATTACTGTTCATTTCTCCTTATAGTACAGATATAACAGTTACTAGTTTGCATCACGAAACAGATGAAATCACCAGAAAGTGTCTGCCAGGTTGCCAATCGAAATGACACTCAGTGTAGAGTTGTTACAGCTCATACTGTAAAAACACTGGTTTAGCTTGCTAGCCCTGACTAGCATATGGCTAACTGCCACAAAGAAATGTTTTACTCACAGTGCCTCCATCTTTAATGATGATTTTCTTAGCTAGAAGAATGCTGCGGTTCAGCCGCTTTTTCTTCTTTTTCTCTCCAGTCATCGTTAACTTATATCCATTCTTGTTTGTGGGAGATGGACCTGCGAGGTGTGGCTAAATATTACAGTTTACCGTTAGCATTCACGCTAAGATACGCGACTTCCTGTCCTCAGCTCTGGCTCTCGGGAGTTCCGCCCATATTTTTCAACGCAGGTTTCTGATTGGTCAATTTTACACGGGAGTGGTTTTCTTCGCGATTTCATTGGTCGAGTACATCGTCCGTGCGAGTGAACCCAAAACAATGAGGAATCCCTGTCTTGTAAACTGCTGACTGTTGTGTTGTTTGTATTGTGTTACCTCATGAGCAGAAGCGGTTTTGTCAGGCACAAACTCTGGGAATATTTTTTTGCTGGAACTTTATGTTGGATTTATACAATGACAACGGCAAAACAATTTGTTTTAAATTTCCATAATATAATAAAACCGATTACAGTCAAGATTTACAGACTTCTTGAACAACATTTATTCTAGTTTACAATATGCAACATTCACTTACTTTAACACACCTGTTGTAACCATTTCTCCTCGCTAGAGTATATCCATACTGTCATAACAACAGTACAAAACAGCTGCATTTATGATACTACCATTTTCTCAAAGATTTCTTCACAGATAAAAAAAAAGGAAAAAAAAGAAATGTAAATTGACTGCTGATACAACCTCTTTAAATCTGACATTGATAACTGCATTTTTTCTCCTTTTTTTAATCCCACATCAGCTTCTTTGGCTGTGTCCATAGTGAGAGCCAGGTTTAGTTATTCAAAAATAAAAATAAACCGATGTTTAAGATTAATTTGTTCTAAAAACCTTAAGACTACATTTGGATTTCTTGGAATTCTTTTCAAAAGTATCAACAGAGTAAAACAAGTTCCTCAAAGAGGTTGAAGTATTACAGTCCAACAAAATGTTTAAATGGACAGTGGATTCTGACAAGATGAACACTTTGGTGAATTTTCTTATGTGTGAATCTTGAGTGTACTATCCGGCATAGTGTGTAAATGACTTGATCCCAGCGATTATTAAAAGGGAATAGGCCTATATGTTTTGTCTCAACATCCAAGATTAAAAAAAAAAAAAAAAATGTTTTAACAATATAAAAATATTCACATATTAGGGGACTTCATCAGATTTGATTTAATTGGGAAAGCACTGCTATTTACACCACATACAGATATTTCACAGAAAACAATTAATGGAACAATCCAATAAAGAATATAACAGTTCTCTACAGTTCCTTGTTTGCGATAAAAATAAAGAACTATGACTTGTGGCTATAAAAACAATAATATAAGGCCCATTCCACTCCAATGTGGTCCATAGAAAAACTTGCATTAGACAAAAAAGAAAAAGGTTATTAAAAAAAATATTATAAACCTACTACAAATGTTCCCAAGATTATAAGGAATGTTTAAATAAACCTAGCAAAACATGATACAAAGTAATAATGGCTTTAAAGTTACTTTTAAAAAAATGTTAAACAAATGTATTCTATGAACACTACAGGTGTTCTAGGACAGCATGCATGAATCCAGCATTTTATTTATGATCAGAAATGGGAAGCTGATTGTTGCTTGAACAGTTGCAGGAAAGACAAATATTTGCATAGATTTTTTGCTGTTAATTAATGTCAAACGTCCTCATCTATAAAAGGAATGTCAAGGTCTGAAAATCGTCTCTTGCCCTGATTACTTGCAGGAAAGGAGGTGGTGAGGGATTCTGAGACATCTTGGCTCTGGATGACACACATGGACTGGACCTCTCGGCGTGAGGCGGGATGGTTTTGGTTGCGGTCCTCGGCAGGCTGTTTGCTCCCTGGTTTGGGATTATGTGTTGGATCAGGAGGTTTAGCAGAATTCTCTGGCTTGGAGCTCTTCAAAGCAGTGTTCGCTGAAATAGATGCCTTGGATTAGCCACTAGGGACTAAATATATGCAAATATCATGTAATAACCAAATATACAAACATTTAATATAAAAGCAGCAGAGCAAACCCGTGGTTAGAGAAACAGCAGGTTAAATAACAAGAAGCACAATAACCAGCTCACCACAAGAACAGCGAATCCAAGCCCTCTTGGACGTAGAACGTGCGGGGCATTTAAGCATAATGTATTTAAAATTTTCTGTACCTCAGTACTGACCTCCCATGTCCAAACTCACAAAATGATCTTCTAGTAGACTCTCAGAGCTGACCAATGATTCGGAGTCCATGTTCTCCGCATCAGAGCTATCCTGGTCAAACTCAGGCAGTCTGAAGGCCAAATTGTTCCTAAACCACAAACAGAATGAGTTTTAAACTGTACAATTAGAGGGACTTATAATTCTTAACATCGGCATAAACTTTTTTCTTTTTTTTTTGTGCCCCTGGATGAAAGTTACTAAGTTTGAAAGCATAAAATCAAAATGCAAAAGTGAAATGATACAACTTCACTGTGATCGAAGCACATTTAAAACTAAACACCTAATGACTAAACAATGAATGAAAAAATAAAAAGTTAAACATGCATTTTCAACTCACTTTTCTTTCTTAATGGACTTGATCTTCTCCAGCAGGTTCTTTTCGATTTCAAGCTCAGCTCTGTCCATTGAGGAGGCATCGGAATCTAATTTTGGCCGCTCCAATATCTAAGTGGAAAGTGAGATCATGAAATCATGTAAAATAAGAGCCATGAGAGGCACTTTGCAAACTGCTATACCAAAGGGGCTAAATATTAGACTAGAAATGGCACATGCATTTAAGCAATAAGGTACGAGAGGCTTTGCTCCATTATGAGTACAGTTAGGCAGGATGTGTGATGGGGTGTCTGAAACACCCACGGCTAAGACAATATTCAGAATAACAGAGCCTTGAGTGGTTTATTGCTTTTATAAATTACCACCACATACTGAAAGTATTAATTGCACAATATTTCATGAAAACATTAATTAATCAGAACATTAAGTATCATCTTTCCACTACAAAATACATTCCCTGGCATCTACACTATAGTTAAAAGTTAATGGTAGGGGTTCAGAATGTACAGTATTGTAGGTGAACAGGTGTAATGTGTTGCTAAATTGCATATTTCAGAATAATTGGAAAACCCATAAGGATTTATTAGTGTTGTTTATGTCATGAAGCTAATGCCATAATGCTTATTTCACAACTGTTCTTAAAGTGTGAAATCTTATGTACATTACCATTCGGCAAGATTTTTAAATGTTTATGCTCACCAAGGCTGCAATTATTTGATCAAAAATACAGTAAAGACAGAAGTATTGTGAAATCGTATTACTATTTAAAAAAAAAAAAAGGTTTTCTATTTGAATATATCTTAACATGTAATTTATTCCTGTGATGCAAGGCTGAATTTTCAGCATCATTACTCCAGTCTTCAGTGTCACATGATCCTTCAGAAATCATTCTAATATGCTGATTTGTTGCTCAAGAAACATTTCTTATTATTATCAATGTTGACAAATAATTTTGTGGAAACCATGGTGCAGTTTTCAGGATTCTTTGATGAATAGAAAGTTGAAAAGAACAGCACTTATTTGTAATATAAATATTTTGTAACATATAACATTTTGTAACATTTTTATGGTCATTTTTGACCAATCTAATGTGTCCATGCTAATTAAAGTACTAATTAATTTTTAATATATTGCAAAAGCATGTGAAGCTTCTCTTACCGTGTTCTGTCTCCTGAGCTTGAGCTGTTTAATGGCGATAGCTTCTGCATTTTCCAACTGCTGAATTTCTTCCATTTTCTGATTATAGCACCTTGTTTGCTCATTAATCAGAATCTCCACACAACTGCACATAAATGTTAACCATAGGGTTCATATATGATGAATGTAGTCAAAGAAAGTTTTTTGCCTTGAATTAATGATTTAGATGCTTAGATAATCACATTTATGTATTTTTAGTATACCTTCTTCTATCTTGACCATCAACCACCAGTATCAAGTCAAACAAACAAGCTTACCATAAACAAGGAAGGCAAATAAACAAATGATTCTCACAGAGTGGTCTTGTTTATATCCTTCATACTCAGGAGAGGGTCAGAAGAATCTGGGCAGCGTAGAATGCAGGGCGCAAACACGATCGATAGAGAATTAGCTGACATTCGATTGTGAGCTTCCTCTTTTGCCACTCTGAATACAAAAATAAATTAGGCAAGAGGTGAAGCAATGCACAGGATGTTTTTTATTCATCCCAGTCATATGCAATAGTTCCTTACTTCACGAGATGAAAAATAAGCCTTTCGAGAGTAGAGAAGTTTGAGGGAGGTAGTGCATCTAACTTTCGGTAGATGGCACGCAACCGCTCGGATGATTCTGGCAAATCTGGAGGGGTGAAAAAGCAAGCATTTCTTTCTAACATATGTGGCATAAATGTTTAGCCTTTACACCTAAAGTTGCATGTGGTAAAAAACCTACCCGCAGCATACAGGAAGTCATTGTAGAGGCTGTATGTCATAAGTGGGTCGGGTAGTTCCCGTAACCACTGTTTGACCAGGCCGGTGATGGTGTGGATGGGGTAATTGTCAAGACAGACAGACTGCGGATCTGAGGGGAAAAACCAAAAATCTTCAATGCAAAAAAGTCAAGCAGTTATATTAAAGGGGTCATATAATGGTACATGCACTTTTACAAGTTGATTGTACTGAAATGTGTGTTGGCAGTGCCTGTACACAACCATCATAAAATGATAAAAATCCATCCAGTGTTTTTTTTTTTAACATTTTTTCCCCCATCTCAAAACAAGCCGTTCGATTTTGTGACGTCACAAAATCGACGCCCCTCCCACGATTGTTGATTGACAGCAGCATTTCAACACAGACCCGCCCTCGCTCGGGAGCGAGCTGTCAGTCATAGTCCACGCCCACTGTCTATGAGCAGAATGGCGTCTAAGCGATTGTGGTGTTCTGTTCTTGGGTGTAATAACGAACACAGCAGTCATTTTGATGTTCCTAAATCCGAACCGCTGAAGACGCAGTGGCTGAGTTTGTTTTCGAAGGGAATATTCCCCACGATCAACAGCAATGCTTTCATGTTTGCGCGAATCATTTCACCAGACTCATTTATAAACGAGAACATTGAAAAAGGTATTAGCTCCTGTCTGAGTATGTGTTGTTTATGTGCCTAATGACTGTCATAGTCTCACAGACAGGTTATTTTTTAAACAGATCAGTAAAATGTTAGTGCTTCAGCCCTGACAGTTGTACCTAACACTGCATAGATAACGTTACGCATCACTGACAAGCCTACATTTACCGAAAAAAAGTTTTTCATGACCATTAGCTGTAACATCAATCTGTCAATGAACTAACGTATACATCTGTAAACACATAGCATTCGTATCTCACTACTCTACCCTGCCAGTACACACAAAGATAGATCAAAGTGACATTACGTTAACCAACCATTCAGAAACGTCCTGTTTTCCAACTCCGGTTCAAATTGATACGGTTGCACAGATGTTTCCTCAGAGACTCCCGCTGCCATTCTTCAAAATATAACATTACCCTCAACTGTTGTCAAGGCAACACTCCACGTGTGTTGTTGTGGCAAAACGCCCACAGAACAGAGGGGCGGGGTGAGCAAAGCTCATTATCATTTAAAGACACATGCACTTAAACGGCGTGCTGAAAACAGAGCTGTTTTTGACCAGGTAAAATGAGTGTTTTCTTACAATACTAATGAGAATTTTTAATTAAAGTATATTACAAACTTTTAATTTAGACCCTAAAGAATCATATTAGCTTGTACAAAAATGGCATTATATGACCCCTTTAAATGAAAATAGATTTGTCAAAAGTAGAGTACATGACAAAGGTCATAAAACTTTTACTTTTACATCAAACTTTTGGCTCTAATTTCTGATAATGAGGGGTTAAAGACCAATCCAATCAAATCACACTATTACCTTTCTCTAGTATGTGGTGAAGCTCTTTGGCCCGGGCGGCTGAGCCGGACTTGCGGTAGATGCCCTCTGTGTACAGTCCATTCATTTCAACATGTACCAGCATCTTCTCCATGACGAAGGGCACAGAGTCAGCTGTGCGGGCCAAGGCGCAGATAGGTACACCAAAGTGGAGGTTATGCTCACCCTCTTTCTGAAGAATGGAAACAAAAAAAACTGTAATTATTTGATCCAACATGTCTATCATTACATATGTTAGTGAGGTTGTGTAGATGGCAGAATTTTCCCTGTGAATATATAGTATGTGATACAGTAATACTGCTCACCTTCCTGGCACATTGACCTGTGCAATTTATTGTTATCTTGCTCACACACTTCTTGTGACACACCATTTTACAAGCTGAAACAGAAAGTGCAGCATAAAGTATCTCTAAATCCTTGTCAATTTGCATTGGTCAGGGAAAAGGATGGTGGATACTTACAGCTGCACATGAAGGCTTTTTCCATTCCCCATATATATGAGCTGCACTGGTCACATGATTGCATAATGGTCACCTGGTATGTGCTAAATAAGTGACCCAGTGGGCTGTCAGGCTTACAGAGAGAGTAAAATATTAGTGTTGTTTTGTATTTTCACATCATGCATTATAAATATAGCCATATAACTATATAATGTCTCTATATCATGAAAATAACTTACATGTGCATCTCTTTTAGATTTTCTTCTGTTCCTTTCCTTAACCTGAAAAATAGAAAGAGGGGCATGTATTTAGGATAAATTCAAGGATAACTGATAACTAGGTCCACTGGGAATCTGCCAGCTTGGTCCACATTTTATAACACTACCGTTTAACTACTGAAGACTGGAGTAATAGCCACTGAAAATTCAACTTTGCTATCAGAGGAATAACATTTTAAAATAGTTTAACTGTAACAATATTAAAAATGTTACTCTATTTTAGATCCAATAATTGTAGAATTCTGTGAAATGGGTTTTAATAGGGTAAACACTTTTAAATGCAATTGGGTATACTTTGTAAACAGTGGGAATCAGTCTTCTTAGAAATTCTGCAGGCCCAGATTCCTCGAGGGTCTGGTGACTTGCCTTATGTTTAAAAAATATATTTGAGCACAGTTAAGCATCTATGGAAATCTTTACAGCTTTTTAAGTTACCTTACAAGGCTCTGCCTCCAGTCGTTTGACCTCCCCCCTGATAAATCCATCCAGAACTGATTGGAAAAGATTTATTACCAGCGGCACCTCAGACACTTTCTTCAGCCCTGCGAGATTGGCTACCCTTGCTTGGTAACCTGACATCAGGGCCTTATAGCCAATATTGGGATTCTTTTGGGAATAGGAAACAGATCATTTCAAACATTTGCTTAAAAAAAATATAAAAAAAAGACTTTCAGTGCTTATTATCTACTGCATCTGTGAAACTATGATGAGGGGAAGGTAAAAGATGAACACAGATAAACTTACTGAGATGGAGTACATGCTTTTGATGGTGTCTCTGAACTGTGTGGTGGCTAAGAAGAAGATTTTTTCTGTCTCTGAGAGTTCCTTTGTGCGGGTGCTTAGATCGTTCATCTGAATTCAACATAACACTAACAAATTACGCACTTAAAAGTACAACGTTGATAAGATATGACTATAAACAAAAAGGAATTCAGGAAGCATGTAGGAAAATGTAGGATTTGCCTTTACAAAAGCGGATGAATATAAACATCAGCACAAACCTGATTTCCCAAGAACTCATCCAGGTGGCGAAGTTCATTAGTATCAGTGATTTCTCTGTCCAGCGAAGCATTCCACTGCTCCTGGACACGAGTAGCTCGGCTAATTTTAATGGTGGGGTTGCGACGGGGTCCAGGATAAGTGGCTGAGTTCTTGCCACGTGGAGAACACGAGTGAGAGCCACTGGCTTTTGGACCAAAGAAACAGAGGTAAATGAGAGAAAAAGAGGCGAGTTACTGCAACTGAAACATTTAATCAAAATTGGTCTACTACGTACTCATATTTTTTTTCCCAACATTTCTTGATTTTATTTTATATATTTATTTAAATATTTATTTAAACAATTAAAATATTTATTTAAACAGTCTGTGATTTATTTATTATTTATTAACATAATTATATAAATAATAGATTAATTAAAGGGGTTGTATAATGCCCTTTTCACAAGATGTAAAATAAGTCTCTGATTTCCCCAGAATGTGTATGTGAAGTTTTAGCTCAAAATACCCCACAGATAGCATGTTAAAACTGTCACTTTTTGAGGGCGAGCAAAAACGCACTGTTTTTGTGTCTGTCCCTTTAAATGCAAATGAGCTGCTGCTCCCGGCACAGAGGGCTTCAACAACTCATGTCCTCTTACCTCACACACATGCACTGAAAATTTCAAAAACTTTTAGCCTTTTATGTTCAAACCGGACAAAGATGGAGAGACTCAATAAGAAGTGACAACATATATAATGCAACAGGACATTTCTGAATGGTTTGTTGATGAATTTATGTAGCTTTTGTGTAGTTATCCTCTAGTCATTGATTAGCATATTCTGTCTTGATAATCTATAAATCATGTTCAGGGTGCGGGGTTTATGTAAATTTTAGGGTTAATGATGTCAGGAATGTTGTGTAGTCCCTACCAGCCGTTTGTTGTAGTCCTTAAAAAGCAATTTCTTTATAAGAAAATATCTCCCTTTGCTTTGAACTTTGAGAATTGCAACTTTGCAGATGTTGTTTATGCTCAAACAGCAATATTACACACTAACTAAAGTTAAGAAAGTGAAATCATAATCAACCACCCCTTTAATAAATGAATGAAAGAATGAAGCAGGTCTGGGTTAATAATACAACCTAGCTCCTCTTTTTCTGCCAATGTCTTTGCCATTGTAGTATTCCCATCCTGGGGTGTCAGACGCTTCCTAAAATATTTTAGGAATCCGCGCCTACAGGATATAAACAGAAAATTTTCATTAAATTGACATGAAAGCACTTTTATGTATGATAAAATTTAAAAAACTGATAAAAACCCAAATCACATTAATGATATTTCAGGTAAAATCTAGAACAGTACAGTTCAGCAAGATGGGAAAGGACTAATCACCTTTCTGATGTGCTGGACGTTACAATTGCTTCCTCACTTGGTGATCTCCTTGAGAGACTCAAGCACCCATCGGCTTCTTCAGGCGACTGGATCTGAAAGACCAAAACATGTTAGAGATTGAAAATGATTATCATGAGACTGCAGAAAAAAATGAGGTGGTTCATTCAGCCAAATCCTGAACTTCTGATAATCACTCTAATCAAACCTACACATACTAATGATGAGATTTTACAGCATATGTCACTTTGTTACCCATAGTCCCACCATGCATTCTTTTCAGCAAAACAACCACAGACAGCTCATGAGAAAGCAAGACCACATTCAAGCGGATGCAAAACAAGTTTAGCTGACAACCATTTAGCGAAGAATGTTTTGGAATCATAATGTTCACTAATAATGCAGATTGATTGGGGTTATTTCCTTCTATCTGTGCCACCACCAGCATTAAATCTCCCACACTGCATTCCAAAATCCATGTTGACCTTTTTTGCTACGCGTTATAGAATTTCAGATATATTTCAGATTGCTGAACAAAAATCGTCTAGTATAACCTGCATAAAATCTGACAATTATTGTTAAATTAGTTAGCAAAGCTCTTCAGAGCCACAGTATCCACCATTGTGAGATCATGCTCTGTGGTAAAAAAGTAAATAAATAAGAAACTAAAACCTCACAAAACCAGATACTGGGGCTGTTAGCCAATTTTGAGGAAGTAAATGTTACAAAAACGTTAACAGAAAATAAAATGTGATTATGATAAGTAAATTCTAGCATATAATATTATAAAAAACCCAAATATAAATCCATTATATAATGATACATTTAACAACCACAACACTATTCTTATATCTATTTACTACATTCACTCATTAGCACAACTAGCGATGGCCTCAGTGTTTGTTAACGGTGTCAAATGATACAAAAAAGGTCAGAAACCAGCTTTCAGTCAGAAACATCCAAGTACAGGATCAGTCTCTGAAACGGTTCCAATATACAGTATCTAATGTTGATTCTTATGTTAGCTGTTGCGTGCAAAAGCAAGGCCCACAGCAGCTCTTATGGTCCCTTTGTAACTGGGTCAGACTTTTACCACAGTCTCTTGTACCATGCTGATACCAGACTGGTTGGGAGTGGAGGGGCTTATGGGAGGTAGGGGAAAACTCCAGTACTCCATGTCGCATAGATCCGAAACATCCAACTTCAGTCCACTGCGGGGACGTGCTAGTCGGCGCTTGTGTTTGAGGCGCTTACGGCTTTGAACCATAACCTATGCAACGTGAACCGGTTAAGGTGGGAATCCAGTTATCCATAAACACTGTAAAATAATCTATGAAATTCTCTTGATTTAAACGTTTGGGATCTGTAAGATATTTTAAATGTTCAACGTATCTTATACTCACCAAGGCTGCATTTATTACAGTAAAAATACAGTAAAAATAGTAATATTGTGAAATTTTATATTCATTTAAAATAACTGTTTTCCATTTTAATATATTTTCATTTATTCCTATGATGGCGAAGCTGAATTTTCAGCATCATTACTCCAGTGTCAGATGATCCTTCAGAAATCATTCTAATATGCTGATTTGCTGCTCAATAAAGATTTCTTATTATTATCAATGTTGGAAACTTTGTGCTGCTTAATATTAATGTGGAAAACATGATACTTTTTTCTGGATTCTTTGATGAATAGAATGTCTTTACTGTCACTTTTAATCAAATTAAATGTGTCCTCACTAAATAAAAGTATTAATTTCTTCGTAAAAAAATCTTACTGACCCCAAACGTTTGAAAGGTAGTTTATCCATATCCATACATGATAGAAATATTATATGTCAGTTTTGGGGGGCAGAAATATGCATACATTTTTTGCATCAACATATAGCATAACATTTTACATGTTTCTAATCAGTACCTCATTTTTGGATGGCGAGGAGGAGCTGTCTGACTCTGAAGAACTCATTCTGGACATATTATCCAGGGACTGAGAAATGCCAGTTTTCCTAAGAAACGGTAACAAAAAAATGAGGGATAATGTACTACCAGCCAGGCATTACCGCAAAATAAACTCAGGCAGGGTAAAAAAAAAAAAATTATAATGACCAACTGCCTGAAAAGTATAACATGACTGCTTTAAAAATAGATAATCAGACATAAATATTGATGATATTTTCAGGTATAACAGTCAAACATATAATATAGTGACATTTTACAAAATTATTTGACTACAGACTGACCAATCAGAATTAAGTACTCTAGAGAGTTGCGTAATAAAGAAAAACAACATAAAATGAGTCTTTACTTTTTAAAAAATGACCAAAATATAACTCTTACCATAAACCTAATTTCCTCTGGGTTTGAAGTCGTACTATCTCAGCATTGATGTTCTCCAAATGTGCTGCTTCACTGCTCCTCTCCTTCCATTTTTCAGGCTTCTCCTTCAACCTGGTTGTCTTGTTGCGGCGTTGTAGGTGTACAGCATTTTGAGTCTCATCAGAACCACTTTCGCACATGTTCAGTGGAAGCGACACAGGCCGAGGGAGGCCTGAAGGAGATGGTTGTCTTTCTTTATTGCCAATCTTGCCTTTATCATCTCGAGCAGGTCGGCCTTCCTTGATGCTGAGCTGTTTTGTGATTCTAGGAGTAGGTTCTATTGTAACCTTAGACTTGGTCTCGGTGTTTAACTGCAGGCTCGAATCCTCCGCTTTCTTTCGTTCAGGGGTGCGAGATTCGTCAGGCAGTGGAGGCCGTGGCTTTGGCTGACTTGGCTTGTTCAAATCGCCCAGTTCTTTTTTAGATCTGAAAAAACAATCCAAAATGACTAACATTGTTTTACCTTAAAGTAAAAAACACCCAAAGGTAACTTGGACTTACGTCTGTGCTTTGAGTTTTTCTCTCTGCTTCAAAAACTCTGCTCTCTGCTTGGACATTCGCCATGTAGCCTGGATCACAGTAGCTGCTCTGCCTCTGTATGTCTCACGCAAAAAACGCCACGATCGCTGTGAGATGAAACAGGAAAACTCTGCTCAGGTACATTATCATTTTTTGCAGGGTTTCACAACCAAGTTCACAAACCCTTTGTGGGTCAGGATGGTTCACAATAACAATAAATTAAGCCACAATGTATAATAGCATTACATAAAATGAGAATATGTTGTTAGAACATCTGTGTAATAGTGCAGGATAAATCTTAAATATTTTTGGTCTGTTTACAAGGAAGAGAAAGATACAAATGCGTACACTACTGTTAAAATGGTCGGGCTCGGGGTAAGATTTTAAAAATGTTTTGAAAAAAGTGACTTATGCTCACCAATAAAATATACTAAAAACAGGATTATTGTGAAATAAGATTACAATTTAAAATAAACTGTTTTCTACTCCAATATATTTTAAAATGTAATTGAATCCGGTGATGGCAAAACTGATTTATGTCACATGATCATGTCTTCAATGTCACATGATCCTTCAGAAGTCAATAGAAATAAACGGAGCAATTCCAAGAGGATCCTCACACCATCGGTGCTCAGGCCCTAAATGTGCCGATTTTGTGCTCAAAAAACATTTACTATTGTTATCAATGTTGAAAACTCCTTAATAGTTTTGTGGAAACCATGAGGCATTGTTTTCATTATTCTCTGATTAATAGAAAGTTCAACAGAACAGCATTTATTTGAAAGAGATATTTTGTAAGATTTTTGACTAATTTAAAATGTCCTTCCTGAATAAAGTATTCATTTATCTAAAAAAACAAACAAAAAAACATTAGAACATTAATTGAAACTTGTGAAAGGAAGCAAATAAATATATCTAGGTCACAGGGTTTCAGCTGACAAAAAAAAGGCATATGTCAAATTGTTGAGACGCATTGTTGATCTGATCGTTTTCAGACAAGGTTTTGTAAGATTAAGTCCCTAGCCAACCAAAAGAATGGTACCTGTATTTTTATAATTCCTTTCCTCTCACGCAGGTATTGTTTCCTCATCAAACAGGCACGGAACCATCTCTGCAGGATGATGATGCGCCGCATCACTTCTTTATGAAGGGCTTCTTGAAGTATTTGTCTCTCTGATTCTTTCAAAAACACCTGTGCACACAGATGAGCGGACAATTATGGAAAGTTGGAAACTTATCTGAATGCCAAATTGAGGTTGTGGATATTTCTTCAGTGAAGAGTGAAACTGAAATAAACCTTGGTTCGGCCAATCTGAAAACTGGAGCTGGGAAGTCCCATTTTCATCAGCAGGTTGGTGATATCTTCCTGGGGTGTTGATATTTCTTTTGGCAGCAGTACTCTGAACTGATCTGTAAACTCCTGCGATGACAATGTAAGATGAAACTTTTAGACATGTCTGTATAATATAAAGCAAATAATAAAATCCATTTGCCTTCATTTTCCACCAAATGTATTTTTTCATATTAACTAATATTAATAGCAGGGCTATCCTAGTGAAAAATAAATGTATTTGAAATACATTTATTTTATGCTAAGTATACTACAAATACATTTACAAATGTATGTACTTACTATAAATACCCTGCAATTGAACTTTTGGTATACTAAATTGGTATACTTAAAAGTCTACTAAATTGGAACAACTAATTTTGTACTTAATGCACTTTAGTTATCCAGAAATAGTGCTGGGGTCCAACTAAAGATATACTTTAGTATATTTGATTGTGCTAAAGTGGAACTATTGCAAGTATTCTTTAGGTACACTTTAAATATCTTGCATTTAAAGACTGATATTATACAGAGATCATACTATCCTTACTAATAGTGATATTAAACACATTTTAAGGCCTAATATCAAGAAATGTGCATTGTGCAATAAAGAAGTACTCCAAATAAAGTTTAATTATAATTATATCAGTAAGTCTCAAGTGATATGTCAGTAAATATATTAATGGATTTGTAGTATACTTATCATGAAATAAAAGTATTTTAAATACATTTTGGTATAGTTTTTTTTTTTTTCTTCCCACTAGGGTATCAATCAAATAAAACATCAAATTAAGTATGATTTACTTATTAAGTATTCAAATTAATCTCTAAAAATATCAACATCTGCTGAGAAGTCTTCAAATGAGGATGACATTAAGAGCCTTGTTTTTGCAGACCAGTAAAGCATTATATAGACATTTAAAAAAAATCAATATATGCGTAATACAGTCCACAGCAATCCATTTTGTAAGAGTCTGTTAATCTTACCTGGATTCCTCTATGTTTTCTTATTTATTTATTTGATATATTTATTAAGTTATTTAATAAAATTCAATTCCTTATTAGGAAATGTAAGTATGGGTCAGGGGGTATGATTAAATGGGTCATTTACCTGATTATTTACCCATGGACATCTGCATTAAATTGACAGTCCTAATTAATAAATATTAATTAAAAAAAGTCATGTTACACTACCTTGAAGGTGAATTTGGCTCCATAGCCAGATCTCCTAATCCGAACTGTTTGCAGCATGCCTGTGTACCTCAGCTGCTGAAGGACTAGAGCATCATCAAAGTGCATTTCCCTCTGTAAACACATTCACCAACATATAAAAGGAGGATGATCCATCACCTAATTAATACACATAATAGATTAATCACAAAACATACAATAGCTCTCCACCATACCTTATCACCATTTGATCTGATACAGCGGACAAAGAACGGTTCTGCTTTCCTCAGGGTTTCCAACAGCTTGTTTAGAGATGCCTGGACAGTATAATACATTAAATCATGTGACTCATTGATTTGTCCATCAGCATCCATTAAACCCCTGCAAATCATATCAAAACCTCCCCACAGCTTCGGGGGTCTGAACCTTTTATCTAATTTACAACTACAACAAAAGAGGCTTTCACACAGAGATGGAACAAACCAATCCTGAGCCCTATGACGAAGGAGCGTATGCTTTCCACACTTAGATAATGATGATACTGAACCTGGAACTGAGCGCTGATGCTCGGAGGTTTCTTCTTGGTGTGCAGATGGAGCAGGGACCTGGTTGCTCGGTTGTGCTGCGTGAGGGCCATGATGAACTTCAGAGAGTGTGAATCTATGAGATTCTGTATAGTAAAACAAAAGAATAACATTTGATGCAATCGCTCACATTTCAAAATATAATCAAGTAAACTAATACAGATATAATGAACAATCATTTATTTTATTTTTTTACATTTTCTGAAGTGGGTCTCGCCCATTTACAACTCGGCACCTTGATGCTAGGGTTTTCTGGGTAGTTGCCAGGGCGTTGCTATGCAGTTGCCTAGTTTGCCAGCATGTTGCTGTGTGGTTGCTAGGGCATTGCTTGCTGGTTACTCATTGGACCAAGTCTTTGATATTCTTCTCACTAAACACATTTTGGGTGCCTTTGTAATATACTTACCAATCGAATTTTGGATATACCTGATTTAATTTGTTTCTTACGATTCTACAAAACTTGTGATCAAATGTTTTCTATTTTAATACATTTTAAAAGTGTAATTTATTTCCGTGATGACAAAGCTGAAGTTTCAGCAGCCACCCCTCCAGTCTTCAGTGTCACATGACCCTTCAGTAATAATTCTAATATACTGATTTGGTGCTCAGGAAACATTTATTATTACATTTTCACTGCTTATTACGTTAACAACATGATCAATTATTGAAAAGTTTTTGTGGAAACCATGATACACAAGTTACATTTATTTGACATAGAAAGTTTAGTAACAATGTATACATACTAACAGTCACTTTTGATCAAATTTAAACGTCACCCAAAAATGAAAATTCTGTCATCATTTACTCACCCCCAAGTTGTTCCAACACTGTATGAGTTTCTTTCTTCTGTTGAACACAAACATATTTATTTTGAAGTATATGGGAAACCAAACAGGCCCAATGCCCCATTGACTCCTATAGTATGAAAAAAAAAAATACTATGGAAGTCAATGGCTACCGTCAACTGTTTGGTTACCAAAATATCTTCTAATCTTCAAAATATATTTTGTGTTCAGAAGAAGACAGACATTAATACGGTTTTGGAACAACTTGAGGGTGAGTAAATGATGACAGAATTTTCATTTTTGCGTGAACTATCCCTTTAAAGCATTTCTGCTGAATTCAAGTATTAAACTCACAACTCACAAGCAAAAACCACAACAAGGACTGATTCATGAATTTACCTTAGGAATTAGCTGCTTGTGTCTGTTTGGCCTGTTCCTCCTAGAAAGTAGTAACATATAATTAAGATTTGATTACAATTAAGATTTGGGGAAAAAACAGAGCAGAATATCCCATTTGATTTTGTCCCAATTAAATTGCACATAATAAGCACAAGCTGAGACAGAGAGCAGTAGTGCCGCCACAGACAGATGGTCACAGAACATGTGTCCCACTCACTGAAGGAAGAGACGAGACTTCCTCACAGAAATTGTGGACAGACGCAGCTTGTGAGGAACTTCACCACCAAACTGCGTTAGGGAGTGGAGAACTTTGGCATGCAATTCCCTGATTCGCCCCAACCCCAAATCAGAAAAAAAGTTTAGAAAGGAGATAAATACTAAAAACACAATAAAATAAAAACAATAGGGAGTAAACAGCCGAAATTAGTTAGTTCAATCACCCATTTCACAGAAAATGCATGCAGTAACCTCAATTAGATTATTAATCCACAGAAGGAAATCATCATCAAATCAAGAAGAACCCAAGCTCAGTAAGTTCCTCGAGTGATGGTGAACTTACTTCTTATTTTCAAATGTTGCAAAAATGTCCTCAAATGCTTCAAGTGGACCCTCTTCAGAACGATCAAAGGAAAAGTCAATCAAAGACTTCTGGCTGCAGAGAACAAGTTGCAATTATAAGCAGTTGAACTGTCATTTGTATGGAGCAAACTTAAAACAAACACGTTCATTTGGCATAAATCCATTGTTCCATCAAGAGGTCATACGTCTACAGGAACCGATCCAGTCCATTTACCTCTTTAGATTCCCTATCTGAGTGCTGGGTCTCCTCATTTCCCCAAGAGAACGTCTGGAGTAGCGCTTGACCTGATCTGATAGGGAAACAAACATGTTAAATCAATGATAATCCACTTCTGGAAGCTGTAAGTAAAAAGGTATTAGTAGATCGTAACCTGGATGTTTTTCCGCCCAGCTGCGTCCTGCCTCGTTAAACACGGCCAGTGTGCGTATCGTGGCCCTGAGGATGCCCCATCTGAACACAGCCACTGGATTAGCCCCGATCAGCTGGCGCAGGTAACTGCACTCACTACTACGAAGCAACGCAACAATATCTGGCCTCATGTGGTCTGTGTTCTTCTCTCTGAAGTCCTATAGGGCAGGAACATCACAAATGCTTCTCAGTATTGTTTTCCCACCATAGACACATCATTTGTAACACAACTACACTCCAAATGTTTGTGCAAAGGGAAAGTTTAGTTTCAGGGTCTGTTCCTTTACCTTTATCTGGTATTTGACCTTGCCAGCAAAATGCCGAATGACAAAGGCTGGTTCCCGCACTGGGGTCTGCACAAAGAACGCGTTGTCCTGGTGCTGCTGCTTAAACTTCTCTAGAAGAGTGCTATCTGTGGCTTGAGGAAAACTAGAGAGGCCATAACACTGAATATTAACTAATGGACTACTAAAAAAACACATTAGCGATTAGATGCATACTAATTCACATACTGTATTATACATTCTAAATAGCTTTCCAGATCCAATTCAAGTAGTGGATCAGCAGATGATTTCCTTTTTCCGGTGGATTTCAAAAGTGTGCATATGCTTTTAACAATATACAATATTTATGTATTTCTATCCATTAAGAGGAATCATGATTTTAAAGTAGATTGAAAATGTGTAATATAAGTAGTAAAAAAGTAAAATCTACTGTCTTTCCACTAAAGAAAATTACATTTTATGTACAAATAATACAATGCATATGCATTGCTTTATGGCAGTGTTTCTCAATTTAAGTCCTCGGGACACACCTCCCAGAATGAGTCCGATTCTTCTCTATTTAACACACTAAGGGCCAGATTAACTAACAGTTTGCACCAGCCTGCTTACTAAAGAAACGCAGTGAACAATTAGCACTGAACAGGCGTGGACAGGGTTATTTTTGTGACTGACCTTATTGATCATATGCATTTGTAGGAGTTTCCCTTTCAGACACAAAATTTATGGGAGGAGAGTTTTTAAATGAATCACTTAAGGTGATTTACTAAGGTTTGCTCTAGTCAGTTTACTGGTATTTGCACCATTATTTACAGTCCAAAAAAAAGTCTTAAACCAGACGCTAATTCTGATAGGTGGGTCCCCAGGACTAGAGTTGAGAAACACTGGTTCATGGGATGGTACTCACTTGCTCTCCTCGTCAAGCAGGTAAAACAGCCCGGTGGGCTTCTTGCTGAAGAGACTGATGCAGCCAATGTTGTCAGGGTAGTCAACAGTGTGCCATGTGATTCCCTCTGCCATGTACTCCTCCTAAAACACAATGCAAGCATGAGCAGATGTACACTGAGCTTCAGACATTCCTGTCCACCATGATTAAAGGAAACATCGAAGTACAACTCAGATGTCATAACTCACTTGTTCGAGGGTAAATATGCGCTGATTGCAGTAATACTGTAGTTGCTCATTAGCATAATTAATGCAGAACTGTTCAAAGCTGTTTATCTTGAAATCCTCAAATCCAAATATGTCCAGTACACCAATGGATAAGCACTGTGAGGAACAGAATAAAATGAAAATATAATGATAATAGTAATAAAATACAATGTCAAAGTAGATGCTTTCAGTTTGCCACTTTTGTAAAAATACAAAAACAGTAATATTGTTAAATATTATGACAATTTAAAATAACTTTTCTATTTTCATATATTTTGAAATGTATTTTTTCCTGTTATCAAAGCTGCATTTTCAGCATCATTACTACAGTCTTCAGTGTCACATGACCCTTCAAAAATCATTCTAATATACAGATTTGAATACTCAAAAAACATGAATTATTATTATCAATGTTGAAAACAATGTACAATTTTTTTTTCAGGATTCTTTAATGAATAGAAAGTTCAAAAGAACATCATTTATTGAAATAGAATCTTTTGTAACATTAGAAACGTCTTTACTGTAATTTTTGATCAATTTAATTCATCCTTGATGAATAAAAGTATTGATTTATTTTATTTCTCCCCCCCCCCAAAAAATAAATAAAAATTCTTACTGACCCCAAACTTTTGAACAGTAGTGTTTAATGTTACAAAAGCTCTCTATTTCAGATAAATGCTGATCTTTTGAACTTTCTATTCATCAAAGAATCCTGAAATAAAAATGTAAATAACTGTTTTCAACATTGATAATAATGATAATGTTTCTTGACCATCAAATCATCATATTAGAATGATTTCTGAAGAATCGTGTGACACTGAAAACTGGAGTAATGAAAATTCAGCTTTGATCACAGGAATAAATTACACTTTACTATATATTCACATAGATAATATTTCACAATATTACAGTTTTTTTTTTTTTTTTTATCAAATAAACGCAGCCTTGGTGAGCAGAAGAGACTTCTTTTAAAAACATTAAAAATCTTACCGATCCAAAACTTTTGATTTGTAGTGTATATTATATAGAATAATAACGATATAAATTTAAAGATTAGATTAATTTTAATTCAAACACTGATCTTGTATAGTAACAATAACAGTCATAATAGTAATAGTAATAATAATATTGAATTTTGTGTGTGTGTGTGTGTGTGTGTGTGTGTGTATATATATATATGTCATATACACATCATATACACAATTATATATAATAGGTAGTAAACAGCTGAAATTAGTCAAATATATCAAATTTTATATATTCAAATACATAAATTATTTCGACAGAATTCATACCGGGACAGACTCCTCCAAATCTCTCTTGTTGAGTAGAGAATGGTTGATTCGCAGGACAATCCAGTCAAACAGGGCACTGTACAGAGACTTGGCCATAGAGTCTCTGGCAGTGATGGCCTAAAGACATGACAATGTTTGAACATGAGGTCAGCAGATTCTTAGAGTACAGAAATGAAGAAAGACAAATGGAGAAGATAGAGCAACAAGGGACCTCTTCAAACAGCTGACTTCACACATAAGGTATGATAGATATGCACTTAACACATGACTAGTCATGAATGAATGGTACAGAGTAGAAAATGTCATCATTTTCACCACCCAACACATTATAGATGAAGTTACCTCACTGAGGCTGTAAGGCAGAATTAGTGTGTCATTAGCAGTCATTGCTTTCCTTGTAGTCAATGCTTCCACAAGCAGCTCCACTTTAACCTGTAATTTAAGAGCAATTATAGAAAATCAAAAGATAACACTTTATATCAACGGTCCACTTTAGACAATCTACTAACTATAAGTAACTTTGCAACTACATGTCAACTAACTCTTACTAGAAGTCTAGTATACTGTCTGCTTAATATCTGCAAAGTAAGCTTTATTTGGATGCTTCCCCAACAGATATTCTACTGACTAGAAGCAAGTTTGCAACTAAATGTCAACTTATTCTACTAACCCGAACCCTATCCCTAACCTAACAGTCTACTAATACTCCAATGAGAATTAGTTGACATGTAGTTGCAGTTACTTAGTAGAGTGTCTAAAGTGGACCATCGAAATAAAGTGTAACCAAACATACATTATGGTAATAAAGACACATTTGAACATAGGATGACAGAAATCTGTCACAGAGTGTGTAATTCTTTAAATGACAGCCAAATAACAACTTAAAAAGTGTCAAATGGGAAAAGGATTCCTACTGGAAAATTGGAAAGACAATCCAAAAGAATCCAAATGGACCGATCTACTAAGAGTCCTCTAAAAGTAATGATACAACTGGTTGAAAGATGATGTATTTGTTCACCATGCAGTGATGGTGTTCAGGTTAATCAACATATGTCACTGCACAGCATTTCCAAAGAATTGTGAGCATTAAACTATTTAAAGTATTTCTAATTCTGTGTGGTTTACCACAATAACCAGTAGGAGGAACAGAATGTCAGCCTAATTTAAACAGAATTTATATTGAACATTAAAGAAGCCAGTGGTACCTTGAGAAGGTCAGAGACAGCTGAAAGGACATGATCTGGCCCAACTTTAAGACACTCGCCAACATCTTTTGGCTCATATGTCACATTACCCAGGTACAGAATGGCAGAGAGCACAGAGAATATCCTGAAAAAGAGCATCAAACATTGCACCACATTAAATCCAAAATATATTTATTTTCTTTGTAAGGTGCCTAAAATAAAACATTTCTAAGCTACATGATATAACCATGGTACGTTTTGGTAATTGTAGGTAATTTTACATTGTGAATCATATGGCACATGGGAATGCATCTTAAATATAACTGAATAAGTTAGTATTTTGTTCAAATAATTACATTTCTAACTAAAATAAATAATAATTAGTTGCCAGAACATTTAACACTGAAACTGCTGTTCCTTGGAAGACAGTTTATAATGATCTAAATGTGTCAGATCTGACATTATTGCACTCTGTACGTCATGGCCAAAAGAGCACAGTGCATATTGAAAGTCTTGATGCATTTTCCCCCTCCATGACAAGCACAGACTTGTTTCAGAGCAGAATTCTTCATTTGCTAGTCATGCATACAGATGGTAATTTTTCAGCAGTGTGACTTAATCCCTCCAGGAAAAACCTAATTAAACACCATAAATCTTATTCACATGGAAGTATTCTGTATTTATAGATATCTAATTGTAAATGTAATGTTTTAGCAGGGCTGAATAAACATTATAGATTACACATAATCCAAAAATAAAATGTGTGTTAATAAACATTATTATGTACTTGAAAACATTTTTCACTTACTGTTTTTTGGTCGGAGGCAGAAAACCGACCATCTCCATGGCCTGATGAAGTCTCCTGAATTCATGTTTCATTTCTGCTTGATCCTCCAAAATCGGTATTTCCTGTGAGGTGTAAACATAGAAGAGTGAACAAATAAAAAAAACATAAAAAAACATAAGACAATTGTTGACATACAGTTTATGCATAAACAGCTATACAATTAACATGGACAGGAAAGCCCAGAAAATTTAGTCTTGGAAGAATGATCATTCTCAGGAAAAGAAATGGTCCTTTTCTCAGGACAAAAATCTGACAAGCTCAAGAAGAGGTCTCCATTTCCTCTCCATTTAATGTCATTGTTGCTCCGAAGACAATTGAGAGCATCATGAATTATTGAATGAGTCCTATTATGCTTTTCCACTTTTTCAACTTAAGCCATTGTGTAATGTTGCTGTTAGAGCATAAAATATCTGCAAGGTTACAAAGCTCAAAGTCCACTCTAAAAGGAGATATTTTATTTAACAGAATCCACTTTTCAAGAACTACAATGAACGTCTCGTTTGGACTACAACGCGATTTTTCCGGATCATATGAAGTGACAGTGTTACTCATTTAAATAATCCACGCCCACGGAATACACAAAAAAAAGGGGGGCTGAGGACTGGTTGAGCAGCGCTAGAGAAGATAAACAGTGTTGCTGCTATGTCTATGTATTTTCCCACCCCAGTTCCAAAACCCCATTGTTTGGCAATCTTAAAACGGACAAACTTACAGTGGCTAAAATGTATTTTTAACAGTGCTCCTGAACATTGTAACCATGTTTTTTTTTACCAATTACACTTTGTATTACCTTAGTTTTCCGACAAATATCACGATTAAATGGTGGATAACATTGTATCAATAACGTATACGAAAATTACAAAAAACATACCACTCTGAAACGTCCTGTTAACGCGAATGAAATCAGTTCTGCACGATCCTCTTGTTCCTTAACATTGTCGTAAACAACTAAATCGGGCTCAAATTGGTTTGAAATTCACGCCATATACTTAATATTTAAACTCGCAGTTGTCGAATGCGGGACATTTTCCGAACATGCACTACACAGTGCCAATCACAACACACTGGGCCAGCTAACCAATCACAGCACATTTTGTATTTCGGAAGGAGGGGCTTCATTTTTTGAACAATCAAGCATGAAAACATATTCTAGTACACCCCAAAAACAAAATCAAGTCTTCGTAAAAGGGCATAATAGGACCCCTTTAAGAAACACTGATTCTTAGTGACGGCTGTTCTGAGTTACTTGTTCGAGGTAGTGGTAGTCTTCAGGCTGCAGGAGCTTGAACTCATCTCTCTCCTCTTCTGAGGCCCCAATCAAAAGATAGTAAAAAACATGGTAATTCCTGCAGGTTAGATAACAAACAGGCATGGAATTCATGTTGTTGCGATACATTTTTTCACATCTCCGACACTTTTAATTCAAATGTAAAATGTATAACGATTTTCCTTTTTTTTTTTTACCTTTCAGTTTTTCCTCTGGATACGAGACGGCATTTCTCTAGTAAATACTTCTCAACCACAGCCCTGAAACATTGAGCAAACAGTATTAGAAATTTCAGATCAATTCTGGCATGTAATTTTTTGTCTTTGTCAATTTTTTTTGAAGAGAGTAGAGAAAAGGGGGAATGATATCATAAAATGTAATATGGTGGATCTTAACCTGAATTAACAGAATGAGCATCACAGCTCAACATTTATTTTACATTAATAAATAAACATTTCCTCATTAGATAAAATGCATTTGTCATCATGTTCAGCTGTGGGTGTTCTGGTGTGTGAAGAAGATAGGCAGAAGTAGACAAGATGACTCACCCTCTCACAATGCCACTTTCCAGATAATTCACTTGAATGAACTTTCCAAAGCGGCTCGAGTTATTGTTGTATGCAGTTTTAGCATTGCCAAAGGCCTGAGGAGACCAAAGATAAATGTATCAGATAGGCAAATTTGTTTTGAGGAAACAGACAAATATTTCAGACTAAAACAAAAACCCCACTGATATCTGGTCTTCATGAATGCTGACAGACAACTCTTGACCAATTACTGACAATAGATTATCATTATTATTGGTTGCTCAACTACACAGTACGTTGACATAGATAATCTGTCTATGACAAGAATTTAATAGAAAAAAATGTAGTGGGTAGCACAGAGCTCCTTTTTATATCACCCACAGGAACCACAAACATGTATGAGTGGAACACAAAATAAAATGGTTTGAAGACTCTCTTTAACCACCCTTTTCGATACAATGAAAACATGTGACCAGGGGCTGCCAACCTCTGAAAATTGACCCCCCCAAAACAAAAACAAAAACAAAAAAACCATAAAAGCACTACTTAAAATTCCTACTAATAAAAAGTCGTATGAAGTTATATGATAGCTGTGTGTGAATAACAGACCAAAAATCATTATTCAGTGAACATCTTGGTTTCTCTCTTTTTTCCAGAACGTTGCAGAAAGTTGCAGTTTTTGAGAAATCATATTTAATAATGTTATTTGTGCAGCTAAAGGTGGAATACATTACACACTGCAGCTTTTAAAACTAAACATTCTTTAGAAGGACTTTGACATGTGAACATGTACCAACAGGTTTTCACACTGCTCTCTATTGATTCTCAATATGTGCATACTTTCAACACGATATGTGTCATTACCATCATTCAGGACTTTATCCTATAGTAAACATGTTTTTATACAAATAGTTTCCTTGTCCCACTTCCATGTTCAAATTGTGTAGAAAGACAAATACTGAGGAAAGAAGGTCATAAAACACCAGAATAGAGAGAATAGAAAAAGATGTTACTTCTGTCAAATGATACGTTTTTATACGATGGCTTGACAGAGCCTGTCTTGACATGCTGACGTACGCCGACTCGTTTTGGTATTCTGACAAAGCCAACACCCAGGGCTTCTACACATGAAACAGAAAAATTAGGTCACCCAAAAATGAAAACTCTATAATCATTTACTCACCCTCATGTTGTTCACAACCCATAAAACTTTCGTTAATCTTTGAAAAACAAATGAAGATATTTTTTATGAAATCTGAGAGATTTCTGTTTTTCAATTGAAAGTCCATTCAACTAAAACTCTGATGATTCAAAATGTTTATAAAGTGATCATGTCTCTTTAAAAGACTCGGATTAAACAGCTCGATTCATATGGATTTATTTATCTCTTTATGAACGTTTGTCAGAGTTTTGGGTGAATAGACTTTCAATGGAGGGACATAACTCTCTCAGATTTCAATAAAAAATGCCTTAATGTTTCAAAGATGAACGGAAGTCTGGGTTCGGAATTACATGAGAGTAAGTAATTGATGACACTGATGACAACTGATGAACTATCTCTTTAAGAGCTCAACAACAAGGCCTAGATTCAGTGCTGTACATATTGATATTGAACAGCTGTTATGTGTTCTCTTCCCCCAGAGCTCTCTTATTCCTTTCACACTGGAGAAATAAACGGACAAAGATCACAACCGCACTCCTCAGATGTCATAACAGAGCATTGGCCTCTTACAACTATCAAATGAAACTGAAAACTGAAAAAATAGACTCTCACTCAAAGTTCATTGAAAGTGAGAGTAAAAATTCAGTGCAAATGCAACAAATTTTACTCTCAAGATATGATGACCCAGTTTTTTGTGACCCATTTTTGTTTCTCAAACATCTGTTCAGTACGTTTCCAACACTATATAGATTTGTACATTTTAAGAAGTAAAAGTAATAGGAGTTTGTCCCCACAAAAGAGTTGCACATGGTTTCTAGCACATTGCTATGCAGTTGGTAAGTCTTTTTTAGAATGTTGTTAAAGAGTTGCTAGAGTGTTCTACATGGTTAATACTTTACTCGAGTCTGAAAAAAAAAAATCTCTCCTCAATAAGTCTCATGATTTGAGACATAATTCATGTCTGTAGATCAAACTTGCAGCAGTAAGTTTAAGACATAGGCTAATGGGAAAACATTCTAATGCTAAATAACTAATATATATATATATATATATATATATATATATATATATATATATATATATATATATATATATATATATATATATATATATATATATATATATATATATATATATATATAAATAAAAAGATGCTTGCCTTGCCCAAAATGTCCACCACATATATGCCACCCACATTGCCTATATCTGGCTCTATTTCAGACATATCTCTTCTTATTTTCTTGCAAACGGGCTGCTAAAACAGGACTACCAAGTCAATTTCATAGCATTTAGAGTTTTAGAATAAGTATGAATGCCTAAATGGAACAAATGCGCTGGTAATGGATTTTTAATGATGAACTCTCTACAGTGGAGTTGAGCTATACAATTCCATTATCTGTACTAAGTGCTAAGCTGTCTGAATCAAAATATAAAACACAATTTCCAAGGAGGTGGAGTCTCTAGCGTTGATGCATAATAGTTCAACAGTAGTACATGTGTAAATAACACTGCCAGCCAAACAATGTGCATATTGTTAGAGGAGTACACCACGTGAAGGCAATAGCCTACGCAAAGGTCTCTATGAATTAGTGAAGTGGAATACAGGCACAGGTTAGGTGTTTTTGATTCAACAAAACCAAAAGCAGAGACCACAGAACCCATCATGAAGCAAGCAACTCATATTTAAAAGTACCAAAAAGTATCATAGCACCACTACCACAGTTTTTTTTTGTTTTTTGTTTTTTTTTACCTTTACAATAAATTTATTCAGCTGGAGGACCTTTTATATACAATAAATGGACTTAAAGGGATATTTTACCCAAAAATGAAAATTGTGTTATTTGCTCACCCTCAAGTTGTTCCAAACCTGTATGAGTTGCTTTCTTGTGTTGAACACAAAAGAAGATATTTTGAGAGAAACTCACACAGGTTTGGAACAACTTGGGGTGAGTAAACCATGACAGAATTTTCATTTTTGGGTGAACTATACCTTTAATAACAGTATGTGCATTCCCTGAAAATGTAACTTGCTTTGCTAGCATTATGCTCAACCAGGAACAATATCATGGTATTTCTTAATATTTTTGTTGATAGTGTGATACATTTTTTCAGGATCCATTGATGAATAGAGAATTCAAACGAACAGCATTTATTTAAAAATGGACATTTTTGTAACATTGCAAATGTCTTTACTGTAACTTTTGATCAGTTTAATGCATCCTTGCTGAATAAAAGTATCAATCTTTTGAACGGTTGTGTATCACCGTAAGGTACCTAATCTGGGAACAACAGGACTTTAATGACTCATTTCAAGTGGATCTTTTATTTATAATTTATGAGATCCAATTATCATCTAATATATTTGTTTAAATAATAATTCTCATCAAATATTAATGGTCACAACTTCAACATATTACCATACGTTTTTAACAGTCTCAATCTGCTTGCTTGTTTTGCTTCCTTTAGCTATAACACAAAAACCTAACCTAATGTTCTTTTCCATCCCTCTTTATAAGAAATTCTATTTTAAATCTCCAAGGCATAACACAAGTCGCTTGTTCCTCTTAACCATTTACTTTCTTTGTAAGCAAAACTGCAGAAGTGAGAGGGGCGTGGACTTGTTGATAAAAGAAAGCTTTTAAGAAAAAACAGAGAACTTGTTTGACCGGTTTCGGATCAGATTGAGAATCCCAGTTGGTCAGTGCATGACAAACGGTGACTGACAGCTCAGTTTAAGGGGGCGGGACTTCAGGCCACAGTAAAGAAAACCCATGAATTATGAACTATTTCCTCAGCAGAACTTCACTATCACATTAGCACTAGCACACTTCATACTAAATTCTGAACAGGAAATGTAGGAAGTGGACTGTTCAGAAATTGTACCAAACTTGTAATGAACACATTGTATAAACAGTGGAAAAACTTAAACTCCTGAGAGTGTTGTGAATTTACTTCATTGTTTATGTATTAACAATGGTAACACCTAAAAATATCAGTGTGTTGAAACCCTTAAACTGCGACTCAGTGTGATTCATGATCTACAGTGTCTATTTAAAGTGCTCAAGGAGACAGAGGTCTGTTCGGAGTCCCCTTTTCCCTGGGAGATGCAGAGGAAGTGATGTGAAAGTCCCCCTGCATGTGGCGTGGCCGAATGGTTTCTAGATCCTTATTTGACCATGCTTAAGGGAGGAAAGGGGAAACCATTCTTACACAATTTGTTGCATTTGATTGAAGGAGAGTATCAAATTTTCAGTCATCAACATGAACATCTAAAATCGTGCATAATACGAGATGACAAGCCATTTCCTGCACAGAGGTCATAATTTCCGCCCGAAAGACACTCTTTATCAGTATCAAGATACAGAGATGTGTCGAGCAACCCAATAATAAATCATGAGACCACAGTTACACACAAGATACAGAGTGCACAAGAAAAAAAAAAAACTAAAGTAGTTGATCTTATCCCATTTGTTCGGGTGTTTCTTCAACTTCAGGCACTTTTTTGTCCTGGGGTAGATTTTTATTAAAAATTGTATTAGAAATTAGAAATGTTGCCTTGGCAAATACCTGAAATAAATAAGTTTGATTACTAATAACTAAAGCTGAAATAAAAATAAATTAAAGCTATATAGAAATATTTTTTAAATAAAATATGGGGGAAAAAAAAGAAGAATAAAATGACAAAAGAAAATGTAAATAAAATAAAAATAAAATGGAAATGGAAAATTTTAAAAATAAAAGCTAAATATTAATAATAATACTGAGAATAAAACTGACCTGGACACTGAAAATTGTATTCAATATTGCGTATAAAGGATACAAAAAATGCTAGCTGTGAAATGAGCATTAGCGAGACATAGGGGAGCGTCTCAAGTTTGAGTTCAAGACGATATTTCCATGGTCATGGTCTTGTCATGGACCCAGACTCTGTCTAGATTTTGACTCAACCTTCTATTGGTCTCAGCCTAGACTTAAGGTGATGATACACGGGGGAACTTTTTTGAGCAATGATGCTTGGGCACTTCCCATTGAGAACAGCCAACAAATTTCTATCTGGATACTTTAGATCGGTCGTAGGCCCTGTGTCTCACCTGTTTGCCCGTTTATGGCAACATTGCCCAGCAACATTGCTTAAAAAGTTGTGCAAAACCCAGTGCATCATTTGAAATGTGGTGGAAATGTCTCTTGAAGTGCAAAATAGCCCATAGTTGAAGAAACAGCATTTATTGCTGAACCCTGAACAAGGCTACCATTCATCCAAAGCACATAATCCTCGTAAAACAGCAATTACATCAGAGTCTCAAAATAACTTACCATCTTACATCCTTTCTTGGTTTCCTATTTCAACTAGATTGCTACCTTCAAAGTAGGAAATGAACAGTGATAAAACCTCAAACCTACAGAACTCACCTCAAGCACAGGGCCTGCCCCCAAGATAGTTCGTTCCACTCCACTAGTATAGCCCTTCTGACTGAGGGCAGTCAGGCAGTGAATAAGGAAGTTGGTGCTTTGGGTTTTACCAGAACCACTCTCTCCAGAGATGACGATGCACTGGTTAACCTGTTTGTTCAGCATTGTGTGGAAGGCTGCATCCGCAATAGCAAAGACGTGAGGTTCTAGCTTGCCCAGCGTGTGGTTCTCATACATCTTGACATATCTGGGATTGTAGATGGTGAGAAACTTGAAGGGGTTGACGGCGATAAGAATGTTGCTCGCAAATGTGTAGATCTTCTGATTCTGGAAGCGATGTCGTAGGGTTCCCAAGATGCTCTCCTCTGTCAGCTCAGGGAGGTTACATAAATCGTCATATTCCTGAGGCTGCTGTGCAACGAAACCCCGAGTCACAAGTCCCTGAGCTACTTTTTCTTGCTGTACAGACGTCATGACGTCATACTGGATGGATCCATCCTTGCATCCCTCTTGAAGGGCGAAATAGTATCCATCACTTTTAGGGTGCTTATCTTGGGCCTTTCTAGGCCAGAGCAGGACTCTATGAACAGGCAGATCGCTTGCTTGAAGGACCCACTCCTCTCCACCGTACTCTTGGACCTCCACGAGGATGTAAGGCTTGGATGTGTCCAAGCCAAGTGTGGTGAGAGCCATCTTGATGACAGTGGCAACTGTTGCCTCTTTTGGGACCCTGAGGATGCATCCTTGCCCAGGTTTGATGGATAACCTGGGGTAAATTTGCAGAGTGTGGACCGTTTCATCCTGGCAGCTTGTACCCTTGCAGTTGGTGACATTCATTCTTTAAACACGCAAACATGCATCAGCATACCGCAGTGCACAGTACAGCATGATAAGGATCTGGTGAAGAAAGAATGCAAGTCTGAGCGAGAAACAGCAGTCAGCCCACCAGTGCATACGTGTACAAACTTGTCTAATATGGGAACTGTTAGCAGTTTATAAATAAGCATAAACTGTGACACAAACAAAATTAAACAGTTTTAATTTAATAATAAACAAAATATTTTCAACTCCAGCATTTAAGTAGCCTACTGCTGTTTATATTTATATTTGTATCTATGCTTTACTATTTTTCTCTGTCTATTAGGTTGATTATTTCCTAAATGTTCGGAACATAGAAAGGCACAGGTTTTGTTATTATATTTTTTGTATAATATATCATTATTATTATTTTGATTTTTAAAGAAAAATACAAATGTACAAAATCCATCCTGGCATAGCAAATGTATTTCAATATATTTTAAAAAGCGCAATAAAAAACGCATCCAATAATCAACAAACAAGAGACAAACGTCAGACAAACTATCTTTACCTTTATCTACTTACAGTTAAGACAATCTGACTATAGTTGTCTTTTAAGAGATTGGCAATTAAAAACTTGAAAGTAGTCTATATCAAAATAACAACAATAAATTTACCTGCTTCAAAACACCCTCGTTTAGTTCCACAGCGGAGTCCTTTCCAACATGGGAAAAATCCTGTCGTGCTTTCCAAACTAAACTAGTAAACTAGTAAAAGCCGTCCATCTGCATTACTACGTAACCGGACACGATAAACCGACATACAGGGCACAGGTAAAACAATTAAGAGTCTGTTAACACCAAACGTGACTAACACGGAGAAATAAACAAGGAAGACTAGTATCTCGCCTCCAGAATGTTGACGACACTGGAGGCTTGTTACTTCCTGACATCGCCGTGTGATTTAATTGCAGTTGATGTGTGTGATGATGACACGCCGCCCTCGCCTGCATTCAAACTGCTATTGCAGCTGTCACGCGCGGACGCAGGCGAACACCTGACCTGAGGTACACCTGCAAATTTAACACATTGCCATTCAAGATCCAGTACCCTTCTCAAAAATCTCTGTAAAGAAAAAATAAAATAAAATAAAAATAAAATATATAGCCTTTATATGTGTGTGTGTGTGTGTGTGTGTGTGTGTGTGTGTGTGTGTGTGTGTGTGTGCACTTGTGCAACTATCTTTGTGAGGACCAGTTTGAGTTTTTAGACCATTGGAGTGAGGACAAAGAGAGTAAAGTGAGGACATTTTGGCCGGTCCTCACTTTCTGAGAGCCCTTTAAAGGCCTGTTTGAGGGTCAAGACTTGGTTTTAGGGATAAGGTTATAATTAGGTTAAGGGTAGGTTTAGGGTAAGGGGTCGGGTTAGGCACTTAGTTGTGATGGGTATGGTTAGGGTAAGCGGCTAGAGATTGCATTGTGTCAATGAAAGTCCTCATAAAGATAGATGTACAGTGTGTGTGTGTGTGTGTGTGTGTGTTTAAAACGGCATGGGTCAGTTACCGTACTTCACCATGCGTGTTTGGTTCTCACCAGTAGGTGGTAGCATACAACACCAATCCCTTCCCTTTAGCAAGGTCTGCAAGTGTCTCTCTCTATGGATCCTTTTTCACAGACTGTGATGACGCGTATTAACATATTAACAGTCATCAGCATCATAAATCCTGCAACGTTTATATATATATATATATATATATATATATATATATATATATATATATATATATATTATATATTATTAATATACACATATATTATGTATATTTATAACACTATACTTTGTATTTTATTTGGTAAACAAACAATGGCATTAGGCTACAGTTTAATTTATTTGCAATAATTAATTAATAATAAAAATAATTAAGAATGAATACATTACTTTTTGATAACTTATCAGAAAAAAAAGACCGTCAATAAATTATTTTATTTCAAATATGCTAGTTGTGTGTCATTTTTTGTCTGTTGTTCTGTTAGAAACTTACAAATCTTTCAGTCTGATTAAACACTCTAATCCTGAACATTTTTGAAAACACAATCCCCCCGGTTTCACAGACAAGGCTTAAGCTTAGCCCTAGACTAAAATGCATGTTTGAGCTGTTTTCTTCTGTTATCTTAAAAAAACTCAGTATGTTGGGTAGGTTTAAGAAAAACTACAACTCCCACCATTGGACTACAACTCTCCTACCTGGCTTTCACAGGTGTGGTAATCACTGTTGATTGTCCTGATGTGTTTGAACACAGTTAAGTTGATTGCTACATTGATTGTCTGTATGCCCTGAGGATGGTCGTTTGACCGAAAGCTTGGTGATTAAATTTGCTTAAAGGATTTAAGTGTGCAGACAGTTTATTTTTTGAGATCTTCAGTCTTGTTTGTCTGGCACCTTGGTGATCGTGAGTGCGGTGTAACTCCTTCAAAACTTCTTCTGTTATCTTAAAATATGTCAGTGCATTGTTTTGTTTCAAGATGCACACCAGTAATGTTTTTTTTAAAGGAACATTTATAAAAGCTATTTAAATGCTCTAATTGAACTAAGGCCTAATCCTGGCTTAATCCAAGCCCTGTCTGTGAAACCAGGCCTTTATATGTTTAATTATTATACAAATTCTAAATAAAAAAAACACAAAATAATATATAATAAAATATATTGTCACAGACATTCAGTTATTTTGGTCTTAGTTTCATTTTCATGGACTTTTAGTTTGTTTTCATTCATTTCCTGATTTTCTTTGTCTAGTTTTCCCGCCACTTATCAGTTGTCATGGTGATTCATTTGATCTGCACATGTGTTTGTTATTTTACCATTATTTACCATGTATTTAAGTTGCAGTCTTTTCAGTTTTCATTTGTCTGGTCTCATTTTGTGTTAAGGTTCTGTTTTCTTTGATTAGCTTTTCTTGGATTTAACTTTGGAGTTTATTAAAGATTGTCTTCATCTTTGTGTGCTTTATAACAACCCATGCTGATACATTTATATAGTGTTTTTAATTAGTAAATATGATTATTGAATCGGAAGACTTTTATCGTAATACTCAGCTGCACTCTTCCTTTCTCATAATCTCTCTCAGTCTCTCTTTCTGTGTGTGAACAGCATCTTATGAGGAAGGGAGTGGTTAGAAGAGAGAGGGGAATCACTGTTTCCGCTTTTTGCAGCAGTTCTCAGCGAGCGGACATGTGCTCCGAATCACACATCACTCTAACCACATTACAGCATAAACAAACATCTGGTTTCCATAGTAACAAGCTCTCTGCATCCTAGCAACAGAAATAAATACCAAGAGATGTTATCATGGATGTTATAGCATGATAACTTCTAGTGTGAATTTTTTACCAGAGCACATATTTCTAGTGGTTTTAAAGGTTGTGTATTTTTAGATTATGGGTGTGAATGATGGTTTGGATTGTGAGTTAAAGTTACAACATACCATCCCAATCTTAACACGTACAGTACAGTCGTTTGGTAGAAATATATGCAGAAATGGATATAGACCACTTCTTTTCACTATTGTCACCCTCCTTATAAACCTATTGGGACAATTATTTTGTTTATGGCATTTGTTGGTAAAGTATTTGTAATTGAGAATGTGATATTTATCATCAATATGCATGGATAAACCCACTAAATTACATTTGTCTTGACAAATCTTTCTTTAACATGGGTGACAAATCACATGCATTAAAGACAATATAAAATACAGGGGCTATAGTTCAATAACTTGCAGTTAAAGGAATAGTTCACTCAAAAATGAAAATTCTGTCACCATTTACTCACCCTCAAGAGTTTGGTTGTTCCAAAGCTATATTCGTTTCTTTCTTGTGTTGAACACAAAAGAAGATATTTTGAAGAATGTTGATAAGCGAACAGTTTCTGGTCTCCATTGACCTCCATAGTATTTCTTCTTCTTCTTCTATTCTTTAGATGTCAATGGGGACCAGCAACTGTTTGGTTGCCAACTTTCTTCAAGGTATCTTTTTTTGTGTTCAACACAAGAAAGAACGTCATGGTTCAGGTTTAAAAGAACTTGAGGGTGAGTAAATAATGGCAGACTTTTCATTTTTGGGTGAACTATCCCTTTAAGTGACATTGTAACACTGACATCCAGCTTGTATGGACCTACAAAAATAAAATAAATAAATGCTAACATTCCTGACCAGCATCCACTTATGATACTTGTATAGTGCTTGATGAGGTAGAATAACAATAGTTACACAACCAAGAGGCCGGATATGGCCATTTAGAGTTTATTCACTGGCTTTTTTATGTCAGTTTGCACTGTAGTTTAATTTATGGGAGGTAAAATAGGCTTTAATGACCTAACTCTTATTCACCTTATCCACTCTATATACACACATTCTTTTAATGTTAGGTTTTAATGTTTTGTGGTGTGGGTTAGTCCGGTCTCACATGCATACTAGTCACGGAGGCAGCAGATCCTGATAGGTATGCATGACAACATTCATTGTATCCCAGCTGCTGGAGACCCACTATACAGACCTGGCCAGACCTGACCTGAACCAGCTAATCATGGTCTTCAGGATTGCTTAAAAGTCATAGATGTGTGGAAGCTGGTTGGAAATAAACACTGAAGGACAATGCGTCTCCAGGTCGGAGCAGGGTTGAAGACCTCTGTTATAGAGTTACATGTTTTGCCTGACAAGATGACTGAAAGCAGACAGGTCAGATTTCTTGTTATCCTCCAGGCTGGGATAGAATATGAAAGACGGTGGTGAAGTTTAGTTCAGTTAAGTTTAGTCAATAAAACCAGAAAAGACTATACTCTGGAAATACTGAATACAGTATTTTTCTTTGGCTGAATTCAGTTGAGTTACTGCATGAATGAGAAAGTAAATCGTCTGCTCATGCTCAGATTTTTTTTTTGAGGACCATTTGCATTTTATTTGAGGGTTGAAGAAAGAGCAGAAGAGAGTGAGCGAGAAAGAGAGAACATATTACCTAATTTGGCATGTAATGGGCGGATTGGGTGGGTGGAGGGGTATCCCTCATAAACATGTTTTAAAGTGTCCTCACTGATTGAAAAGTCAGATCGAAGACCGCGCCTACTTGTTTCAGACTGAGCACTTCGAGAGAACGATAACGGGACAAGGGTAAGAAAGAGGCAGAGGATATAGCTTACTTTCATCTTTTTAAAAGCAGACGTTTAGAGCAGCCAGCACCGTTATGTTTATGTATTGGCTATAACTAGAGTGTTTTACTTGCGTTCTGGATTCTGATGATGGCGTTAAAAATGCTTTATATTATACATTATTTTATTCCTTCAGACTTTGATTGTGGCGTAGTGTGCATCCGTAGCGATCAATTGGTCAGATAAAATTAAATAAAAAATAAAAGCTATTTCCTCGGGCACCCGTCACGTGTTGCGCTCGCATGTGGAAATCTTGATGACGGAGACAGAAATGTACTTTTCTATATTTGCTTACTTGACATTCTGACTTTTAAAAGTTTTAAAGTAAAATTCGTGTATCCTGTATGAATGGGTGCGGCGCGTGGGGAGGCGCGCCCACTTGTCGTGTCCGGCAGGATGGTGATCTCATTTCTAGCTAAATGTCATTTTCATGTCCTGTCACTTTTTGCCATTTTAAATTGATCCGGTCATTTGATACAATTTGTTTTGATTTACTGCTTCCATAGTAGCCAACATAAAATTCATTTAATTGTATGTTTTCCATTTGAGCTTAGTCTAATACTTGTCCTTCCATTCTGGTCTTTTACATTAGACCAAACGGTTTCTAATACAAAAAAGTAAATTTTTCCACTGAAAAACATTTTGGCAGTCAATACAGCTGGCACATTATTTTTTTCCTTCTTTCTGCACCAGGTAGGAAAATACGGCTGTAGAGAGCTTGTTTTTTTTCTTCTGTACAGACAAATAACAGCACTTGTAACCAGATTAAGAGAGAAAATTGAGTTATAAATGGCATGTCTCAGACATCAGCGTGCCCTCGTCTAGGTCTCTGTCAAGCTCTCCAAGCCATGTCATGTCCTGTGTTTCCTTGGATCTGTTTACAGATTTTTTTCCCTTGACATCTATAGGCAATTTCTGCTGCTGACGGAGAACATGAATAATTGTGTATTGCACTGAATTCAGCAGCATATTCCATCTCATCATGTTAAATAGCCATGAGTGGATGACAAAGGAGAGGGTTTTGAGAAGGTTTAAAGCAAGGAGAAAATCTCCTTTCACTATTCTATTTCTGTAGTAACCAATTCTGAAAGGGAACGAAAAGAGTATGAAAAGAGAAAAAGGTCTGAAGGGTGTGTGTGTGTGTGGTAGAACTGCAAGTAAGGAAAGAGAGGTTGGGGGGAATTGAGTGGAAAACACAGGCACATCCCTCTCATTTTGCCGTTTGATGGGATGCAGAGCATCTGGAATTGATCAGCAAGTTGGAAAATTTGACACTAGGCAGAGAAAGTGTGTAAGAGAGGTAGAGAGGGAAAAAAGGAGGGAGCAAGGGATAAATGACTCACAGCTAAGCTATTCCCGCCTGTGTTTAAAATATGAGTCGTTGTGAGGTGAAAGGGCATGCTTTCTCATACCCATCGACTGTCTGTCCATATGTGGCTCTGAATGCATCTGCATGGCTTTATGCTTTTTTTTTTCTTTTTTTTTACAGTGTCTTTATCACTTTTTGTCCCTTATTTCCTAACTATGTTCTCCTCTGTCCACTTAACCCTGAAAATGTAAACACGCATGCCTCTATTGTTTACTTGAACCTCTCCGACAAGATGAAGGAGGTATTCCTGGCCGTTACAGAACTGTGTAGGAGGGCTGAGAAGGCGCCTCAATGCTCCGATTGTTAGCCTATCTGGCTCCTCCCACAAGGTTGATGACAGATGGACTGTAGGGTTGAGTAAAGGTCTCGCTTGTGCCTAGTTTGTCTAAATAGCTTGAATACATTACTGAGATATTTTCACTGACTCCCAGTCTGGAATCTCTAAAGAGTCTCAGAGACGTTTTATTGTAGAGCACCAAATTTATTCAGTATGTGACCATTTAATTTGCATGATTACATGGCTTATTATTCTACAAGTTTCACATTGTGGGGAATTTTAACATGTGACCAAAATGAAATGATTGTAATCACAGATTAACTGCTGATTATACTCAGTAAACAACCTCACTCAGCCTTGATATTAAAATGAACACAACACATGATTTTTATAATCTGAACAGATTTTAAAACACTTGGCATCAAACTTGGCATCATACACAAAACCACACTGAAATATGTGCCTGGTTGCTATTGGAGACGCATGACAAACAAAAACAATATGAAGAGTTCAGATGCAAAAGCCTTTAAGTGCCATCTGAAATTTTCTTCTAGAATGATCATTTTTATCAAGCTCGTATATTTAAGTTCAATAATTTCACTTAAATGGCAATGCAAATTACCTATTAATTGTCATTTAAGTGAAATTACTTAACTTAAATATACAAGCTTTATAAAAATGATCATTCATTTCAGATGGCACTTTTGCATCTGAGCTCTTCATATGCTTTCTAAAATTGTCTCAAAATAAACATTTGATATTTCGATTTTGAGCTTGTTTTGGAATATTTTTGCTAAATGCATAAATGTTCAAGAACCAGCTCAACATATCAAATATGTTTGATATCTTCCGACTGGATAGAATTAGTCAAAATATCTTCGATTTTTGCAACAACATGAGTTGCAGAGATGACAGAATTGTAACGTTTGAGTGAACTCTCCCTTTAATCTGTGAGAAATCTATTAGATGTTTTGTTCATATTGTGTTTTTTTTCTTACGACTGACTGATTTTTCTTCATTTCTCCTAGACAACCAAGAAGAGACAGAATCCTGTTTCCTGTTACTCACAGCTGACATTAATTGGCCTGTAAATCGTCTTTTTGTGAGCCCATCATGCCGGTGGTGTTGCGTTCCTCACCTCTCCTGTGGACCCGTGTGGCTGCCATGGTTTTCGCCTGTGTAGCATTCAGTGTAGCTCTTTATGGAGCGAGTGTAACCCACGGCACGGGTGACTGGTGCGTGTTCTGCTGGGGTTTCAGTTTCGTTGGAACTCTTCTGATAATCTTAGTGGAAATGTTTGGCCTCCAGATCCGCGCCCCTGTCTCATGGAAGAACTTTCCGATCACGTTTGCCTGCTACGCCTCCCTCCTCTGCCTCTCTGCTTCGATTATATTCCCCCTTTACTTCCTGAAAGGCTTTGCTGGTCGCAGTGAGATGATCAACTGCCGCATTGCATCTACCGTATTCTCTTGCCTCGCCACCATCGCGTACTTAAGCGAGGTGAGTCTCAGTAAGGCTCGTCCGGGAGAGGTGGCTGGCTACATGGCCACAGCGCCAGGGCTGCTAAAGGTCTGCGAGACCTTCGTCGCCTGCATTATATTCGTCTTCATCAGCGAGCCGATATCGTATGACCAGAATGCGGCGACCAAGTGGTGCCTGGCTGTGTACTGCATCTGCTTCATCTTTTCGGCAGCCATCATCGTGATGTGTGTAGGAGAGTGCACAGGTTGCCTGCCCTTCTCCTTCGCCCGCTTCCTGTCTTCATATGCCCTCCTGGCTGTGGGCTTGTATCTCTCCGCCACCATCATCTGGCCCATATATAAGTTTGACAATAAGCATGGAGGCCAAAGCCACAGACCCAGTGGCTGTGGCTCCAGCAGCGGCTTGTGCTGGTGGGACAAGCTGCTGGCCATCTCGGTGCTCAGCGCTCTCAACTTCATTCTTTATCTGGCTGATCTCATCTACTCAGCCAGGCTGGTTTTTGTTAATGTTTAAGGGGTTTAGCTAGAAATAATACAAGAAGATGGCAAAGAGTTAAAAGGCGAAAAGAGGGAAGTGGGTTTGAGAGTAATGATGTTGAAATGAAAGGTCAAACTATATTCACTGTTAGCTGCCTGTTTAGCAATCATGTGTACAGTAGGCAAAAAAGTTGGACTTTTTAAAATGATTTTTTAAAATGTAACAAATGGACAAATTAATGATTATAAATCATTGACAAAAAAATAATAACAAAACAAATTAATGTAACATATGTTACATTATTTTTTTTTATTATTATTATTTTTGTTTCTTTGTGCTTTAAGTTGCTTTGCATGAAGGATTCTTTTATTAGCTACTATAGCTTTGTGAGTTTGTATGAGTGAATGTCAAATCGCCAATCACCACAATATAACAGCCTTCAGCTCATTCAGGTTAATCAGCATCAGTTAAAAACTGTGTTTGCACTTAATGTCTGTTATGTAATACTTGATATGTTTCAGTACATTACACTGCTCTTTGTTGTATATGTGTCAAGTCCATATGGTGTAATGAACCGTACATAATGAATTCCTAAAATGTAACTTCGACACATTGACGATGAAGGGAGATATAAATGTATATTTGGACATATCATTAAACTTTGAAGACATCTTGAATATATTGTTATTCTTATATACATGTTGTACTGGATTCATATTTACGGGATATTATTGCTATATATGTGCATTTGCGAAGTATGCAAATGCTACAAATATTTTTCTTGTCAAATCTATAGAAACCATTGCTGTTTTAATTTTTTTGTACACCAGCAGACAGTATCAGTTACAGACACCTCACGATAATGAAAGAAAATGAAATGTTGTTTGCTGTGCTGTAAGTCTCTGGGGTCTGCATGTGCCTGTCAGAGACTGTTACACGGTCCTCGATGCTTGAATGAGAATGTTTTCATTGTATTATAAAAAAGTGAGAGAGCACATGCAGCACTGTGTCTCTCTCTGTGCTGAGAGGAGAACAGCACACACCGCAGCATTGTGTGAATGTGCAATCAAGCTCTGAATAAAAACCATGATAAAGAAACAAGTGTAATCTCTGTGCATCTGCGCTCTTGCATCATTTACTATTGTATACAGTGATTTAGACTTACCAACCATTTACTCATTCTTTGTTTAAAGTTATGCATGTGTGAAAAGATACAGAACATCTGTTGACTCTCCATCCCTGAGCTAATGAATCACGTTCTAGAACATTCACGTACAGTGCATTCACCCAGAGGAACATTTAATTGCTCAGAGGTCGCTTTTTCTCAGCTCAGGAGACTTGGATTGGATTGTTCAGTTATGTTGAATGTATGAATCACCTTTGCCAGATGTGTTTCTCCTAAAATTAAGATTAGGAGAAATAAAAATCAAACAATTGTTGATATACAGAAAAAGTATAGAATATTCAATTGAAAAATTTGATTTCATAGGTCTCTGTAAAAATGTTTTTTTTGATAATACAAACAGACACACATGAACTGTCTCCAGTGAGGTGTTTCAGGTTCCTAAATAAATCAGCATTTTTGGACCAAATCAGTTGACTAAATGATTCAGTGACTCACTCATAAAGACTTTGTTCCTAAATGAATGAGCTATTTTGAATTAATCAAATCAATGAATGATTCAATGACTCTCTTATAATGAGTCACTTGGCACCGTAGTCACTGCAATAAAGATCTAGTTTTCTCAACCTTTTTGTAACGTGTTGTTCTATGTCTGTTTTGTTTCATTGTGTTCTGGTTCTGTTTTCCCTGTTATGGTTTGCCTGAGTTTCCTGTGCTTATTAGGCTACGTTCAGATTGTCAGTCCAAATCTGATTTTTGTGCATATCTGATTGAAATTTAACAAGTTTGAACGGCAAAAAATCACATGAACACACATTTCTCATTTCGAGCTACATTCATATGTGGTTTGAAATCTTATTCAAATCGCATTTCTGGAAATCAGTTTCAGTCTGTCTGCTCTGATCGGATTTTGCATGGTTTATGTGACTTTCTCACGCCACATAAAACATAAATGTCAGATGTTGTTAGGAAACATGCTGAAAGTCTCTGCAGAAACAAGGATGTGTTGTTGTAAAGTGCCGGACGAGCAGAAAATGACAATATAACGGAGACATGTTTTGAAACTGGCGGATAAAGTCACTCATACCAGCCTCCTATGTTTCTGCTGCTGACTCAAAAGATATACTAGTCCAGTGCGGCGGCTACACATTGTCATGTGTAACCCTCCATGTTGTGGTTGTTGTTTGGCTTATGCCTACCAACGCAACATTGTTGCCATAGAAACCAATGCAAATATTTCAGAAAAGGAAACAGTGGCATAGACACACAAATCGCATCTGAACAGTTGTGATACACAATGTGGACGTCAATAATTTTAGATCAAATTCCAAACCGATACGCAAATAATCGGATTTGGACTGACAGTGTGAATGTAGATTAGTTTCCATAGTTCCTAATTTACACACCTGTTCTGTTTTCCATTGATTACTCAGACTGTGTATTTAAGCCTTCATTTCATTCAGTTCTTTGTTCGGTCTCGTTTACGTCTTCATGTGGTTGTTATACTATTACTCTTGAAATCTCCTGCTTGTTCTAGTTGGATTATTATTGAAGACTGTTTTTGTTGTTTAATCCTTTGTCATGCGCTTTATTGCAGCCACTTCACCTATTACACTTTTTTTACTTGAATACTTTTTTTAAAATATGTTAATCTGTATCTACACCCAGTAGGTATAAAGCTTGGAATACCTAGAATTTTTTTTTTTTTTTTTAAAAAACAAAACATTTAAATATTTTAGTCATTTACTTCTCCAGGTCTAGACAAGGCCATATGAATCCTGGTTTTGCAAAGAAGAAAAATGTTAAGGGGGTGAATTAAAAGAAGAAATATCTTGATATTTTGACGTTTTGGCTTATCTTATTTTAAAGCTTGTTTTGTCATATTTTGAATCATTTTAAAGGGTAACTAAACCCCTGGTCAGAGCCTGACTCCACCCACTGGCAATATTTGAAAAATGCTGGAAAAGTAGGCAGAGCCCAGTGGAGAGGGGGCGTGCATCTGAGACGTATCTCTCTGCAGGCAGGGGCGTGGTTAGCTGGTACACTCTGACATCAGAGTGTACCACAACTTCCAATAGGAAAATTCAACTGCAGTAGCCACTGTTCAACCTGAGGAGGGCAGCACTCAGACGTTTTTACACCATATTTAGTAAAATTAAAATACTTTAAACACAAATGTCAAAAAAATTACTTGAATCAATGAAAAGCACTAATAAAGCCCCATTCTTACAGATCATTATCTAAAAAAAGTTGGTTTAGGGTTTAGTTACCCTTTAAGTCCTCTTGAGGCCCCCTGGTGGAGAAACACTGGTTTAGAGTTTGTTTATCCAGTGTGGCAATCTAAGGAACCCTACAGTAAATAGTGCTTCAAGTATCTTTATTTTATTTTATATTTTTTCTTTAAAGTTTACACAGTGCAGCATTTTTATTACAATTACAGTGCAATAGGCACACACATTTACCTATCTGTCATCTAAATAGGAAGAACTAATGGGTGTGGCCCAGGAACATCCGTGCAAAACTGCACGGACCCTTTTTCATTTCAAACATTTCCCTACAGTAGACAACAAAATGGAAGAGCTCCGGGATACAGAAGAGTTTCGCTGTTCGATATGCCTGGATGTGCTGAAAGATCCAGTGGCTATACCATGTGGGCACAGGTACTGCATAGAATGCATTAATGATTTTTGGAACAAAAAAGATAATTTGGGGGTCTTCAGCTGTCCCCAGTGCGCACAGACATTTAGCCCCAGGCCTATTCTGAACGATACCATACTGGCCGATATGGTGGACAAGCCGAAGAAACTGGAACTTCCAGGAAACCCTGAGATTTGTGGCAATTACATGCAAGGTGATGTAACCTGTGATTTCTGTACAAGTGTCAAACAAAAGGCTGTGAAGTCTTGTTTGGCATGTTTGGCATCTTACTGCCAAAATCACCTTGAAGCACACAACAAATCTCCTGCCTTGAAGCAACACAAGCTGATTGAAGCCTCTGTGAACCTCAGCCAGCAGGAGATCTGTCCTCATCATGGCAAATATTTGGAGATATACTGTCGAACTGATCAACAGTGCATATGTCCTTTGTGTTTGATGGAGGACCACAAAGGTCATGATACAGTACTAGCAGCTGTGGAAAGCACAAAGAAACAGGTAAAGAAGAAAAAAATAACAATCATCTTTCTTGTTTTTCTTTGAGTGTGTAAGTATTTAACAAGATACTTTTTCATGGTTCTTAACTCTATGGAAGACACAGTAAATTACCGTATACTCAGAAGTCTTTAGAAGCCAAAATCATTTTCCACTGAGGCAATGCACATTTTCCAAAGTGCACTCCAGCTCAATATGAACAGCTTTCATTGTACAGAAAAGTTCATGCAACAGAGTAACAGGGACAAAATGTGAGAGAAAGGAGGCACAGAACTGATGTTTTTGAGGCTGTCCCTTGAGTTCAGGTTTCCAGCCCAAAACAATAAAGTACCTGCAAATAAGTGTAATGTTATAAGGTTATATAATATAACAAAAATAACTTCCTGCTTCACATTTAAATTTCAACCTTCTATGCAAACATAGCCCTAGCAGAGCTTCCTGTTAACAAATCAGAAATTATGATCTGTTTGCTAGTAAACTACTTTGAATATTCTATATATATGTCCTTACATATAAAGTGTTTTCACTATTTTGTTTGTGACAAATGAATATAAGAGTAACACATATTAAAAGATCAAATATAATATAAAGTTATACTTACGTTAACAAATTCCAAAATAATGCAGTATGTCTATTCTGTAACATCACTCCTCCATTCTAATTATAGTCATAATTATAGTTAAAAAGCATGAATATTACAATAAAAAACACTTGTTTCTTCACAGAAAGAATTGGGCATGACACGACAGAAATACAAGCTTAAAATCCACACTAAAGAAAAGGATCTGCTGGAGCTTAAACAAGCTGTGGATGCCCTGAAAGTAAGACATTTCCAGAACTGCTTTATTAAAATAGATGAATCCTCAAATGTTTAAAAAAACAAAAAAACAATTAACCTGAAAATTAATTCATCTCTCATCATATCAATTAACTATTTACTTTGTATTAATAATAATAATAATAATAATAATAATCATAGTTTATTTTTATATTTTATATATATATATATATAATTATATATAATTTTTTTTTTTTTTTTTTTAAGAATAAAAATCACTGGATAAATGTTTTTGTTCCCTAAAAGAGCTCTGCACAAGCTGCTATGGAAAACGGTGAACAGATCTTCAATGAGTTGCTGCAGTCTATTGAAAGGAAGAGGTGTAAATTCAGAGATCTGATCCGAGATCAAGAGAGAGCTGCGGAGAGCATGCTGCAAACACTGGAGCAAGAAATCACTGAGCTCAAACAGAGAGATCATGAGCTTGAGATGCTTCTGAAGTCTGAAGATCACGTTCATGTTCTTCAGGCAACCTTGAATCCAGTGCTGACTGAAAAATATACAACAAAATTGCTCAGAAACAATTTGACAAATACTTCTCTCTCTCTCTGTCTCTTTACAGAACTGTCATTCCTTCTCTTCTGGCCTTCCTAACCCACCCTTCACAGTTGCTTCACTCTCAGATTTTAGCAAGGTGAACGATGCAATGTCTGCTCTAAAGAAGAAGCTTGAAGTTGTCTTTAAAAAGGAATGGCTCAGGATTTATCAAGCAGGTGAGGGGGAAACACCCTAAGTTGATTTTCTGCCTAAGCAGAACAAGTTCCTGTTTAACTGATTTGCAAATTGTTATGTAATTCAGCCCTTTTGGTTAATTCGTTTCCTTGTGATGTGCATATGCTTTCCATTTTCTCTTCAGCTAGATCAATGAAGATCCTTCACTGCACAGTGCCCAGAATTAGATCAGAGTTCCTGCACCGTAAGTCAGTCTTATGCAAGGCTGCATTTATTTGCTCAAAAAACTGTAATAGCCTATTGTAAAATTATTACAATTTAAAGCAGCATCATTAGTCCAGTCTTCAGTGTCACATGATCCTTCAGAAATCATTCTGATATTCTTATTTGGTGCTCAAGAAATATTTCTGATTATTACCAATGCTGAAAACAGTTGTGCTGCTGCTTATATATTTTGTCAGGATGCTTGATGATTAGAAAGCATTTATTTGAATAGAATATTGTACATTTTGTAACAATGCAGACAGGCTTTACTGTCACTTCTGATCAATTTAATATATCCCTGCAGAATAAAAGTATTAATTTCTTTAAAAGAACAACATCTCACTGACCCCAAACTTTTAAACGGTAGTGTAGATGTTAGTGTTCTTCAACTTCCCATCTGAAATGTATTTATAGATGATTTGAATATAATACAAGTGGTTCTCAACTCCAGTCCTCGGGACCCGCTGCTCTGCACATTTTGTATGTCTCTCTTATCTGACACACTCAGTTCAGTTCAACCATGAAAAAAACAATTTTGATCTCTTATGCTCTATCCATTTCTCAGATTCCTGCCCGCTGCAACTAAATTCTTTAACAGCCCACAAGGACCTTAGCTTGTCCAATGGGAACAGAGAAGCGGCTGTTCAGAGCCAAGAGCAATCCTGTCCTGACCACCCGGAGCGCTTTGATTACTGGTGCCAGGTGCTGGGCACTGAGGGCCTGACAGGCTGCAGCTTCTGGGAGGTGGAATGGAGTGGGATGGGAGTAAACATTGCCGTCGCATACAAAAACATTGCCAGGAAAGGGGAAAGCAATGAAGCTCACTTCGGTCACAATGACAAATCCTGGAGTTTGTTCTGCTGCAGGAGAGGTTATGCTTTCCGGCACAACAGGATTGTCAGTAAGATCTCAGAGCCTGGCTCGGCAAAGATAGGTGTTTATCTAGATCATAGGGCCGGGACACTAGATTTTTACAGCATTGATGACTCAATGACCCTCCTTCACAGAGTTCAGACCACATTCACACAACCTCTCTACCCTGGCTTTGAGTTTATGAGCTGTGGAGCCTCGATCAAGCTGTGTCAGTTGGAGTGAGGGCAAATTTGGCATTGAATATCAACACAAATTATTACTTGCACAATATGCACAATATTTTTGACCGAGACTCATAAGCTGATAATTATTTTCATGTTATGGTAAATAACTGATAGCTAATGGCTAACATAAAAAGAATGTAATATTTTGTATAAATTATATTATTGTATTTATAATAAAGTACTAAAAGCTAACATAAGTCATTTAAAATGGACTAAAATTTAGGCATCAAAAATGGATTCAGTATGATTTTAACAGTAATTAAATTGTTAAAGATTAAGTTTAAGTGACCATTAAATGATGTCAGTGGTAATATAATTAGAAACGTGTATATATATATATATATATATATATATATATATATATATATATATATATATATGTTGACAAATGTCTATGATAAAGTCTTACCATTTAAACTACTACACACGGTGAATTGCTGTTATTTCTGTCCATGGAATGTCCCTTAGGTTAATATTGTCTGAATGCCTTTACGCTTTCATTCTCTGTCAGTTCTGATTAAAAACGTCTGTAACAATCCAAATAAAATACATTATGTTAATCATTATATATTTCAGAGTCAACCTCATTTTTCACATCAATATTTCCTTTGATATTTTATGGCATTTAGTATGTTTTAACAGTACAAGCACTCAAATAAATAGTGTACTATGGCAAGCCATTTTAACATTTAATCCTTAATAAGTACCAGTCTCTATTGTTTTGCTACTAGTACTTATCCATTAGGTACTAGTGCCTATTCTTCAGATACTAGTGCTTATTCTTTAGGTTCAAGTTCTTATTTATTAGACAAGTACTTATTCCAATAGTGTCTAATAATCTAGGCTATCTAATAAATAAGAACTAGGCCCATTTCTAATGAATAAATAGTATAGTATCTAATGACTAGTATCTAATATCTAAAAAATAAGTACTAGTACCTAATGAACAACTACTAGTAAAAATATGTACTAGTCACAATTGGAATACTGTAGTCAAAACTGAATAGTTGATATCTGAAATCTGAATGATTCCAATAGAAGTCAATGGCAAAAATGTAAAATGGGTTTCTTGTAACAATAGAATAGTTACTAGCCGCTATTGGAATAAGTACTAGTATCTAAGAAGTAGTATATTTAATATGTACTAGTATCTAATAAAAAGTACAAGTATTTAATAAGTTCTAGTATCTAATGAATAAGTAGGCTACTAATATCTAATAAATAAGTAGGCTACTAGTACCAATGTGTAACCGATGTTAGGGCCGAGGGACAATTACCACACTCCAGAGGAGCAGACACCAGCGGACACCAAGAGGCGGACAACAGAATGACTTTTAAAGGTAGGTTTTTCTTTTTATTAATTTAAAACAATAAAAACAGTGCTGAGAATGTTCGGGGCTGGAACCCGGTTTGGGAAGAGGAGCTGGGGGGGGGGGGGGTATTCCTCTTCTCTACTGGCTCGTGGGTGGGACAATGACTTCTTCTCGTCTTCGACTCATCAGAATGTGCTTGTAGGACGGACAATAATTTCTTCTCGTTTCTCCGACTCGTCAGAATGTGCTTGTAGGACAGACAGAGGCTTCTTCTCGCCTTCAGCTTTCCCCCACAGACAGAGCAGGTAAGTATTCGGCTCGTGAAGATGTTCTTAGGACAGCCGATCGAATGAACATCAGCTTCCCCACCTCTTCTCTTCTGAGGGACAGACGGTGACGGTGCTCAGACTCGGCTTGCGGACGTGTTCATGGAACAGCCGATCGAATGACAGCAGCTTCCTCACCTCTTCTGAGGGACAGACAGTAACAGTGGATCAGGCAATAACAAGTGAGACAGGACTATGGTAATTTACCCGCCTTTGCTCTCGTTCCGTGCGTAACAGAGCGGCGTCGTTGGGAGAATTCGTGAGACTGGACTTTCGTGGACGTGAGAGACAGTGCTCGTGGAGTGTGGTACTCGGGGTGCGTTAAGCTCCTTCCCTCCACACCGTACACTCGAGTGGGAACCTGGACACAGCTTTAGACAGATCAATTTAAAGGAATCTTCACAGTCCTAAGTCAATATTCATCCATCAAAGTTTCAGAGGAATCGCAGTTGTTTGATCTCACCACACTTGTGCATAAATCACTCTTGTAAATCTTCACACGTGTGCACTTCACTCTTTCAGACACTGCAAAACTCACTTCACCTCCACAGTGATTAATCGACTCGTTTCTCTTCTCTCTGTAGGGTGGATGACTCGAGGAATAAGGTTTTCAGAAGATCAGCATGAACACATCAGCGATCCTCCCAGCTGTTCCAGTTACTACGCTTCGTTCTGTCAACAAGATCACACACACTGCCCACAAACAAAAGTTAGTTGCACACTGGTGATGGTCAATCTTCAAATGTGGTTTTCTCAACGGGGAATCAAATGAAGGGTGCACTTAACTTTTCCTCGGTGAGTCACTCAATATCCTGCGGTGGTTTCCTCTCTCACTTACTTCATCGCGTTGCTGTTCGTGGTTTCTTCAGAAAACTCACTAAATGAGCATGCCTCGAGGAATCTCACAGTAGAACTCCGATCCAGCATCAAACCTTCAGCCTTTTTATTTCACCACCGCTGTCAGAACACACACTGCTGCCTGCCCATGCTCCCACACTGCTCAAACACTCTTTTTTTATACTCCTTTTCCTGAGCACGTGCTTCAATGAAGTGCAGCTGATTTGCTTCAGCTGGCGCTCATTATGGCCAACACTCAACAGAGCCAGATTTAGGACCAATGAGGAATCTTTTTGGATTTGCCAGGTTTTCACCCGGTGACAAATGTAACAGGCTAGCCTATCTAATGAATAAGTAAAAGCACTAGTAGGCCTACCTAAAGAATAAGCACTAGTGGCTAATGAATAAGTACTTACTTAATGAAATAGATACTAGTAGCTAAAAAATCAGTAGCATGAAAATAGATACTGGTGGTACATATTAAAGGTGCTCTAAGTAACTTTTTTACCTTAACTGAACAGCTTCGGAGTCATTGGAATGGTTATATTACTTATTTCGGGTTGAATGGTGGTCGTTTCGCACCCCCCTGGTGCCCGTGAGCGGAAAATCCGCACTTGCAACTTTGAGCCGGCGGGCCACCGCGTCAGGAAGTATCGTGTGATATCAGGTCTCGCGATGTAACGAATTGCTTTACGGCCAAAAGAAATCTGCTAAAATGCTGTCATTATTGCGCTCCCTCACACTGTTTGAACCCGAATGAAGAAGACGTTTTAAAGAATGTCCCATCTGCTTTGATGTCGTTGATCTACTAGCCTCTGGTGTCTGAGAATCGCCAACGAGTTTTTACAACAGTGTTGTCAAATATCTATTCCGAAGCTGTAGGGGGAGCTCTAGAAAGAAACCTGCGAGCAAAAAGCGAGAATACAGCGAAGAAATCCCGAAATTACTGAGCCCTGCTTTAAGGATTAAATGTAAAAACAGCTTGCCATTGGAGGAGCATGACACTTGAACAGTAACCAAAGCTTTATAGACAAAATAACAGAAACAACGACATCTGGTGGCCAAATGGGTTAAAACCAGGCCTTCAGAGGAAAAGCACCTGAAAAACTACTAGAGTAAAAACATAGTATCAAATGATTAAAAAATAAATTTGTGAACTATAAACTGTTTTAAAATGACTATAATACATTCAATATCATTTTGCGTTAGAGTGCCAAGAACATGTAGGCAACATTTCTCAGAGATCGACTTGGATGAGGGTGAAGTCTACTTTGGAAATCAAAAGTTGCGGGTTGATAATGATAATAAGTGCTTTGGTAATAAATTATTTACAATGAACATGTAAATGTAATGTAGCCTACTAGTTTATCTAAGCTCATGTGAGTGCACTGACAGACTGACTGAATGATGTTTGGAATATACAAGTGTAAAAAGGAATTGAGGAATAGATCCGGGTCCATTCACAACCTCACCAATGTGGTTTAGACCATGATAGTTTACCAGCGCCTGCAGTTTCGGGTTGAAAATATGCTGCTATTTGGCAGTCCACCAAGATGCAGCCCTGCTTATTTTGGAACAACACAACATTCCCACAAGACAGATTTTCACATATTTACTGAGGTGATTCAGATTAATTATACTGATTTACAACTGAGATTAAACTATTTGCTTATCAGCTCTACAACCTGAGGTTATATTAAATCCAGAATTTTTAAAGGTCAAATTGCATTAAATGCCTTATTTTTGCTAAATCTTTTGTTTATCTCTGTCATCTGGACTGTGCGAAGCTCATTTTACTGAAGCTCTGAAGCTGAATGAACGCCATGGTCTTCAGAAACTGAAATTTCTAGTGTTCCTGCTTTACCCTTTCACCCATTGCCTTCTATTACTGAAACATTCAAACTAAAATTGGACACTGTTTAACATCTAAATGGCGTAATAAGATGTCCTGGGCCTAAATTTATTATTTTACTAGATTTTATGAGACATTACGCTAAATTTCGAGAACATTCTTGTACTTACCCTCAGTCACTGTATCATGGTGCTTCCTCGGTCACCGTGATTTTGCCAAGTAAGATTTTGCCAAAGTTTTGCCAATGTTCCTGTCCGACTCCGAAAATGTAGTCCTAACCCTATCCCTAACCGTAAACCTAACCCTACCCATAAGTTATCCCTAAAATCATGGAAATAGGTAAATAACAGATTGAACTCTAACCCAACCCTGGTTGTAATTAAGGAATCAGGAAGATGTTTGCACGAGAAATCAGAAAACAGAAACTAGTCACAAATCACAAGTCCACATTGTCTTCTTACAATTCAGTGACTTTGAATTCAATGATTATACATTTGATATTCTCCCTTTACAAATATTTAGATGTTTGAAGGTTGTAATATTTCCTGTGTGGGGGCAGGGGTGAAGAAGTCACATTTAAACTACCAAGACACTGTGTACAAAGGACATGTTCAGTGATCCCACAAATAGACAGCAAAAATGAAGGCAGTTTCCCAGATAAAAAAAAAGGGAATGGGGAACATATTAAGGTTTTGTTTTACATTACCTGATCGTTAAATTAATTACCCCCATAAATGGACCTTTTAGAGATCAAAACATAATAATATAATGATAATTTATTTTGCATACAGATTAAAAACATTAGTTCCATTCAAATATGCAGTCAGGAAGCAGTAACAGTTACATACTTACAACTGTATGCCTGCCTTCTGTTTTACCACAGATTCCCCACTGAAGTAACGCAGTCTTTATTATTATTGCCATATTTTAGCAATATACCATAAAAAAATTATACAGAAAATGCTGATATGATATTATCTATACACTGATTATCATTGAACTACAGCTGAGAGGATGTTGTCATCCAGGTCGACTGTCCATGTGTGACTCCATCTGAAAGGATCTGATATCCTCTCCGATGAATTCAGTCACTGCAGGGATGAGAAATTATGGTAGAAATCATTTAATTGATTGATACAGATCTATCATGAGACTCTGGTTCTACTTAGCAAATCTCATTATGATTATCCATTTTCAAACTGTAAAATAATAATGTTGTGATGCCTAAATTCACTTGTAGCATTTAAAATGACTGAATTTAGTTTTTAGTGCTTTATTTAAAAAACTTGACAAAATAGCATAGAATTTTAGTATAAGCCTTTTATTAATTATTGGTCATAACATGAAATATAAATATTGGCTTATTGGTATCTATATCATGACATTCAGTATCATTAAATATTATAATAATATAATGTTTTAAATTCAATAATATGTAATACATTGTAATTTACCATTATCTACATAATATATTATATAATAATAAATTATTATTTTATATGATTACACTACCATTCAAAAGTTTGGGGTCATTTAGATTTGAAAGAGGTAATCAAGATTTGTTTAAAAAGTTCAAAAGAACAGCATTTATTTGAATGTATGCGTTCTTGCAGAATAAAAAAAATATTTCTTTAAAGAAATAAAAGAAAAAACTCTTCTGTGATACTATCTGCAACACTTTATTAGAGGTCAGAGCAGCACATGATGTTTGCGAAGAAGCATCTTTTAATTTTTTTAGACAAAAATATTAGTATAGAATTTTAATATGAGTCATGAGTCATTTACTGGTTATTGACCATAACATGAAAATAATTATTGGCTAATCGGTATCAGTCTGAATTTTAATATCAGTGCATCCCTAGCATCACACATAAAATCAATCATACCCACCTTCCTCTAATGTGATATGTTGCATCGGTGAAGGGCCCGTAAAGTCCGGGGGTCCCTCCAACTTCAGGCTAGAAGCGGTGTCTCTTTCAGCGGGGCGCATCTGGTGCTCCCAGCTCTCGTATTGGCCGTATGGAGGTGGACACAGGTCCTGATAGTGGCTAGTATTTGACGGAGGCGAGGAGCACATCTCTTGGGGGCAAGGACAGTGTGGATATGGGGAGTGAGAGAGCTGAGGAAGAGGCGAGGTGGAGATCGGACTGCTGGCAGGGAACGGGCTCAGAGAACAAGAGTGTGAGGGAGAAGGTGAAGAGGATAGATAGGGAGAGTCGAGCCACGGAGACGGGGAGGGGGAAAGAGGTTGTGAGGCTCTTGGGTACATAGGAGGAAGAAGCTCTGTGAAACCCAGCTCCAAGCTCTCAAAGCTAGGATGTCTTTCGGTCAGGGCACCGCGACCTCCACCATCCTCGATAACCTCTGGTTTCCGGCAGTAATCCTCCTGGTAGCCGTGCAAGGAGTAAGAGTACTCACTGGGATATGGAGGGAGGTGGAAAGACATGTTTCTGTCATCTACGGATAGGTCTGACCTCATGTCGACAGAGCTGCCGCTCTCCATAGGGCAAAGCGTCACCCCTTCCAGGGGCAAGATGGAGGGACGGGATAGGAGTGGATCCTCCTCTTTAAACATGACTAGAAAATGAGGAAAACACACAAGTCAAGATGGACATATTATGACATTTAGTGACTTTCCTGTGCACTCCCCATCTACCATTGGTCAGCCAAACAGATTTCCCCTCCCCCGAATTCACAACATTGGTTCAGCTGGTTTTGCATTAGAAAATATATTTTGTTTATCTATTTACATAGAGTTGTATAACACAACATTAAAGATGTATCATGACATTCAGAAAATTGTATATGTAATATTAAATAATGTAATTTATTCCTGTGATGGCAAAGCATCATTACTCCAGTCTTCAGTGTCTCGTGATCCTTCAGAAATCATTCTAATATGCTGATGTGGTGCTCAGAAAACACTTATTATCAATGCTAAAAACAGTTGTGCTGCTTAATATTTTTGTCGATTTTTGTGATACAATTTTTTAAGGATTCTTTAATGAACTAAGTTTATTTTAGAACAGCTGAAACCTTCTGTAACATTAGAAATGTTTTACTACAGGGCTACCAACTCTCACGCATTGAGCGTGAGACTCACGCAATTGACACTTTTCACACGCTCTCACGCCACACATTCATTTTCTCACGCACAGAAAAATTGCGGAGCAAAGAGGTACTTTTGATATTAAACTAATTCTCAGCTCTTAGATTCCGTCAATTTTATTACGAAATTCAGACAAAAATACGTTTGGCGCTTGTAAATGTGACGTGACAGATCGCTGAGCACCTCAGTTCAAGTGCACGTGAACCGATCATCACTTTTTTATTTAAAGATGCAGTACAATTTACCGAAAGTATACATAATATCGACCAATTAGTGTTTTTCAACCATGGAAAGAGGTCAATATAACAGCAGGAGAACAATTATGTCACATAACGTTACATTTACCTCAGGAAAGCCATTTAATGACCATATATGTTAATTGAATAGAAAAAATAGCTAGAGAGGAGATTTTGCTGAGCATTATATTACATTTTTATTATATTTTTACTTATGTCATTAAATAATTGTTATTATAACAAAAACTGCATTATATTTAATTTAATTTGTTATTTTTAACCTTTAAAAATACCAGCAGATTGGGCCCTCTATGTTTACAGCATTAGGTGAGATTATAAAATAAACATGTATCCAAATGAGTCAATATTGAATCAAAATCGGAATCAAATCACAATAATGGAATTGAAATCTTGAAATTTTTGTCAAGAAATAATAAAAACTGTATCCTATACCAGTCATTGTACAATGATAATATTGTAACATGTTGTCACTAAACTGCATAAAATTCTATTTAGTTACCAAATGTTTTGACAATCACAACTACACTTATTGTGATGCAATATTTGTTTTTACATATACACCCCGTCCCCCCCCCCAAAAAAAATCTCACTCCAAGCTAAACTCAAAAGTTGGCAGCCCTGTTACTATCAGAAAGACATTAATATTGCTCTTCTGTGATGCTATCTGGAACACTCTATTGGAGGTCAAAGCAGCACTTGAGTTGAACTCACTTTTAGATTATGAAAGAGAACAGGTTCATACACATGGCATGCAAAAGACATATTTTGCATTTCTTGTCAACAGCACCGATTAATACCATGCGCAGAGGGATTCTACCATGTAAAAACACAGCTAACTGCTGCCTGTGTAACACTCACTGGGCAGATATTTAAAGCAGTGTGTGCTGCTCCTCTTCCTCTTCCCATTGGACACGTACAGGCAGACAGATACTGGGTGGTTCAGTGAAAGATCATTATAGGCTGGCACTCGTACACACAGCAAATTCTGGACCATAAGTAAATATAGACAGAATTAGTCCATTTCCTTTCAAGTTCTACACAGAGTCTAACTCACAGAGTCATAGTTAAGTATATGGTCGATGTACCTCATTGCTTTTGTCCCTGTCCACATGTGCCTCCTCCTCCCACTGGACTTTGCCATCTAGAAATAAATAATAAAAATAAATACAACAACATCAGTGATTTTGTGATTTTATGGTGTTTTCTTCCTTATGCGCTCATGTAAGCTATAATGTACACTATCGTTAAAAAGTTTGGGGTTTCTTATGCTAAATAATGCTCTTTTTTTTTTAAAAACTCTTTTCTATTTTAATACATTTTAAAATGTAAAGTAATTTATTCCTGTGATGAAAAATATACATTTACTCCAGTCTTTAGAGTCACATGATCCTTCAGAAATCATTCTAATATGCTGATTTGGTGCTCAAAAAATGTATTATTAATTAGTTGCACTGCTTAATTTTGTGGAAACCATAATATATGTATTCAGGATTCTTTTGAGAATAGAAAGTTCAAAAGAACAGCATCTATTTGAAATATAATTTTTTGTAACAATGTAAAAGTCTTAAGTGTCACTTTTAAATTTAATACATCCTGGCTAAAAAAAAGTATTAGGGTACATTTAAACGACATACAAAACGAATACAAACGCTGTATTATGCATGCCAGGCCAGTAGTTGGCGATGTCACATTGACTGAACACGTAATACGCATGCACATGACGTCACCATTTCACAAATTCTCGTTTTTGTAGTTAACATAGCTGCGTTTCCACCGAAATTACTCGGACCAATTTGTCCCAGGAACTTTTTTACCAGGAACTTTTTTCCTAGACCTAGAACCGTAGACCTGTTGCTAGCCGCGTTTCCACCGCGGTCTAAAGTACCGTGAAGATTAGGCAAATAGTCCGGTGACGTAGGACTGGAACTTTACAGTTCCCACTGGATTTCATCCTCTGAATTTGAGCTTAATAAAGCCTGAACCTCGTCGTCAGACCATCGGCCATATTTTTTAAACTTCATTGTTGATTCGAATAGCAGACGACTGTTACTGCACGCACACTGCAACAGATGGTGGTTGAATAAAATGCTGTAACAGATGGTGGTTGATTAAAATGCTGCGTGGAGTCAACCAATCAAAATGTGGCATAAACTCAACCAATCAGCATGTTCAGCACCCAAGTCCCACCCCTGAAAGTTCCTGAACTTTGAAAAAGCACTACCTCGCAAGCAGGGACTTTCGGAGGGGGAAATATTTACCCGGAACTTCATTTAGACCCTGGTTCCTGCGGTGTAAACACACCGAGTACCACCCCAAAGTTCCTAGTTCCTGGGAGAAGTTCCTGCGGTGGAAATGCGGCTCATGATGACAAAAACAGTATTGTTTTCAAAAACTTGAAACTCGTTTTCAAAAGTTTGCGTTTTCATCCCCCAAAACGCTGTTGTCGTGTAATTGAAAAATATTCCGGTTTTGGTTTAAAAAGGTGTAGTAGGTGTAAAGAAAAACAGCTTTAATTTTTTTTTATGCTTGAAAATGTGCATTATTGTAGGCCTACTCGAATACCTGGTCCTCTCTCCATAAAGAAGACTCTGGAGGTGGGTAGAAAGTTAGTCCCACCAAGAAGCAGTTCCTCCCCTCCCTCTGTTGAACAGGAAGTAAGACTGACAGACTCCACTACAGGAAGCTCCTGTGCAGAGCGCTGTGCTGCAGGCAGAAACAAGCATACATTTAAGCTTAAATCTGAGTGAACATCAAATGAAGATTGTTCAATGTGTACAAAGAGTGACTAAATGATGCTGGTATTTAGAGAAAATTGTGCTTAATTTATAAAAAGACGTTTAATAAAAAAAAGAAAAAGATAAAAAGCATTTAATTGACTTGATGTTTGAAACAGTATTATGTATGCTCATCAAAATGCACTTTTAAAAAGTGTATAGGACGAAATTAAAAAGTGAAAGTGGTAACTTACACATAGGAGTCGCAGTTAAACATGCATAATTGTGATTTGCTTCACTCACAGCATTCAATGGGTAAAGAGGCGACCTGAAGGGCTAAGACTCGTCCTGGGGGGACGATGGGCGGAGACAGCGGGAGGTGTGTGCGGAACACCAAGCGCACTCGAGTGTTCTTTCTTCCTACATCCGTCTCTCCTTTCCGGAGTTCAATGTCGGAGTTCCTCAGCTTTAGAATACCTGCACAGTCAATGCTGAGAGGCAATCACAGGAATTCATGTATGAGCACTTACTGAGGTGTTTATGACATTTAATCAGAGGTCAAATGTCTCTTTCTCACAGGGCAGTCATGTTGTTCTCCGGGTTGAGTGGGATGTCCAGGAGTTTGGTGCCAGCCTGGACGCTCTCCTGACTAGCTGTGCCTACCATCTTCCCTGTTACTCTGTGTGAGAGACAAGTATATCACATGTCAAGCCATGGATCAACCAAAAACACTTTTGTTCAATACTGTGCAATATCATAGAGTTTTACCTATGTATTTGATAAAAAGGATGAGGACGTATTGATCTGTCATCGGCAGTTCCTACAAACACCTGTAAGGAGAGCGGCTGTCTCTCAGTGTAACCTACGAGCTGGATGCCAGAGAGAAAAGAGCAAAAAATGTATATAAATTCAATAATTTCGAATAAATTATTTATACTCTATATCTAATTATCTAAATACAGTAATACAACAGAAAAGTACACACACACACACACACACACACACACACACACATATGTGTGTGTGTGTGTGTAATTTTTCATATAATATATATATATATATATATATAGTATATATATATATATACACACACACACACAATAACACTTTGTTAATAATACTGAAATACGATAGTTTTTCTTTCTTGAATGGTAAAATGCCACACACTTACAAAGCAAGTCACACACCTATGATGTAACGGTACATACTGTACAGGATTGTACATTAATTATAGCTTATGAGCGTTACTAACCTTCACCACTGGATGGCCTCCAGGTGATGCCTTTACTGCTCCTCGACTTCCTTCAGTTTCATAATGAGCGCGATGGTGTGGTCTGGGTTGTACCTCTATACGCAGTTCATACTGGTCAAACTGTGAAGGAAGTGGCCAGTCAAGTGGTGGCAGTGCATTAGATCTGTGGAAGTATTAAGGAAGCAGAGTTGATTATCTAAGACATTATTCTGATTTCTATCAGAATGTAAATCTAAAGTAGTGAGCAAAACAGTAGGTTTAGTATGCTACATTTTATCACATGACCTCAGTATGTTGTCACATAACCTCATCATGATGCATGTTTAATTCAGAAAATTGCATAACTTTATAATCTTGGCAATTTTGTGTAAAGATGTCATAACTGATTAAATAATCAGTTAGGAAAGTGGATCATGACTCACTGATCATAACATCATTGATATTGCTTCTATTTTATCCATCACACTGGAAATGAAATGTCAAATTGTGTGCATTACATTGTGGGATACAATAATCTACAGTATTCCAATGTACTTTTTTTTTTACTTTTAGCATTTCTGCAGTATACAGTATGTATACTGTGCATAAAATTCTGTATTCACTGAATACCCGAATTAACTACTACATTTAGCAGAATGCTCAGTATACAAAAGAGCTTATTGCATGGAATCCTAAATTATATATATTTTTTTAAATAATCCATTTATAGATAGATAGATAGATAGATAGATAGATAGATAGATAGAGACTCTGCATAGCCTTACAGAGCGTGCTGATGACGTGTGATGTCTGCGCGAGCAGGGTTTATGGAAATACATATGTTGACAGACAGGTAGGACATCGTATGATTGCATTCGGAACGAACATTTTTTGGTCCTGCATGAGACTTCCGCAGAAGATATAAAGAGTATACATGTTTTAATATTTAGACCACTTCTGTTGTGAAGAGAGTTTCACCCAGTATAACAAGAAGTGTTTGTTGAAAAATAATTGTTTAACACTTTACAATAAGGTTTCATTAGTTAACTACATTAGTTAACATGAACTAATAATGAACTGCACTTCTACAGCATTTATTAATCGTTGTTAATGTTAATTTCAACATTTACAAACACATTATTAAATCAAAAGTTATATTTGTTAACATTAGTTAATGCACTGTGAAATAACATGAACAAACAATGAACAGCTGGAATTTGATTAACTAACATTAACTAAGATGAACAAATTCAGTAACAAATCTATTGCTCATGGTTAGATCGTTAGTTAATACATTAACTAATGTAAGCAAATGAAACCTTATTGTAAAGTGTTACCAAAAATTGCCTACCTTGCCCTATCTTTAAACTTTAATTATTTAAAAATACAACCTGATGAGGTCATGTGATATCATATCAATGTAGCGTACTGCAGTTGAAATGTTTGCATACTGTTTCAAATACTATTTTAAGTATTAGGCAGTATTCTGTTCTAAACAACTCCTTAACATAAAAAGTGGAAAATGAAACATAAGAGATGTGTGCTAACCTAAAGAGAGGACTGTGAGCGCAGGCCCTGGTTCTGCCCCAGCCCAGAGCAGGAGGCACAGACAGGTAGTCCATCCCTAGTGTGGGGGCATCCCTTCTCAGCTGAGCGACCTCTGGGAGGGGGCAGGTAGAGTTCTGAATGGGGGTCAGCTCTGGTTCAATATCTCTTGATGACACCTGGATTGGCACACATATTGTGAACACCCAGAAACACATCAATATGGTCATGTCACAGAGATAATTCTTCAAATGACACACTAATTTCTTTGTTTGATTAGAATGGACCATCAGCGAATGACCACAAGAATGGACCATCAGTGAGTTTAAGGATTTCAAGAGCATCACCTGTTCCAGGGAGGTTTTCCTGGTCTTCTGTGGGATGTTGAGCTCACAGCTCGCTGGAGCCTGAGACTGAGACGAGGTTTCTCCCGCATCTGGGAAGGAAGAGAGATCCTCAGAGTAGCTGCTTCTGCGGGAGGTGCTGGGGGAGGCCATTGGGGAGTTCCTGCGCTTTTTGCCCCCAGGAGACGTAGGGCGCGAGGAGGGCGATAGGCAGAAGTGGGCAGCAGCTTCACTCAGCTCCTCCTCCTCCACCAGGAGAGAGTCACAGCTGGAAGCTGGACTCAGCCATCCACGAGATGAGGAACTGGAAGCAGGGCTGGGGCTGGGGCTGAGGGAACCTGCCCCTGTCATGACATCACGGTAGGAATCCAGCAGGGGCAGGTATAGACGCTCCCTGTCCCAGCCACCCCCACTGTCCCAGTAACTTCCCCCCGCTGGGCCTGAGTCATCTTCAGGGGAGATAGTGGTGATCTGGATACTAGGGCACTCAAGCACTCTAGAATCTGATACCTAAAATAATTGTGATATTATTGAACTACCACAACAGCGCTGCAACACAACTGATGAATCTACAGCATGACCAAAACAGACAGCAATGTTGTCCTTTTTATGGATGAATGCAGTTCTTTTTAGTCAACCAAAAACATACTGCACAATCAGTGTTCGGATTCCTGAACTGTGTGACTTTTATGCATGTTACTATTAGTAAATCAAACACACAGTTCACAACTACCTAGTTTTAAATCAGTGTAGTTACTGACTATGCAGTGTTATTTTGTATTATTTATATACTATTATAGCATTTATTATTATCTGGAACTAGTTTTTATTTGAATATTATTTAGTTCACTTTAGTTTTAGTTTAAATTTGAATAACTGTGTTGTCCTTTCCATTCATTTTTATTAAGGTTTATCAAGCTTTAAATATTGTTTATATGTCTACGTGGTGTTTTTAATGTTTTAAGACAAACCATTTGTAAATTCATAAGTCAACACCATTGCTGAGTATTTTCTCCTTAAAACTGCAGCGAACCAAACAGTCTCTAAAACGCAGTTTGAAATCGCTGGTGTTTATGGTTAAAGTTTTTTAAGTTTAAACTTGTCATCTAATATTTATATTTTGTTTTCTTTCAGCTTTATTTTAATTAGTTCAAGGTTTAGTTAACAATAACAGCAATGCTCATATGATAATGTGTTATTAAAGATTTTCACCCATTATGAAGTTTTTAATTTTTAAATGAAATGTTATTGAATAAAATGTGTTACCTGATTGTTTGTTTTATATTGTTGTATAGTAAAAGGCTAATATGGAACTGCATTTATGCTAAGTCAATTAAAAAGTCACACATCTTTTACAATAACTGTTTTTAAATGTACTTATTATTTGAACAAATAAGATAAAATAAATAAATAATAATTATAACTTTTCTCATAATTTGACAATGGAATTGCATTTTTTTTTTTCTAAATGTCTTTTTTTCTCCAGAAAAAGTACTAAAAGAATCATTAATGGATCTATTAGGGAACCAGAATTGTTATGAGGAATCAGAAGCGGAACCAGATTTTCTTTGATTCTACATCCTATTTGCAACCCTGTTTATTACATGTTTTTGAGTTTCAAAGAAAAAGGTCTTGATTTTATCCATCAGAACAAGATTACAAAGACAAACATGTTTTGTTTTGGATAATAATTTGCAGATGAATGACATACAATATGGCCAGAAACATGTATTAAATAAATAGGGTCGATTCTGGTTTTGTGTTGATTTTAAATGCTAAAGGACACTCAAAATTTAATTTGAACTCTGACATTTATCTACAGACCTTATGTGCCAAAATAAAAAAATGCAGGTCAGGTCCTGGCAACCGAATCTGTTCACAATAAACATTACTGGGCAACAAAAATGAACTCCTGAAATTAAAACCAGACATCTGGATTTATTTTGCCATAATTAATCACAATGTGTAACATTATCCTAGTATCAGGATGTTCTAGAAATCTACAATTCAGGCAAATGTGCTTCCCACCTGTATTGATCTTGCTGGTAGACTCTCGTAAGTGCCACTGAACTCCCTGACTAATGCCCGCCTGGGGGGTGGCGAATGCATCCCAACTCTGCGGCCGGCTGACTGCGGAGGCAAGGGGATACCCATGGGCTCGCCAGCCTGTGTGGAAGTCAAGTGGGTATCTGGTGGCAAAAAAAAAAAAAAGATTATTGTACATAGCAAATCACATGCTTTTTGAGCTACAAGTATGTGCATATGGGATAAACAATTACTGAAACATGAGACACAAGGCCACTTAATAGAAAATCATAACAAACACAGGGAAGCCTTTGTGGAAACGTCATTTATTATTTCCACAAGTACACACAGACTTGTTTACCTCAGAACACATCCATAAGGTTTTCCAAATGGGGTGATTTCTGAAATCTCTCAACTCTCAAAACTACAATCTGCCACACCAAATCATTAGCATAGCAATGACAGTTTACACAAAAATGCCACAGTTTCTTTATTTTTTTTTTGTCTTGAGGATGCTTTTTTGTTCCTACCCTTGTGCTTCACAATAATTCATCTTAATAATTTAGGTTAATTTAGCTTAAATTAACACATTTGTCTGATAGAATGTTTCAGATATTATAAAAGCTACTTTAAAATCAACTTATCGCACCGGTAAAAGCCCTCATTTGCCGTCACTGCTCTATTGTTGTGGTAAACTATGATTAACAAATTAAATGTTTGTAGGGGCAATTTTAAAGTTCAAAATTTAGAACCTACTCAGCAAGTTCTAATCCTTAAAGTTGTTAATATGATGTAGGGCACAAGTAAATAAATAATTATATATGGCAACGCTTAAGAACATAGTAAACATCTGAAGAAAGCACTTGCGGTAAAAGGCAGCAAAGTGATGCGGTGTGTGTGGACGGAAACCTGAGGTGCATGTTTCTACAACTTCATGCCAATATGAAGGCGGAGGATGGGTGTACAACAGAATGTGTGCCAGGAGGGGGAAACAGGGTAGAGAAAAGGAGGGAATATTGGAGGGAGGTATCTAAATGCATGCTCAGTAAACAGAGATTGAGGGTTCGGGTCCAGATGGCAGCTGTTAACTCTGCTCACACGCACAGCTGATTAAAAACACATTGCGCTGTGCTCCACACTTACCCATAAACACACGCACACTTCAGCGGATAAAACTTAGTTACACGGGCAGTGAGTCAGACTACATGAACATATAAGAATTCTTTAGAGAAATGTTTCCATGTTTTGTGCCTTTTTTTAAAGTCAAGACATTCAAAAAGTCTCCTAAAATATGCACAAAAAGTGTACTGTCAATGGGTCAATGACAAATAAGAATCAAGTTCATGTATTTTAAAAAATATTAAACATTTTTACACAAAACATTGAAGTAATGACTATATATAAAAATGTCAACTGGTCTAACCATCATCATGTAAAAAACTCATATTTTCCTTCCACCTATAATTAAGTAGTGTCCACAACTTATCGTTATTTTTAAAAACGTTATAAACCTGTCAGTGCAAAAAAATATTGTATGCCTATAAATGTTTGAGCCTTGATTTTATATTATGACCTGAACAAAGTGTTCCCCTTTCATAAAAGGTGAAAATTTGTTTTGGACACAACCATGACAACCGTCTTCACTGTTTATTATTTTCTTGTCACGTGACATCAAAATTATTTGCCAGATAAACTTTTTTTTCTTCTTCAAAATATTCATAATATTATAATGCAAAATCGCTTCACAGCAAATTTAAATAATAATAATAATAATAATAATAATAATGAGTAAAACTACATGTGCCAACTTGTTATGGGTGGATGGTTTTTTATGAGGTATTATTAGTTGTTCGGGCAGTTACAACACCTAGACATTTTTGACAACTATAACAGAAATACTTTTAATTCAAAAAATGAAAATATGTTCATTAGGCCAATAGAGTGTGGGGCCCCTCAAAAGGTCTGTGCCCGGCCCTGTATGTATATATATATATATATATATATATATATATATATATATGTATATGTATATATATGTATATATATATGTATATATATATATATATATATATATATATATATATATATATATATATATATATATATATATGTATATATATATATATATATATATATATCCTATATATTGTGCATATTCTGTAGGATTCTGATATAATGACTGAAACAGTATATTTTATCCAAAGCTACTTACGCCGCACTTAAAGCAACCTATTATAAATGTATTGACTGTTTAAGGGGACAACGGTTATCATTTTATATAGATTATGATTTACGGTTTTTGCACCTAAGACATCGGTTACCAGCCCAGATCTATAACCACTCATATGCACCATCCCAATAGGCTACCTATTGGTTCTTCTCCACCCTTCCATCTTTCACACATACCGGCTGGCTCATGATGCGTCTGGCCGCTCTCGGTCTCCTCTGGGCCGCAGCGGCTCTGGCGCGGCGGATCCTCCTCGAACACGAGCTTGAACTCGAACTCTCCCTCCTCCCATCCCGAGCCCGGCGCGGCCCCCATCTCTGACTCCGAGAAAAATACGACCGAGACCGGCGACAGAGAAATCACTGACCCTCTCTCACTTCTCAATATCGGCTCCGTCTAAAACTAATGGGAGCCATACAGCTTTTCCAGAAAGTCACTGTGCGCGATCCACTTTCTCCTTCGTGCGCCTTCCTTGTATTAGGCTACATTAAAGAATTAAAAGTTATCCTCAAGTTGAAGTATCACATTTGCATTGACCATTTTCTTATTTCCGCATCGCTCTTGCTGTTTAACAGTTGCACATCTCTTTATCTAACTTTTTCTTCCCTGTAGATTCGCTTGCGATTTCCGTGACAGTCGGTTATTATAACTTCATCTCACGAACTTCCATCGTCCAGAACAGTCCATATTCACAGCCTCAACTCCCACATACGTTCACGTTCAATAACAAATATCCGAAGAATTTACATTCATACCATCACTCCTCCACCAGCATAGAACAAAAAAGTTATATGTAGTTCTTTTTCGTTCTTTACCCTTAATTGCCTTTGGGCGGGTTCTTCGGTACCGTTACTCTCTCCCAATTGGCTATTTGACCTGTCAATCAACAGACCTTAACTTTACATGCCCGCTTTTGCTGCATAGTGTGTTGATTGGTCAGTGAGTACAACTACATATTTTAGGGTGAACTGTGAAGTATAACTTTATGATACCCACAAGAATCTATTCCAACACACATTTTTAAAAGCAGAAACACATTCTCTTCTGCCTAATAGAGAATTCCCTGGACAGACACCAGCGAAAGTCTTGTCTGGCAAACAGGTTCTGAGAAAAACATATTTCATATTCCTTTTCCACATGCTTAAACATAGTGGCTATTTTTGTTTTAGACAAGATCCTGATGCTGAAAGTTTGTCCATCTATGACGCCATAACTACAGTCATTCTCTCTCTCTCTCTCTCTCTCTCTCTCTCTCTCTCTCTCTCTCCCCCATCATACTTTCCCCCTTCAATGTCCCTCCCCTTCCTTTTCCCCAACTCTTTATCCCAGTTCTCCCTCCTTTTCCTCCCCCTGTAAGATCTGTTTCTCATTATCCTCTGTAGTCTGCACTCTGTCTGAGATGGGAGATGAAAAACTTAAATAAACATGTTCTCTCTCTCCCTCTTTCTGCTTTCTGACAATTCTCACAATAATTACCTTTTGTCTTATTTTAAAGCTTGTCTCAAGTTTGATGCTTAGAAGTGAGCTTTCCATGGCATCTGTTGCTTGATAAGTTGATGTACAGAGGCATCTGGCTGGGATTCATCAGTACTGGAATTACATTCCCATTTAATTTAGTGATGGGAACCATAATTCTGGGAGAGAATAGAGCATAAAGAATACAAGCCTTTTTTGAAATGGGATCTTATGGTCTTAAGCACAGGGCTTGATTGTGAGGTGGCCCATTTCATCTAGTTATATAAATATCAGAGTTATGCATGAGCTTCTCATCAGCAGCAATCTGTGCTGGCTTCAACTATATATACCATCCACCACTAGACCAAAAGCATTTTTATGGGAGAATGTTGCCATCATGTGGACAACAAAGATAGCTATTATGTTTAGTTCCCACACAGCCTCCAATCACGTCACAATGACATATATGCAAATTTGAGTAACTGTAAACTTCATGCAAAGCAATGATTAAGCTGCTCACTTCGGTGCTCCATTGAACCCATGAGAGTTTGGAGAAGCTTATGTTACTCATGGGAAACAGGTCACTGAATAATGACCCAGAGGTCAGAAATAAGGAAGTGTATTTTCTCACTAAGTTTTCCTCCCTCTCTCTCTCTCTCTCTCTCTCTCTCTCTCTCTCTCTCTCTCTCTCTCTTACACACTCACACACACATTTCTCATATATAGTTTCCCGTTTGGGGAACGGTTAAAGTGGCATATTTTCAATAATAGTCACTGAATACCTCATGCAATGTGTGTGTGTGTGTGTGTGTGTGTGTGTGTGTGTGTGTGTGTGTGAAAAACCAATTCCCTATTCACTGACATCCTTTTTCTCGTAAAAAGAATCATTTTGGGTTCCCCAAAGATCACAGCAATAGCAAATCATCCAACTATCCAATCCAAATTCCTGATGGACAAAATCAAGTCCTGCCCCCCAAAAATTCTTGTTCGAGAAACTGTTTCACTTTTTTCACAATATTGAAATTGTAACTTCTGTTTCATGTTGACTTTAAAAGTGTGAAGAATGTTCTTCATTGAACTATAATGTCAAAACTTTTATTTTTAAGGGTGTAGAGAGTTGCCAATTTTTTACCAAGTGCTTAAAGCGCTATGGCACACATTTTCTTGTGTTCTTCTCTGCTCTTCTATTTAATACTCTTCTGAGTAATAATACCTTGCTAACAAGTATGGCTTCAAAAGACATTTGAATATAGAAGATGAGTTGTACGAACCACTTTTATGATACTTTTATGCTTCTTCGTCTTCTTTTTTTCGAAGCTCAACATCACCTTTCTCTAGTGATTTTCATTAGAACGAGTGGCCATTCTTTCAAAATGTCTCCTTTTGTGTTCCACAGAAGAAAAAGAAGGACAGTATGAAACATGATGGTGCACTTGAGCAATTAGAGCTAGTTTTAGTGCTTTGAAGGGCTTGACAGGAGGTACTTTTAAAAGTGTTAATAATTTTGATCAATTTGATATGGTTACTACTGAGGATATTAAACTGATCGTTGACAAATTGAAACGACCCGCTGCAAGTTGGGATGTTTTGCCCTCTGACTTGTTGTCCGAGACGTTTGATTATACTGGGTCTTGTATTACTGCTATTGTCAATTGCAGTCTTTATACAGGCATTTTTCCTCATAGTTTTAAGCAGGCGGTTATTCAGCCCCTTCTTAAAAAGCCTAACCTTGATCCTTCGGATTTTAATAATTATCGGCCCATTTCTAAGCTGCCTTGTATTTCCAAAGTATTGGAAAAGGTAGTTTTAACACAGTTAAGTTCGTATCTGGCCAATCATGAGTTGTTAGATGCTTTTCAGTCTGGTTTCAGAGTAGGACACAGTACTGAATCTGCTTTACTACGAGTTTCAAATGACATGCTACTCATTGCAGACTCAGGGACTAGAGGAGCTTTAATTATGTTAGATCTGAGTGCAGCTTTTGATTTAATCGATCACACTATTCTTATTGATCGGTTGGAACATGTAGTGGGGCTGAGAGGGACGGTTTTAAAATGGTTCTCCTCATATCTAAAGGGACGCTTATGTTCTGTTAGGGTTGGGGATTTTTCCTCCAAGTCAATTATTTTGGAGTGTGGAGTACCACAAGGTTCAATTTTGGGCCCTATTCTTTTTTCTTTGTTTCTTTTGCCCTTGGGTATCATTTTTAAGAAACATGGTATCTCATACCATTTATATGCAGATGACATTCAGGTATATTTACCGATCAGTGCTGGTGTCCCTAGCACTAATCAATCCTTGGTACTATGTTTACAGGAGGTGATTGCCTGGTTAGAGCAAAACGGCCTGAAGTTAAATGCCAGCAAATCGGAAGTTTTGGTTTTCGGGACAAACAATGACGACAGGGACTTAGGGGGCCTTCTTGGCTCTTGGGAAACATATGTTCAACCCAAAATAAGAAATCTAGGGGTAATTTTTGATTGTGCTCTTATGTTCGATCATCAGGTCAAAAATGTGGTAAAAAATTGCTTCTACCAATTAAGGACAATTGCGAAAATGAAGTCTTTTCTGTCTGTTCCTGACTTAGAAAAAGTTATTCATGCATTCATTACTTCTCGTTTGGATTATTGTAATGCTCTTTATGTTGGTATCAGTCAATCTCTTACTTCGAAGTTGCAGATGGTACAAAATGCTGCCGCAAGGCTCCTTACTGGTGTCAGAAAAAGGGAGCACATTACTCCAGTTCTAGAAAGACTGCATTGGCTCCCTGTGAAACAGCGAATACAGTACAAGGTTTTGTTGTACGTTTATAAAGCTGTGCATGATTTGACCCCGAAATATATTAAGGACTTGGTGCGTATGAACTCTAGCAGAACACAAAGGTACTCCAATTGTCTTCAATTGTTTGTACCGAGAACTCGCTTAAAAACAAAAGGGGATCGAGCTTTTTCAGTTGTTGGTCCTAGATTGTGGAATGCACTTCCTCCTGATGTAAGGTCTGCATCCTCAGTTGTGGTTTTTAAATCTCGTCTCAAAACGTATCTTTACTCTGTGGCTTTTAATTCTTGACCTTGTCATGTATGTCATGTATTTCATGTATTTTTATTTTATTTTATTTATTTTATTTTATTTTTATTTTACAATCTCTTGGATGTTCAGTCCTTTGGTCTACAATGTAGCATAAAGGGCTATATAAATAAATAAGACTTGAGACTTGAGACTTGACTTGATGCCAATATTCATATTTGGTGAATATTGGGTAGGTTGTGGAATTTAAATCAAGATATTTATGTGTCAGGAAAAAAGTGGTAAAGAACTATCAGAAAAGTCAAAGCAGGTAAGAACAGGTAGAAGAAACATGCCAATGCATGTAACTGTGTGATACACCTCATTCACTCCTTTCCACATTCTTCTGGAATGCTGTAGCCTGCAGGTTAGAGCTTTGTACTATCATTTAAAAAAAAACAAAAGACATGGAAATTGCTGTGTTGAAACATAGGGAGGAGAAAGAGGATGGTGGGGCGGAGTAAATTTGAACACGATAGGTCAGAAGACTAGCAGTTTAGTAACAGAAAGAAGCAGTAGGGCATTGATAATAAGTGTGCTTAAATTTGATAGAGTGAGATCACTGAAAAACAATATAAACTTAAGAAATTTAGAATAAGATGTGAAAGTCTATATGAGAGACAGGTGAAAGAAATAGAGAGACCAACTCGGAGACCACACAACCTAACCAGGTCCATCTGGTCACTTCAGGGAAAATACAGTTCAGCCATTCGGATCTAATCAAGTGTATTGGTGAGTTACAAGAAACCCTATTTGATTTTCAAAGTGGAAATACATTACAGTCTTATTACTCATAATCTGCCTGTATTTTTCCATCTCCATCTTTGTCCTTTCAGGCCACTTTCTGTTGACGCAACTCTGTCCAATTTCTCAATTTCACTCATCTTTGCCGTTCTGAGGTCAACAATGTGCGTAATCAGAACCGACTGATGACTTTGCCGACTGGACAATCGTATCTTTTTGCACTGAAGGGATTACAATACTGAATAGGTTCACCACAGTTCAATTTGTGAATATCCTCCCAATGCTATTTCTTTAAATGCCTTGCTTTACCTGTGTTCTTTTAACTTGACTTTAAATGAGGTATTCTTTTCTTGACAATTGCTGTAAAAAAAAAAAAAATTTAGATAGCAGAAGAGAACTTTTGTGATGAGGGTGAGGACGTGATCCTCTGATCAACAGATAATACAGCATCTGAGTGGCTTTAGTTGAGCGTAAGATCACAGCAAGTTTTAGCACGTTGTTTCCATGCATGTTTTTTTCATTGCTGGTAGATTACTGGCTGAATTTCAATAATTACATGGTTGCTGAGAGCCCATCCTTGATACTGACTCATACTTTATTTGCTTTAGAAAAAAATCCTCAATAATTCATAATCTGAATTAGATAACATGGTCAAATATAGTTGTTTTTTACCCCACCTGATCATGTGCTAATAATAATTTCAAGTTAGTCTAGAAAATAAAAGAACAATGTTAAGTTTAGTTATTTTTTTCAAATATTTTTCAAGATTAGTGAAGTATGTTACAATTTCTTATAGGCTACATCAAAATTTCATGTTTGATTCAATGTGTTACTTGTCATTTCTTATTAACTATTTGTGAAATTTACAAGCAAAGTGAAAATTGTTTGAAAGTAAATCCTACACCATTTTTTCGGTTTCTAAAAAATCATAACAGCTGACAAATAAGTAAATACATAAATAAACAATCTATCTATAGTTTGCTGGTCTTACCTGTTGTCAGGATAGTCTGATGAATTTTACAGGGATTGAAACACTTTTTAAAAACATTTTTAGCAGGGCTATATGGTTATGAAACAATTTCCAGCTTCAAATAACATTGCTTTCTGATTCCATCAGTTCTTCTGACGCCTTCCTCATGGGATCATTAAATGGGAACACCCCCATGGATAACACGCCAACAAATGATTCTGACGTTGAGGACGCTGTGGGTAACAATATTTCTGTTACCTTTGGGGCCCTCATCCTCAGCATCGTCTTCCTCCTGGGTGTTCCTGGAAACCTCTTCATTATCTGGAGCATCCTGGCACGTGCCCGCAAACGCTCCGTCACTACCCTGCTCATCTTCAACCTGGCGTGTGCAGACGGTTGTCTGATGTGTCTGACGGTTTTCTTTATAATTTACCTAGCCAAGCAGAATTGGATATTTGGAGGTGCCATGTGCAAGCTGCTTTTCTACTTGTGCAATACAAACATGTACGCTTCTATTATGATCATTACGCTGATGAGTCTACACAGACTAGTGGCAGTGGTGTGGCCCACATACTTGACTGCTTGTACTCGTAGACGGATGGTATTACTTGTGCTCGGGTGCCTGTGGATTGTTGTGTTTCTTTTGGCACTTCCTGCTTTGATATTCAGAGAAGAAACAACAAAGAATGACCATGGAAAGAAACGCATAATATGTACAACTCATCACCAGCATTCACAAAATGTGAGTGGTTTCTCTTTGCTCCACTGATGCTTGAATACTTGAGATTGGTCTATCCATCGTCCATAGCAATGCTGTATATATCAAACTGCTTAGAATTGTATTTCATATCTCTCATATCACGCTGCAGACTTTTTTTTATTAATGAATATACAGTTCTAGAAACTTCTGAATATATTTACATATATTTGAAAACAAGCTGCTTTATCATAAATGTATACCAGAGAAATGATTTATGATGAGCCTTTGAACATTTTATTGGACAATTGGGGGCCTTCCAGTCAAAAAGGTTGAGATCCACCGATATAAATACAACTTTTATTTCAGTTATTAATCATATTGAAACTTACCTCAGAAAACTTCAGTATTTAATATTACTGTACTATAATATGTGGTAGAATTAATATAATATAAACTGCTCCGGGTGATCCATGTTTATTTTTCAATAATGATCTGCGGACTGTGCATTATCCTTACAAAATGTAATCCATAAATGTCATTATGAACAGGTGGTATTCCAGTACACACTTGAGACGGTGGTGGGCTTCCTGGTACCATATGTGATCATAGTCAGCAGTTATGTGTGTATCCTTCGCCGCCTCAGACAGACCAAGTTCAAGAGAAGGATACGATGCGAGAATCTTATTCAAGCCATCATTGTGACGTTCTGCATTTTTTGGCTTCCTTATCACATTATTAATATAGTGCAAGTAAGTATTTTTTTATTTAAATCTGTTAATCTTCTCAAATCCTAGGAATTGTATTGTAACAAGTGTATGAATTATCATTTGTCTTCTGGTCAGGTGGTGGCAGCACTTCTACAAAAGGGAGAAACCCAAGAAAGGTAAGTGGTGAGCTAAAGATTTTAAAGTACAGATATTTTATCAAAAGTCAACCACCACCTTCTCTGTCTATCCCCAGATTGGATCAAATCTGGCAGGACAGCCGTGCGGTTACATCAGCTCTGGCTTTTATCAGTAGTTGTGCCAATCCTGTCCTCTACGCCTTTGCTGGACGCTCCTACATCAAAGCTGACGGCCTGGCATTCATGGCCCGACTCTTTGAGGGCACAGTCCTGGACTATGGTGCCCGTAAAAACCAGGCCGCAGAGGTTACCAGACTTTAAACCTCATGGAGTGGAGAACCATATAAAAGAATCTAGGACAGTACATTTTATTGATACTGTAGGGAATAATCACCAGGACAAATTCATAAAGCAGCCTTTTAAAATGCATTTATTTAACTCCATTGATACGAGCTAATTCACCTTCATATTAAATTACCTTTCAAGTTTGCAAGCAGTTTACTGTACATCGTTGCAACGCTGTTATACACAGGAACAATCCTGGTAAATCTGGAGTGGTTTTGCATAAGTTAAAAAAAACCTTGTATTCCCATGCAAATAATTCACATAAAGAGTACTTGTACCTCACACCAGTGTATACGTTTACAGGAGTGGGATTATGAAATAACATGAGCATGAGAACATGCACTTTTATTTAGAATTATACTTTGTGCTTTCACATGTCGGTAGTACAAACTCAACTGCAGAAAGCAAACTCTTCAGGACTCGGTTTGAATGGTCAAATATCTAAGACAAATATTTATTGTAGCAGTTTCAAGTCTTTACATCATTGACAGTATATATTGCGGTCACCTTTCAAACTAACAAGACAGCATGCAACTCAAAAAGAACAAATCTACAAGTCACAATTATATATTCTTATGTTAGGTAGCATGGAATTGCTTTTGTCTCTAGCAGGCCTATGTAAAGAGAAATTAAACCTCAATCAACTCCATAGTAGAAAGCCAGGTCACGAAGTAAATACCTAAAGAAAAAACAAAATACAGACTTTTAATAAAAAGATCTCACTGTTCTTAAGGATGCACTTAATGTCAGAATGAAAGAAAAACCTACCTTTTTGAATACCTCCCTGCTTACATTTGAGGTTCCTGCAGAATATTAGGTATGATGTTAGAGCATTCAGACTAAACTTAGATTCGTTTTCACCAAGGAGCACTTTTTCAGAGCATGTCAATAAATCACTGAATTTCATAAACACGGACGCATGCAGTTCATCAACTTTGTGCAAGACATTAGCATGCGAAACATGAGATTTGGACTCACCATTTCCATAAAGGCGGGTCCCTGTAAAATAAATGGTCGCACATTAGAATGTATTCTGAGGGAAACCATAACATCTCATAGCTTTATTCCGCAGCTTTAACCAGTCAGTGCAGTAGGTTTGTAATCATTAGATTCAGGTGAAACACGGACTGCAAGATCATCATGTCTAGGTTGAGAAGCTGCGCACTTGGTTCAGGCAAAAAAACAAAAAAAACAAAAAAAAAACAGCAATGATACAGTCGGGTTTAACGTGGCATAAAAAAAAAAATAAAAAAAAATTCTCTTCTAGAACGGTCAGTATGTAGGCCGTAGAGAATGGTCCACTTCCTTTTAGTCTAAAATTAACATCTCTCAAACCCATATATAAAAAGCAACAAAATTAGTGCTAAGGTACAAATACAACTAAAACGGATTTCAAAACATTGATGACTGCCTACACACAATCGTTACAACACCATTGAGAATTGCCAGAAGAAAGATGTTACAATGGCATGAGGCCGAATTTATTTCCTAACCAACAAAGTTTCTACAGAGAAGAAAATAAAAAACACTTTTGGTTGCGGCATCCCCACAAATTATGAACTGAATCCAAGTTGAAGGTTGGACTCCGAAGCCACTGCCGCTACAATGCATATCGAATGAGTGATTTAAAAGCAAGGTATTAAATCAATATTGATCCTTCTACATTAAATGATTTTAATATCCATTTCAAGCTTATGAGATTATACTTAATCATACAATTATCGGTTTGTTTACTGGATTGTGCCCTCTCCATATTTTTGAGAGAGGCATACTTTTAAACAATTTAATCTTCTAGCTGACCAAAACATCGGAGGTAACTTCATCCGGTCACTTACATGACCAATTCTTAAAGCATTTCCTTTTCTATATTCAATCACTAGAGTGTTTGCACCTCTAACTGTGAGAAGAACATGTCATTTGCATGTTTTGGGTAACCAACCAATTTCAGCCTTGAAATGGTGTATCTGTGTAGGTATTCTTTGTTACAGATCAGTATTGGTGAGGTGAACAACTGGCACCCTGGGGAGATATATGACTGGTTCTTGAGAAGCTGGCGCCCAGAAACATATATCTGTGACCTAGGAAGGTCTAAAACCAGGGTCCTGGTATCATCCACACATGGACTGATAGGCAGAAGCACATCTCCAATTATACGGCTATTTCCTAAGTTTATCCATTTCTTAGCCAATCAGAACCATTCAACCTGCAGTAATGACGCAGTTTAGAGACTTGTATAAGGTATTATTGCTGTGAAAATGTGAATGTATGGGAGAGCAGCCTACAAAGTCCTTGTGAGCGTTGAAGCTGACTTCTGCTGAGAACACTGCAAACTATTCTTCAGTAAAATTCTTCAATTGACTGCACTTCTGACTCCGGGTCTTCATTCATTATATCTAGTCCTTGGTTCTTTGACTGTAAATTCCCCAGAGAAAACTCATTAAATTCAGGCAGTCCGACATGTGACTTGTATAAAATACCTTTGATTAATTTATGTTGTATGAATTGCCAGCAGACATAGTATGATGCATTTAAAACCATAGTTGTAGGCATCATTAATAAATCTGTTATACTAAAAGGGAATTGTTACGGTGTGCTATTATTGTATTTTACTTAATATTAAAAATATCATTACTAATTGGCATGAAATATTGTTACATAGTTCAGTAATGCACAAGGCTGATAGTTCAGTTAAAAGGCAACTTGCCGCCTTTAACATGGCTGCAGTTACGCTCCAAATTTGTGTGGATCACGTGGTAAACGACATACAGCCTTCGTAGGCGAAAGATAGGAAAGTGGATTTCTGCAAGTTGTCAGAATAAACTGACTCCACTAGCATGAGAGTTGTAATAGGTAAGTCACCTATATCAATTTTTGCATTATCACTGCATGATAGCGCAACAAATTGCACATTTTGTTTGCTGGTTTGCAACACAGAGCATCTTTGGATAGAAACATTGACAAACCTAAAATATCTTGAAACCTTCTTTGTATGTGACTTATGACACGGCTGGGTTAATTGCCGATTAAATTTAGATTTTTCTTCAGGTGATTGTTTTGTAAGTGCTATAACAGCGCATGTGCATACACGCGCAGGATGGCTATTATTGTTATTAATTGGCTGCAAACACGTGAATGTTATACTATAATCTACTTTCATACGGATAAATATCCCCACCCCACCTCCCAATTATGTTGATTTTTCTTATTCTGTTTGATTGTAAAATTAAAAATGTCTCACTTTTTTTCCTCTCAGGCAGAGGCTCGTGGGGGTCGTGAGCTGAAACGTTCGCTGAAAAGCAAAGGCAAAGAAAAATCACAATCATATCCAGACACAGGCAGCCTGGTCCAGAAAAAAACAACATGGCATGAATATTATGCAACTTACATTGAAGACTATATTGACATCTCAGACTGATCTTTAAAGATGCATTTACTCAAATGTCAGAATGAAAGAAAAACATACCTTTCTGAACGCCTCCCTGCTTACGGTTTTATAAGTTGAGGTTCCTGCAGAATATTAGGTATGATGTTAGAGCATTCAGACTAAACTTAGATTAGATTTCACCAAGGAGCACTTTTTCAGAGCATGTCAATAAATCACTGAATTTCATAAACACGGACGCATGCAGTTCATCAACTTTGTGCAAGACATTAGCATGAGAAACATGAGATTTGGACTAACCATTTCCATAAAGGCGGGTCCCTGTAAAATAAACAAATGATCGCACATTAGAATATATTCTGATGGAAACCATAACATCTCATAGCTTTATTCCGCAGCTTTAACCAGTCAGTGCAGTAGGTTTGTAATCATTAGATTCAGGTGAAACACGGACTGCAAGATCATCATGTTTAGGTTGAGAAGCTGCGCACTTGGTTCAGGCAAAAAAACGTTACAGCAATGATACAGCCGGGTTTAACTTGCGGCGTCTGGATGTAGTTAAAGCAGATGCACCTGCTAATTCAGCAACCAACAAAACTTGTCATTGAAAACACGTGACTTGTTGGCTTTCAGTATTGCTCTAAAATATGAATCAAAGGTTAAACTCACAGAATACGCTCCAATGGGTCCACTACACCGGTATGGTTATGAAAACGCATCCTTTTGACCTGTAGTTATGTATATTTTCTAAAACGGTCAGAGCATGTAGACCGAGAACTAACGTTAGCCACTTTTCGTCTAAAGCCAAAAATAAATACAATATATATTTTATATACATAAAAAAACAATATAAATAGCAACAAAACTGGTGCTACGGTATTAATACAACTAAACTGGAATTCAAAACAAATATTTCGATGACTGCACACAATCGTTACAACACCATTGAGGATTACAAGCAGAAAGGATGTTACTATGGCATGAGGCCGAATTTATCTCCTAACCAACCACGTGTTTACAGAAAAAAGCACTTCCGGTTGCGGTCGGTACCCTACCCCCATTAATTATAAACTGGACTAATATTAATATCAGAGTAATATCATTAAATTCAGGCGGCCCAACATGATGTGACTTATGTATTGAAAAGCGTTGATTATTTTTTATGTTATAGGAATTATCAGCAGACATAATATGATGCATTTAAAACAGAAGTTGTGGGCATCATTGAGAATGCACAATAATTTCAAAGATTAGTTTTACTAAAAGGGAATTATTATTATTTATAATAACATATTTTAAATATCATATTACATATTGGTATGGAATATCATTGTTGCATAGTTAAGTACAATGTTGATAGTTTTCAGTTAAAGGAAGGTAAGCCGTCCTTATCAACATGGCTGCAGTTACGCTCCAATTTGTGTGGATCACGTGGTACATACGACCTTCGTAGGCATTTAGGCACAGTAGTAGCAGGCAGAAAGATGTGAAAGAAGTGGATTTCTGCAAGTTCTCAGGATAAACGGACTCTACTTTACAAGCATAATGAGAGTTGTAATAGGTATATCACATTTATCAATTTGTTCGTTATCCGTGCATGATAGCGTAACAAAAATAGCTCATTGTGTGTGCTGATTTGTAACACTGAGAGCTATTTTGATAGAAACATTAAAACTTATTAATGTATTAAAATATCCTGGAACCTTCTTTGATTGTATGTGATTGTGTTATTATGATATGGTTATGATACAGTGATTATCAGTCACTGGATAAATGAGAGTTGATTTTTCTTAAGGTGATGTGTTTCGTAAGTGCTGTAACAGCGCATGCGCGTGTACACGTGCGCGAGATGGCTATTATTATTATTATTGGGCTGCAAATGTCAAATGCTATATATATATAATATTATTTCATACGGATAAATGGTTGTACCTTATATTCTCTATTTGATTGTAAAATTTATAAAGCTTTAGTTTTCTCACTTTTTTCCCCATCAGGAGGAGGCTCAGGGTTTGTGGGTCGTGAGCTGATACGTTTGCTAAAAACCAAAGGCCATGAAATCACAATCATATCCAGGCAGCCTGGTCCAGGACAAATAACATGGGTATGATGTAACTTACATTAAAGACTATATTGATATGCATCAAAATCCACCTTTACTTATGATTTTTGGTATCTGTAAATATGTCAGTGGTGAATATATATATATATATATATATATATATATATATATATATATATATATATATATATATATATATATAACTTTACAAGCCAAAGTAATACCAGACATGCTATGATATTATTCAGTATCATAGAAATAATAATGAATTTCCTTGTAAGGCCTGGCTCAGTTCAGAGTTTTTCACTAAATGTGTGATGCGTAAATACCTCTTAAATGTAGAGTTAAATGTAAATGTTGATGATGAGGCCACTTTGACCTATGTCAGGGGTGCAAAACTCAGTTACTGAAGGGCCACAGCCCTGCAGAGTTTAGCTTCAACCCTAATTAAATGCAACTGATCCAGCTAATCAAGTCCTTCAGGACTATTTGAAAACTTCAGGTATGTGTGTTGGAGCAGTGTTGAAACTAAACACTGCATGTCTGTGGCCCTCCAGGAAATGAGTTTTGGAGCCCTGGGTCCCTGACCTATGTTTACTTATCACAGGCTGATGTAGAATCAGGGGGCCTCCCGCCATGTGAGGGCGCTGTGAATCTAGCAGGGGAGAATATTATGAACCCTATGAGATGGTGAGGGCTTTTTTTCCCCTCAGTGTATATAAATAATTATCTTCCCTTTAATATGGTTTTGTTAATATTATTTTTAATATTTTGTTTTTGACACTCTAGGTGGAATGAAAATTACAAAAATGATCTGTTCTCCAGCCGAATAAACACAACCAGAATTCTTGCCCAAGCTATTGCTGCATCACCTACTCCACCACGTTCATGGGTGCTTGTTACAGGAGTAGGTAAATAAGTGGTGGTGTTTTAGCAAGCTAGACAAAATATGACTTTTTTTTAATCAAATAATACAGAAGAACTTGACAGAATAATCTCATTCACTTCTCTGTTCATCTATAGTCTTGTCTCCTCTATACTGATTTGATAATTTAAAAAGTCAGAATAATGTTTTTCTTTTTTCTATAGTTATTTTTAATTGTGAATGAATTGTAATTTTATAAAGTAGACTTTTTTGCATTATTTTGTCTTCAGCGTGTTATAAACCTAGTCTTCAAAACCAGTACACTGAAGAGAGCAACTGGACACCATTTGACTTCCTGTCTCGCCTGGTGAAAGAGTGGGAGGGGGCAGGACAACTTCCTGAAAACTGTGCTAAGAAAACAAGACAAGTGATCATTAGACCAGGTGAATCTAAACAAATGCCTCATTCATTAATCATTACAAATGCCTTTATTCAACAAGTATGCATTAGATTGATTAAAAGTGAATGTAAAGACATTCATATCATAAAAAGTTTTCTATTTCAAATAAATGCAGTTATTTTGAAGTTTCTATCCATTAAATAATTCTGAATATATCATGGTTTCCACAAAAATATTAAGCAGCTCAACTGTTTTCAGCAAATCAGCATATTAGAATGATTTCTGAAGGATCATGTGACACTGAAGACTGGAGTAAAATTCAGCTTCACCATCATACATTTGAAAATGTATCAAAATAGAACACAGTTGTTTTTAATAGTAATATTTTTACAATATTACTGTTTTGACAGTATTTTTAGCCTTGGTAAGCATCAAAAACAAGTCTTGCTGAATCTTAACTTCTGAATGGTAGTGTAATTATGTTCTTTCTTCCACTCACTTTCAGGTGCAGTGTTAGGGCGTGACGGTGGCGCCATGAAACAGATGATGATTCCCTTTTGGCTTGGCCTTGGTGGGACGCTTGGCTCGGGACGTCAGCCCTTCCCTTGGATCCATGTTTCAGACCTGGCTGGCATTATTGCCCATACCTTGGAGCCCCATGAAGGACAACCATCCACAGAGCCAGATGTATTTAACGGAGTTGCGCCTGCATTGAATACAAATTTTGAATTCACTAAAGAGTTGGGCAGTGCTCTAAAAAGACCTACCATCTTCCCTGTGCCTGGCTTTTTCTTGGATGTCGTCCTCGGTTCTGAAAGAGCTGTTATCCTCACACAAGGCCAGAAAGTAGTGCCCAAGAGAACTCTTGAATCAGGCTTTGAGTTTCAATACCCAGATCTTACTTCTGCTATAAAAGAAATTGTTGGATCTTAGTGATCAGTTGAAACAGAGAAGAGTCATGGAGAGATTCTTTTATGCATACTAGTGCACTAGTTATAAGATTGAATTTTTGAATTGAATTATGCATATACAAAATAAAGCTTGCTTGTACAAAAATGACAAATACATTTAAATAATTTGATTTAATGTAGATACTCTGAGTGAAACAATGGTTTAACTTTCTTTTGATTGTCTGCCCCTCGTAAGAACAAGTTATATTTGTCTGTGTGTACAAAATGAGCACTGTATTTGTAAATAAATGTCTACATGAAATGTTTTGAGTCCAGCTGTGGTATCTCTGAGTATATTCCATCATTAGATGAAAATAGCAGATGTTATGTCTCTCATGACTTTGAGTGGCTATATTTGATCTGTCTGATCCATGAGGTCATCCTCTAGATGGAACGTTTACATATTGTTCTTCAAAAACTACCATTGGAACAAAAGCACATCAACAAAAAAATCTGTGTATGGACACAATTCACATACACCAGCTTTTTAATCTTAGGTTCACTTAGATTTGCACAACATGCTTCTAAGGAATTTATCATGTTACTGCTTCCTATAAAACTAAAAATACGACCAATAATAAAAACTTGTTAACCTCAAGATGAATTATGTTGAGATACAGCACAAAAGTAAAACTTTGAGGAACTGATAGTGGAAAGTTTAGGTACCTTAACTATCCAAAATTGCACATATATGAAAATACTCATTAAATATTTTTAGAAGTTGACATTTCTAGTATTGTATCTTGGTATACTCCATGCAAAACTATTTTAAACAGCATTTCACTTTTTTTTATTAAGCATGCAGCAATTTAAAATAAAGACTAGCAAAGGCAAAAATTGTGAAATTTTAAATATACAACTTCCCTTATCCAATAATGTTTTTATCATAGAGGTTTTTATTCAGTGCCACGAGAACAAGAGGTATTACAGCAGTCAAATTATTTACAAAAAAAATAATAAAAAATAATAATAATTTACGTTTATTTTAATGCTTTTAAAACATTACATGAATTACATTACATATTTTTTATGTATTGGTTCCAAAAGGTTTTTATGAATAATTTTAAATATGTAAAATGTAAGAAATTTGGTTTGTGAAAATATTATTTTCCTAATAAAATACACAATTACATTATGTATTACTTTTTACATTCCAAAAATATATATGAAAAGGGTCTAAGGATACGTCATGCCTCAACTACCCAATCACTGCGAAATAATTTACATAAACACCACCTTGAATGTTCTACGGAGTTCCGTGTACTATATTATAACAAACGAAATTACAGTTATGTGGGAAAATGAGTAACTGAAATGTTTTATAACTTTACGTTTTATAAATGTTTTACTTCCTATTACCTAAATGACTCACCATCTATGTAAAGTATTGTTCAGTAGCGAGCTTATAAAGCGTCTCGCATTCTACGTCATAACTCAGAGCGGAAGGAAGCTCACTGTAGAGGTTACATACTGAGTGCTCGTCACTCGTCCAATCACCTCGGGGAAGGTCTGAGACAAGAGCCAATCGCTGTCCTCGCAGGACATCATCTGAACGGATGAGCGAGCGCACAGAAAATACGGGTCACGGCGCGGTATTCTCGCACGAGATGTTGATATATGCGCAAATTACAGCAAATCAACTGATGCGATCCCCGCTGACTTGGAAACACTCGCGGCTAGCGAATGAGTTTAATGTGTGAGCTAGCACACGCTGCTAGAACCCAATTCAGACTACTCTCCCTCCGCTCTTTTGGAAATGAATATGCATTATTATTATTGCCCGGTTTAAAAAAATGCACGTTTAAGCAACTTGCACTGACATATCTTAAAATATGTCAGTGACATTATTTTGTCTCAGGATCCACACCAGTAACGTTTTTTCCCTAAGGCATGTTTATAAAAGCTACATAAATGTCCTAATCCTGGTTTAATCCAAGCCCTGTCTGTGAAACCAGGCCTATGTATGGGTTTATTAAGTGTCCTTATTATTAAATAATAAAAACGATTCATATTTAGAACTATATTATACTGCTGTTAGCGCTGCCTTGAGGGGATTATGCATTATTATGTATAACTTTATTGATCATGAAATCAAAATGGACATTTTCATATTTTTATGGAATATTGCAGTATTTGTTATAAATGATATATCCGAGCACAATATGCACATCATTTTTTTATTTCATTTATGTGCCCTCATCATTTTTATTAATTTTTCTTTTCTCTGATGACGTGTTTACTGGTGCAAGGGCGGGACAACCGGTCATGAGATCACCGCATTAGCAAACGCAACCATCATTTCAATTCCCGATGGACAAAACCAAGTCCCGCCCTTCTAGTTCAGAAGCTGTTTCAATCCAATTTATGTCACAGTAGGGAAGAACTATCGCAGCTTCAATTATGATGACTTTAATTTGGATTTTGGGCTTTGATACTGGTGAATAGTGAGCATTGGGTTCCGTGCATTAGCAAATCACAATCAGGTTGCATTGATCAACTAGTGTATTTGGAAATAAACATTACAAAATTCCAACTGTAATCCACAAACACTGCATTAACATATTATCGTAGTAGCCTCATTGAGTCTCGTCATTTTCAGTGGAATCTTCTGCATGAAATATTGGCAGCAGATCTCCCCAGTCACTGCTACGAGCACATCTGTACATGTCCCTGTTAAAATGGACAACAAAAATCATTGTTAAAACAACCTGTATGATCTCCACCTGCATAACATAATAGAGGTAGTATTATAGGAGGAGGTCATTCACTGAAAATGCAAGAAGAGATCTATTAAATGAAAGCATAACATACTTTCCATGATGACGGGCTGTAACAGCGAGTTGTTTGAGCTCTCCATTGGCGCAGCACAGCTGACACTGAACATGTCTGGGTCGGCGACGGACTTGTGCGATCAGTCTGGCCATGTCCCAGTGCTCAGTCTCCTGAGCCTTCTCTCCATCGGACCTGGATATAATCAGGAAACTGAACTTCTCCTGCTGCCTCTCTTGGCTCTGTAATGATTGATTCATATAGAGAGATGGGGGAGAGAAATATAATATATATTGGATTATACAACCATCCATAACTACTTTATAAATAGCCAAAATGTTGACATCCTATGAAAACTACAGAACAAAAAGACGAATGTCACAATTCGAAAGTCAACCGCTCGAACACAAGTTTTGAACTTACCCGAGATAAGGGCAGAGAATAGTAGAACTGAGTGAAGTTACAAGGTACTACAGGTCGCTTGATCATCTTGGGACAAGGCAGCTCATGAGTGCACTGTTCAAAATGAAACCCAGCAGTAGATTTTGTCAGCCGCATATCAGTATATCATATTAATGGAACAAATAAGGATGGTTTCAATGATATTTCAACCTACAGGAGCAAATATAGATGGTCTCCTCAAGTCATGCTGTACCTCCTCTTCTCTCTATAGTTATACAGCAAAAGTTTGAGAGAAATTACATCAGACACTTTCTGAAGATTTCTGAAAGATGCAGTTCTATCACCACCACTTCAGACAGAAAGACATATTTTAGCAATTTGACAAACAGCAAAAAACTTTGATCATACGTTAAGTAAAGCGTCTCTGGCCTCCATTAAGATTTGATGGCCATCCTTGGTTCCATTCTCCACCAATATCTGTACAAAGTATCGAGAACTGCATTAGGAAAACGTAATTCTGGTTAGATAGCAGTGTTATTTTAGCAATATTTATTTCAAGTATTTATTAATATTTTGAATTAGCTCTTATTTTTATATTTTCAGTTTTCATTTTAATTGTAGTAATTTTGTTAAGTGTTTGTCTCAGCTTTGACTTATTTTTATTTCAGTTTTAGTTTCAGTAATTTCAGTACTTCAACTTAAACTACACTTCCAAATTTTATTATTTGATTTGATTTCAACTTTATTTCGATTAACAAAAATATTTTTAGTAGTTTTAGTTAACAACACTGCAAGACAGTAAAAAAAATATATATTCAATGTCACAGTTCCATCATTTATTAAATTAGTTTAATCAATAATAGTAACTCAAGCATCATCACTCACAAGGTAGGAGTTGGTTTTTCTCCAAAGTGTGAAAATAACATTCAGTCGCTCGTTCAGATTGGCCAGTTCTGACAAAGAGAAAGCGGCTACCACAAGATCAAACTGCACCTGTGGAAAGGAAATACATTCGTTTTATTCAGTTGTGTAAAAGCAATGTATCATTTGGGCAAATACATTCTATTAAGGATGGCAGCTGAAGATACCTTAGGAGAAACAGGGAGGAACTGGCGGAAATATACTTGCTGGATTACTGGGTTATCCATCTCACTGCCCCCTGTTTGGTACAAATGAACACTTTTTTTCTGTAGATCTGTTATATAAAGTGCTTAAAAGTTCGACTGAATGACCTTACCTCTAAGAAGTTGTTCTGCCAGGGTGTTCATGTCTCCAGAGCTGTCTACACAAACATACTCCTTCAGAGAGTCTCCCCAGAGTGAGTGTGATGCCCTGAGTGAAAGAATAAAAGGTTACACTTTATTTTACAGTATGTGTACTTAGTGTCTGGTAACATAATGTAACTACATGGGTTAAGGTTAGGTTTAGGGGTAGGTTCAGGGTTAGCACCTAATTATAAACCAGTTATTGTAATTGCTATAATAAGTACATAGTATGTACAAGTACATAGTATCTACCGAATAAAATATAATATCAATTCACTAATTGACACAATTAAAAAATGCATCTTTCAAAGCAAGTTAATAAATACCACAATAAATCAATCCTAAATATATGCCCCCAATGTTCTTTTCACTTTAGAATATTAAAATATTAATATCTAAATCATACTCACCATGTGCCTGTTCCGAGTCCTGATCCAAAGTCCATTAGAGAATATGGTACAAATAAAGGCTCTCTCTTCTTAATCTAAGATGTATATCAGAAAGACTGTTTACGACAGAAAAAATGCAATGAAAATACTGTTAAAATGTGCATTAAATACCTCATTTAATGCTCTGAGGACAGCAGCATAACCACCTGCTAGTCTAGCAGCCATATACACCAACCCAAGATCTTCATTGTACCTTGAAATAAATCCAGAGTTATCCAATAAAACACACAAAACCTCACAGTCCCATTCTATGACAAATGTTTAATACAGATTATGCATTTGTACCTTAGGGGAGTCCTGTGGTATGTTGTTCTTCTCAGTTCAGATAATACTCTGTTTTTTATTCGAGCCGCTAGTTTGTGGTCATCGCCATCTGAAGGAAATATTTAATAATAACAGTTTTATTTACAGTCTTCAGTGTACAGTCTATCACATCTATAACTCACCTTTATGGATATCCCCCTCTTGCTCCAAAAATGTCTTCTCAAGAAGGGTGGCTTTTTCCCTGAGTTGTGAGGTTTCTATCGCTCGCTTCCTGCTCCAAAGGAAGTTGGACAGCTTATGTGCCCTTTCAGTCAGACTTTTTACATCTGCCCCTAAATATCAAATAAAGGCAATTACACACACAACTCTAGTGACATGTGATTGATATGTGCATTTCAGAACACAGACTGATTTGAATGCTCAAGATGCTAAAAAATATAGACTGGTAGATCAATGTTTACTTACTTTGTAAGACGGATTGTGCTGCTACCTGCAGTTGCTCCGGTAGGCGCACAGTTTTGAGGTTTGTCACACCGGGGTGCTTTCGATGAGGAGCACCTTTCAAGAAGTCGGCCTGTTCCAGAGGTGCTGCAGAACTCTGACACTTAAAAAAAAAAAGGAATAAAGAATGTAAATGCTATGGACATACAAGTACATAGCAGCTGGTTGGCAGTATTTTGGTATCATTGAGATACTATTAGTTTTATTTTCTTTCTAAAGAATGCCTAAATGTCCATATAGTTTCAGTTTTAGTAATTTTTAGTACATTGAGATAAACTAAATGAAAATGATTAAAATGAAACTTGCTGTAATAAAATACTGTTTTACGTTTTTACAAAACAACAAAAACAGAGAGTGCTACAAGGGTGTCTTTACATAGCAACTGGTGCTCACTGGATAAACTGGAGGTAAACATCAAATTATAAAGATGAAATACTCCAAGGCACTTTCAGGACCACTCACAAGTTTAACCAATCACTGCGCAGCAATTAACATATTCTCAATCTTTTATTCTTTTACTGAGATTTACTTATTCAAACTAAACTTTTCGACAACTAAAAATAACTTTTCTCAAGAAACTATTTTAGTCGGACAAGAAAAAATTATTTTAAAATGATGACACCCCTTACCATTATTTAAGCGAATTGCTAAAATCGGATGATATATATGGGAGCACACATAATCTTTAAAACATTCGCGGCTGGCGAATGCGTTCAATGTGTGAGCTAGCACACGCTGTTAGAACTCAATTGAGACTACTCTCACTCCGCTCTTTTGTTGATTAATATATTTTATTCTTAATAATTCTGTATGTATTCATCATTAAGATATATGACGGATTAACTCACCCGTTGCGCTTCCCTCAAACATAAAGCAAAATGGCATCTTGAACATTTAACATACATTCGGATGCCCAGTAAAAACATGTTTTATTCACAATTACTACACTTAACAACAAATTAGATACTGCATTAATTTAACGCCGTTTACAGTCACTGTATGTTAACATCGGTCAGTGTGTACGGTCGCGTGCTCATGTGGTCGACTTCAAAATAAATCCGTGTAGAAAGAAACTGTGAACAATTCGTTCCTAGACAACAGGTCCGAGGTATAATACTTTTGGCGCCAATCAAAAGCTCTCAGGTTGGTGTTGAAAACCATTTCAATCTTGTGATTATTTACATTTTAGCAAGGGAATATTGTGACTTTAACGTATGTTTTGTTCAAACGTTTGTTCTAAATTGTTTCGGCGCCATATCCATGGCTGTAATATCTATGATGTAACGTTAACGTAGATGAAGAGGAAGTGAATACATACTCATATATTATACCAGCTCCTATCTGAATGAATGAGTTTACCTCATACTGATACGTGAACCATTGCTGACATTTACGAGAAACGTTTCTTTTCATTTTAGAAGTTTTATTAAAAGCATGCGACGAACAAGGAGTAGCCGAGGCAAGTCTGTGGCCGATTCAGGCAGTGAAGCGTCAGAGACGAAGACAGGTAAGTTATGATTTCACTTTCAGTGAACATGACAAAACAGCTCAAAGTTTCACAATCAGCAGTTAAAGTCAGTGAGTCACGCACTGACGCAACAAACATTGCCCATTCACACTAAATGCTTTTCTAAATAAATGTATTTAAGTACGTAGCATAGCCACACCAATTTGATTGAATTTAATCTCTAAATGACTTTTATCTGTATGTGTGACGCTGGTTTAGGTTTATATTTTCATATTTCACATAAGAGTGATTATCTGAATACAAGTTTTTACTCTTTCCAGTTTGGCAGTGGAAGGGGGACGATGAGTGGGAACCGTATCCTCCAGCTGTCTGTGTCCAGCTGGATACAGCAAAGCAGGCTGGAGAAAAGTCGGTGTCACTGGCACTTGGCCCTGGTTATGAAGTGGATCTTGTGAAAATGACTCAAACTAACACTGTCACTAAGTACAAACGAAAAATACGCCTTCAGAAAGTGAAGTCAGGTACGCCTGTGTGTATTAGCATCTGATTATGCATCAGTATCTGGCACAGAAAACTAATAGCAGTATTTGTTGTATTGCAGAAGATCTGAATGAAGGGGATGCTTTGAATGGTAATAATGGAGCTGCAGCTGTTCTTCCGATTAAAGAAGAGAAAGAGGAGGAAGAGGAGCAACCCGTTTCCAAGAGACGCAAAGAAGGGAGGAGTCAAAGGGTGAACAAAGCCAAGCCCGTTGTAAAAGAGGAATGTGAAGGTGATGCTTCCCTAATAAATTAACTTACCTTGACTTTTATTTTTGTCTGATGTTACCCCAGTCCCTCTCATTTATTTTCAAACACTATCCTTCAATCTCCTTTCAAATTAAGACACCTTCCACAGCTCTTTCAGTTAAAATAAAATATGTCCTGTCCTAAAAAAAATTTTCACACAAATGCATCACATTATGTTACATAATTGACTTTTCAGATTGATTTTAACTGTTGTTTTTTTTCCTCCTGTTTTTAAGAGGTTGTGAAGACGGTGGTTATGAAGGGAAAAGCCCCAGTTGATCCGGAATGCAAGGCTAAAATTAGAACGGTAATTTCCTTATATTGTAAGAGATCTTATGTAGCCCCTTTTCAGCGCTGCGCTCGTTGTGTTCTGGCTTCCGGTTTGTATTTTCATAGCATGAAGGTAAGATCTTAGGGAATGAATGAACCAATCGTTTTAAAATCTTCCCGGGCTACTGACATTTGTAATGACACCTGCTTTAAACATTATAATGAATGCTCATGATAACTTTAGTTAACTCTACAATAAGTAAATTCACTTCACCTGCTAATTACTCTTAGACAGCGATGCCAAAGAAATATACAGAGCTACCGCAAAGACTGAAGTTCAATCAAATAATTCTAAATATGGCTGCGCACTTGTTTCTCTGGCGCTTAAGATCCATAGGGTCACGCAAAATGAAATTGCTGTATAGTATTTGACTAACTGTTGCGTAATCGCCTTTAAAATCTTCCCTTTTCCTGCATGCATTCTTCTGATTAGATTTCTTTTCTTTGGTTATTCACAGGCCCACGTCTACAACGAGGGCGCCGATGTATATGACGTTATGCTGAATCAGGTGAATATTGAAGACGTTACATTACTGTTCAAAAGTTTTTTTTGTGTGTGTGTTTTTGAAAGAAGTCTCTTATACTAACCAAGGCTACATTTATTTAATCAAAAATACAGTAAAAACTGTAATATTATGAAATATTATTACAATTTAAAAGAACTGCTTCCTATTTTGATATATTTTAAAATGTAATTTATTCCTGTGATGCAAAGCTGAATTTTCAGCATCATTACTTTAGTCTTCAGTGTCACATGATCCTCCAGAAATCATTCTAATATGCTGTTTTGGAAAAAGTTGTTCTGCTTAATATTTTTGTGGGAACCATGATATATATATATATATATATATATATATATATATATATATATATATATATATTTTTTTTTTTTACATTGTATGACATATTTTAATTTTACTCTTGCGTTACAGACTAATCTTCAGTTCAACAATAACAAATATTACCTGATCCAGCTTCTTCAGGATGACCGTGCAAAAGCCTACAGTGTTTGGATGCGGTGGGGACGAGGTATGTGCAGAAACACCTCAGATGGTCTTTACCAGGCTGACCTTTGTTATCATAATGTTTTATTATTATTATCCATGTTCTTGTTGTTTTTCTCTTCAGTTGGTAAAGTAGGACAGAACAGCCTGGTTAACTGTGGGGGAAATCTAGCTCAGGCCAAAGACACCTTCAAAAAGAAGTAAGTTTATCTTTTACTTTATATCATCAATGTTATTTCCTCATATACGATATGAGTGGATGAATCGGCATATAATCTGCTTATATTCAGATTCTCTGACAAGACCAAAAATGAGTGGGAGCATCGAGCACATTTTGAGAAAGTTGCAGGAAAATATGACATGTTGTTTGTAGACTACAGCACTGAAGACCAGGTAAAAAGACAATTTTGTGCCCAATCCATTTTTCTACATTGTATTTATGTTTCATTCTTTTTTATTGTCATATTAAGACCTAATTTTTCCTTTCACCAGGAGAAGGACAAGGCTGTGGTACCCTGCCCACTTCAAAAGCCCTGCCAACTGAACAGCAAGGTCCAGTCTCTACTAGAGCTTATATGTGACCTCAAAGCCATGGAGGAGTATGTGCTTGAGATGAAGTTTGATACCAAAAAAGCCCCGCTTGGTGGGTGGGTGTGTGTGTGTGCATTTGTGTACCAAACTGATGAAAATAATTTAGCACATTCTTCATGATGAAGATTGCAAATGAAACAAATTAATTAATTGATTTTAATTTTCCCTAAAGGAAAACTAACTACAGAGCAAATAAGAGCTGGCTACGCCTCCTTGAAGAAAATTGAAGAATGTTTAAAGAGGAAGAAGAGTAATAAAGAACTCTTGGATGCATGCAACCAGTTTTACACTCGTATCCCCCATGACTTTGGGTAAGTTGCACTACGTTCAAAAGTTTGGGGTCAGTATGATTAAAAAATTTGTTAATACTTTTATTCAGCAAGGATGCATTAATTTGATCAAAAGTGACAGCAAGTACTTTATAATGTTACAAGAGTTTTCTATTTGAAATACAAAAGAGAAAAAAAATGCTGTTCTTTTGAACTTTCTATTCTGAGAATCCTGAAAAAATTTTTAATCAAGATTTCCACAAATATTAATTCAGCTTTGCCATAATAGGAATACATTTAAAATATAGAAAACAGTTCTTTTAAATTGTAATAATATTCCACAGTTTTACTGTTTGCTGTATTTTTAATCAAATAAATGCAGCCTTGGTGAGCATACGAGACTAATTAAAATAGAAAATAAAAAAAAAATAATTACATGGCTTTAATGACTCAGATTTTACATTTACCTGTGTGTGTGTGTGTTCCTGACTGCTCGATCCTCATTTAGGTTGAAGACACCACCCATAATACGCACAGAGGATGAGTTAAAGGAGAAAATCACTTTGCTTGAGGTGTGACATTGCAATCGCTGCTCGCCTTATAGGGAAAGCATTGTTGATGCTGAATGGGTAGAAGTGATTTGACAATCTATATTAGTGAAATATAAATTGTCAAATCACTTCTACCCATTCAGCATCAACAATTCTCATATAATTATATGTTTATAGTCAAATTTTACAGACAATAAGGAATAATTCACACACAACAAAAAAATTCTGTCATTTTTTTCTGTCTTTTAGGCTCTAAGTGACATTCAGATAGCAGTGAAAATGGTTCAGTCTAGTGTTCAGACTGATGAGCATCCTTTGGACAGACATTATCGCTCTCTAAAGTGTTGTCTGGAGCCACTGGATTCTCACTGCAATGAATACAAGGTACAGTACATGGGACTTACCACTTTATGGTTGAAATAGAGTCTTAATAGTAATATATTACATGGTGGATGTTAAAAACTTGACTAGTTGATTTTAAAATATGTAATTTTGCACATCCCAAAACACAAACTGTCTGTATTTGTGTAGGTTATAGAGAAGTATCTTCAGTCCACTCATGCACCCACCCATACTGACTACACAATGACTATTCTGGACGTTTTTGCTGTGGAGAGAGAGGGCGAGAAGGACAACTTCAACTCTGAGCTGGAAAACAAGTACCAAACCACCTTCCTCAATTACACTATCACTTATGTAATGCTTTATGTAAACAGGCGGCCCCTTAGATTCTGGTCTAGTGTGTGCCTCATCCCATTTGAATAGATTAAGGCAATTTTACCATGTGTTTCAGATAGTAGAAGTTGTTTTTGTGTGTGGATACAGGATGCTCCTGTGGCATGGCTCTCGTCTGACGAACTGGGTGGGGATCCTGAGTCAGGGGCTGCGAGTGGCCCCTTCAGAGGCTCCTGTGACCGGATACATGGTGAGACGAACAGATACTGAATCACACAAATATTATCAATAGAAGAATTCTAAATCAGTCTTTGTCTACAAGACATCTGTAACCAATCTATTTTTCTTTTCTTTTTTTTTAAATTTTCCTCCTCCTCTAGTTTGGTAAGGGGATCTATTTTGCTGACGTGTCATCTAAAAGTGCCAATTACTGCTTTGCCAATCAGAAGAACAACCAGGGACTCTTGTTGCTGAGCGAGGTTGGTTTTTTTGTATCTAAACATCAAAAAATCTGCTCCCATTTGCTTAAAGGTGAAGTAAGTGATTTCTATGAAACACTGCTGATATTTGAAATCAACCCAAACAAACACACCCCTCCCTTCATTGCTCCGACCCCAAAACGCACAAACACGCAATGCAAGAGTGGATGGCTCTTTATCATAGATGAAGCAAAGCAAAATACTGCGAAGATGGCGAACGACAAGGAAGAACAAAAAATTAACATACAGTACACAAGAGTTTATACATATATATTTGTTGTTAGTCACCAGCAGCACACCAGCTCCAGACTATGGCTGTGCGCTTAATAGAAATCGCAATGTGAGCATGTGCAATTTCTAAACCGCAGAAAGCATGATTTTTAGTGTGCAATCTGAACGCAGTGCGCCTAAATCTAGTGCGAGAACAGAACAAAGACGATATGGCCAAAATTCATATCACAATATATTTCTTCATTTCAGTCGATACGATATAATTCCGATATCGATATGAACAATATAAAAGCCTCAGAAAAACTGCCAAGAATGCCCACAACGGATGTCTGTACTTAGAAACTTCTGAAAAATGAATTTGCCAAGTCTATGAAACCTCCTCCTATAAAATTATATATTTTAGAAATAAAAACGGTACAAATAAATTAATGTTCACCCTTTTTTTGTATTTAGCCTTCATCCAAACAAGAAATGTAAAATCATCGTCAAATAAACATAAGACTCTCAACGTATTAATATTAATTTCTATAACTTTTGTTACAACCCCTTGGCTCAAGGAGCAGCAACATGAATGGAGAGTCCATACAACAATCAAATTTGTACAAATAAGTAGTTTAATTAGAAAAACCGACATAACTACATTTAAAGTAAAAGGAAAAAATCTACAAATACAAAAACAACAACAACATCAAGCCTTGGACTGGAGAGTGTGAGAAAGTCAGCATGTCCACCAAGCAGCGAGACCAACAGAGACCAAGCCCCAATCTTTCCACCTCCGAGGGTGAGAAAGCCAGCGTCTTAGAAGCAGCATGGTTAATCACCATCAATTTTCCACACCTGCGTAGAAGCATTTAACCTGAAGACACAAAAACTGTTACCCAGAGACACCTGCTGGACAAAAAGCACCACAGCCCCTTGGATCATCACACTTTAAACTGTAACATTGGCTAATTATATTATGAAAGGCCAATATAGATTGGCCTTTCATTCAATCTATATTATTCTTATAGATTGAAACAAAAGTGCTTCGGCCAGGATAAAGAATATGAAAAGTGCTGAGTTGCTGCAGATAACAGAAAAAAAAGTGATCAACAACATAAACACATGTTGCTGGGGCAGTGACACTGTGGCTAAGTTTACATGCACAACTTTTGTTTCAATCGGTCATTCATTCCGATTGATGAATCTGAATGTAGTGTTTACATGAACATTAAACAAGTGATCAGGTTGCACATTTATGTCACAAGCATAGATGTTAAAAAAATACATGCTTATATTTATCACACAGTAAAAAGTATCTGTTTTGTTTGACAATACTTTGAACGTTAACAAGAAGTGACGTCACCCAACATCGCTTTGAGCACCTTTAAGTATGACTATTTATATTATGTAAGTGATTAACTGAAAACAATAAACATTTAACATGGTTACCGGTCTTGTTTGACTTCTTAACACAACACAATACATAAATCAACATAGTGAAATTAATGACTCACTAAATGTTAAACTAAAGAAAAAGGACATGGTGAGGACAGGAACAACTTTAAACTATACACAATCAGGGATACACACATATCTGTGTTAACTGGTGTTAAAATTTGTGCAAAACAGATAATGTGTTATGATGTTAGAATGAAAAGTGTATGTATGCATGCATGTTCTCAGTCCAGTGTCATAATAAGAGTCATTTTACAAAATAAGAGTCCCTAGTCACAGAGCCTCACTGTGCACAGCCCTTTCAATCCGATCGAAATTTCATTCCGATTGAGCCATCAATCCGATTACTTACAGATTATTTGGTTGCATGTAAACGTTGTAATGTAATGTATATTGAAATTTCAGAAATGTGTTTATGAGTCAATGTGTTGTGGTGCTTGATGAATAGAAAAGAACAGCATTTATTTGGGATGTTTATTTGAGTAAGTAATACTAGTTTAAAAAAAGTGATTATTTACAATTATTTTAAAGATGTAAAAGCTAAAAATGATTCAAATGTATTTAAGTGTTGGATAATTAATTTCAGAGATACATTATTTTGTTCACTTTTCCCCACCACAGGTTGCCCTTGGGGATAGTAAAGAACTTTTGGATGCGGATTACAGTGCTGACCAACTGCCTTCTGGGAAACATAGCATAAAAGGCCTGGGGCAGACTGCACCCGACCCAAATAACTATGTTGTATTGTGAGATGACATTTAAATTTTTCCATTTTATATTTTAAATGTTTGAGTCATAATTGCTGTACTGAATGTTTTTTCTCGTTCACTCTCAGGAATGGTGTGAGCGTACCCATGGGGCCCTCAGTGAAGACTGGGGTGGGGCAGAAAGGAGGTTACTCTCTCCTTTATAATGAGTACATTGTTTATAACCCTGCTCAGGTACAGATGAGGTACCTCCTCCGAGTTCAGTTTAACTTCTCTTCACTGTGGTGAGGCTGAGGGGATTCTTTACATTAAGCATACTGACAGTCTTTACAGTCTGAGGTGAAGGACCTACCCTATAGTTATACAGTATGTAGCTCATATTTCATACAATTTTCATACAGTTTGAATAGACTCTCTCAAAAAAAAAAAAAGGCATATTGTTCTGTTAATGTCTGTTTTATCTCCAGTTGTAACCTGAAGCTGATATAGGTCATTTCTATTAACATAAATGGAATATTGCAATTATTAATTGAAATAAATAACAATTAAATATTTTCTACTGATATAGTGTTGTGATTTTATTTTTTGATTAGTGTAAGATGAGAAAGATTATCATAAATGTAGTATTTACATTGTCTTTAAATGTCATGCTTTGTGCAGATTTGAAATGGCGTTGAGTGGGCCTCATTCATGGGTATTGAATCTGTGTAAACTGATATTTCTTATGTAAATATCGCATAAGAATGGTTGTATGAGCAACTGACACAGGATTTTTTGAATAGAAGGTCAGATTAATAGAAAAGAGCAGTATTTACTTACTAGAAATGATTACAATGAAGCAAATGTCAATAATTTGTTGCTTGGACATTTAAGCACCAGAATGCATTTAATGTGGAAAAACTGGCTCTTGGTCTAATGGACCCTTATCACATTTCCAGGGTTCTCAGAAGCAGAAGTTCCCATTTGCTACAATAGCAAAAGAAAAAATAGATGATAATGTTTTCATGACATTCCAAAAGAGAGAAAAATATCATGAGATTGATTACAGCAGCCAGAAAAGAGAATTTTGTGAAATTTGCCATCACTCCATTCGCCACAGTATTAGAAACACCCTTGCGGTAGTGCTCATTTTAGCTGGCAAGTTAATATAACACAAAGTATATAGCGTGCTAAATTAAAAACAAATATATATAAAAACGACTAGATTTGCAATGTTGATAACTGTGGAAACGTGTCATCACAGTCTGTAAAAGGGTCCATTAATATTGCAGCTGAGGGTTATCACAGTGTTTATAGAGTTCACTGATTAATTATTAGATGAACAAGTGAACACCTCTAAATATTTTTCATGTATTAATGTTTAAAGCCTCACCTTTGTTTTACACAGGCTTTAGATAGTTTCATATCTGACTGAGCTGGACATTGAGATGAATGATAATGCTAACTTATAACTTTCTCCAGGTGTAGTAGACTTGTTTAAAAGCAGTTTTTTTTATACAACTCCTCTTTCCAAAAAGGACAAAAACACCATAAAATCACCATGGAAGTATAGTCCATCTGATTTGTGCGCTAAATTTCAAGTCATATGACGGCTTTTTGCGAGGAACAGACTAAAATTGAAGTTATTTTGCTGAAAATCTTCCTATCTTCCCTTCTCTTTGTTGTCTTGTTTGGAACTTGACACACATGGAACTGCAAACTGTCATTGTATGGCAGATTGTGGGAAGATTCTTTAGAATCTTTCTTTTGTGTTCAGTGGAAGAAATAAAAGCAGAAAGATGAATGACATGAGGAAAAGGTGGCTGCACCCTCTACAACAATGAATATCATGTCTAACCTGCCCAACCATGTTTCAAGTTTGGTTTATTTATATAGCACCATTAAAACAGCAGCAGCTGACCAATGTGCTTTACAACATCGGATAAAAGAAATACAAGCAAAAGCAATTCACAAATAAAATCAGAGACAATTTTCAAACTAAATTGCAAAAGAAAATCAAAATACTAACAGAAGTCAAATACAAAAATAATCAAGGAACATTAAAAGCAATGGGAAAATGATGAGTTTGAAGCAAAGATTTAAAAATCTGTAATGTAGGAGCAAATTTATTGTGAACTGGTAACGTGTTCTAGAGTTTAGGGCCCGCAACAGCAAAGGCACGTTGCACTTCTTAATGCAAAACTACTTATTAGTTTCATGTTATCTTCTTCACACTATGGCAAGGCAGAGAGTCTAATTCTTTACATTCAACTCATGAATGGTTTTGAATGTAAAACAAAGATACAGTTTGTGTATGTCAAGGACTTAATACATACACAGATGAGCCAAAACATTATGACCATCCTAAAATGCTGTTGGTCCTCATACGTGCTGCCAAAACAGTGCATGGACTCTTACAAGACCCCTGAAGGTGTCCCGTGGTATCTGGCACCCAGACATTAGCAGCAGATCCTTCAAATCCTGCAGTTTGCGAGGTGGAGTTGCCGTGGATTGAACTAGTTGGTCCAGCACATCCCACAGATGCTCAACTGGATTGAGATCTGGGGATTTTGGAGGGCAGGGCAACACATTGAACTCTTCAAGATGTTCCTCAATCCATACCTGAATGTGTGCAGTGAGGCAGAGTGCATTATCCTACTGAAAGAGGCCACTTCCACCAGGGAACACCATTGTCATGAAGAGGTGTACCTGGGTCTGCAACAATGTTTAGGCAGGTGGTAGATGTCAAATTTACTTCCACATGAATGGCCGGACGCAGGGTTTCCCAGCAGAACATTGCCCAGAGCATCACACTCCCTCCACCGGCTTGTCCAACTAACTGTCGCCAGTTTGGGGTTTGTCCCTCTCATCGGACCACTGCTTACCGGGAGCAACCCATTCGCATTGCCGTATCAGAGATACCTTGCCATAACAATTTGGCCCTTGTCAAAGTCGCTCAGATCTTTATTCCTGCCCATTTCTCCTGATTTCAACACATTATGAAAACTGATTGTTTGCTTACCATCTAATTTACCCAGACCTTAATATATGACCTTGTCAGGAGACCTTCTCTTCACCTGTGACTGGTCATAACGTTTTGGATCATCAGTGGCTGCATCAGAAATCGCATACTATATAGTCGGCGAAAAACAGTATGTGACCAAAGAAGTATGTCTGAATTCAGAGTACTCATAAAAGAGTAGGCAAAAGTACCCGGATGACCTACTACTTCCGTCGAGATTCTTAAGTGTGCATACGATGGACACTTTACTATCCCATGAGGCCACAGAAGAGGATCTGGGAATGGCAGTGCTGCAACGTAACTGACGCTGGTAGGTCACATGATAATGACAGCATGGTGAATGTAGTACATACTTTTTTTTAGCGGTTGTGAATTACTTATTCAAAATACCTACTCAAGAGAGTATGTGATTTCATACGCAGACAGTGTATATGTAGCTTTTAAATTCATTAGATTAGAAAAAAATTGTGAAATTGTCTAATGTAAAAGGAATAGGCCTAGTATATTATTATTGATAATCAAATTAACGTATTAGATTTATATGCAACGTGTAGGCTAAAAAAATTGGGTATATTGTCCTTTAAACATGCATGTTAAACTTTTTTTTTTGGTTGACAAAACACACTTTATTGATTTCATTAAAAGTATACATAAGTAAGCAGTCATATTATTAAAGGGGAATAAATGTTAAAGTATTTCATGATTCACATCATTAGGGTGTTTGTCACCATAGTAGAAGTCTTTAAGATTCAAGTTATTTAGCAGACTTAAAAAAAAATTTGTGATCAACAAATGGAAACAATACGATTATCTGCTAAAAAAGAAAAAGAAGATGAAACTTGAACAAATAAAAACAAGCAGCAATATCAATGAACAGTAAAGGGGGCAAAGCGGACATGTGACGTGAGAATATTTGAGGTCGAAAGGTTGAATATCATCCAGGCATTTGCAGACTTAGAGTGCCACAAGCTGTGCATGTGTGGGTTTAATTTTTGGAGCCCCCGCCCAAAATTATAAGTATGTAGAGGAATATCATAATGATATCCAGGTAGATAATTAAGGCAGCGAAGACATACTCTTCAGGATTAAGGCTGTATTTTTGCCTCCCCATCACCAACTGACAGTCCACTGCCAGGAACTACAGGAGAGGGAAAGAGAAACATCGATAACAGTAAGAAGGAAATTATGTCATTCTTAAGCACTTACATGTAGTTTTAGATTTGTTATTAGTATTACGGAATATTGATTATGCTTTACCACAGCGTAAAGGAGGGCTCCCAGACATCCGTAGAGAACTTGCAGAACACGGGAGTAGAAAAAGATGCAGAAGAATCCAAACATGAGGAAGTTGACGGCCAGTATAAGCAGAATGCCGTTACAAACGGTGAAGTCCAAACGAGTCTGAAAGAATCACAAGCAAATCAGAATGACATCAGCAGCAAATGAAGAAAAGAACTGGCAGAGCAACTATGTAAGCTCAGGTCAAGCTTTTCTGAATTAGACTCGTTTTTTACAGGGTTTTCTACTAATGTATTTTATAGAAGATTTTGGTGTTTTAAGCTGCATTTTTAATCAAATGATCTTACGTCAGATTAGTGTAATTTACAGCAGGGGTTTTCAATCTTTTAAGTGTCACAGACCCCAAAAAATAATAATTCTAAAATTTAAAAGGCAACTATATTTTCATAAAGACATATTTCATATTCATTTACTCATATTTTTTATTTTTTTTAATCCAAATTATTCATGTATTCATTTATGCATTTATATTTTTGACATGTTTTTCATTAAACTTTTCAATGGACTCCCTAGCACCCCCTTGAGGACCCCAGTTTGAAAACCCCTGATTTATAGAGAAACTGAACATACCTGGGAAGAAAAGATGATGATGGCGAATGAGATGACCAGAGTTGATCCTAAAGCGATCACCACAGCTTCTGTGTTGTGAAATGAGGCCACAGTTCCCACCATGTAGGACAGACTCAGAGTGACCACTGACTGCAGGCAATACAAGGATGAATATAAGGTGAAATTATTAAAGTATTGACTGCACTCTGTGTATAATGACTATTTTGAAGTGATGCCAATGGGTCTCATTTACTAATCAAATATAGTCTTTAATTTATTTTCTTTATTAATTTATTGTTTACGCATTGCACAACCAACTGAAACCACACGAAAAACTAAGTGGCCTACCAATTAAAAAGTAGGCTACGTCATGGCAAAAATGTAGCCTGTATAGGTCTTTGCATAAATTAGAGATGCGAAACACGAACTTGTGTCATTTAAAAACGCGCGCGCGCGTGCGTGTGTGTGTGATTTTGAGAATGGCGCACTTGACTTTTTTGTTTGAATATCTTGTTGCGCATGCGCTCAAGGGCAAGCGCGTGGGCGAGAAATCATGCAAGCGAGCAGGAATAACTTTTAAGAAAGTCCTTACATGGACAATTAGACATGATATACGAGTGTTTAAGCATACTACGCGCTCTCTCATTTACAATAATCGTGATTTATTAACCGAATCAATTAGAACGAAAGGTGAGAGCAAATAGCTACAACTGTTGTGAATCTGGCGGAAATTCTTAGATAAATGAATATCCATGTAGGCCTATGTTCATTTGGCAAGCAAGTATAATAAGCAAGATCATGTACACTCTGCCATTATAACAAAAATAACCCTCTTCACCGTTTATTTTGAGATAATGACTGGCATTACTACATATAACTGCTCATTGCTCATAAACTTTTATATAGCCTAAATGTAGCCTACTGAACTTGATACAGAGGAAGTTGGCTACAGGCTGTACCAGTTTGTCATAGAGTGAAAATAACTAATGGTTGACTTGAGGGAAGGTGGTTTTGTCCTGGGCAAACCTATATTATAGAATGTTATTAAGTACTTCATTTTGGGGAAGATCCAAGAGGAACCAAGAGGAGGAACCAACTTAGTTAATAGTTAACTGAAATGCTGCCTTTCAAAAAGAGTTAAAATCCACAGCCAGTTTTCAAACTGATCCTTCACACAGAATATGGAGAAGAATCAAGAGAAGTGTAGAGTGCAACAGTGCCTGTTTTAGCTTCTTTGGTTCTGGAAGGGAATTTAAAATAAACATAATTTAATAGTTTTAAGCCATGAATCAAACCAACCAGGAACAAGGTGAATCGCAACATTACAAACTTTGATTTAAAGCAAAAAAGTATCGGGCAAAAAAACAAAGGTAGACAGTACAATCCCATGAAGCATTGAGAATGGCATAATTTAATTAAAAATACTGTAGAAATATTAAACTATTGATTTGAAGATGATGATTAGGCTATATAGAAACAATATATTTAAGATTTATTGCAAAATAAAACTGTCTCTACGTCATTCGCAGTGCTTCATGGATGAGTGATTGATGGAGATTTCTCTGCAGAATCATGGGTTATGTATTTTTTTTCACCAGGAATTCCTCTGTTGAACACGATTATTTGAAAAGTAAGTTGAAATAATATGGGCTGATGGCTTCAACAAAAGCATATACCATTGATTAACAACTTTGTTGCTCACAGTAGATCTGTCTACAAGTTACCGTTCAAAATCAATTTTTACTTCCAGAAGCTGACTGTTGCACTCTATTCTGATGCCGTTCTTCATCTTCTAACTGTAGATTACTTTTCTGGGTTGCAGTAATGTTCTACATGTAATGCAAAACATAAAGACATATTGGTAGCACTTTATTTTACAGTCCTGTTCCCCAATATGTACTTAGAGTAATTGCAATAACTGGGTAATAACTAGGTACTAACCCTTAACCTAACCTTAACCCATGTAGTTACCTTATATTACCCAGTACTTTCTTAGGTAAGTACACGTACTGTAAAATAAAGTGCAACCGACATATTCACACACAGACACTCACCAGTCCCAACAGGTTCCAGGGATGTGTGCGACTGAATGTGGAGCACACGGAAAGACATATGGCCACCACTGCAAAGATAATGTATGAACTGAGGTACACCCAGAGGTTAGCCTGAACTGCAGTCTTGACTGTTTTTGAGAAGGTGAACACACAGACTACAGTGAACGTGACTAGTAACTGAATCGTTACCACACTGAACACCTGTGTGGGTGGAAAGAGAGATTGGAAATGACAATGAGGACCACTGTTCAGAGCAATCATTACATTTATTGTAGCTGGCAAACGACAAGAGATTCTCACCTTTCTGATAAACGCTTTCCGAATGGTGTCATCATCAAATGATGACGAGACCAGCTGACTTTCCTCAGGTGGAAATACATCTGTATTAAAGAAGAAAAAACATTATTCTTGATACCTTCCATGTCATTAGATGGGCATCGTCCTCTAAAATATCTCAAACGTTGCTCAGATTGTTTGATTTTGTCTTTATAATAAAGTAAATGTTAAATGGATATTGCAAACAGTGGATTACCTGCTGGTTTTGGGTCTTCTGTTTTGCTGACGCCTGCCTCTTCCGGTGGCAGATCAGGTGGGATAAAGCCAATTTGTGCAGGACCAGGTTGGGGGTACATGACAGGGCCCGGGGGATAAGGAGGGGGCATGTATAGAGGGGGAGGATACATTGGTGCTGTCGTTGCATGGCTAGGGTCACTCTGAATTTTTTGGCTCTCTATGTCCGTCATCCTAAACAAGATGTGGTCAGATGGGATTGTATTGTCAAAACAGTAAATGAGTTTTTAACATTTGGGGTTGAAGTGAATTTTAAGGGTCTATGTGCAACCATAGAGGGATAGGAAAAAGCATAAGAGTACAGGAAATAGTGGTGTCTGCAGTGTTTGTTTGTTGTTATGTGGTTTGTTATAGTTCTATTTGATAGAAATACTTTGAAAAATAAGTCAGTGTAGAAGTATACAGATAGAATAATAAATTTGGCACTTTTATTTTTAGATAAAGGAATTTTTTTTATAATTTCCTTCACAACTAACTACAACAATTTTACACCAAATTTGTTAGCACACTAGAAAATTGAAGGGCAAGAGTTGAGAACCTGTGTGTCTGCCAAAAAGTATAAATAATAGTATACTTTTATTAAAAAAAGTAAATGTATCATTAATATATTTATATTGAGAAAGACTATACTTTTTTTTTAAGCTGTTGAAAATTTAAGCTGTTGAAAAATAAATCACAATGCACAAATACGGTAATAAATATTATAAAATTTAAAAATTATAGCTTATATTAGCATTTCCACTAAAAACTAATATAATTATGCTTTAATATTCTTTTTAATGAACTCTTTTAGTTAAAGAAAGACAAGATGAGAAAATGTTCAAAAATCACTTCATTCCGGGTTTTTCCCGAAAACTTTTTCATTAGGTGATTGCACAGAGAATGCTTTAGACTGCATTGTATCACTCTATAGCAGGCTGATTTCACCTAAATCAGTAGTATTGCAGTTCATTTGAATTGGAAATGCTGAGTGGATGCAAATGGGCCAAATCCTCAATTTGTCTAAAAGTTGAGTAGAGACATTTGAGCCATTGAGTGCATATTCAGTGTTAAAAGCTGGCTTTTGTTCTCATTTGTATTTCAGTTGTTATCACTTTATTTTAAAGCGTCTACTGATTATAATTAGATCAGGTTTACTTTACAGATAAGAAATTTAATTTTTCTCTTTAGAACAATCAATTTCTGAATGGACTAACTAATTCAAATATTTTATATTATTATATTAGAAAAAACGGGTAAAAAGCTTACCTTCTCCTTGGTGTTGCCTTGTTTGAGGTCTAAGCACTCCGAGCTCTCAGAGGTTTAATGCTTCACCTTTTTCACACGGGCTGAAGTAGGTTCCACATCCTCTGCTTACATCATTTACAAAAAACCCTGCGTGGAAAATCTGCTGTGAAGAAGTTGATTGCACACAATCGGCCAAACGTTGCTAATGTACAAGTTCAAACCATTGCATTGGCTTCCTTTCTCTGTACATTTTTATGAGTACATCGTTAAATGACAATAATTCTTATGTGCAATCTTTTAGCAGTTGTATTTTTTTAACACAAAAGTATATTAAAAGTAAAGTATACTTTGACCATGTTTGTTTGTCTGTCTGTGTGTGCGTGTGTGTGTGTGTGTGTGGGGGGGTGGGGGGGTGGTCAGAACAGGGTTAACTAGTTACAAATCCAACCACAATAGTGCAAGTGCAACAAGAGCTGTTGAAACGTGGGTTATTCAAGATTTTGACACTTCATAACTCAAGCAACAAGGGCTTCCTTTTTAACAGAATTCAAAATGTTTACTATAAAAACTAAGATGAAATGAATGTGCAACTGCATTAAAATTTTTTATTTTTTTTTAAAAGGAAGCATGGAAACATAAGAAAAGATGATCCAAAGCACAACAATCACACTTAAGCATATTTATTGTAAAAAATACATATAAAAACAAATTTTCAGACATACAAAAGATTTAGGCATAGAAACAGCATCATGGACAAACAAAAGACAAAGCCATTTTGAAATGCGATACGTATTTACACTTTAATAAATAAATACTCAATTGTTCTTTAGCAGAATGAAGGCAGATTGTCCGTGTTTGGGGATGAGAATATTTGCAAATCATATTGACCTAAAGAACATTCCCAACTCATTCATATTTGACCGACAACTGTCAAAACACAGGATCAAGTGGGTAAAGACCCTTAGCACTGAATAATTACAGAACTTTCTATAGCATTTATACTGTGTATATATATATTTATATATATATATATATAATATTTCAAGAAAAAGAATCAAACCACCTTTGGAGTTAGCTACGCCCCAGGTTAGTTTAGTAAATATGGATATTGAGGTATGGCACCACATAAGTTAAAGGGCAAAAGCTAACTTACAGAGCTTAAAAGATTGTCAAAATATTCTGACAATACCTTCCTCCACTCCACAATGCACTACACCAACACAAAACATAAGTGTAACTGTAAAAATGACTCTTGCCTTTGACCCACACCGACACACTTGGCATTTCTTGTGTTTTCAATTGGAAAGAACCGTTAGACTCATGTAAAGGAAACAAATTGCAATACTTTCAAAGGTAGAATATGTCACCTCTCTTATGAGGCAAGGAAATCGCCATTCAAAGGTCTTACCACTCAAAATATGAATCCTTGAGCTAAGGCAAAAAGGTAACAGACCAACTGACCGCTACAAGACACAATAGAATAATGAACATAACACCCATCCACAATCAAATAACCCCCATAAACCTCAAAACATGAAAGAAAAATCCTCAAAATATTTAACAAGCATCTCTGTGAAGGGCTGTCCAAAGAAATTACCTTTCCATTGTTCATTCCAAGGGGGTCGATGACATCGTCATAATTACCCCTCATCTGTTCTCAATCACCATCTTCAGGCAAAGCATGCGCCATATGGCATTACTGCGCCTGACATACATCTCCAACACCACAGATGGCCTCATTCAATGCTGAGAAGGCTGGATTTCTTTAGCAGGCCATGTCTGAGACGCAGAAAAGCAATTTCATCTCCAGCACACAACTTTCCCTCCAAGAGTAGTACATGCAGTCAGGTCATCAGTCAAAATCTTCTGCATTTGAGTACACACAAACACACACGCACACTTCACCGCAACCAATAACATGTCCATAAATCTATCTAGTGGAAGTATTGCTCTGATCTGTTAACAAATGTACAGTTCAATTGAGTAAAATCAATCAGATCAAGAGGTTAAAAGAGTCTGATGTGGTAACGAGAGAGTTTTGCCTCAATGATGGATAAAAGTCACTATTCATTGTAGTTTCAATCAAATTAACCTATTGGAAATTTCACTCTGCCTCTGAAATGTTCCTATAGTAACAAAAAGGGAAAAGGGTAAACAAAATAGATTAATACCAAAAACATTTTGTATCATTCGAAATATAAAACATCATGCCTCTTAGGTAATCCTGTGCAATATTTACGCATGTACAACTCGTTTGCGTTCATTCGGGATCTGCCCAACAAACTCAAGTAGTTCATTCAAGCCAAAGCAACCCCAGCAGGCTGCACAAAACCAAATGCTAAGCCCAGCATAAATGACAGATCGTCACATTTCCATGGTAAAATAACCCAAACGCCAGCCCATGTCCACGCTGAGAGGCGTCCCACGTGTAACTTTTCTCTCCATATTTACATATGATTCTTTTTCAAAGTTCTTTTCAGTTTACCAGTTTCACTCTTGAGTTTTAAAGTTAAAGCGCTAAATATAAAAGGCAAGCAGAGCAAACCCGGCGTTCGCACAGGTGCCGTAGAGCAGAGAAAAGCCAAGTCTCAAGAGTCACATCAGATAGTTAAAGCCAGGCTCACTCAGGGCCAGACTGATTAAGCGGACCACAAGTGTTGATGCTTGTTATTTGTTTTTGTTTCTTTGTGTCTTTCTCTCAATCATCTCATCAGAAAATATATGCACCTGCTAGGGGGGTATAGTCTCCTAAAAGGAAGCAAAAAATAAAAAGTTAGAAGAAATATAAAAACAAAAAAATGAAATAAAGTTAGTTCACTCAAACATGTTAACATTTTTTTTCTGGAACACAAAATAAATAGATATTTAGAAAAAATGTGGTCCATACAATCAAACATTGGGGTCTAATGTTGATTATTGAAAATATCTTTATATATGCAGAAGAAAGTCATACATGTTTTGAAGAGTAAATCATGACATTTTGAAAGGATTTTACGAATACATTTAAAAAAAAAAAATCTACTTGAACAAAAAAAGCTCACCTGAGTCATTGTCATTGCACGTGAACATGGATCAATCAAAAGGATGCTCAGGGCAGCATGGCTTCACTTTGCTCCAAGTGTCAATGCAGCTATTTAGAGAAATATCCAGCATTACATATTTGAAAGCATTCATTTGTACAGCAAAATTATGATTTGAAATTATTTTAAAAGAATGGTTAGCGTAACGGATGCTAACGATTAATCGACAATCGATTCATTGTTGATAATGATTTAATCAATAAAAATGATTGATGTTCGATTAAGCAAGGTCATCATTGGAGTGCATCGTTTTGAGGTGCGTGCGGCTTACGTTCAGCAGACACGCGTGGAAAAATGAAGCGAGCACGCAGTGGTTATTATGCCGTCTGCTCTCTTTTCGCTCTCATGTTACTTTGATGTCATACACCGATCGGCCTGCACAGCGGAACTTAAAAGTAGAAAACTAGAGCCCGACCAATTTGGATTTTTGGGGGCCGATGCCGATATTAGGGACTAAAAAAGCAGATATCGATATATCGGCCGATATTATTTGTGTGTATATTATAGTACAATACCAGTCAAAAGTTTAGACACACTTTCCCATTCGTGTGTACAAACTTTTGACTGGTACTTTATATAAAATACAGTATACATAAACAGAATATATAAACATATTTTATATATATTATAATTTTTTGCAATGATCACTCAAATGTGGTGATCAAACACTTGTGTGACAAAGATATGTAATGGAGGCAGGTAGTACTCAGATCTTGTACTCAGCCATGTTTCATACCTTGTCAGTGGAGCGAAAGCTAATGTCTGCATCTTACATCGTGTCTGAAGAAGAGACCTCCTTTTACTGAAGTAAAAGGGTTGGCTAGTGTCACTACAGTAACCTGGGTCGCCATTAGCAAACAATGGAGCGCGCTCTGCCGGACAAACTACGTAGTTACACAATTTACAAGCATTTTATCCGCGTTATATGTTCTGTAAAATATATATTTTTTTTTTATTAATTTCATATAGGCGTCATATACAACGATACCGATATATCTGCGACAGGCTCATATCGGCCAATAAAATCGGTCGGGCTCTATCGAAAACATCTAATGTCTTCATGCAATGGATTAGGTTATTTCGAAACATAATTAACCAAGGGTCCAAAAAAAATCAAAACAAATGATTTTACCGAACATAAGAACTACTTGAGTAAATGCCAAAATAAAAGTACAAAGAATAAACTGTAAATGAGATCTATCTCAATGTGATTTTCTTCCCTGGTTAAATAAAGGTATAATAAAAAAAATTAAAAAACAAGTAATAATATCCTGCTGGATGAGTGATCTTCTAGCACTGTTTCAGCTGTGCGCTCCTATTCTATGGTGCATGGTAAATCAAGACCTGTCAATCTGAGCAATCAAACCAATCCAAGCACGCTCAAGCTGTAAAACGGTGTCCGATTGATCCATACACATCATCCCTACCCACAAAACCCAAGATCCAGTTAGTTGAACTTTCAAATGACGCTGGAAGACACTGCATCATGATTGCGATGCGATCATATCCCGGAAATCCTATAGCTTTAGCCAAGCAGCACGTCGGGTCACTCCATGAGATGTTGTTTTTGGGCTCATTCGAGACCACCACCACTATGGTTTAATATTGTTTCGCCAAGTTACAAACAAAAACGCATCTCATCATGTGTTTACCATTTACATGTGCGTCAGCGGCGCTTTTTATACAAATACTTGGTATAGTTTGGTCTTAAAATAAGACAAATATGCTTGTATTCTGCTAGTTGAGGCCATTGAACATTTTTATGACAAGTTTGTCTGTTATGTACAATGATCACATTTTCATGTCAACCAGCTACTTTTTCACGCTATGAAAATAGAGCACTTCTAATATGCCAGCAAATTTAAAAGCGTTTTAAGTGATGGTCATATTCCCTATATTCACTGTAAAGCCAAGCTTCTAGGCTTTAAATTGACACCTATTTTGTGTTGGTTAAAGTCTGCGTGAACCGGAAGTTGCAAACGACTTTTCTCCAGTGTTGTGACGCATTTTCCAGTGAAAAGGAATATTGAACAGAGGGCAGGGTTTTACTTTAGCACTCCTCCTCTCCATCTCTTCTCATAGCAGCCTAACGGTTTGAGGGGAGTGGTCAAGCGTTTCCCAACCCAAGCCGTCAAATCTACATCATCAGCCATTCCAGACCGGAAGTAACTTTTCAGACTTTGATTAAAGATTACGACGGCAAACAATTTTTTTCTGTGTATTAACTTGCACGGATTAATTTTTCACCACAAGACTAGTAATATGCGCTAACAAAGTAAATAGGGTCCATTTTGATTTCAGTTGGACTTCAAGCAAGCGGTTAAGTAACGTGATAACTTAGTAGCGCCACCCGCTTCGGACTTAAGGTTGGTTCACAATTAATCGATTGTTCATTTAAACAACAATCAATTATGGGAATTTATGTAAATTGACATCCCTATTTAGTGTAATTTACAATTACCTCTTATGGTAGACGCACAGGCAAGCCAGCCGAGCAATGGTTTCTCCCTGTAGAAGGTCTTCGAGACAGATAGAGCACTCTCCACTGTCCTTAGCTAGCACATCCGCTGTTGGACAAATAAGATACAACAATTACTAAGATATTAGCAGATGAAAGAAAAACGGTGATAAAAACTAATTGGATGCTCACTGTTATAAGGGAGAGGTGGAGAAGTTAGACAACTTAAAAGGTGTTCTTCGATCCGCCCTCCAGGGAACGGCTTGGTGCAGAAGGGGCAGCGAATAGCTGGCAAGGAAAGAAAAACTAAAACTAAGCAATGCAAAATGGATACAGAAAGCATTTCATGACAAGCAGGCCAGTCAGAGTAATAGATGGGTGATTTTGCCACCCATGTGGCCCACTTTTCTGAACCCTCTGGCTGGACAATGGCCATCTGACCAATATAGTGTAAAAAAAAAAAAAAAAGGAATTACACAGACATCATTAGTCAACTGGATTTACCTTTGGCCTTTTGGTTTCAATCCATCATGGATCATCCTGTCAGGAATGTATGAAATGTCTATAATGTCCCCAAAGCCTAATTCCACCGCAACCTCATTAGTCTCGTACAGAACCATTAATCTATTTTAATCACCTTCCATATTTTATATGCTTTAAAACAGAATAAAATCACTTAAATACCAGTCAACCTGGGATTGTTGTCTATTTTATTATGTACATAAATTTTCATTAACACTTTACAATAAGGTCCTTTAAGTTAAAGCATTAACTTATTAATGATTCATAAGTATTATTCATTGGTAGTTCCCGTTGAGTAATGCTAACAAATGGAACCTTCATGCAAAGTGTTGCCAAACTTTTATTTAGCTAACTAGTTAAAAACAAAATTAGATGAACATTAGAGACTGCATATAGGGTTATTTTGTTTAATACATAATATATTAACATGTTGAGCTCCGGTCAAACCGTGTTCACTGTATATCACTCACTGTAAACAGTGCAGGTTTAAATGACAGAACGGAGATTTAACTGGGTGTAACGTTTGAAATGACTGTCGAAGGAACGAAACGATCTGCTCTTTAACTTACCACCGTGGCGGTTGTTGAGCCTGTAGAGGCCGATCCACGCCTCGGAGACTGGCCGTGCGTGGGTCCCTCTCAGCCGGGCGGACCTCGCCGTGACGCCGCCGGTTGAAGAATGGCGACCGCTGGGCAAACGCTCCGAGAAAGTGCGCTGCGGTGCACGGCCTATTTCCTCTCCGCCCACAGGGCCTCCAGGACTGTCATCTTCCTCGCGTTTCTCGTCGGCTCCGTTCTCGTCCGTCGGCGAGGCCTGGCTGCTCAGCGACGGGGATGTGTGGCGGTCGGCGGGACTGCCTTCGCTGCTCGCCTGCTGCCCGGTATCCGAGTCGCTACCCTCCTCCGACCGGCTGCGGTTCGTCTCGGAGTCATGGTCAAAACTCCCGGAGAACTCCACCATGAGGCTAGTGGGCCTGGTGCTTCGGATTCGTCGGCAGGATTCTCTCTTGATGCCATCTTTATTGAAAGGTGTCGAAGCAGCTTCCTCGTGTAAACGGCTCGATCTCGTCCCCATGTTCAACCGCGCGCAGAGCTCGCGCACTCTCTAATACCGATCGATCGATGGCTGATCAGCTAACCCGATTGCTTTCGTCTCAAAGCCCTTAGGCCATATAACCAATTGCCACATTTATTTTAAAGTCGTAATGATAACACTAAGATGTGCAGTGTTTCATTTCGCTTTCAGTTATGACAACTGCCTACCGCATTTTCCTGGCAGTTATGCCCTATGGTCCCTGTTCAACGGCAGCGACGCACCATACCGGAAGTTGGCCTCTTTCCTTCTTCGTTCAACCGACAGTGTGACCTCACGCTCTAAATTAACTTTTTATCCAATAGAGGAGCACGCGCGTGAATGTTTGAAAAGTAGGCTATGTGAATTATTTCATGAGACATTGAAAATTAAATATTATGCTAGATGTCAACCGCAACAAGTTATTTTACGCGACGTCACAAAATTGTGCTGCTTTTTCATAGCCTGAGCTATTATTTATACGTTTATTTTGTATTATTGATGATTTTAGCCATAAGTAGGCCTATGTAGCCTACATTTGTTTTTTATTTATGTTTTTTTTTTTTTTTTGTGCTACCTTGACATTGAGAAAAAAATAGCATGGACGTCACATTTATTCAAAGTGACAAACGACTTCACATTTAACTTTTTTTAAATTAATGTTCATAGCATCTTGGGAGACAGCAGTGAACACTTATATCCTACATTTAATATATTTGTACAGCTCAGTTTCATATCACTTAGGCTATATTATAGTTTTATAAACGATAGGCTACTATAAACATTACTAATACAATACTAAACTAATTAATAACTATTGAAATAAAATAAAAATCTCTTGTCTCTGAACAAACCACTGATTTCAAGCTGGGAATCTTTCACATCACAATGCACAGGATTATACATTGAGGCATTTTCCTATAAAGAATATACCCAAAAGAAAACTGAATAGTGTGCAGAGTTGAGGTATTGCTGCAAAAGTTATTATTTGTGACATTTGATGTTCTCACTAAAATACACATTAAACTAAAGTTTTCTGAATTGCAAGTCCAAACAATACAAGGTTCATGTTTACTTTTACAGCATCATGTGGTTCAGTATCGCCCCAAAACTGTGCAAAATTCAACATGCAACATAGAAATCGGCCATACAAAGCTATGAAGATGTTGGCAGCTCAAAAGATGCTTTTATTGCTTTGTGTTGGTCTCTCACACGATTTAACTACATCAGCACAGCTAAAGGACATTGAGGAAAGGCTGCGAGCCACAGAGGAAACACTGAAAGAACTAAAGAGAGAGAATGAAGGTATGAAGCTTTTTATCTACATCTGTTATTTTCAAGACACACTGATTTGCTGAATCATTTCCAGCCCAACACATTATAAAAACCAATGTGGCATTATAACAAAATTATGAAATGTTCATTCTGAACAGCTTTCAGGTTGCCTTTTCAGCTGGACTTTTGTCATCTGGAGGCCAAAAAATTGGACCCTTTGATATTCGGAAACCCCTGGTCTACCAAAACATTTTCACTAACACTGGAAATGCGTATGACTCCAACACTGGTAACCTGTCCTGTTCACATTTCTGTTGTGTTAAGTATAGCGCATTCAACTTAAAGGCATTTCTTTTCCGATTCTGAATTCGTATGTGTATGTGTTTCACAGGTACTTTCACAGCACCAGTGAAAGGAATCTATTTCTTCAGATTTTATGCTCATGGTCACCCTTCCAACCAAGTGGCAGTCAGTCTCCATAAAAATGATCAAATCCAATGCTCTGTGTTTTTTCTGAAGCCTGAGACCAATGCTAATGGCAGCAATGCTGTTGTTCTCTCACTGGAAAAGGGTGATAAAGTGAACACACAGCTGTGGGAGAACAGCTGGGTTTATGATGATGAAAACAGCTATACCAGTTTCAGCGGTTTTCTGCTTTTCCCTTTGTGAGTGTCCACTTAATTCAGAATTGAATGTGACATTTTTTTTTACTAGTGTCATAATAATCATATTAGTGTTATATTTACATTAAAGGAAGAGAACATTGTATGATCCTAAACTCCTCTCGAATTTTTAACATTAAAAAAAATTAATCATTAGCTTCTCTAATGACATCAAACTTGAAAACATTTTAGAAATTGTATCTTTATTCTTTCAGTTTTCTTTCTTTTCAGACAAGTTTTCTTCAGCCCTTTTTAATGTATCAGTATGCAGTATGGGTGGAGCCGAACCCGAATACGGTATTCGGAAAGGCACAAATAATGTGTTTTTTACGAATACTTATTTCGAACAAATACTTAAAAAAATATTTGTATTCGGGAACAAGAAAAACTTTATATCAAAAAGCTGCGTTTCCTCCGGCTGTAAATCCACTTGTTGATAAGAAAGGAGGAAATGACACGGAAATATTTTGGAGTAGGCTAATGTCACGTTGCCATAAGGGGTCGTTCACATAGCGCGTTTTTTGCGCGTGCAGATTTCAAATGTAGGCGCGCGACAGCGCGCTTATAATAATAGAAGCGAACGGCGCGCTCGTTTTTCCAGGCGCCTATGTTGGTTGCATAGCAACGACAGACGCGGTGCGAACTGCGCTCTTCATGATGACGAGGAAGTATCAGCAAAGAATTAATTGATTTCTAGCCCTTGCATTAGCTTTAGATATATTTATGGAGATGAGAAATGAAATAAAAAGCCGTCATCATGTCATTAATATCAGTCCATCAGAAAAGCTGTTCTAGGCTTATTCTTGGCTGGATAACTCTTAGCAGGTTTAAAAAGCCCTTTTAAAATTAAATATGAATGCAGTTTTGGATTAAATAAAAGTACAGCCAAGTCAAATAAAACACGTTTTATCTCCTGTATTTGGTAACACTACAATAAGATACCATTCATTAATATTACTTAATGCGCATCTAACATCAACACATTGAGGGAACAATATATTTGTACAACATTAATTAATGTTTGTGAATGTTATTTAATAAAAACACTTGATTGGTCATGTTTGTTCACTTCAGTCATTGTGCATTAAATAATGTTATCATAAATAATGTTAACTTTTGATTTTAAAAATGTATTTTTAAATGAACCCCAAGGAGAATAATTGTGACAGTAGGCCTATATAAATATTGTTTATTGTTAGGTCATTTTATCTAATGTTATCTAACAAATTGAATCTTATTGTAAAGTGTTTTTAATACTACAGTTTCCATCTTTGTAACCGTGATATACACTTTAATATATGTAAATTTAATCTAAATTAAGCTTTGGTACCGAAATTGGTACCGAGAACCGTGGATTTTCACTGGTATTGGTACCGAATACTGAAATTTTGGTACCGTGACAACACCAGTAGCTCTGTTAGCTCGGTAATTTAGAGGCTGTTGACAGAGTAACGTTAACGTTGGTAATGGCTGTTATGTTATTTTCTTTTCAATGACGTTCCTTGTTACATGTTCATTGCTGGATTTAAGGAAAAACATCAACCAATATTGCATATCCATTATTATAATGGATATAATTAAAGAATACTTACACTATAACGTAAATTAGAAGTGTAACGCAAAAAAAATGGATTTTTACACCTATTTTGAATTTTACTCGAATACAAATACAAATACAAATACAAATACTTTTCCCCCCTCAACAAATACAAATACAGATACAAATACCGGCTGCTTTGCACACCCCTAGTATGCAGTAAATTAAACCACACAAAAATCCAGTCAATGTGTCATTATTTTACTAGTCTTGATTATGGTATAAAAACACTGTAAAACATTTCTAACCCTCCCAAATAAAAAATTTCAAGTGACCGATAACATCTAAATTTTTCAATTGGCCCAAGTGAAATTCTTGTTGCAATAGTCTGTTAACATTGGCTCAATGAGAAATAATATGTCAGACTAATTGAAAAATGTAGATGTTATCGGTCACTTGAAATTTTTGACTTGGGGATGTAATTCTTTTTTACAGTGTACGTTTATCATGCAAATCCAGATGAGACTGCAAATAATCACCTGAATGTTTATGATTTTCTTTATTCCTTTATCATTCAAACATCAGAGCAATAACAATTCATAATCTGTTTTACAGTTCGCACACCACATGCCACACGGAACTACAGTTAACATCATTCCATACACCACTTTTGTAAATAACTGTACAGTCCTCTGCCCCCTTATGATCGTTTGGCTCATTTTCTTTCCACTTGGTGAAAGTTAAAGGTTGGCCATTCATATCTACAAAATGCCCTTCTTTCCGTCTGTCTGTTGCACCAACATATAGGCCTACGTAAGTAGACTCGAGGGCAGCTTCCAATGATGTTAGAACTTTGTTCTCCTCTTCACTTCTTGGCAGGACAATTTTAGCACCAGCGTCAGAGCAGATCTTCTGTGCCTTTTCAAAAGTTCCCTTTAGCCCATTGGACACATAATATTTCTGTCCCACTTTCCTGAACATTTGAAATCCTAGGACTAAAAAAAAAAAACATTCTAAAAAGGAATTGTACTATTATCTTTTAAAAATATTGTTACATGAATAAACAAAATATGTGGTGTAAACATTATTTATGTAGGAGTATTCTACCTTTCTCTACTGCAGTGAATCTGTCAGTTAGGTATTTGACATCTGAGTGAAGTTGTAGTAATGCACTTTGAACACCAGCACCTGTAAAAGAATACCAGAGTGAAAATCAGAAGCAGAGAATGTGGAAGAAGAATATTGTACAGATTTTGTCTTGTACATTATGTAACTATAAACTCAATTAAGATATGGTTAGAAAAAAAAAATCACAGTCTAGATCTTCATTCAGCATCATTCATTTTACATTGACCTTATTAGTTGTTTTTTTATTGATTGACTGACTTTTGTATTCTGTTTTCAGACAAGAAAAAGATTGACACCTTACTTGTTTCAATTTAATGTAGTTTTTCTGTTTTATAAAAAAAAATATATTAACTACACACACACACAAACATTACTGTGTTTTAACTTTACCTGGCAGACCTGGCAGACCTGGATTTCCTTTGTTTCCTTTAGGGCCAACAACACCCAAGGGTCCTATTTTCCCTGGGGGTCCCTGTGCACCAACTCCTGCAGAGAGAGAGAGTGTGATGATTAAATCTCATTTCTCTGATCTGATCATTTCTCTCATTTCATCACCTTATCTTTCAGCATTAGAACAATGGTTCTACCACTCAATCAATTTTGAACACAATAAAACCAACAACCAGGGAAAAAAAGGCATGAACCTGGATCTCCTTTTCCCCCTTTCGGTCCAGGAAACCCATCTCTTCCATCTCTGCCAGGGCTGCCGTTGTGTCCAGGTGTGCCCGGCACCCCAGCATAAGCTGGACAGCTACTTTCAGATGCAGCAAGTAGAAGCACAAACTCCACCAGGAACAGCGCAGCAACGACGAGATGCTTTAACAGCGCCATCTGCTGTTCACAGTAGATATGGCGTTATTTTCCTGTCAAATGTCGAGAGCGCATTATTGTAGCGCGAAAGTACATTAATATAATGCGCGAGCGCGAATCTCTCTGCTCGCGCGCGGAATATAAATGCGCGAGCGCGAATCTCTCTGCTCGCGCACGGAATATAATGTGCCGAGTGCGAATCTCTCTGCTCGCGCGCGAGAACTGGGCACGCGCTCTCAGATACACGTTGCTCTTGTAAGAATTTTCCCTGGGCTCGCTCAGAGAATATGCCTGCACTTAAAACGTGTCTTCGCTTAAAGTAAGCATGTATGTGCTTAGACTGTGTCCCGTGCTTTCGCGCATGCCTAAGTACTCTTCTCTTCAATTTCTTTCTTTTTTTTTTTTTTTAATAAATGCCAAGGTATCAAAAATATAACTTACATATCAAAAATGTACAAATTACATACAACTGAATAAAGAAAGCAAAGCAGCATATATATATATATATATATATATATATATATATATATATATATATATATATATATATATATATAGGCCTACATACATACATATAGCCTGTATATGCTCATAAAAAATAAAAAAACAGAACAGAAAGCTGTAATGAAATAAATAAAAAAGTTTGAAACAAGTTTATTGTCTTAAGAGCTTTAAGATTCTTAGATAACGAAATGCTTTGGATGTATTGTTGGGCCTCTCTTCTAAAAACAATGAATAAGGGATTCTGCTGAGTGAATTTACTACGGTGAATGTGAAATTTTGCAAGGAACAATAATAGATTAATAATAAAATACTCATTAAATTTAGCTTTTTGTATATTAAAGAAACCAAACAGTACATCCTTAAAAAGCATTAAAGCAAAGAGAAATCTGGAAGCAGAAAATTCAACCCAAAATAACTGTGTGTGAGGACAATCCCAGAAGATATGAAGAGCAGTTTCATCAGGGGCCCCACAAAAAGAACAACTTGTGTTTATGATTTAAACCTTTTCAAAAGCTACATTTAATGAGTATTTTATTATTAATCTATTATAGTTCCTTGCAAAATTTCACATTCACCGTAGTAAATTCACTCAGCAGAATCCCTTATTCATTGTTTTTAGAAGAGAGGTCCAACAATACATCCAAAGCATTTTGTTATCTAAGAATCTTAAAGCTCTTAAGACAATAAACTTGTTTCAACTTTTTAATTTATTTCATTAAAGCTTTCTGGTCTGTTCTGTGTTTTTTTTTATTTTATTTTTTTTATGGGCATATGTAGGCTACAGGCTATATGAATGTATGTGTATATATATATATATATATATATATATATATATGCTGCTTTGCTTTCTTTATTCCGTTGTATGTAATTTGTAACTTAGGCATGCGCGAACGCACGGGACACAGTCTAAGCACATACATGCTTACTTTAAGCAAAGAGTAGAGATTCGCGATTGCACTGAACACGTTTTAAGTGCAGGCATATTCTCTGAGCGAGCCCAGAGAAAATTCTTACAAGAGCAATGTGTATCTGAGAGCGCGTGCCCAGTTCTCGCGCGCAAGCAGAGAGATTCGCACTCGGCACATTATATTCCGTGCGCGAGCAGAGAGATTCGCGCTCGCGCATTTATATTCCGCGCGCGAGCAGAGAGATTATATTAATGTACTTTCGCGCTACAATAATGCGCTCTCGACATTTGACTGGATAATAACGCCATATAGAAATGGCAAGATTTCGGTTTCTGCAATGCTGTGTCCAGCCGTCAGTGAACACGCATTCTTGAGTTCAAATGATACAATTATTTCCACTTTTACAAATTTCCATTTTCATAAAGATGTCATTCCTCTCTCAATATAATGATATTTAATAACAGCGAGGTAGGTTTGATATAGCTAATATAGATAGCCTATATGATTTCAAACAAGTTTACTTGGTTAAAGTAAAAAGAAATTAGCCTAGGCCTAAATTAAGAGAAATAGGCTAGCCTACATGTTCTTTTTGTCTCATATTTTTTCAGTTCTCTATTGAATTTTAAAAGCGATTTTGCCCAACAGTGATTATACAATCATTTTCACCGAAAACTGGACAACAATAGCTACAAATTATTACTGATTTACTAAAAAAGAGCATCTTACCAACAGAATAGGCCTGGCGACCAACTGCATGCAGACCCTTCACCAAATTCCAGTGACGTAGTTAGTAACTCAGATCAGAGTTCGTTCGATGACAAAACAAAAAGAGAGAAAAAAAGTTAGGTTTTATTTGGGTGTAATTTTAGATCTGTATAGTTCTATCAGTCTTATGTTTTTCTTTCCCGTAATTTTGTCTATATGCGAAATGTAATGAAAAGCGACACTGTGATTTATGACTAAACGATCTATGTCACTCAGTCTTGAAACGGATAAACAGATGAAAGGTTTTGCTTCCCGATAGGTGCTCAGTGTTTGTCTAATGCAAATGCACTGTGTTTGAACAGTTGAAAGAACATTAGGACATCAAATGCTTGAGTTCCAAAGATAAACTTTTCTCATTAACCTATTTATCTGTTATAATTGCATAAATAGTCCTACACTTTCGGTGCACACACTCTTAGGACTCACTTCTGACTGATTGAATGCCATTGATTAGGCCTATTGATTACTTATTTAAAGTTACTAAAATGTCTGTGTTTTTTATCCACTAGACATTCAAATACCACATTTAGACTATAATTATGTAACTGCTGATCAATAGCCTATCACTTGTTGTCTTGGTTTGTGAAAAATATGTGAACCATAAAGTAGAGGTTTACATTGATGAATCCAAATAACACAGCAAATACTTGACACTGCTTTAAGTTTTATATAAAACAACAAGATCCAACTCTTGTGTAAATATTAATGATTCATTTACTTAGGATAATCAGCATTGATGTCATGGGTTTGCTTATTTCATTCAGGAGTGCAAAGGCTAAACTTATGACTGTTAGTCATCAGAACCAGAGCATTTTTTACTACCAATTAATAAAGTTCTCATGCCTGGTGTACACATGATGTTATAGTTTGTTTTTTTCCTAGACTAAAAAATAAAAAACTTCATACTTATTGTGCCTGTAATGATATGAACAGCTTTATGTGCAAAAATCAGCATGCTAGCCAATACATTTCATTAGTTTCAGTTTGAAGTTTTGTTAGACACACAATTAATGTCAGATTTGCAACGAAAAACAAAAAAAACATGACACATGACAAATAATCATAAGAAATATTTTATTCATTAATTTGAAACAATATTAGGCTATTTGTATTTATTATTTCATACATTTCATATGTAGGCCTGCTGTGAATTCTGTGAGCATATTAAAGACATTGTTAACAGATTTGTATATTTCTTAATATTGTATCACTGGAAACAATTATTTTTGCTGCTTGTTAAATTTACTTCATTAAAAGTTACACAAAGTAACACACATAAAGTAACACAGTCGCTGAACATAATTAAATTGTGCCCAAAATACTTTGATTAATAAACTGAAGTTTACTTAATTTTATTTGAGTTGGAACTACCTGAATACTTTGCAGCAGTAAAAATAAAGTAGTTCCACTAAAAAAAGTGTATTTTTAGTTCCCAGCATGCTTTGTATGTTGGATCAGGAGAGTAAATGTTGAAAATTAGGTGCTATACGTTTTTGAGTAAAAGGAAAGACATGTTAGTGTTTAATGTTCAGTTATGTTTGACATTTGAAAGAGTTTCTGTTTTTGAGGTTTTCATTGTGCTGAAGAGTAGAGCTTGTGCTTGTGAGTTGCTACATGAATTAAGTTGATTACACTCAATGAGCTTTAACTGTACTAATTACAGTACAGTGACAAGTACTTATTTATTCATTGCAAATATATGCTAGTCACAGCTATTATAAAATTGAATAATAATCAAGAGTTCAGATTACTCGAATGAGATCCAGCGCTGTTATCTTCTAAATGTTTAATTTTTAGTTCTAATATTTGTTAAACGAGCTTAAATGTCTGCAATATGTATTCAAAAATATGCTATACTGTAAAATATGATTGAAAATAAAGGAATTATAATGCAAACCAATGGTTGTGAGGAGTATTTAAAAAAAAAGTTTAGAGGATTTAAGTAAATCCTTAAACATGAAATCATGATTGAATTAAAAGATAAAAGTACTATAGTAATGAATCAACCCAGTATGCTGGGTAAAATAACCAACATGTGTTCTGTCCTATATTTACCCAGCCTTTGGGTTGAAACGACCCAAATTGGTTTGTATTGAGTCGACTATAGGTTTGTTTTATAGTGTAAACTCTATCTTATTTCTATTTCACATATGATGGGATGTTGACCACTACAACCGACATCATCCCAAAGGCCAGAATCTATGATAGTTCCACAGTCTTGTGCTCCCTTATAGTCATCAGGCTGACCAGGACCCCAGTTTGTAAAAGTCAACTGCTTTCCCTCAGTGTCCACAAACTGTCCCTCGGTTTCTCTGTCTGTGGCTCTAATATATGGCTTCTTATTACTTAAACCACTGGATACTAATACTTTCAATAGTGCCTGGTTTTCTAAAGCAGTACTTGGCAAAACTATTACTCCACCAAAGTCCTTGCAGTACCGCATCCCACTATCAAAAGCGGCCTCAATACCATCAGTGACGTAGTATTTCTGTCCAACTTTTCTGAATGTACTAAAACTCACAGCTTTCTCAATCATAGAAATCTTGGACTTAAGATGCTGGATCTCAGATTTCAGGGAGTCAGCCGTGTTTCCACGTGCAGGCAAGCCTGAAAATAGAATAATTACACTTAGATACAGGGTTGAAATCTCCTGGGGTGTTAAATATAAATATTAACAGGACCAAAAAAAAAGAAAAATCAACATTTCCACACTCGCTGAAGCTCTACAGTAATTTCAACATGAGGAATTTTGAAATATCAAAATTACTTATAAAAACGTTTAATGTTTCATACCTGGTAGACCTGGGGGTCCCCTTTCACCCTTGGCTCCAGTGGGGCCAGACGGTCCTGCTTTACCTGGCGTTCCCTGCACATTCACTCCTGAGACAGTAAAGTATGAAAAACATAACCACATCTCTCTTCCTTACACAAGGAGGTGAACCACTGACTTATTCATTCTCAAACACAAACCTGGCTGTCCTTTCTCTCCTTTGGGTCCAATTGCTCCATCTTTGCCATCTCTCCCAGGCAGGCCGTTGTGTCCAGGAGTGCCTGGAACGCCACCATAAGTAGGGCAGTTCAGGTTCTGAGGTCCAGCTCCATCCAAAAGCTGCATTGCAAACTGAAGGAGCAGAAAAGCCCTGAGGAACATCTTTAACAGCGCCATCTGGTGGAACACAATTGGAAAACTTCAGAGAAAACTGTGAATTACATTTGTTTAGTTCTGCCTGTAGTGTCTTGCCTTAAAACCTACAGAAATAAAACAAAAACAAAACAAAAGCTCCAAGTATTTAGCAGTGAATAGCATTTTTCTTTACAATTTGCCTTGTAATGACTCATCAAATACATTAGAAAATGTATCACTTACAGGCGTATATTATTATATATCTTGTGTTATGTGTATTGGGATTTTATTTGGGTTTTGGAATTGAATTCCATGTTTCTTTTTTTCATTATTTGTGTTTGCATAAAGCCCTTCATTACTAGCAGGGAGCATTCTGAATTGCATCTTAATCTGAAGACTATTAACTTCGATCTATAATTTATTCATTTTTATGAGATAGGAGGAAAATTAGTCTATATTTAATTGTGTGGCAGGATAAAGTTACAAAATGTTGTGAATGAACATCGATGAACCACAGCAGTCTCTATGCAGTTATGCTGAAAAGATGCATATACTTTTCTTATATGTGTGACTCGATCCAAAAAATTTCCCCCTAAATCAGCATGGAAACAGAAACACATCCTTTAAATCCAAATCCAAGTCTCGTGAGAATATAGAGGAAAGAATTTGTACGGAGTAAACAGGAAATATTTGCTTCAGGCGGACAGACACAAGTTCCCATACAAAGTCTTTTCATTAGCAACATTTTAAAGCTTGCCCAAATGAAATTTTGAGACAAAATTGCCCTGATCAGTTTGTAAATCTTGATATAAATTAATTTAATTCACTTGTATAATTATACAACGCACAATCATTTAAAATAATTATTTATCATTATCTAATTTCTAAAAGTTTATTCATGGGTCATCTGGATAAATTGGAAGTTATTATTGCACTAACAAATAAAATAGCATATGTGTTATTGCCATCCATTTAATGTCTCTTTACTAGATAAGTTCAAGCCACTTTTATGGTTCACTGTTCCTGTGTTTTCTTTCTTTTATTAACTTACTGCAATAGTTCATATTGCATAATAGTTCATATCATATTAAAATAACATCCAGGTACTTACCATTTTAATGGAGGAGACCAGGTGACAGCCAATGTCTGTTGCCCATCCGCAAGACTAAAATTGCACAAGTGACTGAAGAGAGGAAGGTCTTCTTGCTTTAAATCTGAGGGGCTTGTTGTTGTAAATCTCATATTCGGAAATACAGCTTGTAACAGACTTTGCTTTGATAAATATTCTTATTAGTTTTTGAACACATTTTTTATATTTCTGTGAGTTTAAATGGGTTTAAGAAATGCATTATCTGTCTTACTAAGGAGGGACTTTTATTTTGACGGGTATTGTAGTCTACGGGGAAGGAAAGGGAGAGCACGCAATTCAAGTTCATCAGAGTTGTTTTGCAGCTATAACGTTTGCAACTTTGTTAAGCACCCCCCGAAAAGGCATAAGGTCTGTATATAATTGGTAACTGTTTGTTGTAATGACTGTTTTGTGTAACTCGCTGTATGTTAATGTTAATGATAGAGTTTTGAACTAGTCGGTAATTCGCGCTTCTTGTACTTTGTTTGTTTAGCTCTTACGGTGATTTTTGGAGTCTTACGGTGATTTATGGAGTGAAAACGGACTCAATAAACTTCATTAACATCAGTAAAGTTTTGGCCATCATTCGGGCGGGGTCCGCTACAGTAAGAGCTTCACCTTCGCTGGTTTACATCCCCGCTGCACGTGCTTGTTCATGGGAGCAACGTGACGATCGTTAACGGATTGCAACACGATGGTTAGGCCTTTATCTCATTTCCTGGTTTCGGAACGTTCGAAATCGCCAAGCAGTGTACTCGCACTTCCGGTGGTTACTTAGTTACAAATTTAGATGAAAAGTAGGTCAGTAAACTTAAATAAAATCGCGATATAGACCAGTGTCTGTCAATATTAAACCGCATAAAGACTATTTATCGTGCATGTTCTGCGTGTCTCTGTGAATGAATGGCACCGACGCGTTTCATTTACCACACACACACACACTGAGGCACGCATGACGCTCGCGATTTTTTTCAGCCTTACTTATTAACATTAATGCACTTCATCAACACAGCCGCTCTGAGAGTCACTTCAGCAGCATTTTTTAGCTTCATTTGAGAGAAACTATCATCATAAAACACAGAGAGAAGGTCTACACGGCAACCCGTCAAAATAAAAGTTTGGTTAGCCTTTGAAGAAATTTTTGCTTAAATCATTACATTTTAAACAATTGGTTATAACAATTTAATTAAACCATTCAAATGGAATCAAGAAAAAAAAAAAAAAAATTAAACTTTTGGGAGACGCGAGAGCGAAGTAGTCCAGTGATAATTAACATGAAGCCATGGTGAATGCAATAACCGGAAGACGCTGTACACTGCTTCGCGGCTACTTCCGGCGTTCTATTGTGTTGTGATAAAGGCCTATAGCGTGATGGTCTAAAGAGCTGGAACGCCATAAAAGTGAGTTGACTATGGAAATTGATACTGACGATCCAGAATCTGAAAGCCTGCTGCAGATGGAATCAGAAGGTAAAAAGGAAAAGGATGGAAGAGCAGTTAAATGTAAAGATAAAAATACATCTGAACTTCAGTGTCATGTACAAGACAGTGCAGAACTCCCTCGACGTTCAGAACGTCCACATATTCCTACTGAGAGAATGCTTGCTTACCAGAAAGATGAGTGCTGTAAGAAAGAAAGAAGGTTAACGGCTTTGTATGACCAATGGAAATTAGATGCTCGTAAAGCAAGACATGACTTAAAATCAGACATCTCTGATAAGCAGCTTGCTGACATTGCTGACTCTCTTGATGATAAAAAGAACTGTATCATAAAAATCTTCAGTGAAATAAGGGAACATATCACGCCCGCTGCTGATTTAAGACGTAAAATTGATGCATGTGAAGCCGTGACCAATGACATTGTCAAAATTGTGCTGGAAAGGTTGACAACAGTAGATGGCGAGTTTGATGCAGAACAGGAAAAGGGCCGTCTACATGAACTTTTAGCTCATAGTTATGCTCGTTCCATATATGGTTCCAGTGCTTCGCAAACAGTCAGCAATCATTCTAGATCATCTTGTACATCAAGCAAGCGAGCAGATGCGGCGGCAGAGCTGGCTGCAAAAGAGGCTGAATACAAGATAATGCAAAAGGAAAGACAACAAAAGGAAAAAATAAGAACTCTAGAAGAGCAGCTCAGACAAGAGCTAGAAACACAAAGGTTTGAATTAGAACAGCTGCAGATAGAAAAGGATTTAGAGGTTGCTCGGGCCAGAGTAAAATCATATGATGAAGGAATAAAGCAAGAGACAAAGAGTCAGTCTATACAGAATGAACATGAAAGTCGGAAAAACAAAATCTTCCCAACGACACAGCAGCAATACAATGTTGTCCAGCCAACATCTCTTAGTGAAGTGTCTCATCTTGCTCAAGCAGTTCAGGACAGCATAGCCATCAACAGGTTACCCATACCCGAGCCTTCAGTGTTCAATGGAGACCCAATTCAGTTTGTGGACTGGAAAGCTTCATTTATGTCACTTATAGATAGAAAAGGCATCTCTGCAGCTGATAAACTCTATTATTTGAAAAAGTATGTCAGTGGCTCAGCACACAAGTATCTTGAAGGCACCTTTTATCGTAATGATGAAGAAGCGTACAAAGATGCTTGGAACAAGCTTAACCAAAGATACGGGCAGCCATTTGTCATTCAAAGAGCATTCCGTGAAAAGCTGTCAAAGTGGCCAAGAATACCATCCAAAGATGCAGAAGGCCTGAGAACATTTTCAGACTTCTTAAATGCCTGCCTGCAAGCCATACCTCACGTTAAAGGCCTGGAAATATTAAACGACTGTGAAGAGAATCAAAAGCTGGTACAGAAACTTCCTGACTGGGCAGCCTCCAGGTGGAACCGCCAAGTCACAACATCACTTATGGACGGCAAGGAATTTCCAAGCTTTCAAGACTTTGTAAAATTCATGTCAACTGAAGCAGAAATAGTGTGTAATCCTATCACTTCTCTACATGCTCTTCATTCACGTGAGTCACCTCATGAGAGAAGAATCTCAAATGAAACCAAAAGAAACAAGGCAATTGTCTTCAAAACACAAACAACAGTAAACAGTGACAAACAGACAATGGCTAAAGGACAGTTAAAAACACCATGCATGTTGTGTCAAGATGATAGCCATCAACTCTGTAAGTGCCCAGAATTCATGGTAAAGTCTCTGAAAGACAGAAGGTGCTATGTCAAAGACAACAAACTCTGTTTTGGGTGTATGAAACCAGGTCACTGTGCTAAGGATTGTCGGCGTCGCCACACATGTGATGTATGCAAACTGCGACATCCATCATGTCTTCATGATTACAACTATGAGAATAACAGAAACAGAAAGCAACCAACGGTAAGCAATGAGCGTGCACATGAGAGTGAGATTACAGATGCCATGTCGCTTAATATCACAAGAGAAGGTCGTTCAGTCATTACATCCATGATTGTACCTGTATGGGTGTCGTCCATCAAAAATCCATCCAATGAACAGCTTGTCTATGCTTTGTTAGACACTCAGAGTGACACCACTTTCATTGACGAAGAAGTGAGTAATGCACTGCAAGTGGATACTCAGCCAATAAAACTCAAACTTACCACCATGATGGGAGACAATATGGTAATTAAAAGTAAAAGAGTGTCTGATCTTCGTGTGAGAGGGTACAATTCATCAGTACATATCAATCTGCCTCCAGTATACACCAAGGAGTGTATTCCTGTCAATCGTGATCACATACCAACGCAGGAAACGGCAAAGAACTGGAGTCACTTGAAGGTAATCACAGACGAAATGTCACCTCTTCTCAGCTGTGATGTAGGTTTACTTATTGGCTACAACTGCCACAGAGTGTTAGCTCCCAGGCAAGTCATACTAGGTAAAGATGATGAACCTTATGCTATTCTAACTGACTTAGGATGGAGTGTTGTGGGCTGCTCCACACCAGGTATCAACGGATCAACATCAGTCAGTCTTTGTCACAGAATAGCCACAAAGGAGATTCCAGCTTTGACACCTATGGATGCCATCCGTGTACTCGAGTCGGACTTTAAGGATGTCACAGCAGATGAAAAGACAATTTCTCAGGATGATATTGTGTTCCTAGACAAACTCAAAGAAGGTATAAAGAAAAATGCTCAAGGACATTATGAAATGCCTCTTCCGTTCAAACAACGACCATACTTACCTGATAACAGAGAGCTTGCCAAGGTCAGACTCAATCATTTGAACAAGAAATTCTGTAGAAACGAGAAATATAAGACAGACTACATTACTTACATGAATGACATCATTGAAAGAGGTGATGTAGAAACAGTGAATGATGATGGAACTGATGGTGAAAAGTGGTACATACCTCATCATGGCATCTACCATCCAAAAAAGCCAGACAAGCTACGTGTAGTTTTTGATTGTTCCGCAAAATTCAAAGGCACAAGTCTCAATGAACATTTGTTACCAGGACCAGACATGATAAACAATCTCACCGGAGTCCTTGTTAGGTTCAGAAGGCATCCTATAGCTATAATATGTGACATCGAAAAAATGTTTCACCAGTTTCATGTCCAGGAAAATGACCGAGATTACCTGCGCTTCTTATGGTGGAAAAATGGAGAAACAAATTCATTGCTTCAAGATTATCGGATGAAAGTGCATCTTTTCGGTGCGGTTTCTTCGCCTGGCTGCGCAAACTATGGACTAAGATATCTAGCCAGTGAGCATAGTCAATCACACTCATTAGCCGCTCAGTTCATCTTAAGAGACTTCTATGTTGATGATGGAGTCACAAGTGTAGAGACGGTGGAAAAGGCCATTCAGCTGGCAAAGGAAGCACGGGAGTTGTGCACAAAGGGAGGTCTTCGACTTCACAAGTTTGTGTCAAATGACAACACTGTTCTGCAGAGCATACCAGCATCAGAACGTGCTGTAAACTTTAAAACAAAGGATCTTACCTTCAATGACATGCCACTTGAAAGAGCGCTGGGAATTCATTGGAACATACAGAGTGATAGCTTCCAATTCCATATCCCACTAAAAGGTCAACCTACAACACGTCGTGGCATATTGTCAACGGTTGCCTCTATATATGATCCTTTGGGCTTTGTAGCTCCCTATGTTCTCAATGGTAAGAGGATCCTACAAGAAATGTGTCGCCAGGGTACAGGCTGGGATGATCCACTTTCCCTTGCTCTTAGCCCATGGTGGGAGAAATGGCAGAATGACTTTGTCAATCTGGAAAAGGTAGACATACCACGATGCTATGTGCCTGCTGGTTTCGGTAAAATTGTAAAAACGGAAATACATCATTTCTCTGATGCAAGTACCTGTGGTTATGGTCAGTGTTCTTATCTGAGAGTAATCAATGAGCAGGATGAAGTTCATTGCACTTTCCTCATTGGCAAAGCCCGGGTTACTCCTGTTAAGATTACTACAATTCCAAGGTTAGAGTTGACGGCAGCAGTGGTATCCGTCAAAATGAGCAATATGCTCAGAGAAGAGCTTGACCTCACCAATGTCAATGAATTCTTTTGGACTGACTCAAAGGTGGTCTTGGGTTACATCAATAACGACGCCCGTCGTTTTCATACGTTTGTATCCAACAGAGTCCAAAAAATACGCCAAAGCACAGCACCCAAACAATGGCTGTACGTCCCAACGGATGATAACCCAGCAGACAATGCATCAAGAGGAAGAACAATAAATGAATTGCTCTCATCCAACTGGTTCTCGGGTCCTTCATTCCTGTGGAAGAAAGAAATAGAGACCTCAAATGTTGTACCGGAGCTTCCAGTAGGAGATCCAGAAGTTAAAAAGATTCAGACATTTCAAACAGAAACCACAGAAAGTAAAGATCTTGTAGACCATTTGTCTAAGTTCTCATCTTGGTCTAATGCTGTCAAAGCCATTGCACGCCTTGTGAGACGGATTAAGAAGGATAAAACTAATTCGCCAGCTTCGGTAGGTGAACAGGAACATGCAAAGGACTTGATTTTAAAAGGAGTTCAAAAACAAGTATATCAGAAAGAAATGGATGTCCTGAGTCAAGGAAAACAACTTCCAGGTTATAATAAACTTCATCACCTGGACTCCTTCATAGATACGGATGGTATGATCAAGGTGGGAGGAAGACTTAGCCACTCATCATGCACTCACTCATTTAAGCACCCACTGATCCTTCCTAAAGATCATCATGTTACAAAGTTGATTATTGCACACTATCATGAAAGTGTAAAGCATCAAGGAAAGGGATTCACAATTAATGCAATCAGATCTTCCGGCTATTGGATACCTGGAATAAACAGAGCTGTCACATCTTACATTCGCAACTGTGTACCTTGTAGAAGGTTGAGAAAACCTGTGGAAGGCCAGCGGATGAGTGATCTTCCCACAGAACGTGTAGAGCCTTCCCCACCGTTTGTGTATTGTGGTATGGATAGCTTTGGTCCATTCATGACTAAAGAAGGAAGAAAACAGCACAAAAGGTATGGTCTGCTTCTAACTTGCTTTTGTTCAAGAGCCATTCATATAGAAATGTTAGAAGATATGTCCACAGATGCTTTCATCAACAGTTTACGATGCTTTATTGCAATTCGAGGCACAGTACGGCAGATCAGATGTGACCAAGGTACCAATTTCGTTGGCGCAAAAAACGAACTGAACTCGGCATTACAGCAACTTGACCCAGAAAGGCTCACTGCTTTCCTTGCAGATAAACAGTGTGATTTTGTAATGAATCCCCCTCATTCCAGTCATGCAGGTGGTGTATGGGAGCGTCAAATCAAAACTGTACAGAGTGTTCTTAATGCTACAGTTTCCCTCTCATCAGGCAGGCTCAACGATGCTTCACTGCGCACTTTATTTTATGAAGCCATGGCAATAGTCAACAGTCGCCCCCTTACAGTGGATAACCTGAACGACCCAAAGAGCTTAGAACCGCTCACACCTAACCATCTGATCACCATGAAAGCCACCACAGTCCTACCACCACCAGGAAAGTTCATAAGAGAAGACCTCTACGGGAGAAAGAGATGGAGACGGGTGCAGTACCTTACTGAACAGTTTTGGAGTAGATGGAAAAAAGAGTATCTCCACAACATTACGGCTAGACAATGCTGGCATGCTCCAAAAAGGAATTTTCAAATTGGTGATATGGTCATGGATACAGATGAGAACCTTCCAAGAAATGAGTGGAGACTAGGACGGGTCGTAGACACTGTAACTAGCCAAGATGGACTAGTAAGGAAGGTCACAATAGCACTTGGTGACAAAAAACTAAACAAGAAAGGAGAATGGTTAAACAAGGTCTCAGTTGTTGAGAGACCAGCTCAGAAGTTGGTCTTATTATTGGAAGCGGAGTGAACAAATCTTCAAAAGGACTTTGCTTTACACACATACACACACAATGGTTATTATAAGTTAAAATTACTTATGTTTGAAAATTATGCATGTTGAAATAACATTTATAATTTGGTGGGAGTGTAACAGACTTTGCTTTGATAAATATTCTTATTAGTTTTTGAACACATTTTTTATATTTCTGTGAGTTTAAATGGGTTTAAGAAATGCATTATCTGTCTTACTAAGGAGGGACTTTTATTTTGACGGGTATTGTAGTCTACGGGGAAGGAAAGGGAGAGCACGCAATTCAAGTTCATCAGAGTTGTTTTGCAGCTATAACGTTTGCAACTTTGTTAAGCACCCCCCGAAAAGGCATAAGGTCTGTATATAATTGGTAACTGTTTGTTGTAATGACTGTTTTGTGTAACTCGCTGTATGTTAATGTTAATGATAGAGTTTTGAACTAGTCGGTAATTCGCGCTTCTTGTACTTTGTTTGTTTAGCTCTTACGGTGATTTTTGGAGTCTTACGGTGATTTATGGAGTGAAAACGGACTCAATAAACTTCATTAACATCAGTAAAGTTTTGGCCATCATTCGGGCGGGGTCCGCTACACAGCTCTTCCTCTCTAGATATGCTGCGCATGTGCAATGTGATTTTAGAGAGATTAGGCCCTCCTAATCTCATATTGACACCCTGCTAAACTGGTTGTGTTGTATATTGCTTCAAAATCATATGCTAAATGACTGAATTTAAGTGTATATATTTCAATTATGAATTCTATGCATTGTTGTTGGGATACAAATTTGAATGGATTTATTATTTGTGTATATTAAATATAATGTAAAATGTTATGAAAAAAAAATGCTTCACAATCAAATTTAAACTGGATTTTATAAACATGATATCACATATTTTGTGTTAATGAGATTTGTTAGCTAACTCAACTGCGTAATTTGAATTATGTACATTTCTGAAATACATTACTTGGACATTGTCACCTCTGATAACAGATCACTCTAAACTGTAATGACATAAAGACATAATTGTAATCATCAAAAAGGTAGCAACTTGTGTGAAGACCACCCAAAGGTCAGTGACATAGAGTTTTGACAAACTTGATATTAAGGAGTATAAATTAATTTTAAATAAAACAATCCTGCTACTTTTTTGCCTAATGTGCTAAGGAAATGTCCATCAAAAAAGAAATGCTTAAAAACTATCATATTGTATTATTTGTCTGATGATGTTCAATTATCCATGTTTAATCCATCCATAACCAAGAGAATTACTAACTTATGGAGATTTTACTATTCTACATGAATCAATGTGATTTTAGCCTTTGATCATAGACTTCTGAGTGTCCCACATTAGGGAAACAACTGTCCCAAATTAGGAAGCTATAGCTCGTCTCAGACGAGCCCTAATTTGTCTATCATTTCTTTTATGAATGTGTTATCTGCATTTTCTCTTTTGATTTGATTAGGACAAATCCTGAGTTTTTAAAAATGGTATTGAGTGTGGATGTAATGTTTTGGCTACACATCGCAATATGTCACAGAAGTCTGAAATGCAAAAATGTCCCACATTAGGGCAATTCACCCTACCCTTTGAAACCCGTTTTCAAAAGTATGCATTTTTCAAGCCACCATAACGCTGTTGTTGTGTAAATGAACGGCCAAACCACCGTTTTTTAAAAGTTTTTAGTTGAAAACAGAGTAAACGGCCCCTAGTGAGATGACGAGGAGAAAAGAAAGATGCAGGATCACTCCATTAAAATAACATTACCAGGGGCCTGTACCATGAAGGTAGCTGAACAAACTCGGGGTTACAGGATTAGTTTTGAGTTGACAAAACCAAACCGATGCAATCAGGCTTTATTGGTACCATGATGCAGCTCATCAACTTTCTTTGTCAACTCAGGCTTTGATCCTTAAGCTATGATTACTCCACGCGCGCATGCACATAAAAGAGTGACGTCGACACTGAACAACCAATCGCGGGTAGAGCGAGAGCGATATATTTTTCCGCGGAGGAGCAAGAGATAATCATTCATAATTACGATTAATTTAAATATGTATGTCAAGCTCGAAACAATACGGTCTCTGCTGCCAAAGCAAGAGAAGACTGTTGGAGAAAGATTGCTGATTGTTAATGTGTAAGTTAAACAAATACGTTCTATATTTATGTAAAATTATGTATGTATATATGTATGTGTAGCCTATATGTGTAATATAGCCAATAGCCTATTTTTATAATATATAAAAAATGTGCATGTATGTACTAAGTAGAGCTGAAACAACTAATCGATTTAATCGATTAAAATCGATTATTAAAATAGTTGTCAACTAATTTAGTCATCGATTAGTTGCTAAATAACTTTTATTTGCCGTAAGCGGCTCATTTTATTTGCCGTAAGCGGCTCATTTCGTGCATATTTTAAATCTGCGGTGACCAAAGTGTGGCAGTAATGAGCCACCGGAGGTTTTACTCAGCCAGTACAGCAGGAGAAGTAGCGAATAGCCAATAGCTGGCCTTGTTTTATGTCACATGCTTCCCGCACAGCGTCTGTGCAGCATTCAGCGAGATGGCGAAGGCAGACGGCAGTGGAGCTCGAGAAAGAAAAAGAAAAAAGCGGAAGATAAAACTAATCGAACGAAGCAGCATTCGGCAGTTTAGGATATCGCACAATATTTGTCAACAAAGAAAACATTTCATCACTGGAGAGTTTTTTTTATCGACACCATCGTATCAATTGATTTTGATTAATATGCGCGAGGGAGAGAGAAGCAAGACAGCGCTCGGGTGAGTGCGCGCGCGCGGCCGGGGCTCTCTCTCTGCTCGTTCTTATATATGCCGTCAAGCTGACAGGACTTAAAAACACATGCAAATGATACACTTTGTTTCACTCTATGGTGGTTAAACTCTGCAATTAATTGTTTTTTCTCGGAACTAATGTTTTTGTTGGAACGAAAGTTTACATCGTATGTTTCTCCGGAATCAGCCAGCGCGAAGGACGTCTATATTCCGATTGGTTGCTGACGTTTGCCGCTGAACCGCGTCATAGCTTATTACCATAAAGTTGAGCTACTTTCAACTTTCTAATTGATTTCACAGCATAAGCTATAAAGCTGTTTCCCAGGTATAAGCTGTGTGTTTACAGGAAATAAATAAATAAATAAAATGCAATTTGCTGCAACTGTATTCTGTTTTATTCTTATTCTTCGTGAAAATATGTTCTGCAAGATTCATTAATAAGCTTTGTTCGGGATGTTAAACTACTTTAGGAGCCCAAAGGACTGCCATGGTGAAAACATTATTTGAAATCTCCTTGTGAAATTTGCTAGAGTACGTATGGGTCAGTGTTTTGATTGCAGAAGAGTTCGACAAAGGCTTACTAACACATAATAAAACAACTCCAGGTATGTTTTTGATGAGGATATGACAATGCAAAATGGTTAAAATCTCTAAAAAGTATGTTGAATGATAAAGACCCTTTGTTAATAATTTACTTGGGGGAAAAATGGGCAAAACTAAAATATAAGTACATAAACCGATTAATCGTAAAAATAATCGTCCGATTAATCGATTATCAAAATAATCGTTAGTTGCAGCCCTAGTACTAAGAAAGATAAATATTCATTGATTTTTAGATGCAACCCCAACTCCAAATGTTCTTGGCAGCAGATAAAGACAAAATATAAAAATATAATTCAAAGTGGTTATTTCAAGGAGTTAATTCAAAGAGTATTTACCACAACCTTTTATTACTTTTGTGAACATTTTATCACACTTGTTTGCAGCAAACAGAAATAAAGAATTAAATTCAGAAAACCAGAATACACTGGCGGAGGAGTTGGCTCTGAGTAGGCAATAAGGGACGGCCGATTATGGATGGGATTACAGGTGCTGTACAATCTGACCCTGGTGCTGGCTCCTCTAAGCAAGTAACACTGGGTACGTGTGCAATACATTACTACTTTTTTTTAAGTTTTAAATATGGCTGACTGTATGTTCTGCAGGGAAATACAGTGTCCCTGTTGAAGCTAGCACACACACACACACGTCTGGTGCACTATCTTTGTGAGGACTCTCCATAGACGTAATGGTTTTTATACTGTACAAACTGTATATTCTATCCCCTTACACTGCCCCTATCCCTAAACCTACCCATCACAGGAGACATTCTGCATTTTTACATTTTCAAAAAAACTAATTCTGTATGATTTATAAGCTTTTGTACCCATGGGGACCTCAATTTAGGTCCCCACGGTGACACGAGTCCCCATGAGTCTGTGTGCATTCAGGTTTAAGTCCCCACCGGTGTAGAAAAACATGTCCACACACACACACACACAGTCTCCCACACAGAGGTCAGTATGCAGCAGACAGAACACCAAACATAACCTGCTTTACAACAGTTATGCTTTACATTGGCCTATTTTTATTTATTAGGGTGAAGCAAATGATGAAGACACTCTGTCTGTGTGTTCTCAGACAGTTGCTGATGTGAATGCACTGGGCTTTTTATTATGGCAAACATTTGAATGTGTGGCATAAAAAAGGGACTGGCCCTTACACATCTCTTTTGTAGGATTTTTCACAACCTGCCCCAGAAACTGAGGCCTCTACCTCAATGGGCTTCAGAAGAAATGTGTAAGGATTTAAAACCCTTGACATAAATTACAGTCAGTCCTGTGTTTGTAGGAAGTCAAGGAACTTTTTGTGATTTTGATGAGCCTCCAGACAACTTGTAATGATCATGTTTGTGGTGGAATTATGTTTCAGGTGGAAACAGACTCAGTCAGGGCCCTGTACAAAAGGAGTCTTGAACTAGACTGCACACTAAAGGAGACTTGAACTAGACTGCACACTAAAGGAGACTTGAACTAGACTGCACACTAAAGGAGCAGACTGTGAGCTGAGGAGGCTCCAAACAAAATCAAACAGCTGGATAAAACTGATCTCAGTATGTATATAGTTATATATATATGTATGTATAACTTATTTAACCAAGTAACACTTTAGTATGAATATTTATTAATGCAACTTTCTCTTGCTCTCTTTCTCCCTCCCATCCCACAAAACCAATAAAACAGTTTGAGACATATCTGCAGTTTCAATGTGCTTTTATTAAGTGTAATATTGTATGGTGATTGCATCTACAGCTGCACCAGCTGGGTGGTCAAGTGTGATCGGGTCAGTTTCATCGGGGAGAAGCTGGTTTTGTGGTGTTTCTCGCTCCTTTCTACTGGTGGCTATATTGTGCAGAATGGCACATGCAGCCACTATCTGTGATGCCCGCTCTGGTGACTCTGAAGCGCCGAACACAGTTGAAATGTGCCTTTAGGATGCCAAAGGTCATCTCTATCTTCACTCTGGTTTTACTGAGGGGCACATTGAAGCGGTGCTGTGGCCCTGTCTGAGGGTCATGATAGGGGGTTATTGTGTAGGTTTTTCTATCTCAGTTTAAATGAACAGTGTTTTGTACTGTACCAAATTTAACTTGCTTTCCTCAAAGCGCTGACACAACACAGACTCATGGAAAATTTGTGAGACAAGCACTGGAGCCAGGCCATTTGGCATCCAAACTTGATCATATGTTCATGACCACAAGTCGTCTGCAGATGAAATGTTTAGTAGATCATTGTTATATCTGTTAAAGTTACTATTAATTTAAAGATTCATCTCACAGAAAATAATCATCTCACATATTCACATCATCTCTACCTGAACATTAAGGCTGTGATAGGACTTCCTATTAACATAATCTGCCTCATGTTCCCCTAGAGCAGTGGAGATTGGAGCAATAGACTGCATACATGTTGCAATGACTTGGGAATCCTATCATAAGATTATCAGAATAATAATAAAAAAAGATTCAAAATAATTCTTAATATGTATTATATTGTATAGTACATTTGTGAAATTTGCTTTTTGAGAAAAAAAAAGTGTTCATGTGATGTCACCCTATCAATATATCTTACCGGCAATTTTATAAAAGCCCTCTTTTATGGACATGGTCGATAAATGTCCGGGGAACATTATTAATTAAACTTTTCATGTACTCCTGCAGAGCGAGGACCACCTTGCGAATGGTTCGACAAACATATGTTTTCCCCTAGCTTCTGTGCGTCACCCACCGTGCAAGAATGTACCACTTGCAAAAAAAAAAAAAAAAAAAAAAATGCAACGCAATACAATTTGCGGTACAGTAAGTGCATGAATTCGACGTGTTAAATTCTTTATGTGCGGCTCAAGAAGTTCGCAAAGATAAGACATTCCTTCCGCGGAAAATCTGTATCTTTCATACAAGTAACTATCAGTTAAGGCAAGGGGATTTTGTCTGGCTAAAAACTCTTTCTCTACGAAGTGCTCGTCAAAGGTGAAGTCATTGCAACAGACACTTGGAATAAGTTACGTCACCTGTATGTTTCTTTGCTCTCAGCTGATTGGTCAAACTTCGGTCTGAGATCTTGAATCCAGAACATAACCTGCCCCGGAGCAGGTTAGCCGTGCAGCGTAAGATACCATGGCAACGAACACCGATTAAAGCCGAGCTACTTTCATAGTACCTAAAACCCAGGGTTGGCGGAAACTAAGCTGAAACATAGCTGGCTAGCCACCTAATCCGGCTTCATGGTACAGGCCCCAGATCCTAATGATAGGAATGTGGTTATTTATTTTCAACAATGCGATTTTCAACAAATAAAATGTCTCAGTTGAGCATTTTATTTGTATTCAGAACATTTCACTGTGGATCAGTCGCAATTTTGGCACAGGCTTTGCAAACAGACTTTTACGATATGGACTTGACAGTGTTGTACAGTCAGATGTTCTTTGTCTATGTGCCAATAAATCAAACCAGTGACTAAACGGTCAACTTCGCATTGTTTCTCTTAGTAGGATAAAAATAATCTGTTATTTAAACTCAGGGGCGTCATGCAAGCCAAAATTCTGGGGGGGCACAATCTGAGACGTTGCAATTGTTTTCTGGCGGGTGATATGGATCATGTTAGGAGGGGTCAGGGGGTTTCTCCCCCTGAAAAATTTCAAATTCTGGCTGTTAAACATACCATTTCAATGCAGTTTGGGAGGGACAGAAATACCTTAACGGAGCTAGCAGCAACCCTCCTCTATCTGAGGACTAAGTTAAAGTATCTATTTTGTAAGTTTATGTAAAAGACAGGTTGATGAAAGAACTGTAAGCTCAAATTCAAAAGCTTTTGAAGTCTACTTCATTAAAGCATGTTTACACACACACTTACTGTACACTTAGGCCTACTACACATGATTTTAAAAACAGTACCATTGCAGTTTTTATGTTATGATTTTAAATTGGTATGTGACCTAAGAACGATCTTACATTAAAGGTACATAAAGGTGCTGAGGTCTGACTTTGTGGTGCTCTGAAATTAAGTTATTTTAATATTAATATGTGATGAAGGACTTTGAAAGAAGTTAGACAGATTTCAGTGCTGAATAAGGTTAACACTACCCCGTTTATTTGAAAATGGTTAATATTTGACAGAAATGTAAAAAAGTAATCAAATGAAATGTAATATGTAACATTACTTTAGTAAAATCATTGAAATACTGTAGTTACACTCAGTGGCGTAGCAAGTCAGTACCGGGCCCATATGCAAAATAAATTGTACGGGCCCCCCGCCCCCAAGTACATCGAAGATAGATACGGTAGCCTATATAGACGTTCACTGTAGTGTATCAAGAAAATACCATACCAAACAATACCATAAAAAACACACTCTACCCAACAATTTTTCACAACCAGAACAGAACAAAAACAAGTCTAAAACAACCAAGGCTCTGCCAATGTCAATAATAAACTACTGATTTTGGCACGGCGGCCCTAATGTAAAAACATAAAACTACTCACTCATTTTAGTTGCATTCTCCGGGCCTTTCTTTCGGCAAATTCATCCACGATGTCATTGGTGTTTAATTCACGGCTTCATAGCGGCATAGCCTACATTCTCGATGGAAAGAATTGCCAGTCCCGATAGTCTGTTTTGCGACATGGTGCTCCGCAAATATTTTTTTATTAGCTTCTTCAGTTTTGAAAATGAGCGCTCCGCTGAAGCAACAGTAACAGGGACCTTCGACATCGTTGTCATTTACACTAGGTTTGCACAAAAACGGTCTATTTTGGGTAGTTTTTGTGTCGCGACTAACTTCTCCACCCTCTTTTTTCTCTTTAAGGCCCCACTGTTATGTTTGTATTTGTCCATCCTTTAATGTTCAATTAGCTAGCCGATAGTAACCTCTCACACTGTGTTTTCTTTTTTTAATTTGGCGCGGCGATGTAGCGTGCGTCATATAAAAAATGACAGCGTAGTTCTTCTACGTCAGCTGCGGGGTTCAAAAAATAGAAAAATGCACACTTTAAATGACAGATAAAGTAGACATTACGGAGAAACAAGAAATGACTACACATGACATGCATACAAAAATAATAAAATATATTTATTGTGGCCACGAATTTAAAATTAATTTCCTTGTTTATTAAAAGTTCCTCATGGGCGTTCCTCACGGGCCCATTTGCACGTGCATACCCTGCATGCCCTGACGCTACGCCACTGGTTACACTGCTCATTATTATATTTTAAATAAGGAACAGATGTTTCAAAACCGATCAGATAACGTTACTATGGCTTTGTATGGCAGTAACGTTAGCCAATTAGTTTACGGTTAGACTAGGCTAGCTATCGATAACGTTACACTGACACAACTTAAGTTAATGCTCTGAATTCGCAGCTAATATAAAATCCATAACTTTTTGATCAAGTTAAAATTTCCAGGTCAACCACAAATAATCCCACTACCTTTTAATATCATCCGATAACTAATTCAATGCCGATTTGTTGCTTTGCCCACTTACCACTTCAAGACCATCTGTAAAACATTGCTAGCTCAACGTGCGAGACGAGTGAGTTGCTTGAACATACACAGCAAAGATTCTAGAGCGCTATGCGCGTAGCGTTGATATACACAGACACCATATTAGGAAAAAGGGGCGGGCTGATGCTGACCGATTTATTACACATCCAGAAGAATACATTTGAGTCGTTATAGGCTCTGGTATATTATGGAGCATAATAGGAATAAAGTTGTGACAAAAAAATTTATCAGGGAGGAAAAATCTGAGGGGCCACTTTGAATGGGCATGACGCCACTGTTTAAACTGATTAAATTATATATAGAAAGCGATCAAAGAACACTCCCTTTACAAATGCTGGAGCTGTCAATCAAACAGCCAAGTTTATAGTGACGGGATTATCACCAAAACTCCCTTTATAACAAAGTCCCTTTTATCTATAGACTTTGGTTATAATCAACGAATCTCTTGTTTACATTGTGTTTGAACTGTTAGTTATGATGAAAGAATTCATGAGGTGCAGAAATCATGTTGCAATGAGGAGATCATTGCATTCATGCGCTCAACATGTGTGATCGGCTACAATGCTCATCACTGCAACCTTTCACGCCAGACGATGCCACAATCTAAATCTTGAGAGCTGTAATAGTAAAAATGTGCAAAAAGTTTTTGAGAGAGTTCCACATGTAAGATACATGCAGATAGAGACATTTTGACTGATGAAATTAAGCTATTAAGCTAACGATAGCAAATCACAGCAGTGGGCTTTTATACTGAAGTCTCACAGCAGACACGCTGTGAGACTTCAAACAGAGCGGCTGCATCTGAAAACGTAGGCAGACTTGTTCCCTATGGAAGGCCAAAAGGGCCAACACGTGTGAAACTGTCGTGTAATTACGGCAATGACTGCTAGCAGTGTTTGCGCACAAAGGTAAGTTACCTCACAAAACTGATTTCGGACAGACCTCTGAGGCAGCGTTTAATGATCTACAGCAAAATAGAGTGAGCTTTGGTGGTTTACACACAAACTACTTCTTTCTTTTTTAGCTCAGCTGTCACAGAATGGAAAGCACAGGATTATGGGATATCAAAGGCAGCGAAGGATACATCTATGCTGCCTTCAAAAATCGATGAGATGATGAACGCATCTCATGAGACAAGAAATGAAGCTAAGTTTGGATTCGGACGTTCCTTGGTGCCTTTATACCACGGAATGCGTCCTTTGAAGGCAGCATTTTTTTTTTAGTTTTCGGATGCAGCCAGAGTGTTCAAATCAGAGGGCTAAAATGGGTAGCAAAAACACGTTTTATTTCTAAATTATGAAAATTTTTGATGTAAAAATCATACTAACATTATTAAGTTCACCCCAGGAAACATTATAAAACAATAAAACAATACAGTTCATGTCATGACCCCTTTAAAATGTAGCTATTAAAATGTAAAAATGTAAGCATTGCATTGAAGAATGCAAATATGTATGCACAAGTGGATCACTGGATTTGAAAAGCCTACTAAAAAAATGTAATAGGCTAGGCTACTATAGTTCCTGTTTTCCTTTTAAAATACATTGCATCAACTGTTATTTTTAAACAACGTTCAATTACATACCAGTTTAATGGAGGAGCCTTGTTGAAATGTCGACAGCTTTCAAAACTAAAATCACTCATGTGACTGGAGATGGAGAAACACTAGAGACGCCTGGTCCGTGTACTTTTTGATCATTTCATTTCCTGTTTGGAATGGAATAACGAGAAATGAAAACCAGCTTGTTTATTTGTTTTTTAGTTTAGTTTAAAAAAGGAAAAATTAGATTTTAGCTCGATTTTTCATTTTTCGTTTGTGGTTTAAAAAATGGTTTATGGGTTAGATATTTCATTTGCACACGTGGGCGGCACTGAAACGCCCCTTTCATCTGATTGGTCAAAACGCTCCGCCTTCAGTAAGCTACGAGCTTTTCTTTCTGTCAGGCAGAATAAGAGTCACTACGAGTGTGGCACTGACAAATGCACTTTAATTAGGGTGACCATATAGAGTGCCGAAGTTATGACGTCATTTTGTAGGACAACCCGGAAGTTAGCGGCGCATGGGTTCCCTCGATCGAAAAGCAATGCATTTTCCCCATAGACTTTTGGAAAATCGCAAAAAATAAGATCTGTGTTCAACAAAGAGTTGTGACCCTAACACGTTTTGTCTATCAAGATAATCTTTACAAGTTAATCCAAAATGTATACATTTTGAAGCATAAATAAAGCCGTCAGATATAAAATGCTAACAGTAGGCTATAAACGGACTACAGCACACCAGCACACCATGGTCGCGGATCAACGTCATCATCAAGCTTCCTCAAACTTTATTTAAAAAACACGCTCGCTCATTATGATCTGCGCTGTGTATGAACCTATTTTTCATAGACAGTATATAAACTGGACACAGCGACCCCATAGGTTTCAACGGAGAGAAGTTGAAGCACATTAGAAGCAGTCACTTCCTGATTGCCGAGCGTACTGCGCAGACTCAAACTGAGCTTGACGACGTGGATGTGACGTGAGCAGCCTGCCTGACAGTTGTAAGTTTTCTAGTAGCCGTGCCAAGCGAAATCGGAACCATTCCCTTCCGAATCTCGCAGAGACGGAGAGTGTGAGTAGGAGCTGTCCATGAGCTAGGAGCAGGAGCAACGTCATGACTCTCTATGGGCTTCTCCCTTTACTTTATCGGACTTTATGCCTCCACGTCCCCCCGATTGATTGCGAGCTTCTCTTCCTGTCTCTACGGTAATTTCCAGAGAGTCGCGTGGTTATGACGCAATCGTTAGCCTACTTTTACAAAAACTGCTTCTACGGGGCCATAACGTAAGATACAAGGTAATGGAGCCTTTTATACATTGTCGTGTTTCTTTAGAAATAAACAATGGACAAATGGAGTCTTTAAACGCCTCAGATGTAAAGTTATTCGCTGTCAAAGTGACGCGAAAATGAATGGGAGTCAATGGGATGCTAACAGCAGGTGAAGGCTTGTTAGCCAATGGCGGCTCCCGGGGGTACCTTCAAAATAATATGAAACCCTGACCGCCTGCTATTTTTACAGTCTATATGGTATGAACACTTATCCACTTTTTCATGAGAAATATTACCCATTCGTTTTTTCCAAAAATGTTAAACTAATTTTGTTTATGCGTGCCTCTCTGAGATTTTTTTAAATCTTTTGTTAATGTTTTATTTATTCGTTTATTATTTTGTTAGTTTATATAAACCTTAATATTATTTTCTTTGTGATTTAAGATTATTATGCCTGATCATTGTGCCCCAAATAAACTTTAAAGATTATCTTTCACTGTATTATGTTTGATTGTATGTTTGCATACCATTTGCTAATTCGCCAGGAAAAAAAACGCGCTTTTACCATCTCAGAAGCACTAACGTTAGCTGTGGCCGTATCAATTTCCAATCTTATGTCCTTTTTCTTAGACGATAGAAAAACCATAGATCGAGGAGAGAACCACTATAAATCTGGACATGTAGAAAAGTGCAGCTTAGATGCTGGTTTACTTGCTGGTATTGTAAGGGCCAGCATGAGGGACAAGGTTTATCGAGTCTCGGTAAGTAAAACTAGGGAGAGATAGAGTTATAACAGTGTTTTATGTATTTAAGATAACTATACAAATAATCTCTGAACAAGCATAACACAGTTAAATTCCAAACATTTAATATAATAGTTGTATATAATTTTATATGTTGAATTTAAAGAGAATTGTCCAATAGCAAATGCTTATTATAATATATTATAATTAAACCATATATGTTCCCTAAATAAACCATTTATACTCATTTTGTTAACATTTTCTATATATTTTTTACCTGGTAATCCACAAGCCCCAATGTGAGAGCCAGTGTAGTAAATTTTATCTCACATTCACATTACTGTGAGCTGACTGGAGTGTAGTTACAATAGTATACAAGTAGTATACAATAGTTTAACATTTAATTTGTGTATTTGTCAGACAGGCAACTTACATTGCATTAAGGCTATACATATCAGCGTGTTCTCTGGGAATTGAACTCGCAACCTTTTGCACAGTTTAACAAAATGCTCTAATCACTGAGCCACAGAAACCTTACAGCAAGAGTTGTAGTAAACATCTTTATTTTCATAAAATAAGTAAACTGAAAACAAACTATATTTTGTTCATCATCTTTGTCAGCCATAAATTATGTAGCCATTTCCTCCTCTTCATCCATGGGTGGTGGAACATTTTTAGGCACATCAGCGCTATCCTGTCTCAGGGAGTATGAATGATCTTCCAAAATTTGTCCAGTGGGAACATCATTTGTGGATAAAAACAAAACAGGGACATTTTTTCCCCCTGCAGGAAAATGACAGCTGCAGATGCGAGAATGGACACTGGGCTTCCGGTCAGCTCGTCTAAGGATAAATTCAAAATAAGCAATGTTAGTTTTATGGAAGTTACACCTTTACAGATTAAAATTACAAATTTCACACAATAAAATATTTGTATTAAATTAGAATGGAGTTTTCCAGCATTTACATTAATCTTCTTCATTGATCTGTCCACGTTTATATAGCACATTAAATATAGTTAACATTTACTAAAATCCCCTCCTTGAACTGCCACCTTACCGTGGTGGAGGGGTTTGAGTACCCGAATGAACCTAGGAGCTATGTTGTCTGGGGCTATATGCCCCTGGTAGGGTCTCCCAAGGCAAACAGGTCCTAGGCGACGGGTCAGACTAAGAGCGGTTCAAAAACCCTTATGATGCCAAAAAAAACGAGGACCGTGACGTCGCCCGGTATGGCGCAGCCGGGGCCCCACCCTGGAGCCAGGCCCGGGGTCGGGGCTCGTATGCGAGCGCCTGGTGGTCGGGCCTCCCCCCATGGGGTCCGGCCGGGCTCAGCCCGAAGGAGCGACATGGGGCCACCCTCCCGTGGACCCACCACCTGCAGGAGGGACCGTAAGGGGCCGGTGCTAAGTGGATCGGGCGGCAGTCGAAGGCGGGGGCCTAGACAACCCGATCCCTGGACGCGGAATCTAGCTCTAGGGACATGGAATGTCACCTCTCTGGCGGGGAAGGAGTCTGAGGTTGTGCGTGAGGTTCAGAGATTCCGACTAGAGATAGTTGGGATCACCTCTACGCACGGCTTGGGCTCTGGAACCACACTCCTCGAGAGAGGATGGACTCTTCACCACTCTGGAGTTGCCCATGGTGAGAGGCGGCGGGCTGGTGTGGGTTTGCTTATAGCCCCCCAGCTCAGCCGCCATGTGTTGGAGTTCACCCCGGTGAAGAGGGTCGCTTCCCTACGCCTTCGGGTCGGGGATAGGTCTCTCACTGTCATTTGTGCTTACGGGCCGAACGGCAGTGCAGAGTACCCGGCCTTCTTGGAGTCTCTGGGAGGGGTGCTGGAAAGTGCTCCGACTGGGGACTCCGTCGTTCTACTGGGGGACTTCAACGCCCACGTGGGCAGCGACAGTGACACCTGGAGGGGCGTGATTGGGAGGAACGGCCCCCCTGATCTGAACCCGAGTGGTGTTCTGTTATTGGACTTCTGTGCTAGTTACAGCTTGTCCATAACGAACACCATGTTCAAGCATAAGGGTGTCCATCAGTGCACATGGCACCAGGACACCCTAGGCCGGAGGTCGATGATCGACTTTGTGGTCGTTTGTCTTGGACACTCGGGTGAAGAGAGGGGCAGAGCTGTCAACTGATCACCACCTGGTGGTGAGTTGGATCCGATGGCGGGGGAGGAAGCTGGACAGACTCGGCAGACCCAAACGTACTGTGAGGGTCTGTTGGGAACGTTTGGCCGAATCTCCTGTCAGAGAGATCTTCAACTCCCACCTCCGGCAGAGCTTCGACCAGATCCCGAGGGAGTCTGGAGATATTGAGTCCGAGTGGACCATGTTCTCCACCTCCATTGTCAACGCAGCCACTCGGAGCTGTGGCCGTAAGGTCTCCGGTGCCTGTCGAGGCGGCAATCCCCGAACCCGGTGGTGGACACCGGAAGTAAGGGATGCCGTCAAGCTGAAGAAGGAGTCCTATCGGGCCTGGCTGGCTTGAGGCAGCTGATGGGTACCGACAGGCCAAGCGGACTGCAGCCCGGGTGGTTGTGGAGGCAAAAACTCGGGCCTGGGAGGAGTTCGGTGAGGCCATGGAGAAGGACTATCGGTCGGCCTCGAAGAGATTCTGGTAAACCGTCCGGCGCCTCAGGAGGGGGAAGCAGTGCCCTACCAACGCTGTTTACAGTGGAGGTGGGCAGCTGTTGACCTCGACTGGGGATATCACCGGACGGTGGAAGGAATACTTCGAGGATCTCCTCAATCCCGCCATCACGTCTCCCATTGAGGAAGCAGAGGCTGAGGGCTCGGAGGCGGACTCGTCCATCACCCAAGCTGAAGTCACCGAGGTAGTCAAGAAACTCCTCGGTGGCAAGGCACCGGGGGTGGATGAGATCCGCCCTGAGTACCTCAAGTCTCTGGATGTTGTGGGGCTGTCTTGGCTGACACGCCTCTGCAACATCGCGTGGCGGTCGGGGACAGTACCTTTGGACTGGCAGACCGGGGTGGTGGTCCCTCTTTTCAAGAAGGGGGATCGGAGGGTGTGCTTCAACTATAGGGGGATCACACTTCTCAGCCTCCCTGGGAAAGTCTATGCCAGGGTACTGGAGAGGAGAATCCGGCCGATAGTAGAACCTCGGATTCAGGAGGAACAGTGTGGTTTTCGTCCCGGTCGTGGAACACTGGACCAGCTCTATACCCTCTACAGGGTGCTGGAGGGCTCATGGGAGTTTGCCCAACCAATCCACATGTGCTTTGTGGATTTGGAGAAGGCATTCGACTGTGTCCCTCGCGGCGGCCTGTGGAGGGTGCTCCGGGAGTATGGGGTCCGGGGCCCTTTGCTAAGGGCTATCCGGTCCCTGTACGACCGGAGCAGGAGCTTGGTTCGTATTGCCAGCAGTAAGTCAGACTTGTTCCCGGTGCGTGTTGGACTCCGGCAGGGCTGCCCTTTGTCGCCGGTTCTGTTCATAATTTTTATGGACAGAATTTCTAGGCGCAGCCAGGGGCCGGAGGGGGTCGGGTTTGGGGACCACACGATTTCATCTCTGCTCTTTGCGGATGATGTTGTCGTGTTGGCCTCATCAAACCAGGACCTCCAGCATGCACTGGGACGGTTTGCAGCCGAGTGTGAAGCGGCTGGGATGAAAATCAGCACCTCCAAATCCGAGGCCATGGTTCTCAGTCGGAAAAGGGTGGTTTGCCCGCTTCAGGTTGGTGGAGAGCTCCTGCCTCAAGTGGAGGAGTTCAAGTATCTTGGGGTCTTGTTCACGAGTGAGGGAAGGATGGAACGGGAGATCGACAGGCGGATCGGTGCAGCTTCTGCAGTAATGCGGTCCCTGTACCGGTCTGTCGTGGTGAAGAAGGAGCTGAGCCGCAAGGCGAAGCTCTCGATTTACCAGTCAATCTACGTTCCTACTCTCACCTATGGTCATGAGCTGTGGGTCATGACCGAAAGGACAAGATCCCGGATACAAGCGGCCGAAATGAGCTTTCTCCGCAGGGTGGCTGGGCGATCCCTCAGAGATAGGGTGAGAAGCTCGGTCACTCGGGAGGAGCTCAGAGTAGAGCCGCTGCTCCTCCACATCGAGAGGGGTCAGTTGAGGTGGCTCGGGCATCTTTTCCGGATGCCTCCTGGACGCCTTCCCGGGAAGGTGTTCCGGGCATGTCCCACCGGGAGGAGACCCCGGGGAAGACCTAGGACACGCTGGAGAGACTATGTCTCCCGGCTGGCCTGGGAACGCCTCGGTGTCCCCCCGGAAGAGCTAGAGGAAGTGTCTAGGGAGAGGGAAGTCTGGGCATCCCTGCTTAGACTGCTGCCCCCGCGACCCGGCCCCGGATAAGCGGTAGAAGATGGATGGATGGATGGATGGATTTACTAAAATAACAAAGATTAATATCATTACCTAATGCCTTAACTACCGGTAATGCTGTTTACAAATACAATCATATTATTATAAGTGGGTAAAAGCCAAGTTCACAAATATCAGGGTGCAGGACCCACCCTTTCTAGAATTATATCCAAACAAGTTACAATAAAAGTCAATAAACCAGGTATTATTTTGAATATTTTAATTAAACACATTTCTCGACGTAACGTTAGCCTTTAATAAAACTGCAGCGGATCTAATCTATTAAACAGTGGCAAAGTAAACAAGCTTTTAGATATTTTAAGAGAAAGACAAAAGGTATTTTAGCTGTTGATTTGGTTATGAAAAACGTTTATTCTTGCTACTGCTAGCCTTTTTTACTCCATCTGACCGCCAAAGTAACATTAGCGTGTTAAGCAATGCACCATTAAAGTTTCGTCGTGGCCACATTAAGGCAGTAAATACGGTGTTCACATGGAAATCATCGTTGTGTGAGCTTACCTTACGGCACGAACCCAGAGTCTCCGCTGGGTAACATCAGACGGAAAACGGTAAAACGAGCATCTTTCATTCGACGACTTGTGGTTGCATCTCGGGACAAAACAGTCTCTCCACAGAACTGGTAATCGGTTACCTTAATATCACAAAATTCTGTGTACTTGGAAATATATATATATGTAATATTTGGAAAAACTACAATTTGAAAAGACTAAGTATATAACGTTATGTATATTAACTGAAAGGTAAACTTCTAAGAACATGAAGCTGAAACGCGGGCTAGTGAGAGATTTCATGTTTGTCATGATGACGTCTAAAGTCTCCGCCAAAGGATGTAGTCCCTTTTAGCAACTTGTTAGCAACCACCGTTTTTAAGACACAATAAAGTTTAAAAAAATCACAAGCAGGTTATAACTGGTGTGTTTTATGTCATAGATCAAAACGTGAAAATATTTAGAGGCTTTGTTAACCACAGACCTTATTTCAGGCGATTTAGCAAAAACCCATTCAAAAAACCCATAGACTTTAGGGCGAGGGAACCGGTAGTGCTAAAATACTAACTCACTTCCGCGTTTTGGCCTACAAAGTGACGTCATAACTTCGGCACTCTATTCCAGGACATGTCCGGCCGGGATTTCGAGATCGCCCAAAATATCCGGGATACGGCTTTTGCTTTCTCGTCGCCATATTCATTTTGTTTACATGCACACCTTTTGATTCAGTAGGACTGAATTAATTCCGATTGGTGAATCTGAATGTAGTGTTTACATGAACGTTAAACAAGTGATCGGTTGATGTGCGTTTTACCATTGCTAAGAAAATTCCTGTGTTTTCGTCTCGATCGGGATCCGTGTGAAGCAGAATGCATGACCTGCAAAGCTGTCACGTACGTGTCAGTGTCAAATAATGTAATAATGTAAACATAATGAATGGTGACTGTAGAAAGCAAAAGCCGAATCCCGGGCATTTTGGGCGATCTCGAAATCCTGGCCAGACATGTCCTGGTTAAACAGGACGTATGGTCACCTTAATAAAATAATGTCTGAAACCACCACTCACTGTTAACTACGCACAATATTGAAGCAGAAATATGTTGCTGGTCACATAATTCGTGATGCTGCGACTTGCAAGCGACCCCAATAATGTGAGCCACAGTATTAGCCTATGACAGATTATTTTAGCATGATGTATTTCCCATTGATAAATACCGTGCAAATAGTTCCGTCTCTTTGGATAAAAGGGAAGTGGAAATAAAAATCAATAATAGGCTGAACATACCATGATAATATGTACGTACCATTAGATGTCTGTAGATACAAAATACAACTTTAAGAAGGGTGGATTGGACCGAGCATCACAACACACTTGTAGCCAATCAGCAGTAGGGGATTTATACACTCATGATGGGGGAGGAGAGAGAGTGAGCAAGAGGGAGATTTGAAGAAAGACTATAGTAAGAGAGATGACTGAGAGACATTACAAAAGAGAAAGGGTCATAGGAATATGAATACACTAGTGCTAGAGAGAATACACTAGTGCTAGAGAAGTGGGAAGGCTTGAAAACGGACGCCAAGGTTGCATTGTTTCTGCTCCATATGTGAGTGACGTTGGTTATGCTGCTTCTGTATTGTTACCTATAGTAACAGGACAGTTTTGTGTGTCATTGTTTGTCTGGCACTGGTGTGCTGCTGGTGTTTGTGCATTTTGGGGGCGGAGCAATGAAGGAGGGGGTTTGTTTGATTGGGTTGATTTCAAATATCAACATTGTTTCTCAGAAATCACTTACTGCAGCTTTAATATTCACCAGAGTTGAAATATATGAGCTAGATAAGAGAAGAACGGTGAAAAGTAAAGATTTCTATTTCAACTAGAATTGTAAAAATAAAAAAAGGACACTGCAGACTAGAGTAATGGCTGCTGAAAATTCAGCTTTGTCATCACAGGAATAAGTTGTATTTTAAAGATAACACTAAGATGTGCAATGTTTCATTTCACTTTCAGTTATGACAACTGCCTACCGCATTTTCCTGGCAGTTATGCCCTGTGGTGGTCCCTGTTCAACGGCAGCGACGCACCATACCGGAAGTTGGCCTCTTTCCTTCTTCGTTCAACCGACAGTGTGACCTCACGCTCTAAATTAACTTTTTATCCAATAGAGGAGCAGGCGCGTGAATGTTTGAAAAGTAGGCTATGTGAATTATTTCGTGAGACATTGAGAATTAAATATTATGCTAGATGTCAACCGCAACAAGTTATTTTACGTGACGTCACAAAATTGTGCTGCTTTTTCATAGCCTGAGCTATTATTTATTCGTTTATTTTGTATTATTGATGATTTTAGCCATAAGTAGGCCTATGTACATTTGTTTTTTATTTATGTTTTTTTTTTTTTGTGCTACCTTGACATTGAGAAAAAAATAGCATGGACGTCACATTTATTCAAAGTGACAAACGACTTCACATTTAACTTTTTTTAAATTAATGTTCAGTGAACACTTATATCCTACATTTAATATATTTGTACAGCTCAGTTTCATATCACTTAGGCTATATTATAGTTTTATAAACGATAGGCTACTATAAACATTACTAATACAATACTAAACTAATTAATAACTATTGAAATAAAATAAAAATCTCTTGTCTCTGAACAAACCACTGATTTCAAGCTGGGAATCTTTCACATCACAATGCACAGGATTATACATTGAGGCATTTTCCTATAAAGAATATACCCAAAAGAAAACTGAATAGTGTGCAGAGTTGAGGTATTGCTGCAAAAGTTATTATTTGTGACATTTGATGTTCTCACTAAAATACACATTAAACTAAAGTTTTCTGAGTTGCAAGTCCAAACAATACAAGGTTCATGTTTACTTTTACAGCATCATGTGGTTCAGTATCGCCCCAAAACTGTGCAAAATTCAACATGCAACATAGAAATCGGCCATACAAAGCTATGAAGATGTTGGCAGCTCAAAAGATGCTTTTATTGCTTTGTGTTGGTCTCTCACTGGCACACGATTTAACTACATCAGCACAGCTAAAGGACATTGAGGAAAGGCTGCGAGCCACAGAGGAAACACTGAAAGAACTAAAGAGAGAGAATGAAGGTATGAAGCTTTTTATCTACATCTGTTATTTTCAAGACACATTGATTTGCTGAATCATTTCCAGCCCAACACATTATAAAAACCAATGTGGCATTATAACAAAATTATGAAATGTTCATTCTGAACAGCTTTAAGGATTTTCACAAAAGCCTTAAGTGATACACTTGAATCTATCCAGGCAGAGAATAAAGGTAAATGGAAATAATTATTATATGATGTTATATTTAAAACCAAGTGTAAATGAATATGACAAAAAAACTAACCAAGTCCACTTATCTTTTCACAGCCAAAAAGGTTGCCTTTTCAGCTGGACTTTTGTCATCTGGAGGCCAAAAAATTGGACCCTTTGATATTCGGAAACCCCTGGTCTACCAAAAAATTTTCACTAACACTGGAAATGCGTATGACTCCAACACTGGTAACCTGTCCTGTTCACATTTCTGTTGTGTTAAGTATAGCGCATTCAACTTAAAGGCATTTCTTTTCCGATTCTGAATTCGTATGTGTATGTGTTTCACAGGTACTTTCACAGCACCAGTGAAAGGAATCTATTTCTTCAGATTTTATGCTCATGGTCACCCTTTTAACCAAGTGGCAGTCAGTCTCCATAAAAATGATCAAATCCAATGCTCTGTGTTTTTTCTGAAGCCTGAGACCAATGCTAATGGCAGCAATGCTGTTGTTCTCTCACTGGAAAAGGGTGATAAAGTGAACACACAGCTGTGGGAGAACAGCTGGGTTTATGATGATGAAAACAGCTATACCAGTTTCAGCGGTTTTCTGCTTTTCCCTTTGTGAGTGTCCACTTAATTCAGAATTGAATGTGACTTTTTTTTTACTAGTGTCATAATAATCATATTAGTGTGATATTTACATTAAAGGAAGAGAACATTGTATGATCCTAAACTCCTCTTGAATTTTTAACATTAAAAAAATTAATCATTAGCTTCTCTAATGACATCAAACTTGAAAACATTTTAGAAATTGTATCTTTATTCTTACAGTTTTCTTTCTTTTCAGACAAGTTTTCTTCAGCCCTTTTTAATGTATCAGTATGCAGTAAATTAAACCACACAAAAAGCCAGTCAATGTGTCATTATTTTACTAGTCTTGATTATGGTATAAACGTTTATCATGCAAATCCAGATGAGACTGCAAATAATCACCTGAATGTTTATGATTTTCTTTATTCCTTTATCATTCAAACATCAGAGCAATAACAATTCATAATCTGTTTTACAGTTCGCACACCACATGCCACTCGGAACTACAGTTAACATCATTCCATACACCACTTTTGTCAGTAATTGTACAGTCCTCTGCCCCATTATGATCGTTCGGCTCATTATCTTTCCACTTGGTGAAAGTTAAAGGTTGGCCATTCATATCTACAAAATGCCCTTCTTTCCGTCTGTCTGTTGCACCAACATATACGTAAGTAGACTCGAGGGCAGCTTGCAATGATGTTAGAACTTTGTTCTCCTCTTCACTTCTTGGCAGGACAATTTTAGCACCAGCGTCAGAGCAGATCTTCTGTGCCTTTTCAAAAGTTCCCTTTAGCCCATTGGACACATAATATTTCTGTCCCACTTTCCTGAACATTTGAAATCCTAGGACTAAAAAAAAAAAACATTCTAAAAAGGAATTGTACTATTATCTTTTAAAAATATTGTTACATGAATAAACAAAAGATGTGGTGTAAACATTATTTATGTAGGAGTATTCTACCTTTCTCTACTGCAGTGAGTCTGTCAGTTAGGTATTTGACATCTGATTGAAGTTGTAGTAATGCACTTTGAGTTACAGTAGTACCTGTAAAAGAATACCAGAGTGAAAATCAGAAGCAGAGTATGTGGAAGAAGAATATTGTACAGATTTTGTCTTGTACATTATGTAACTATAAACTCAATTAAGATATGGTTAAAAAAAAATACTTGATCACAGTCTAGATCTTCATTCAGCATCATTCATTTTACATTGACCTTATTAGTTGTTGTTTTTTATTGATTGACTGACTTTTGTTTTCTGTTTTCAGACAAGAAAAAGATTGACACCTTACTTGTTTCAATTTAATGTAGTTTTTCTGTTTTATAAAAAAAAATATATTAACTACACACACACACAAACATTACTGTGTTTTAACTTTATCTGGCAGACCTGGATTTCCTTTGTTTCCTTTAGGGCCAACAACACCCATGGGTCCTATTTTCCCTGGGGGTCCCTGTGCACCAACTCCTGCAGAGAGAGAGAGTGTGATGATTAAATCTCATTTCTCTGATCTGATCATTTCTCTCATTTCATCACCTTATCTTTCAGCATTAGAACAATGGTTCTACCACTCAATCAATTTTGAACACAATAAAACCAACAACCAGGGAAAAAAAGGCATGAACCTGGATCTCCTTTTTCCCCTTTCGGTCCAGGAAACCCGTTTCTTCCATCTCTGCCAGGGCTGCCGTTGTGTCCAGGTGTGCCCGGCACCCCAGCATAAGCTGGACAGCTACTTTCAGATGCAGCAAGTAGAAGCACAAACTCCACCAGGAACAGCGCAGCAACGAGGAGATGCTTTAACAGCGCCATCTGCTGTTCACAGTAGAAATGGCAAGATTTCGGTTTCTGCAATGCTGTGTCCAGCCGTCAGTGAACACGCATTCTTGAGTTCAAATGATACAATTATTTCCACTTTTACAAATTTCCTCTCTCAATATAATGATATTTAATAACAGCGAGGTAGGTTTGATATAGCTAATATAGGTAGCCTATATTTAGTGATTTCAAACAAGTTTACTTGGTTAAAGTAAAAAGAAATTAGCCTAGGCCTAAATTAAGAGAAATAGGCTAGCCTACATGTTCTTTTTGTCTCATATTTTTTCAGTTCTCTATTGAATTTTAAAAGCGATTTTGCCCAACAGTGATTATACAATCCTTTTCACCGAAAACTGGACAACAATAGCTACAAATTATTACTGATTTACTAAAAAAGAGCATCTTACCAACAGAATAGGCCTGGCGATCAGCACTAAATGTGAACAACTGCATGCAGACCCTTCACCAAATTCCAGTGACGTAGTTAGTAACTCAGATCAGAGTTCGTTCGATGACAAAACAAAAAGAGAGTAATTTTAGATCTGTATAGTTCTATCAGTCTTATGTTTTTCTTTCCCGTAATTTTGTCTATATGCGAAATGTAATGAAAAGCGACACTGTGATTTATGACTAAACGATCTATGTCACTCAGTCTTGAAACGGATAAACAGATGAAAGGTTTTGCTTCCCGATAGGTGCTCAGTGTTTGTCTAATGCAAATGCACTGTGTTTGAACAGTTGAAAGAACATTAGGACATCAAATGCTTGAGTTCCAAAGATAAACTTTTCTCATTAACCTATTTATCTGTTATAATTGCATAAATAGATACACTTTCGGTGCACACACTCTTAGGACTCACTTCTGACTGATTGAATGCGATTGATTAGGCCTATTGGTTACTTATTTAAAGTTACTAAAATGTCTGTGTTTTTTATCCACTAGACATTCAAATACCACATTTAGACTATAATTATGTAACTGCTGATCAATAGCCTATCACTTGTTGTCTTGGTTTGTGAAAAATATGTGAACCATAAAGTAGAGGTTTACATTGATGAATAACACAGCAAATACTTGACACTGCTTTAAGTTTTATATAAAACAACAAGATCCAACTCTTGTGTAAATATTAATGATTCATTTACTTAGGATAATCAGCATTGATGTCATGGGTTTGCTTATTTCATTCAGGAGTGCAAAGGCTAAACTTATGACTGTTAGTCATCAGAACCAGAGCATTTTTTACTACCAATTAATAAAGTTCTCATGCCTGGTGTACACATGATGTTATAGTTTGTTTTTTTCCTAGACTAAAAAATAAAAAACTTCATACTTATTGTGCCTGTAATGATATGAACAGCTTTATGTGCAAAAATCAGCATGCTAGCCAATACATTTCATTAGTTTCAGTTTGAAGTTTTGTTAGACACACAATTAATGTCAGATTTGCAACGAAAACCAAAAAAAACATGACACATGACAAATAATCATAAGAAATATTTTATTCATTAATTTGAAACAATATTAGGCTATTTGTATTTATTATTTCATACATTTCATATGTAGGCCTGCTGTGAATTCTGTGAGCATATTAAAGACATTGTTAACAGATTTGTATATTTCTTAATATTGTATCACTGGAAACAATTATTTTTGCTGCTTGTTAAATTTACTTCATTAAAAGTTACACAAAGTAACACACATAAAGTAACACAGTCGCTGAACATAATTAAATTGTGCCTAAAATACTTTGATTAATAAACTGAAGTTTACTTCATTTTATTTGAGTTAGAACTACCTGAATACTTTGCAGCAGTAAAAATAAAGTAGTTCCACTAAAAAAAGTGGATTTTTAGTTCCCAGCATGCTTTGTATGTTGGATCAGGAGAGTAAATGTTGAAAATTAGGTGCTATACGTTTTTGAGTAAAAGGAAAGACATGTTAGTGTTTAATGTTCAGTTATGTTTGACATTTGAAAGAGTTTCTGTTATATTGAAGTTTTTGAGGTTTTCATTGTGCTGAAGAGTAGAGCTTGTGCTTGTGAGTTGCTACATGAATTAAGTTGATTACACTCAATGAGCTTTAACTGTACTAATTACAGTACAGTGACAAGTACTTATTTATTCATTGCAAATATATGCTAGTCACAGCTATTATAAAATTGAATAATAATCAAGAGTTCAGATTACTCGAATGAGATCCAGCGCTGTTATCTACTAAATGTTTAATTTTTAGTTCTAATATTTGTTAAACGAGCTTAAATGTCTGCAATATGTATTCAAAATATGCTATACTGTAAGATATGATTGAAAATAAAGGAATTATAATGCAAATCAATGGTTGTGAGGAGTATTTAAAAAAAAAAGTTTAGAGGATTTAAGTAAATCCTTAAACATGAATTCATGATTGAATTAAAAGAAAAAAGTACTATAGTAATGAATCAACCCAGTATGCTGGGTAAAATAACCAACATGTGTTCTGTCCTATATTTACCCAGCCTTTGGGTTGAAACGACCCAAATTGGTTTGTATTGAGTCGACTATAGGTTTGTTTTATAGTGTAAACTCTATCTTATTTCTATTTCACATATAATGGGATGTTGACCACTACAACCGACATCATCCCAAAGGCCAGAATCTGTGATTGTTCCACAGTCTTGTGCTCCCTTATAGTCATCAGGCTGACCAGGACCCCAGTTTGTAAAAGTCAACTGCTTTCCCTCAGTGTCCACAAACTGTCCCTCGGTTTCTCTGTCTGTGGCTCTAATATATGGCTTCTTATTACTTAAACCACTGGATACTAATACTTTCAATAGTGCCTGGTTTTCTAAAGCAGTACTTGGCAAAACTATTACTCCACCAAAGTCCTTGCAGTACCGCATCCCACTATCAAAAGCGGCCTCAATACCATCAGTGACGTAGTATTTCTGTCCAACTTTTCTGAATGTACTAAAACTCACAGCTTTCTCAATCATAGAAATCTTGGCATTAAGATGCTGGATCTCAGATTTCAGGGAGTCAGCCGTGTTTCCACGTGCAGGCAAGCCTGAAAATAGAATAATTACACTTAGATACAGGGTTGAAATCTCCTGGGGTGTTAAATATAAATATTAACAGGACCAAAAAAAAAAGACTTTTCTGAGGTAGAAAAATCAACATTTCCACACTCGCTGAAGCTCTACAGTAATTTCAACATGAGGAATTTTGAAATATCAAAATTACTTATAAAAACGTTTAATTTTTCATACCTGGTAGACCTGGGGGTCCCCTTTCACCCTTGGCTCCAGTGGGGCCAGACGGTCCTGCTTTACCTGGCGTTCCCTGCACATTCACTCCTGAGACAGTAAAGTATGAAAAACATAACCACATCTCTCTTACACAAGGAGGTGAACCACTGACTTATTCATTATCAAACACAAACCTGGCTGTCCTTTCTCTCCTTTGGGTCCAATTGCTCCATCTTTGCCATCTCTCCCATCTCTCCCAGGCAGGCCGTTGTGTCCAGGAGTGCCTGGAACGCCACCATAAGTAGGGCAGTTCAGGTTCTGAGGTTCAGCTCCATCCAAAAGCTGCATTGCGAACTGAAGGAGCAGAAAAGCCCTGAGGAACATCTTTAACAGCGCCATCTGGTGGAACACAATGGGAAAACTTCAGAGAAAACTATGAATTGCATTTTAGTTCTGCCTGTAGTGTCTTGCCTTAAACCTACCGAAATAAAACTAAAACAAAACAAAAGCTCCAAGTATTTAGCAGTGAATAGCATTTTTCTTTACAATTTGCCTTGTAATGACTCATCAAATACATTAGAAAATGTATCACTTACAGGCGTATATTATTATATATGTTGTGTTATGTGTATTGGGATTTTATTTGGGTTTTGGAATTGAATGTTTCTTTTTAAAAAAGTCATTATTTGTGTTTGCATAAAGCCCTTCATTACTAGCAGGGAGCATTCTGAATTGCATCTTAATCTGAAGACTATTAACTTCGATCTATAATTTATTCATTTTTATGAGATAGGAGGAAAATTAGTCTATATTTAATTGTGTGGCAGGATAAAGTTACAAAATGTTGTGAATGAACGATGATTGAACGATGTTGTCGATGAACCACAGCAGTCTCTATGCAGTTATGCTGAAAAGCTGCATATACTTTTATTATATGTGTGACTCCAAATCCAAGTCACGTGAGAATATAGAGGAAAGAATTTGTACGGAGTAAACAGGAAATATTTGCTTCAGGCGGACAGACACAAGTTCCCATACAAAGTCTTTTCATTAACAACATTTTAAAGCTTGCCCAAATGAGATTTTGAGACAAAATTGCCCTGATCAGTTTGTAAATCTTGATATAAATTAATTTAATTCACTTGTATAATTATACAATGCACAATCATTTAAAATAATTATTTATCATTATCTAATTTCTAAAAGTTTATTCATGGGTCATCTGGATAAATTGGAAGTTATTATTGCACTAACAAATAAAATGGCATACTGTGTTATCGCCATCCATTTAATATCTCTTTACTAGATAAGTTCAAGCCACTTTTATGGTTCACTGTTCCTGTGTTTTCTTTCTTTTATTAACTTACTGCAATAGTTATCATATTAAAATAACATCCAGGTTACCATTTTAATGGAGGAGTCCAGGTGACAGCCAATGTCTGTTGCCCAACAACTCCGCAAGACTAAAATCGCACAAGTGACTGAAGAGAGGAAGGTCTTCTTGCTTTAAATCTGAGGGGCTTGTTGTTGTAAATCTCATATTCGGAAATACAGCTCTTCCTCTCTAGATATGCTGCGCATGTGCAATGTGATTTTAGAGAGATTAGGCCCTCCTAATCTCATACTGACACCCTGCTAAACTGGTTGTGTTGTACTATTGCTTCAAAATCATATGCTAAATGACTGAATTTAAGTGTATATATTTCAATTATGAATTCTATGCATTGTTGTTGGGATACAAATTTGAATGGATTTATTATTTGTTTGTGTATATTAAATATAATGTAAAATGTTATGGAAAAAAATGCTTCACAATCAAATTTAAACTGGATTTTATAAACATGATATCACATATTTTGTGTTAATGAGATTTGTTAGCTAACTCAACTGCGTAATTTGAATTATGTACATTTCTGAAATACATTACTTGGACATTGTCACCTCTGATAACAGATCACTCTAAACTGTAATGACATAAAGACATAATTGTAATCATCAAAAAGGTAGCAACTTGTGTGAAGACCACCCAAAGGTCAGTGACATAGAGTTTTGACAAACTTGATATTAAGGAGTATAAATTAATTTTAAATAAAACAATCCTGCTACTTTTTTGCCTAATGTGCTAAGGAAATGTCCATCAAAAAAGAAATGCTTAAAAACTATCATATTGTATTATTTGTCTGATGATGTTCAATTATCCATGTTTAATCCATCCATAACCAAGAGAATTACTAACTTATGGAGATTTTACTATTCTACATGAATCAATGTGATTTTAGCCTTTGATCATAGACTTCTGAGTGTCCCACATTAGGGAAACAACTGTCCCAAATTAGGAAGCTACAGCTCGTCTCAGACGAGCCCTAATTTGTCTATCATTTCTTTTATGAATGTGTTATCTGCATTTTCTCTTTTGATTTGATTAGGACAAATCCTGAGTTTTTAAAAATGGTATTGAGTGTGGATGTAATGTTTTGGCTACACATCGCAATATGTCACAGAAGTCTGAAATGCAAAAATGTCCCACATTAGGGCAATTCACCCTACCCTTTGAAACCCGTTTTCAAAAGTATGCATTTTTCAAGCCACCATAACGCCGTTGTTGTGTAAATGAACGGCCAAACCACCGTTTTTTAAAAGTTTTTAGTTGAAAACAGAGTAAACGGCCCCTAGTGAGATGACGAGGAGAAAAGAAAGATGCAGGATCACTCCATTAAAATAACATTACCAGATCCTAATGATAGGAATGTGGTTATTTATTTTCAACAATGCGATTTTCAACAAATAAAATGTCTCAGTTGAGCATTTTATTTGTATTCAGAACATTTCACTGTGGATCAGTCGCAATTTCGGCACAGGCTTTGCAAACAGACTTTTACGATATGGACTTGACAGTGTTGTACAGTCAGATGTTCTTTGTCTATGTGCCAATAAATCAAACCAGTGACTAAACGGTCAACTTCGCATTGTTTCTCTTAGTAGGATAAAAATAATCTGTTATTTAAACTGATTAAATTATATATAGAAAGCGATCAAAGAACGCTCCCTTTACAAATGCTGGAGCTGTCAATCAAACAGCCAAGTTTATAGTGACGGGATTATCACCAAAACTCCCTTTATAACAAAGTCCCTTTTATCTATAGCCTTTGGTTATAATCAACGAATCTCTTGTTTACATTGTGTTTGAACTGTTAGTTATGATGAAAGCATTCATGAGGTGCAGAAATCATGTTGCAATGAGGAGATCATTGCATTCATGCGCTCAACATGTTTGATCGGCTACAATGCTCATCACTGCAACCTTTCATGCCAGACGATGCCACAATCTAAATCTTGAGAGCTGTAATAGTAAAAATGTGCAAAAAGTTTTTGAGAGAGTTCCACATGTAAGATACATGCAGATAGAGACATTTTGACTGATGAAATTAAGCTATTAAGCTATCGTTAGCAAATCACAGCAGTGGGCGTTTATACTGAAGTCTCACAGCAGACACGCTGTGAGACTTCAAACAGAGCGGCTGCATCTGAAAACGTAGGCAGACTTGTTCCCTATGGAAGGCCAAAAGGGCCAACACGTGTGAAACTGTCGTGTAATTACGGCAATGACTGCTAGCAGTGTTTGCGCACGAAGGTAAGTTACCTCACAAAACTGATTTCGGACAGACCTCTGAGGCAGCGTTTAATGATCTACAGCAAAATAGAGTGAGCTTTGGTGGTTTACACACAAACTACTTCTTTCTTTTTTAGCTCAGCTGTCACAGAATGGAAAGCACAGGATTATGGGATATCACAGGCAGCGAAGGATACATCTATGCTGCCTTCAAAAATCGATGAGATGATGAACGCATCTCATGAGACAAGAAATGAAGCTAACTTTGGATTCGGACATTCCTTGGTGCCTTTATACCACGGAATGCGTCCTTTGAAGGCAGCATTTTTTTTTCGTTTTCGGATGCAGCCAGAGTGTTCAAATCAGAGGGCTAAAATGGGTAGCAAAAACACGTTTTATTTCTAAATTATGACAATTTTTGATGTAAAAATCATACTAACATTATTAAGTTCACCCCAGGAAACATTATAAAACAATAAAACAATACAGTTCATGTCATGACCCCTTTAAAATGTAGCTATTAAAATGTAAAAATGTAAGCACTGCATTGAAGAATGCAAATATGTATGCACAAGTGGATCACTGGATTTGAAAAGCCTACTAAAAAAAATGTAATAGGCTAGGCTACTATAGTTCCTGTTTTCCTTTTAAAATACATTGCATCAACTGTTATTTTTAAACAACGTTCAATTACATACCAGTTTAATGGAGGAGCCTTGTTGAAATGTCGACAGCTTTCAAAACTAAAATCACTCATGTGACTGGAGATGGAGAAACACTAGAGACGCCTCCACCCATCTTTTATAATGCATCTATTTGGTTCATTACGGTAGTGACATAGTCATGACAGGTGAGGAAGTTAGGCTAACAAGTTTCACTGGTTATCTGCAGCTCACCGGTTTACTTAATTTTACACCAACACTTGGTCACGAAGCATTAAAAGGTGAGTTATGTCTTTATTTTTTAGTGACACAACTGAGCAAACCGTGTCGCACGTAATAATCCAAATATAGTGCATGAGTTTGTTTACAACAGGGTTACTCGGCTGTCTCGGCAACTTTCATGTCTATAATTACTGCAGTCAGTGTCAGACATAGCCTACTGCTTAATCTTAACGTGTGTGTATGTCGTTTACCACAACGGATTTAGAAGGTTTTTTTTAAATGCACGCGAAACATTAAATGAGGGAGTGGTGATGAATTTATCGCCTTTGCATGGCAATAAGGAATCGACATTGCGAAAACACATTTTTATTGTTCTTCATTCATTATCAGCTTGAGATAGGGGTTGCTCTTTGACCCACACTCTAATCGACAGTAAGTGCCCTGCGAATTGGACTTTATAGCGTATTCCGAAATCTTGAAGAGCGATTCCGACGGGAGCGTAGTCAGTAACGTTAAGTAGGCTACCTACCTGTACCTGTACATGCCAATTCGAAAGACACTGCTAACAGCAGCATCAGCATGAATAAGGGAATATCACATTATTTCATATGCAGTGTATAGGGAAATATAGCTACCAGTAGGCTACTTAAAGTTTAAATAAACTTGGTGAAAGGGTGAAAAGGAGTGGAGAAAGCCATTGTTTGATTTTTCTGGTGTGTCTACATTGTTTGCATAAGACACACCCATGCTTGCCAATGCTAGTGATTCTGAATCGCATTACCTTCAGACAGAAAATCTCTGAAAATTTGACAAGTTTATGGTTGGCAAAATAACCATATTATTATTAATTAATTATTATAAATTATCTAAAATAACAAACTATTTCTTTACAATTTGTGACAGGGTTACATATAGCCAATAGAGGTAAAAATCTTTCCATGGCAGGGCAGCTGGCATTGAAAAATTGTGTCCCCTCTCCATATAGCAGTTAGTACAATTACTAAAAAGGGATAATTCACCAAAAAATTTGAATTAAATTACTCACCACCCTCAAGTTGTTTCAAACCTGTATGAATTTCTTCTGCAAAACTCATAAAACTCATTGTTGAACTCATAAAAAGATGGAAAGAGACGTTTAGGATTAAGAGGATTAAGACTGACTTTGACAATGTTTTTTTGTTTTTTTTTAAATCCTTTTATGTTAAGAGAACTTTATTGTGATCATCTCTGATTCAAGTTTCTTATTTAAAATCTAATTTGCAGGTAAAGTTGTGTTGCATATTTTGTTCAATATCTCAAGAATTAGTGATTAGAATTGTATTTTTAGCATTTGCAATGTCTTTGAAAAAAAAAAACACAATATATGTTTCTCCTCTCTTCAAGTAAGCAGACATGAAGGCTCCGGCTCCTCTTCAGTCTGATCTGAAGGTGAATATGGATGCCAGACTACAGCTAAACTATAGCACTCCAAGGCTGGAAAACCGGTTTCTGGCTCAAGCGCCCTCAGCATTGTCTCACCATCAGTACACATCTCCATCCTGGGTCAATCAGACCTCCACCTTCTCATCATGTCCAGCACTCCAGCCAACCAGCCTGTCCTCCACCATGGCCACCTCATCTCTTCTGTCATCCACAATGATGGGCTCAATCTCCTCTAATTCCTCTCTGCTGAGCACCAGGAATACCCTCCTAATGGAGCCTCCAGTCCACCCTCCAGTCTCATCCTCTCTAACCTCCACCTATTCCCATAATCCTTTACTCTCTTGCTCCCAAACTTCCACTGCCACTGCCATCCCAACACTCTGCCCCTATCTGTCACCTTCAAATGAGAATAAAGCGGGCACAAATGAAAAGAGAGAAGTGGAAGACATGCTTTTCTCACCTGAAGGCCTGCTGGGATATAGTGAGGAGCCCAGACAGGTATAGAGTGATTTCCTCTGTAATGCTTTGTAAAATTGCATGTGAATTAATGTAGCATAATTATTTTTTAAATTCTTTAATTCTCCACAAATTTGTATTCATATTTAATTAAAATAACACAATCATTGCTACTAATTCAACTCAACCACTAAGCATAAGAAAGCACATTACGGTTAAGACAACTCTGATCAAAGACTTCTCTTTGGTTTTGCGTAAGCGTACAGATATCTTGCAAGGACTGGTATTTTCTTCAGGAAATACAAATGTAGTTAATTATATTGTCTTTTATATTGTATCTTAACAGGATGCCATCAGGATGCCTTCTAAGGAAAGCTTAGAAGAGGAAGACCAGATGCTGTCCTCTGAGATCCCTGTTTTGGATATGGATTTAGATAGAGAGGGGGAGCAGACTTTTGCTCCCCATGAGGAATTTGGGGAGATTGAAGCAAGTGAGGATGAAAAACTTGTGGAACTGAGGGTCCGAAAGGTGAGCCAAATGGTCACAGTTCTGGGGTCTGAATAATGATCACCAAGGTTGGATATATAGATATATGGATATATAGAGATATATAGAATATATAGAGTGGTGAATGTGAAGTCAAACAACATTTCTACGTCGACAGTTCTTTTGTTTGTCCTTCAGAACAACCTGCTGAATATGGTATGCTGCTCCCTGGTTAATAAGAGCTGTACCCCGGGCCAGAAGGACTGGGATAAGAAGACGAGTGTGTGGAGCATTATTAAGAACCTGGCCACAGAGATTACCACAGAAGACCCAGAGTTTCTCCTTAAGGTTGGTGATTTTGCATGTGTGAGTGCATGTGGGTTATGTTGTCAGGTGGTTATGTTGTCAACGTGTGTGGTTTTGCATATTTGCGTTGGTTTTAGGTTGCAGTCTATACTAGGCAGGAACTAAACATTCGAATCACAGCCAACTTCTTGCTAGCGCTGGCGGCCCATCTGCCTGCTTCTAAGCCACACGTGAGAAGGTACTTTTGTGCTGCTGTGCAGCTTCCATCTGATTGGCTGGAGCTGACAAGAATCTATAGCATGGTAAGTGTTAATATAGTAAATATCTTGCTGTCCTTTATTTTATCCTAAATGTATCACCATATTCATATACCTTTATATTGTACTATAAAGAATATTATGGTGGATGTACAAATAAGGATTTACTGTATTATTCCTATAATTCTTGTTTTTTTTTCATGCTTTTTAAAATGTTTTTGTGCAGTGTTTCAGTAAATCTTTACCCTCCTGCCTGAAAAAAGCTCTAGTGGATAAATTTAAGCAGTTCACTGAATATCAACTGGCCAAATACAATACACGGAAGCATCGCTGCAAACACAATAAGAAACGAAAGAAAGGAGAGGTAATATGTCAAAAAACACTTAATATTTAATATTACAGATCAAAACACTGAACATGGTTCTTTGAAAAAAAATTTGGTTTGATTTTATTTTTTAAATATATTTTGAATCCTTTATTTTTTTAAATGTTGTCTAATACTTTTGTATCTTACATCTTTGTATCTTACTTTAGAAAAGCACACATTCTACCAACATACAATAATGAACACAATATTTCTTTCAGATTTTTTCTTTCTACATAACTTTTAAAATGCTTTTGTTTTCTACCCTCTTCTTTCAGAAAATCTCTGCTGCACAGTGGAAAATGTGGGGTGACCTCATCAGAGTGGACGATTCAATTCTCAAACAATATGTAAACTTTGCCATGTTTAGTTTCATGTGTTTGATTGCACATGATTATTGCACATCAAAATGTCTTCTGAACATCTTTTAATTCAGTTCTGTATGTTATGATATAGTTGGAGAGCCAGAATCGTGCTACAAAGGATAAAAAACAGAGTGAATTCAACTTCAAGAAGATGATAAAGCGCCTTCACATCAAAGATCCTGCAGAACATGTCATGGCCATTCTGGGAAAGAAGTTAGTCCTACAAACTGGCATATATATTTTAATCAAATCTGTTTAATGTTGGTAAACTGATTGCTTAGTCCAGTGTAACTTTCAGCCATGAGTGAATATGTTTGTTACCTGTTTTTGCTTGCAGATACCCAAGTGATCTGAAGGCCTTCTCTCGCAGTGGTCTTAGTGGGGTCTGGGAGAGAGAGAGAGCTGGAAAACGGATGAAACTTAAGCAACCCGATACATGGGAGTGCAAACTAAGTCAGGAGGGAAACAAAGCTGCCACCTGGGAGAAACTCATCGGTGTGAATTAGGGTCCAAGATGCACTGGGTCCAAAATGTACTTAATTCTTGAACATCTACTCATACTTAAGTATATGTTTTTTTTGTGATTTCAGATGGGAAGTCTCTTCCTTTTATGGCAATGCTGAGGAACCTGAGGAATATGATTTCTACGGGTATCAGTGAGAAACATCATTCTATGATCCTCGACAGACTGACCTCGAAGGTGAGCATTTCTTAAATTCTGATTTTCGCTTACTGGAACGTATATAAGATGATCAATTCGTTAACAGATTTAAATTAATCTTACAGAACGCTGTAATCAAGAGCAGACAGTTTCCCTTCCGTTTCCTGTCTGCTTATAAAGTTGTTTTGGAGCTCAGTAAATTTGGTAAGTTGGTGTAGGATAATTCATTTCCATCTGATTTTAGAGGTTATTAAAATTTAGTTTTAGGACTATTTTTGTTTATCAAGGAAAATAAACTGATACAGAACCTGTCCTGCTTGGCACAATTGTTAAAATTATTACTTTTATTTAACAACAAAAATATGAAATTGGTCAAAAGGCACAGTACAGACAATTATAATGTTACAAAACTTTTCTATTTTAAATTGATGCTGTTCTTTTAATCTTTGTATTCATCAAAGAATCCTGAAAAAAATTGATCACAATTTCTTCAAAAATATTAAGCAGCACAACCGTTTTCAAAATTCATAGAAAATCAGCATGTTACACTGATTTCTGAAGGATCAGAACTCATTCATCAAAGGAATTAATTTCATAATGCTCATTAATTAAAATGTTCCCAATAACCGTAAAATCTTACCGAATGCAAACTTTTGAACAGTAGTGTACAGTTAATTCAGTCATTATCAAAGATTTGTTTATGGTGTTTTAGGGATTTTTAGTGTTTAAATCTACAAACCATGGTTTTCAAAAACAATTTCATCAAGAAAAGAATCACAAATTAATAATGCAAATGTCTTTTATTGACATGTTCTTGAGGAAGATTAAGTGACACGTCCTCCCCTTTCAGCTGGTGGGCCTGCGGTCGAGGTGCCAAGCTCCAAGGTGATCCTACGAGACATTCTGAAGAAACTGCCGAAGAGCAAACGATTCCACCAACACAATTGGGACACAACAGCGCGCAAGAGACTGAGAGTTACAATGCGAGTGCCCTTCGTATACCGCATATTCAACGTCAAACGCAATCTCCTGAGAAAAGCAAAGTGTGTATTTATTATTAAAGAAAACTATTACATAGTATAAGTTGTATGATCAAGGTTTTTTTTTTACTCCTAAACTGACGTTGTTGTCTGTTGTAATTTGTTAGTCTGAGACTGTACACTCAGGAGCTTCTGAAGAAGTACTGCTGTGCTTTGGAGAAAGCTGTGCAGATCTCCTGCAAGTACAACATCCCCCCTCTCCCTGGACGCACTCTTGTGATCTGTTCTTCTTATTCTTCAGAGGATCGAGACTGGAGTGGCGCTGAGGATTTCTGCTTGCCCCCTGAAAGCACCGATAACATTGACAGCGATAAACTCACAGCATCGGTCAGATATGAACATCTGTGACTGTGGATTTATATTTTTGTGTTATTAATGATTACTATAGTTTGTTATGTCAAAATGAAACGTATTGTGAAGTATATTTCTTTTGCTTCTGCAGGTGCAGGAAGCTGCCCTGCTTTTATGCATGATGATTAACTACTGCAGTGAAGATTCCCAAGTCCTACTGCATAGATTCCAAGAATACCAGGAGTTCAAGTTGAAGTCTGACGTCCTTCTGGATAATGTGAGACAAGCAATGAAGCAATTGAATGTAAGGAATGTTCCCTTTTATTGTGTATATAACTTTAGAATCAAACAGGCTCCTGCTTTAAATAAAATTTAAATAAAAACAAAACACTGAAATAAGATTAAAACGAGAAAAAAACAAATGGATGCAATTTATTTATAAAAATAAAACATTAGAAAATAAAATCACTTATTTTAAATTCTCTAAGTGAAGTTGGGCATTACAACATTATAATGTACAGTTTGAAAAATGGATATTCAATTTGAGATTGGCTAAAGATTACTTTTAACGCCGTTATTAAATTATTAGTGTTTTTAAATGTAAAAACAGTTGATAAGCATGCACAATTAAATATCCAATATTGTATAATAACAAAAACTTTTAATTATATTTTTGGATTGTGTCATACCTTTTTTGTGTTTTATCCTCTTCGCCTCTTTGTCCCTCTCTCTCTTAGGATATGAATGATTGCAACGTAGAATCTGAATTCATAACTTCGTCTACATTCTTTGCAAAGCTGACTGAAGAGAAGACAAAGGTGTGAGCCCCTTTTTAATTTATGGCTATACCAGGCTGCGTTTTTGCACAAATTTCTGCACATGGGTTAAAATAAGTGGTATGTCTGTTAAAACCTCTCTCCCCACAGCTGGATCGTATAGTTGTGTTTGAAAGTTGCTACACCGACAGTGCTTTAATGACAGATATCAATAACTATCGGCAAGATACTAACGTTGATGCTGTTGTGATAGAGGTGCTGCTCGGACAAACGTACGTTTTGTGAAACTTCTTCTATCTCCAATTTCCAAAATTGAAATTGAGTCTGATATATTACTTTTATAAGAGCAACTGCTTATGTTTCCTTGAAGCATCTGCTGTTTGGATCATAAATGCTTACAAAAATAGCTACAAATAAATCTTGTATTGTTTGTTTTTTAACAGGTCTCCACTAGATGATATTCAATACAGACAGGAATCCAGCACAGTACAACTTTGTGGGTTTAGCGAGCAGATCCTGAAGTAAGATCTTTAGTTCATTCCTATATTGTACTCGATATATATTCTCTCTTGTGAAAAGATTTAAGATTTTCTTTTGAAAAACAAAACATGTAATTGGCAGTAAGAGCTAGTGTCGGATCTAATATTCACAATATACACTACTGTTCAAAAGTTTATGCTTTTGAAAGAAGTCTTTGTTCACGAAGGCAGCGTTTATAAAAAAAAAAAAAAAAAAGTCAAAACAATTTAAAAACTTTAATTTATTCATTTTCATTTAATTTGTTCCTGTGATGCAAAGCTGAATTTTCAGTGTCACATGATCCTTCAGAAATCTTATTCTTATTCTTATTCTTAATTTTTATTCTTATTCTTATTCTTATTCTTATTCTTATTCATCAAACCCATATCAAAAACAGGTTCACCAAAAAAAAGAGGCAGGACACCTCATACGCTCTGAGATCTTTTAACATATTTTTTACATAATTGAACATGATCCACGTGTGTAAGAATCAGAATCATCGGCTAGGGGAGAGATCCAGGAGCTCACAACCAGAAATGAGCTCTCCGTCGAGTGCCAGCAGCGTCCTTATAAAGACCACGCCTCGACTTAACAGCCAATGACTGTTGTGCCCATCCTCAGACAATCTATCAGAAATCAAACACAGAACAAGAAAGAAAAGCGCTAGAGAGAAAGAACCCAGCGCAACAACACAAATACAAGTAGCGCAGGTCGTAACACACTTTTGATCAGTTTTAATGCATACTTGCTATATAAGCGTTCATTTCATAAAAAAAAAAAACGTACTGACCCCTAACTTTTGAATATTGCAATGATCTTAATATGTTTTATTAAGGTTAAAGGTCTTAAAGGTTGTGTAATTATTTTAAACTTCAGTTGCTAAAACATATTAGAGTTTGTAAGTTCAGTTAAATTCAAACTATCCGTTTCAATTACTCGTTTTAAAACTCTGCCATGTTCACAAAAATGTTCATAGAAGCCCCCATCTCGCATTTTGACTGTTTGCATATAGAAGTTATAAACATTCTTCCTTGTGTTTGATTTTTAAACAACAATGTATTTTGCTATTTGCATTAAGCATTCTAAAACTTTACAATCTACTCTTGAATCTATTATCAGAGATAATGGCGATAATGGAGCTGTTTCAGATGTTCATTCAGATCTGTTTTGTGATCGTAGGTTTGTCTCCGAGAGAGGCTCCTCAAGGATGCTGCAGCACGTGGAGCACATGGACAGAGTCTATAAAATCCCTCCACCACAGGGGCGCAAAACTGAACCTGAGAGAGCTGCCGATGTCATCGCACTTCCAGCAACACCAAAGTTCAGGTAAGTTCCAGTAACACCAAAGGTCAAATATCCATAAATTACTTGAATTAAACAAAATGTATGTCAATCACTTTAAGTCTAAATTGGGTGGTTGTGGTCCAGAATATATTGCAATGTAGATCACACTAGATATACGTACATTGGAAATGAAATGCTAAACAAAATTTTGTCCTTGTCAATTTTATTTTCTCTCTTTATAGATGGAAAGGTGTGCGAGTGTTCATCTCTTCTACATTCAGGGACATGCATGCAGAGAGGGATGTTCTTGTGCGTAGTGTGTTTCCAGAGCTCAGAAGGCGGGCAGCGGCACACTATCTGTACCTGCAGGAAGTGGAGCTGCGTTGGGGCGTTACGGAGGAGGAGTCTAACCGTGCTGTGGAGCTCTGTCTATCGGAGGTCTGTCGCAGCCAGCTGCTGCTGGGGATTCTGGGGGAGAGATATGGCCTAGTGCCGCCCCACCCCACACTACCTGAACTTCAATACAACTGGGTAATAATTTCATTTATTTATCTGATAAATACTTTTATCAAAATTGTGATACAGGTGATTAGTCATGTGTTGCGCTTCTAAAAGTGTACAACTTCAAGTTTAAATGTGCATTAAGCGATTTCTGAGAAATTCTGTTCAAAGTGGATTTGACCGAGCATCACAACACACTTGTAGCCAATCAGCAGTAGGGGATTTATACACTCATGATGGGGGAGGAGAGAGAGTGAGCAAGAGGGAGATTTGAAGAAAGACTATAGTAAGAGAGATGACTGAGAGACATTACAAAAGAGAAAGGGTCATAGGAATATGAATACACTAGTGCTAGAGAGACCTAAGTGGGAAGGCTTGAAAACGGACGCCAAGGTTGCATTGTTTCTGCTCCATATGTGAGTGACGTTGGTTATGCTGCTTCTGTATTGTTACCTATAGTAACAGGACAGTTTTGTGTGTCATTGTTTGTCTGGCACTGGTGTGCTGCTGGTGTTTGTGCATTTTGGGGGCGGAGCAATGAAGGAAGGGGTTTGTTTGATTGGGTTGATTTCAAATATCAACATTGTTTCTCAGAAATCACTTACTGCAGCTTTAATATTCACCAGAGTTGATGTTGAAATATATGAGCTAGATGAGAGAAGAAAGGTGAAAAGTAAAGATTTCTATTTCAACTAGAATTGTAAAAATAAAAAAAGGACACTGCAGACATATTAAAATAGAAAAGAATATTTCACAAAATTACTGTTTTTACTATATTTTGGAATTTTTGACTATCAAAGGCTTTAAAACGTCAGTAGTGTACCCTCTGAGCTTGGTCAGAAGTTTTAAATAAGGGTCCAGTTTTAAAAACTAGTATAGCCTTGCCCTTTATGTTCAGAGTCAGTCTTTTACGTATTTATTTAAAACGACTAGGGATGCACAATACATTAGTGCTATCGTGCTATCATGTATATTACTTTTGCCATAATCTAACACTCACTTAAAGAAAATCTTTAAAAAAAAACAAATAGTTTACTAACACCGTTTAATGTAATGTTTAGCAAATCTCAAAATGAATATTATTTTTTTTACTGTACATTATAATGCTGTGATGCCTAAATTCACTTGTTGTTTTAAAAAATTATTTTAGTTTTTTATATTTAACTTTTACTTTAAAATTTATTTTGACAAAATAGTATAGAATTTAATTTATTTAGACAAAGCATAGATTTTAATATCGCCATTTATTGGTTATTAGCCATAACATTATCACCCATAACATTATTGGTATCAATCAGAATTTTAATATTGGTTCATCCCTAAATTACTAATATGTAGCCAAAGCAATATAAAATGACATTGTATACTGGTTTGGGCCCCTTGTCCTGAAGTTTCATGAATTGCTTTCATGCTTCACTCTGTCAGCTGAACTCTGCGCATGATGGGTTATCCATTACTGAAATGGAGATTCGACAGTTTCAAGCGCTGTATCCAGACTCTGCCCAGAGCCGTATGTTCTTCTACTTCAGATCACCCCATCTCACCAGGTATACATTCATTCGTCATTTGTCAGCTGATCTGATTCATTTTTGTTTCTGCAGGCTGTTCTCAGTCAGTTTTGATGTAATGAAATTAAATAATGGATGAAAAACAATTACAGCTGCCAGCTAATGTTTCTGAGGCTATGTGATTTAAGTACAGTATGTCATATCATCTACATTTTGTGTGTTTGTATGTTTAGTTCAGTGCCAGTGGCATGGAGAACAGACTTTGTCGCAGAATCCAAAGAAGCTGAAGCTAAAATGAACAGCCTAAAAACATGGATCCAGAACAATGAGTTTAAAGTGACAGAAAAGTGAGTTCTGTACATTTGTTTTGCCTTGCACAGTGAGGAATGACATTGCATTTATTATTTGTGCCCTGCTTCATATTCTCTTAGTTATCCCTGTGAATGGAGTGGGGTGGTGGATGGAAAGCCCTATGTGAAAGGACTGGAGGACTTTGGGAGAGCAGCGGTGGAGGATATCTGGGAAGCAGTGCAGCAGCTCTTTGTGGAGGTCAGAGTCTCATTAAAACAAATGAAAAGAATTGTTTTCATATGCTCTACTTTAATGAGAGCCACTCACAGTTTGAAACAACAATTGAAAGATAAATCAATTAAACGATGAATAAGGATGTTGAGGATAAATAGATACAAGTTTGCAATATGATCATTAAAACAATTTAATCTTAAATGAGTAAATTAAAAAATATATAATATTCATTTAAATTCAGTCCTCACCTATATTTAGTGTATTCTACTTGTGTGTATATATAAATATTGGGATTGGGATATTCGGCAGTCTACATATTGGGGTTATCTACATTATTTGCTAATGAATAGAATTGCCAAAAATTGTTTATTAGGTCCCAACTTCTTTGATAATAGTACATATTAGAAAATGCAAATATTAAATTACCAATCACTTCATAGTCACATGTCATTATTTCTATAATATCAATTTGGTCAATTTATATTTTCTATTTGATTAATTATCAATGTTTTATTAGATTATTTTTGTATTATCAAATTGTTCATTCTATTCATATCTCTATATTTTTGTTTACACATTTCATAATTTATAGGGTGAAAAAAAAAATCTTGACATATCGATCCCAGTACATCCCAGTGCTTATTTTACATTTATTAATTAGTGGAGTGATTTTCAGGAATTTTTTTTCTCTCCTTTTTTTTTTTTTGTAGGAGACAGATGAAGATTTGATCTCAGAGATTAAAGAACAGGAAGTCCATCAGGATTCCCAACAGCGGCAGTTTCACGGCAGGGCAAAGCTTATTTCTATGGCAACAGAGAAAGTTCAAGAATGTCAGCAAAAAGGAGGGGTTCTGATGGTTGAGGGAAAACCTGGAGAGGGCAAAACTGTGTTCATGGTAACTGTTCATTTGTTCAATAAACCATCTGTATCTTCATGTATTAATGCCCAATGTATGATGAATTACTAGAAGTACATCTGAATATATCTCTGTATCTTCTGTTTTATTAAGGCTGCCCTGGCCCAGGCACTCAAAACCTCTGTCAAAAACAAGAAAGCCCCTCTTTGTGATGTCATATTCTACTCCACAGACGCTAGCCAGTCTGCTTGCAGTGTTGAGCAGCTTCTGCGCTGTCTTGTTCAGTGGCTGAGGAAAAGAAAAGATGATGTGGAGTTGCCTCCAAACACATCTTATAAGTAAGGAAGGATCTGATGTAACATGCATTGTTATATGCAAACACAAGCAAACTCATTTCATAATTATTTTCTTGTTGCATTACAGGGACTTGTTGTCTGAGTTCCAGTTGATCTTGAAGGACCTGAACAAAGAGAAGCCACTGGCCTTGCTTGTTGATGGGGCGGACCGTGTCCATGACGGTCGTGGTCAAAGGGTGTCAGAATGGATACCGCAGCACATCCCTAAGGTAAGAGAGAGAAACGTGCACACTTGTTCGCCCAAAATGTTGTTCCAAACCTATAAGACTTTCGTTCATCTTCAAAACAAAGGTGAAGATATTTTTTATGAAATCTGAGAGATTTCTGTCCCTCCATTGAAAGTCTATTCACCCAAAACTCTGATGCTTTAAAACGATCATAAAGAGATCATAAAAGAAGTCCGTATGAATCGAGCAGTTTAATCCATGTCTTCAAAAACACACAATTGCTTGCCAGTCAATGTTTAAATGTGAATAAACTTTCAAATAGACTGAATGGACTTTCAGTGGAGGGATAGAAATCTCTCAGATTTCATAAAAAATATCTTCATTCGTGTTTCGAAGATGAACAAAAGTCTTATGGGTTTGGAACAACATGAGGGTGAGTAAATGAAAACCGAATTTTCATTTTGGGGGGAACTAACACTTTAAATAAGTGTATTTAAAAAAATGATGGAACCTTCTCATCAACCAATTACTGTGTTCGCTGTCCTCTCAGGGTGTCTGTTTGGTCTTGAGTGTTACTTCAGAATCATCCCTACAAAACACTATTAGCAAAAGGAAAGGTGCCGTGTCATTTCCACTGGGGCAGTTATCTTTACCTGACAGGAAGGAGATTGTGCAGAAGCAGCTTGTTGGATTTGGAAAGAAACTGAGCGATTCTGCTTTCAATAACCAGGTGAACTTCCCTTTTGCTCTCTGGCTGTTGGAGTACTATAAGGAAATAACTAGTGACTTTATTATTGTGTTCCCCTGTAGCTTCAGACACTGCTGATGAAGAAAGGGTCTGTGAGTCCACTCTACCTCCATTTGGCCTGTGAGGAGCTCAGGAATTATGCCTCCTTTGAGAAGGTAAATTATTGTTAAATCTTTTTTTTTTATATAGTGATCCACATAATGTTATTTAGCTTAAGAAATGTAAAGTTGAACGTAATGTTGATGATGAAATTTGTCATTTAGATGAAGGACAGCCTCCAGTCTCTTCCTCAGTCCCTTGGTGAGCTGGTGCAGCACAGTCTGCTGAGGCTGGAGACTGAATATTGCAGAGCAGGACTCGGATGGGCATTAGCCACTCTTGCTGTCAGCTCCACCGGTACAAGACATTTATTTATTGCTGACTTAGTGCAGTGCACTTCTGCAAGAACTGTTATACGTTATCTTAATTTAACCTTGTTTTACACATTTTTATTTCTTTAAGGTTGTCTCCACAGGGGACAAGCTCAAATTAAATTGTCCAGCCCTTGTACATGGTACAGTGATTAGTATCAAATCGTAATATTAATATGGCATTGAATGATTCATATATCATTGCATGGTACATATCTAGAAAGCATGATATTGCCGTGTCCAAAAATTCAGGGTCATACCATGGTACTTGTTTTACTTATTGTTTTATTCCGAACAAAGATTTGCGCCCAATTGATATCACAATTTGGACGTGTATCAGTTTTATTAAATGTCATTGGTTGCACCTTTTTAAAATTGCACCTCACAATTTTAGAGGTTCTATTAAATATTAAACATTAAGCTAAAGCTTAATGCATACTTAAACTGTATCCCATATTAAGATCTTATATAGTTTTTATTGTAATGTTGTTAGAAGTTTTATTGTATGTTGTTTCTTTTTTAAATTAATTTAAATAGTTTAATGATTTAAATAACATAATTTTTATGTAGATGTATTGAAAATAAGTATTTCTCATCACTAATCTGTTTTTTTCCACAGGGATGCACGAGAGTGATCTTTACACTATACTGAACATGTGCAATGATTTAAACTCCAGAGGAGGGCTGGTGTCATGGCAGGAAATTCTCCATATAGCAAGGCATCCACAGAGCCGTGTTCCCATGGCAATATTCTCTCAGCTGGCACAATCTTTGCACAGGTAGAGCACAGTGAAATGTGTGGACATAAGAAATAGCTTCTGTTTTATACAATGAATGATTTATTCTTGTTGTATCGCCAGTATAATTGGACAGTCTCACGGTCAGGGGTCAGATGACCTCCTGACTTTGACCCATCCAGAGGTGAGGTCAGCCTTTGAACATCTGTACCTGTCTACTGATGAGAGTAGAACCAGAAGTCATCTGATAATTGCAGGTAAAACAGGATGCATGCAAATTGTGATACATTTTATGTTTTATACACTACTACGGTGGCTGAGAGAGCTCAACGCGCTGCAACTGAAGAAAACGCATGCAAAAAGAAAAAACACCCGAAAATTAAGAAAACAACTTCATTAGTTTTACAACACATGTGTGCTCCAAATACTCACAACACAACCAAATACAGAAACGCGCTGCAAATAGCACAGACCATGTTTCCAGGGGACCCCAATAAGTGGTGAACCTGGCTGGGACATGCTTCTAGCTCAAAGGCTACTTTTTTTTTTTTTTTTTTACTTTTTTTTTGTGCAAAACACACAGAGATTACGTTTATGACTCATAACTTTGTATACAATTTACAAAATGTATTAATATGTTCAGTGTCATCAGAATACAAATGAGAAAATAGTTAAAGCTGCAGTCCGTAGTTTTTCCTCTTTGTCGTCATCTCCGTTCGAAATCTGCAATTGCAGTTATTTACGGAATTATCAACTTTACGTGGGTTGTGCTTCGGCACGGCACGGCACAGCGCGGATGAATCCAATGTTTTGAGGAGAATGTGCGGCTGTCAGTCACTGCGCCGGTGTGGATACTGTCATTTGGAATCACAGATTCTACTTTTTGGAAGACCAACATAAGAATTTTAACCTGAAAATGTCATCTGAACAAGTAACATCCACTAGTTCTGACCAACTAAGGGGAAAAAAGCATTGCAGTAAATCGTGCTGATTAAATCTAACGATCGCTTATCATATCACGTCAAACCGTGCAAATTATACTTTGTTCAACATGTTAACAACATCAGCATTGCGTGACTACATTTAATGCCCTTCCGATATTTATCCTTGTTTTCGCATGGGCCCGGTTGCACCCTCTTTTTTTCTGTAGCCACTCCAAAGTCTGAATGAAGTCTTTTGCGTTTTACAACAGGTGAAGTTGAAGTCAAATTGATAAGTTTAATTATATCAAGTGCTGTGAGAAAAGGCTATAAATCTCCACCTCCAACATCCTCACACGCAATATAGCCAACTAGCCGAGACACCTTCTTTATGTGTACAGATGTGACGTAATGACGCAAAGACATGCTTGAATTTCCCATGGAAATCCACCAGTTCCACCGGAATTAAAAACATTATTACAAGCTTACCGTTTTGAATCGCTGAATGGAATGAAACGGTTAAGCAATGAGAACGGATTGGTAGCAGCTATTTTAAAATATTTGAAAATAGAATACATTTCTTTTAAATTGTAATAATATTTCACAATATTATTGTTTTACTGTATTTTTGATCAAATAAATGCAGCCTTGGTTGACCGTAAGAGACTTTCAGAAACAGACTTTTGAACAGTAGTGTATGGGTTTTTATATATTTATTTCTAAATAACTTTTTTTTCCCAGCTCACCTTTGGGTGCGGTCAAATCCCGAGGGGAAGGACACATTTCTTCACTCTGATGCTGATATTCTGTCTCATCTCCCTGCCCACCTGGTCAGTATCCCCCTACTCTCTTCTTCAACCTTTCAGCTTCAGTAACTAAACTTATAAGAGATGTCTATTCTCTCTCTCTGATCAGATGGGTGGTAATCAATGTGAGCCTTTGCGTTTTCTGCTATCGAGTTACTACTTCCTCTATGCTAATGTGCGGTATGGACTGCTTCACCAACTTCTGGAGACCTACATTTTGTTCGGTAAAGCGCCTGATGTTTTTCAGTATTTTCTGCATTTTTCTTTTTTTCTGTTTAGTTCACAGGTTCTCATATTGATTGTTTTTCATTTTATCCATTTAGCCCAAAAATATGGGACCGATCATCTGCAATCCAAAAAATCAGCAGGTATTTTACTTTTATATTATTGTATGTTTATGAAAACCCGACAACACTGACATTTAAAAAGATCTTTAAATGAATTCATGATCTTAATATGTACTGAAACTACAAATTATAGTTTTCGCGGTAAACCTATACCAAATTTGTGTGTTTTTTCAGATAACCTGAAGGATTTTAAAGACTGTCTCAGTTTTCTGAAGCGCCACAGCCTCCTCCTCTCTCAATGGCCCGCTCTCTTCGTACAAACAGCTCTTAATGAACCATGTGACAGCTCTGCACACTTGTGGGCTGAAAGCATGACAAGAAATGGAGGGGTGCATGCTGTAAAATGGCTAAACTTCACAGATGCAGCACAAAAAGAAGTCAGGTACTAATATTGTGTCTGATTAATAGCATTTTATTCTCAGATTCAGAATTTCAGATGAATTCTGGCTGACCCACAGTTATACACTTATAAAGAAAATCCTAAAATCCTTTTTTTGTTTTCAGGTTTAGAATTTAGATTTAGATTTAGATTTCAATTAATAATGTGACTTCCTGGACACCACTATGTGCAAAGGTTGTTTATCTAGAATTTTTCTATGTATGTTAATTGTTTGTTCTGCTCAGTGAGCTGGTTTCCACCTTCCACTCTGAGCCAAGTTGTGTGGTGGTGAGTCCTGATGGAAAGCTTGTGGCACTGGGAACCGTAGAGGGAACACTTCACTTTCTGCATACAGAGACTGGACAGGTATTAGTTCAAAACGTATTTAAACATACATCTACTATGATTTTCGGCATTTTTAGGATAATTCAATCACAATTGGCTTTTTTTTTTACATTATTTTTTCAAACAGGAAGTGAAGTCATTGATGAGCAGTGGTGATGGCATCTCTGGATGTATTTTCCTTGGGGAGGAGCTTTTGGCAACAACCTCGTTTGATGGGCAGGTGGAGGTGTGGGATGTTGCGAATGGTTGCAGGTAATTCGTTTTTCTGGCTCAAATGTACAATTTACATAGAAAATTTTGCACAGCTTTGTCATCTTCAGTTTATTTTTCGCTGTCACTTTAAGAACTGCCCACATGAATGCCCACTCCAACAAGATCACAGGATGTGATGTCAGTCCAGACAGAAAACTCTTTGCTACCGTTTCATTAGACCTAAACTTGAAGGTAAAACCAAGGAAAAAATCATTTAAAATCTGAAATAGGTGTGGTGTTGTACTATTCTGAAATATTCATCATTTATTTGGCTGTACCCAGGTGTGGTCAGCGCAGAAGAGCACAGAGGTGGCCTCTCTCATGAATCCCTCCCCCCTGAACTGTGTGAACTTTGACCTTGAGGGCCAGCTCTTGGCAGTGGGCTGCTGGGATGGAGCTGTTCGTTTGTGGAACTGGCTTGAACAGAAAAACGTTACGGTGAGGAACGACTCCAAAGATATGTTGCTATGCCTGATATACTAAAACTTAATTTCCCTCCCAATGCTTTCTCTTTTTCAGACTCTGTTAGGTCATCAGAGTTCAGTGCGGAGTCTGTCTTTCTCTCCCTGCTCCTCCATATTGTGCTCAGGCTGTCTGTCAGGAGAAGTGCGGCTCTGGTCAGTGGCAGCAGCTGCTTGTGTGGGCAGTTATCATGCTCACCGCGGCTCCACACAGTCACTGAACTTCCTGCAGGGAGGAAACCTTTTGCTGAGCGCTGGACATGACAGTGTGGTGAGGACTATGGTCTTACATTCTTAATTTTCAATTGTTAGATTTTTTTTGCACTCTAACAGGCATCCTAAAACACTCCATATTGAGGTATTTTTTGTTGTCCAGATTAATGTGTGGTCCGGTGGTCTTGGGCGATCTGTCGCTGTACTGGGAGAGAAAAAGGTACTTTCATGTTCTTAAATTAGAATTGCTAAGTAGTATAATCAGTATAAATAGTATAATAGGTATTAAATTCAGCAATGAATTCAGCCTGAACTGCTTGATGTACAGACTCCAAACAGACTTTTTCTGCCCTTGCAATTGCATACCTGAATGTTTAAATGATGTTTAGGCCTGTTAATTGAACTTTTTAATTTTGTGTGAATTTAATATTCTAATTTAGGGGCCTATGAAGATAATTCAAATATTAAATCACACTATTTTTTTATTTTTTGTGCGTGCAAATACTGATGAATGTAATCAACTTAATCATGTCATGTTATTGGATTATATTTTCTACTTATAATATAATATGTATCTCACATCTAATAAACCAACTATAGCACTCTTTACACTGCAAAGGCTGTGATATTCATGCACAGCGAAGCAGCTCTGATGTGTTTCATATATGCTGAACCAGAGCTTAAGCTTTACTGAAACATCAACACTATTCATTTGCCGCATTGGAAGCATGGATATTTCCTTCAGGAAATGAAAATGTTTTTTTGAGTGCCTATAAGGATGATATTAATTAATCATCATTTGCAGGTAACAGTATTGCAGCAGCAACAAAAGCGCACCAGATGTGGAAATGAAGATGAAGCTAATGCTCTGTGTGTGGCTGTGGCCAGTGGGTACGCTTCTGTGGGTTACCATGGAGATGGTATCAAAATGTTCGATTTGAAGTCAGGTAAATAAACATTTGCATCCAGCATTTACAAACGTACTCATCCATATATTCAAACTGCTTCTCAATCTCACTTGTTCTATAAAGCCATAACATGAATGAAATAAAGTGCAAAAAACAATCCACACTTAATAATAATGGAGAGGACTGTGAGTAACCAGAAGTAGAACCCATCCCAAAATGCTCTGTGCTGTAGGAGAGAAGGTCTGGGCCAGTGAGGAGCTGCAGGTGTCCATGCTCTGCCTCATGTGGATGGAGAGAGGAGGAACAGAGCTGCTGCTGTCTGGGAGCATGGACCATCGTCTCAGAGTCTGGGAAAGGCAAGGAGAAAATTCAGAAAGCCTCGTGTCAGTAGGATCTTTTGGCGTGCAAAAGGGAGCTATTCTCGCTCTGGCTCAAATCTCCACTTGTGTGGCATCTGCATCTGGTCAGTAAACACAAAACATTTTGTCGATTGATTTTGGTCCATACTGGATATTTAATTTTTTCATGCTCGTTTCAACCTATTTTTACATTTAGATTATCTTTTCTAACACTCATTTAGAGTTATTCTTTAAAAGCACTAATATTTTAATAACACTAAAATGTAGTCTTTGGTTAATCTCAGAATGAATATCCATTTCATACTGCACATTATAGGTGGCCATTTTTAGACAACTGAGTAGTTTTAAGAAATTTAAATTTTATTTATTTCATGTTTTAAAATGTTATTTTATTGAAAAATGTAATTTTGTTTTAGATGACTTCACTATTGCTCTGTGGTTGAAGAGTGAATTGACTTCTAAGCCCTGGATCAACCCTAAGGTGATGTCTATTCTGAGAGGTCACAATGGAGGGGTCACATGCCTTGCTTTCAGTCCTAATGAGAAACAGTTGCTGTCAGGAGGGAAAGATCAGGTACTTGGTCCACTCCACATCTATCACCAGAAAAAATGGAAGAAAATACACCATCTCTCTCACAAGATATTTTATCATAATCTCTTCCAATAGGCTTTGATGATATGGAATGTAAACTCCTCCCCTCCAGTTCTTTCCCAGTCTTTTTCCCATTGCCATGGAGACTGGATTACGGGATGTGCCTGGACATCAACTGCAGTGGTAAGAAAGCCATTTGAAAAGGGAAGTTAATTCATTTCAGCAACATCTGACTCTGTGTGTCTGTAACCAAATGCAAAACTTCTCTTACACCTCAGCTTAGCTGCTCCAGTGACTGTAAGCTGCGGATGTGGGATATCCAGACAGGAAGTTTGCTGAGAGAGATCCTGTCTAGTTCATCTTTGAGCACATTGTGCTGTTGGGTAAGGCAGTTGGCAAGGTCACAAAAATACACAATAAGTGGAACCTGTTGACATTTATGTAATTTTTAATGACTTTAGGAGGATTATGTAATGGCAGGCTCTACGGACGGACTGCTGATGGTTTGGAAGTGGGAATCAGGTATACAAGTAACCAGGATCCAGGCCCACAAGTCCCGTCTCAATCACTGCACTGTTGTCTCTCAGCCAGGTACTGTGACTAATACACAAATTTACACACAAACAGAAGCTTGATATATAAATAATGTATCTTGCTTAAACAAACCTTCTTAGCAAAACCATTTGTTGCATACAGATCTGGGAGAGAGTTTAAAACCAGAAGACTTATTGGTAGCTTCAGCATCAGAAGATGGAACTGTTAAACTCTGGCATCCACTGCAGGTAACCAACTCTCACTTATGTATTTTATTCATTAATCATTTATTTATATTTTATTTAAATAAAATGAATTGCAAATCAGATATTTTAAATAATTCCCAGAGATTAATTCTAGGAATGCATAATATATCGCTACCGTATTGTTGATCAGTTGATACTGTATATTTGATTATAAAATAATTTCCCCTATATTTACGTAGATTTAGCTCAAATTTAATAACAATGTTAAATGTAATCCTTAGCAAATCTCAAAATAAATAGTAATTTTCATAATGTATAATGGTGTGGTGCCTAAATTAACTTCTAGTATTTAAAACAACTGGTTTTAGTTTAGTGTTTTATTTTCACTTTGTTTTGATAAAATGGTATAAAATTGTAATGTTGGCCATTTGTTGTTATTGGCCATAAAATGAAAATAACTCTCATCTTATCTGCATCGGTCAGATTTTTATATCAGTGCATTGCTAATTTATTCACTAAAATTACATTTTCATAGGTACATCATCATAATACTCTGCATGGTCACAGTGCAGAAATCCAAGCTTTAGTGTGCAAAGAGGCAGGACTGCCGGAGTTTCTCACTGTCTCTGTGGATCGTTCCCTCAGGTCATGGAGTGTCACCACGGCGATGGGTACGCAAAATGGTCATTCCCAATTAACTCGACTAAACTGTCACACAAATCCTCAGAACATTTAGTTAGTGAACAAAAGCAGAATCTAAACTGATGTGAAAAGCGGTAACAACATTGCAATTTCTTATTGAACTACAGCTGTACATCCAAATATATCATTTGATTGGCATTAATAACAACTTTTTTTATATACAATCATCCACAGACGCTCCTCCTTGCCAGAAAGGCAGTGTCAGAGCTGTGTGCTTCCTTGATACTGATGACTTCATGGTCTGTGGTTATGACACAGGCAGATTGGAGATATGGCATCAGAATTCAGTGGTTTACTGGAAGAAGGTAATCATGGGTTGGGAACTGAATTTATTGTTGATCAGTTAGTAAAAATAACTTTACCTTCTTTCGGTTGGAAATTTCTGAATGAACGGCTCTCTGTGTGTTGCACTAAGGTCAGTGATGGCGGCTTATGTGCAGTCACCGGTATGCCAGAGGATCAGCTTGCTGTGGGTTGCAGCGACTGCTCTGTATTTGTCTGGAAACTGGAGAGAGACACCAAGAAGTGCTTTGTGAGGTATCAACTTTTATCCCTCCTCACTTTCATATTTCAATTTCAATTTTGCAAACTTGTTGCCTTTCAGAGAAATGTGCCATTTTGAACCAAGAACATGTCAATCACGTGATTCAAGCAAAGCCAGTTTGTACAAGGGGGTGGTTAGAAGAGGGTAAACAATTTGACAAAAGATTTGTCCACATAAGACCACTAAAGATTTTTTGCATTGTTTACTATAAATACATCTTCATGTCAGTCTTAAAAACGCATTTTGCTCTTGAATTCAGCAGTGTGATTACAGGCATAATAATGTGTTATTTCACAATAATATTGTGTATGTACAAAACTTTAAAATGGTTGATTTTAGTGTTTTGTTTTTAATTTATTTAAAAATAAAAATAGCACAGATTTTATTTTCTGCGATTTATCGGTTATTATATCAGCCAGTGTCATTTTATGTTCAATAAACATAAAACACACTGTGGCTAAAGAAAACCAAGCTCTTATAAAGGATGATATAATGATTGCTTCACCCCTGAGTGGTTGTCTGTAGCTATTTTAATGTTTGTCAATTTCACACAATTTTATGTGTGGATTTTATTTTGTAAATAGGAAAGCACTGCAAAAAAGCCTGCACACACTAACAATAAAAAAAAACAAAAAAAAACAATTGCAAGATTAATGGAAAAAAGTGGCAAACATTTCGGTCACATGCCCTTTCTCATTTCCTATTTAACAATGCTTAGTGCAGGAGTCATCTTGTTATAAGGAATCACATGATTACATGGCCAACATTTTATTTTCTTCCAGACTCGATAAGATGTCTTCATACAAAGTGGAGATTCCTGTGAGCTCTTTGTTCTACTGTGGAGGTCTGTTTGGAGTATGTGTGAATGGATCAGTCGTCGATGTGATCTCTACTAGCTCGTCGACCAAACAAACTCATTCGTAAATAAACACCACATCATTTTTACACATAGAAAAGATGTCCTACACTCTTCTGTTAAGCCTTTTTTCAGTGCAAGGTGGCGCATGCACAGTGAATGATAACATTACTTCATTGGATAATAAAAGTGCGTGTTTTGTTGTAGCTGGACAAACGATGTACGTCTTGTTGGCATGGTGCCAAATGATAACAAGAGCTTTTGGCTGTTGGGACAGAAAAAGAGTGTACTGTACATTGGATTTCTTGTAAGTTCATCTATCATTATCATGTGACACTGACATTGTAAAAACTGTCTGAAAACTAAATGATCTGAAACGGTCTGTCTTTCAGTTGTCTGTAAATCCAAATCAACGTTACGACTTAAACTTTTGTTACGATGCGGTGGGTAAGACGCCTGAGGAATTGGAGCAGGAGGAGAATATGTGGGAGAGTATGGAGCAGCAGGAGAAGCAGCAGCTGGAGGAGAAGGAACAGCAGCAGCAGGTGGAGGAGGAGGAACAGCAGCAGGAGGAGCAGCAGCAGCAGGAGGAGCAGCAGCAGCAGGAGAAACCCAGCAAGGAACAGATTGAACAGCTGCGAATTGCAAACCGGAAGGCTGGACAAATTAGCTCCTGGATCACAGCTGCAGCAATGCAAAATGGTACACTTGTTCTTACACTTTAATGTATAGCACAAATGAATCAATTTGTCAGAAAGTCAGTAAAATGTGAAGAGAGCTATCTGTTCAAGTCCTTTTCTCTCTTTTATTGTGAGAGTAAATTACTATTAACCATATTCATAACAGTTTGAGGCTGTTTACACTGGACACATCAAAGTAAACATTATAACCTAGACAGAGACTGACAGATCTGAGCGGACCGCACTCATCTTTTTGATAGTGCCTGGGAGGCTCAATGTTTACAATTTTGGGGAAGATAAACCCATGAATGCCATACAAATAGTACTTAATGAACAATAAACTGGGTTAAGAGAATGTATTTTAACAAAAAAAAAAATCTTACATGCCCATGACCCATTGACCTTTTTAGTGGTCATTATGTGAACTGTTCATGACTGATAAATGATTTGATGATTGATTTGGTTGTTTTCAAATTTTTTTTTTACAGACTTTATTGTGTGTGGTGATTATAAAGGGAACATATGGTTCAACAAGCCTCCTAATATTTCCTCCTGGACTGAAAGAAAACCGGCAAGTATCCTTTAGCTTTCCTGATAGATATAATGATCATAAGTCATGAAGGCATGGGTTGCTGATAAATTGGGTGGCTGTTGACTGGTCTCTATAGGCACACACAGACAAAGTGAGTGTACTGCGGCTTACAGAGAGCCTCATCATCTCAGCATCTTATGACAGATCCGTCAAACTATGGGACAAACACACTAAGAAACAGGTATTTTTATTATTTCTTTTATTTTTTTCTTATATTGAAGGAGTGGATTTGCAATCACTTCCACCAGTGTATATTCCATTTAATTTCTGTTTCCCACTCATTTTCTGCCTTTCACAGGTTGGCATGTTTGTGTGTGGAGGCCCTGTCAAGGTGCTGGAGGTGAACCCCCGTGACCCCAAGGAATTTGTTTGCGGAGATACGCAGGGTCAACTGTACTTCCTGTCCTGGAAAGGTTGAAATCCTCATAGTCTGTACGTTCGTAATCTTTAATCAGTTGTAATGTTGCATTCTGTTCATTTTCATTTACTTCACATGCATGGAGCATTTTGCACTAATGATACTATTGCCTTAAACTAAGCCATGATATGAAGAATATTTGCTTTGTTTTTATTATATGAAAATGACAACCACTTGATTTAATATTTAGTTATATTCAGTAAATTGATTTTTTTTTTTTAAGGATTGTACATCCTTTATGTATGAAAAGCTTTTTGGGTGAATAAACTATCTGCAAGATCACATGGGGAAAAGCAGATGTCCACTGAATGTGCTGTGATGGTGTTCTCCATTGTCAAAAATCCATTGGCCAGGATAGAGATTTACTTTTACTTTATCCCCTACTTCTAGCAGCAGAGAGACTCCATTTGAAGTACTGATAAAACCACTATCTTGGTGTCCATGTGTAGAAATGATATGCTGATCATTTTTAAACAGGCCTGCGGTAACGGCTTTCAGTGGATTTCCGAACGCTTTTGAGAAAACCCTGAATGCGTACACTCCCCTCACAGGTGCTGTGAAGATTCCTGTGTTAACAAAGGTTAATTAGATACATTCAAATGAGAGCATTATAAAAAATTACAGAGAGATATTAACACTATATGAATTCACCTGTATTTTCATCATAGGCGTTTCCAATGTTGAGGAAGATGTGTTTGTAAATCAGGGTGTATAAATCATTAAAGGGTCCAACGCTTTGTGGTCCAAAAGAGGTCAACAGAGAGGCTGAGAAAGCCACTTTAGGAGCTAAAACATAGATTTGTACATTAGATTACAAATGATTTCATTATATTTACACTACAGTTCAAGGTTTAGAGTTTTTTTATGTTTTTTCTACTCACCAAGGCTGCATTTATTTGATCAAAAATACAGTAAAAACTTTAAAATAGTAAATTTTCTGTTGTTCTGTGATGGCAAACCATGATAAGGTTTGGGATAAGTAATATATGAAATAATAATAATAATAATACTTTTATTCAGCAAGGACGCATTCAATTGATCAAAAGAGACATTTATGTTACAAATGATTTCTATGCTCGTTGCTGTTCTTTTGACCTTTCTATTCATCAAAGAATCCAGACAAAAATGTATCACGAGCTCCACAAAAATATTAAGCATGCAAAAATGTTTTTTATCATTAATAAAAATAAGAACCATTATTAATATTTGAGCACCAATACTAGTTGATGATAATTGAGCACAAAATCAGCATATTAGAATGATTTCTGAAGGATCATGTGACACTGAAAACTGGAGTAATGATGCTGAAAATTCAGCTTTGATATCACAGAAATATATTACATTTTAAATTATATTTTAAGCAAAAACAATTTAAAGTGTAATAATATTTCACAATATTACTGTTTTTACTGTATTTTACATCAAATAAATACAGCTGTGGCGAGCTTAAGAGACTTTTTTCAAAAACATTAAAAAATCTTAATATTTCCAAACTTTTGACACTTTTTGTCAATGTTCTTCACATTTGTAAGCAGTGTCACATTACCTGTGTTTTCTGTTCTTAGTCGCTCCATTTCCTTCTCCATAGATTCCAGCCTTGTTTCCATGATCTTCATCTTTCCCAGTTCTTCAGTGATATCTATGTTTGGTACAAATATATCATCTGCTGGTATAGCCCACACATTAAGCATTAAAACTGTTATAAAAATCAACATGATTTATTGTTCTGTCTGTTACTAGTGATGTTCTAACTGAGATACTCCTTCTTAACTGAGATACTCTTCTTGTTCTAACATTCACTCCTCTTAAAGACCACAACTTGCGTAATTGTTTAAACAGACCAAGGGACTTTGGACTGCATTTTGAAGCAATAATTGGTGTATAGGTGGGGGCCTTAAACGGTAACTAAACCCTAAACCAACTTTTTTTTAGTTAATGATCTGGAAGAATGGGGCTTTATTAGTGCTGTTCATTGATTCGAGTAACTTTTTTGACATTTGGGTATAAAGTGTTTTAATTCTACAATACATGGTGTAAAAACGTCTGAGTGCTGCCCTCTTCAGGTTGAACGGTGGCTACTGCAGTTGAATTTTCCTATTGGATGTTTGCGGTGGTACGTGACGTAAGCGGTGGCACGTGACGTAAGCAGGTTCCAGCTCACCACGCCCTTGGTACAAGCTACCACGCCCTTGGCAGTATAAAAAACCATCTTGTTTTGTCAAAACCACTGTAGCGAGTCAGGAGTTGGAATTGCGAGTATTGAAAACGATCAGGATAGAGTATTTTAGCATCTATTTAGCATAGCATTTATATAGTTATTTAGATTATTTTGTGTAACCTAGGTAGTTAATTAGCATAGTTGTTAGTGTAGTATTGTTAGAAGCATAGTTAGTTAGTAGCTTAGTATTGTATCAGTTAGGATAGCTTCAAGTTAGCGTAGATGTATCTGTATTTAATACAGTGGTCAGGATGGTAACGCAATAGAGGTGGAAATGGGCTTCTCCGAACAGCTCGCGCTGAAAAGCGACGCAGTGCCAAACTGCATGGACTCCACCACCGCAGCGGCGTCTTGAGGTGAGTGATCATATATATTTTAATCACAATTTATGGTTAGGCTAAAGTTAACCCTCTGGGGTCGACAAACGCGCCGGCGCATTTTGCTGGATTTTTTCACATAGCGGCAAAATATGAATATGCCTACAGAGAGCGCGCACTATTGACATCAACTCGATAAAACTCATCAGATGCATGTACTTTACATTGTCTTGCGACCCTTTGAGGAATAATAATAATGTAATAGTAATAATAATCCTGGAGAAAATTACCTCAGAAGTTTGTGAGTTAATTAATTAATAGTATTTATAAACATTTTAAAATCTCTAAAATGACATAAAGAGGTAATTTCGTGCAAATTCATCTAAAAGCGCCAAATTTGGCACAGATGTAGCTCAGGTCATACTGAAATGATTTAGCAAGGGCGCCAGAGCCAGCGACCCTCAGGGCCAAGATGGCAGCCAAATCCAATATGGCCTCTGCCCGAAAAGGGTTCCCATTATAACTTTTGAACCACATGAGCTACAAATACAAACTTGATGTCTTTTTCAGCTTAATTGATCATGGGAAACACATAGGAATGTTTATATTTATGACCCAGTATATCTGGACCCCTTAATCCTCCAATTCCAATATGGCCGCTGTCCAAAAAAGCATTTTTTACTGTAGTATGGGGCCTTACACCCCATTGTTTGCGCCAATTTGGCACGGATGCAGCTGACGGCATACTGAAATGATTTAGCCTGGGCGTCCGAGCCAGTGATTCCTGAGACCAAGATGGCTGCCAAATCCAACACTGTAAAAAAAATTACATCCCCAAGTCAAAAATTTCAAGTGACCGATAACATCTAAATTTTTCAATTAGTCTGACGTATTATTTCTCATTGAGCCAATGTTAACAGACTATTGCAACAAGAATTTCACTTGGGCCAATTGAAAAATTTAGATGTTATCGGTCACTTGAAATTTTTGATTTGGGAGGGTTAGAAATTTTTTACAGTGAATATGGCCGCCACCTGAAAAGGGATTCTGGCTACTGTCCGAAAAATGGTTTTGACTACAACTTTTGAACCAAATGATGAAAACTTAATGTCTATTTAATTTTTTTACCATGACAAACACATGGGAATGCTTACATTTGTGATTGCCTATGTTTAGACCCCACATTTGCATTTACAAGAAAGCAACTACCTGATAATTCATACTTTCCAAATATTCCCACCAATTTTTTAATTGAGAATGTAGGGAAGGCATATATGAGGGAGAGTCAGAATTCCAGCTTAGATTTAGGCAATATAGAGCAAATATTGAGAATACTAGTTGACTGTATGGACTGTGGTGGAGCAGCTGTTTAGTGCTACTCAATGCTTGTGAGCAAGATGGACAACAACGGTGAAAGATGAAGATGACCAACAACAGTGTTTAGCCAACTACTTCCTTTCCTACCAACTTCCTTCCTCGTGTAACTAACCAGGTGTACTTTTTACTACAAGTGTTTTGTTCTTAATATGACTACAATTGCAAAATAGAAAAAATATCCTGCTTTATTTTATTTATTTATTATTTTATTTTGCAAGGGTCACTGGCTACGGCGCTCTAGCTAAATCATTTCGGTATGACCTAAGCTACATCTGTGCCAAATTTGTCGCTTTTAGACGAATTTGCGCGAATATGTAGCCTGGAAATCCAGACCTAAATCTAAAAGATTAATTAACTCGCTGAGCAAATTCAACTTGTGCTCTCGCGAGAACTCTGGATTACCAGGGTAGCAAAACTGTGCTTAAGGCCCCCAACTAGTATGCCATGGAATTTCCAGAGTGACAAACACACTGTGATAATGCTGGACTATATTTCCCCATATCAATACAAAATGGCAACTTAAAAGCTTGTAAAGGTGGTAGTAAGTGCAAAAAACCATGCAAACACACACACAAGTAAAAAAAAAAAAGCACACAAGTAATATTGTCAAAAAAGCACACAAGTAATATGTTTTATTTTGATGGCCTATTTAGTCAGTTTATAATGTTCTAATGTATACTAAGTTATTGTTGTTTTTCCTGCAGTCAGGTTAATAAAACTAAGTTGCAATTGCAATTTATATCTGTTGTTTTTCTTGGTTACATAATGAAATACAGTGCTTATAGAAAATATTTATTGAGTAAAAAACAATTGAGTAAAATTGAGTAAAAAACAACTATGTATATGTTAAGCTGTATTTGTCTCTTCAACCCCATTACCAACTTCAACCCTGTTACCCTAGTCTCAACCCCGTCACACCTACATTTTTAGTAATTATTTTTTTAAATTTATGAATAAGTAATTTAATGTTTGTTGAACTTAGTCAGAAATGTTCAGAGCAATCATAAGAATACTGATTTTAGTTCAAATTCTGAAGTTAAGCCACATCTTTGATCCAAAATGATGAGGTTGCTGTCACAAAAAGTGCCCATTTCAGGCTTTAGCATAGCATAAGTGTAAAATTATATGTAAATTTTACATTTACAATTACTGAATTAGTGTGAGGGACATCTGATTAATAGGAAAATGTTGATTTCATTACAAATATATTTTATAATCATATTCAGAGAGCTCCCATAGTGTCCATAACGGGGTTGAAGACTAATAGTGCCCATATCTCAAAATAATTACCAATAATAATAGGGATTTGATGTCTGAGGTGGGAAAATATGTTTTTCTGGAAGTTAAATATGTAATTAATGTTGTGGGGTGTTCAGAAAAGTAATACATATAAGTAAAAAATCCAAATCGTACCGGTTTCGTGGAATGACTCATTTATTGTTCTGTCAGTTAGACCAAGTGATCATGATGTATCAACTGAATAACATTCTCTTCAAGACCACAACTTGCGCAACTGTTTAAACAGACTTTGGACTGCAAAAACTACATTTTGAAGCAATAATTGTCATGGAATTTACAGGGTGACAGCTGACAAAACACTGTGATAATGCTGGATTATATTTTCTCAAATCAATACTAAATGGCAATTTAAAAAATATATATCTATATGACAACTTAAAACTATAGTTTTTATATTATGTTGACTTTTTGGTGTTTGGTGAATTGATGTCTCATGTTTATAATGTTCTAAGACAATGTCCAGTGGTAGGTTCCATTGACAAAAGAGTTTAAAAAAATCCACCACTCTAACCAGCAGCAGACTTAGCAGTGACCAACAGTGGAGGAAGCCTGTCAGAGGATGATCAGAAATTTCTTATATCACAAATATTCATTTGTTTTTACGCCACTCAAATAGCCACAGCCGCATGCTCAAGTGGAAATACAACTGGAACCGTAATGTTCGGCCCTACGGTGGTGGAAAAGAGGCAGAACCGCTGCGTCTCCGAGCATCACAGTGTTTTGTTCCTCAGATGAGTAAATGATTCAAGCAGGCTATAGGCCTAAATACAGTCGCTGATGAGTTAAATGATAATCATTTTAAACGAATCTGTTAATTTTAAGGATTCAACTCAATAATTTGCCGCCACCTACTGGCGGGTGTAGGCCTACTTTCATAGTGATTTATATATATATATATATATATATATATATATATATATATATATATATATATATATATATATATATATATATATATAATTTAATATTTCTACATAAAATTTTATATTTAAAACATTAATCTTGATATAATGTATGCAGTGATATCTTTTTTATATATAATATAATTTTAATAGGCTATATCGTGTGCATTCAGTTGGCAGTTCTTAAAGGTGTTGAAGTGACCACTGAAACAAAAGCATCTAAAGACTATACAGGAAATAACCCCTGACTATGAGCTAATAGTAGCCTACCCCCAAATGGTTTAAGCAGCACCTGCATGTCACAGGAACTAGAGACATGTGAACATTCATATAGTTTGACTCTCAGTAGGAAGATCAAAGACTGACAAAAACCCCACACCGGAAACTCTATTTAATCTAATCAGTAAAGTTCACCTTAGTTTTTCATGTGATGTTATGTCAGGATGTAGCCTAGGATCAGCAGATCTTAAACATATTTTTAAATTTGTAATCCCACATCTTTCATATCAACATCTTGCTTAATTGTTTAAACTGTCCTATTGACTTTGGATTACAAGAACTACATTTTGAGGCAATATTTATTTTAGGCATCCACTGTAAAATGAAAAAGTGAGTGTGCGAATGGAACCGTTACACTATTTTGTGCCCTTTCCCCCCATTATTTTTCATAATCCTTCTTTTCCATATTGTTCTGCTATAATTTTTATTGGATAATGCTTTCATTCTACTTCTAATCATACTAATACAGTAATCTAATCTATAGTTCTAGTCTCTTTATTCATGTTAGATCAATGACTCCAAAGCATAATCTAGGTCCTTTTAACATTGTTAGAAATTTGCATTGATGCTAAAATTTTATATCCAAATCAAGAAATTTAGTTTTAAAGTGTTCAAGGTTATTTTCAATACATAGTGAAAAATGAAACATATTGTACTTTTACCATATAGGCCTATTTTAATTCCCAGATGTGTAGAGAAATAAATTTGCCTCATAGGTGCTGAAAACATTCCTATATCAGACAAAAAATGTATTAATAACGCAAATTAAAAGGTAAGGATTTTGATGTATGTGCACAGTGGAAACCTTAAACTGGAAGGCAATAATATGGCATTGAACATTATTTTGTGATTAAAGCCTTCTGATATACATAAATGCTTGTGAGTGAACCTTGGGTATGTTTTGATCACAGGGAAAAGCAGATGTGTCATAATTTGCATGAAATTCAAAAATAGAGAAAATAAAAGTGCAGCTGTGTCATAATTTGCATGAAATTTAAAAATAGAGAAAATAAAAGTGCAGCTGTGTCAAAATTTGTATCAAGTTCAAAAATAGAAAAGCAATAAAAGTGCCACTTTGCAATCTGTTAAAAAAGAAAAGAAGATAAAGACAGGTCTATTTATCCCTGCATTAGTGGCTGCAATGAGCCTGTTTTGCATTGCACAATTTATTTATTGCCCACACTTGTTACGTCAGAAACGAGGACACAATATGCAAGTAAAAGCTCTTTATTTATAGTCAATAATGATGATGATGAATAATCCGGGTGATGCAGGCGGTGGCGCAGGGACTTTGATGGTCAGACACGGAGTGATGGATGAAGTGCTGCGTGCTCTGATGAGTGATGACGTGATCCAGACATGAAACGTAATCCAACAAGACGCGGAACACAGGAACTCAAGACGGGGCACGAGGCACGGTAACAGGATCAGACAACACAGAGACTTCATGCAACGATCTCACAAAGGAGATGAGAAAGTGGTGAGCATTTATAGGAGATGAGATGAGTGGCAGCTGGTGATGATGAGTGATTGCAGCTGGATACTGATCAACTGTAACGATCCGGACGCACCCACTCACACACTCACACACATGTAAACAACAAAGCACGAGACTAGAGAGAGACATTGGATCTATGAACCGTGACAACACTAGTCTGCTACCCATCGGCGCGAAACATAGATATAGCTACACATATTATATATCTATGGGCGCGAAAGTTTGTTCCGCTAATATTAATATGCCTTTATAGTCACACAAACACACACACACACACATGCGCGCGCAGTCACTCTCTAGTGCACGATTCCGGGAGACTGGATCTCATTTGCGGGCCTCAAGGAGCCGCTATCAATATGTGGGAGACTCCCGGAACTTCCGGGACAGTTGGGATGTCTGGATAAAGATATAAAGGCATAAAAAGGAAAATGTCACCTGCCCCATCTGTCACGTCTCTATTCCCCACCAGTGGGGCGCGCCCCACACTTTGAGAACCACTGGGTTAAAAGCAGAGGAGAAATTTTGAGTATAGGTTACTTGTCCTGCACATCACGTCACTTCACTTGAAAGAATATAAGACTCCAGAAAACAGTTAATGAGCATTAGATTATGAAATAACATGACACTCAAAGTTTACTATTTTGATCAAATTCTTTTATGGATTACATTTGACACATTGACACACATGTGAGTCAAATGGGGCCTTTTAACAATACTTGCTTTATAGGCGCCGATACATTTGAAGTACAAGTTAGTATCAAATTTACTGAAAATTTTATGAAATTCATTCACTCTTAGACTTACAGACAGAAATAAATAATGTGAATGGAACATCTTTTATGATTACAGTCTTGATGTCCAAAGATGTTCTATGTATGTTCCGATCACATGGGGGAAAGCAGATGTCCACTAAAGGTGCTGTGATGGTGTTCATTGTCAAAAATCCAATATCCAGGATAGAGATTTACATATATTTTATCCCCCTTTTCCAGCAGCAGAGAAACTCCATTTGAAGAGCCGATGAAACCATCGTTTTGACGTGCATAAGTAGAAATTTCATGCTGGCCGTTCTTAAACAAGCCTGCGACAACCGCTTTATCTGAACTTCCATAGGCCTTAGAGAAAAGCCTGAATACATACACTCCCTTCATGGGTGCTGTAAAGATTCCTGTATCAGACATATATTTCATAAATCAATCAGGATTTTGAAAAAAAATCACATTTACAGTATATGAAGTGATTTACTGTACCTGTATTTGCATCATAAGCATCTCCAGTATTGAGGAAGATGTGTTTGTAAATCAGGGTGTGTAAACTGCTGTGCGGCCCATTAGAGGACGACAGAGAAACTGAGAAAGCCACTTTTGAAACTAAGACATAAAATATGTAAATGAGGTTGCATCATTAAAAAATGATTTAATTACATTCATTTTTAAGGTTTACCTATGATAAAGAAAGTATATAACTGAGATTCTTTATAAACTGCATTACCTTACGATTACAATATCACAAAAATTCAACATTGAGAAATAAATGTATTCAATATTTAAATATATGAATTTTTCTGGCTATAGTTCAGCAGCCCTGCAATTATTTGCTAATGCTAAAACATTTATGAGTCAAATATTTAATAAACAAAATTGTAATTTATAGTTATATTACCTTCATTTTGTTTTATTAAATCATCCATTTTGGTCTTTACGTCATTTGTTGTTTCACGCAATGTGTCCAGTTCCTTACCTTGAGCTAAAATAATAATCATTGATCAATAAACATTAATTTATTTAGAACATTTCTGATCAATTGAAGCCTTGAACTTTTTGATAGGCTGTTTTTAGCCTAAATATGTGAGATTTGTCAATGATGAAACCATTACCTTCATTTTGTTTAATAAGTTATATAAACCCGCCTAATTTACCTTTTAATTAGAAGGGTTTTTGATGGAAAGTAGTTTAATATTTTATTAAAGTTGTCAATGTTCTTCACATTTGTAAGCAGTGTCACATTACCTGTGTTTTCTGTTCTTAGTCGCTCCATTTCCTTCTCTATAGATTCTAACCTTGTTTCCATGATCTTCATCTTTCCCAGTTCTTCAAGGATATTTATGTTTGGTACAAATATATCATCTGCTGGTATAGCCCACACATTAAGCATTAAAATGGTTATAAAAATCAACATGATTTATTGTTCTGTCTGTTACTAGTGATGTTCTAACTGAGATACTCCTTCTTAACTGAGATACTCTTCTTGTTCTAACATTCACTCCTCTTAAAGACCACAACTTGCGTAATTGTTTAACCAAGGGACTTTGGACTGCATTGTGAAGCAATAATTGGTGTATGCCATGGAATTTCCAGAGTGACAAACACACTGTGATAATGCTGGATTATATTTCCCCATATCAATACAAAATGGCAACTTAAAAACTTGTAAAGGTGGTAAGTAACCACACATTGTTTTGTTTGATCATGTTTTACCCTTTCATGCATGAATTATACTAACCACAGTCATTGGTTATATATTTTACACATATTTTAGATTTTCAGATGTCCACTTGAGTGGACAGTATACATTTACATTTTTAACTGAAGAGAAACTGTATTAAACATAATACAGTAATAGCACAGTAATGCTGTGTGTATTTAACAGACCAATGAATAAAATAAAAAATCATGTGAAAACTATAAAATACAATAAATATAAAACAGCTTCAATTCCAGAATTTTTCTTGAATCTACAAAAGCGGTCTTCATCTTTAGCCACCACCATGTCTAATGACCTTCAGGAGTTAAAACTATGTTATAGACATATTAGTTCAAAATCAACACTTCTATGCATTTTTTTCTTGCCCATGAGGCAACCAACATCATCCTGATATAAATTAAGAAGTTTTGTTACTGTCTCCACAACAAATAATGACAATCACCTCATGGTCTCAGCTGGTTCTTGAAAGCCCATTAGCTCTTTATCTACAATCTCCATCAGGGTTTTTTTCTCCTGGCATAGTTGCAGACACTTGTCACAATGGAAAACAAGCCATCCAAAGAATGCGGTTTCTGGTGAGTGGTATGGAGGAACTCACATTTCTGGGTCAGACTGCCGTAACTTCTCACAGCTCATCCCCCATTAATGATATAATGATGCTGCTGGCCTCACAGTCATCTGCTCTACTCTCATACCCATCTCACATAAAACACCTCCCAGGGTAGATGCCCATTGGCGGCGGTGACCCCCTGCCTAGGTTGACCTCTGTCTGGCCAAAGAGGATCTTGCCCGTCGTTGAGAAATCACCTCGTGCACACTGGTAACCGCTCTTCCCCATAACAGAATCTTTGATGGTTTGATGGAGCTTAGGGAAGGCGCACTCAAGAGTCACCAGAGCCATCAGGTTGCCTAATAGTGTTAACACAGGGAGACAAGTTAATGACAGCAGTATTTAATCACTAAAATCCATTAAACATCTCCAAATAAGCAAAATTTCAGTGCTGAGATTATACTCAGTAAATTTAGTTATCACAACTGTCCATTCAGTGTACTGCTACATCTGTAACTGGAGCCATCAGCCCTGTATTATGGTGGAGACTAAGACAAAGAAGTCACTGGTCCTAACTAGTCAAAAACGTCACTTCTATCGTTTAAGGTCTGTATTATTATTCTTTAAAGTCATTAATTTTACTTTTAAAACATTTACAAATTGCCCTCTAAATGTATAAAATCTGAACTGCCTGTAGCAGGATTTCTTTTAACATCTCCATGTCCATGGTTTTCAACTGAAACACTGTGCCTTACTATAAATAGCTTATTATCACTTATGACACAGAGTCTCTCTCATTCAATGTCAGCTAAAACCTGAGGCATTCAGCCCAACTTAAGACATCTTTGCCAGAAATGACATGCATTTTCAAATAAACATAATCTTTTATATATTTTTGCAACTCACATTTGGAGTCATTAATTTTACATCAACCTGTATTTATCAATTCATTTATAACATTTTTTTATTATAGATCTTTCCTTCAAAGGGATTCCCTCAATCCTCAAATACTTCAATCTTTTGACCTGGTTTTTATCTCTTGTTCTTTCTCAGATGAAAACTTTAATATCGTCATATTAAACACTGATCTACTTTCAAACCCACATTAACACCAGAAATTTCTGTCACTTTCGCATTTTCTCACCTTCTGAGTCGCCATTTACAGTAAACTTTAACTTTAGTCACACCTGTCCAAGGAAATGATCCCCGACCCATAATTTAATTTACTTGCTTTTAATCATCGTAAGCAATACGAGGCTAACATTTTTCAGTTTCTTTCTTTGTTTGTAGCCAGTCAAGTTGTTGTTTATCTTGCCAATCGTAATCAAAACCCTGACTAAACATTTTCTTAATTTCTGCAAAACTCTTTGAAGTGAGAGCTTCAGAGCACAGCTGCTTACAGCGTTTGTTCTCTTCTGTCTCACTATTTGGTTCAGGACTGTTCAGGTTACTGATCAAGTTACTTAATTTGTCTGCCATATCTTAATCTGCCATATCTTAATCATGGTTCAAACTCACCTGAAGTTATTGCAGAAATGGAGGCGGCGATCTTTGAACAACACAGCTTGGCTTCTGTGTGATGAAACTGCAAAGTATACTCCAAAATCATAGTTACATATACTGGTCCATGCCAATTTGGGTCACAACTTCTTTATTTTTCTCTCGGGATCGTTCCTAATGCATCCCTGGCAAACAACCCTGTTTCTATTCTATTTTTGTTTTTCTAACTAATAGCTTAATCCGTAACTGTCTGATTCACTAAATTCGGGGATCCCCTATCTGAGATGGAAGAGATGGAGCAGGTTTGCGGTGCCACTGGACCTACAATCCAGGGACGTACTCTGCTGGGGTGGTGCAATGCCCAGTGGGGCCCCCACAGAGCAGGCTTCGCTTGCGCTCTTTGCTGCCGTTAATCGTAACGACGCTATCAGCGACTTCTTATACTCTCAGCATAATTATTTAGCACTTACTTGTGTGTAGCGCTGTCTGCTTCCTTCTTATACCTTCTTATGCTTTAAAGACGACATCAGCGACTTCTTATACTTTAGTATAATTAATCCTCACTCTCCTCTTCGGAGTGAAGCTCTCCTGCTCTCCTTTCCCAATCTCTTCATTCAGACAGCCCTAACCAAATAATAAAATCTTTCTACCTTGTTTGCTGATTTGCCAGGGGTGTCACCGAGAATAATTGCCCGCATCCTCCACCATAACTGTTAGGGGCTAACAGTTTAGGACCCAAGGACCAGATGTTTGAAAGAAGACCCAGAGTCAGAATTATAATAAATTGAAGAAAAGTTTTACTGAAGATAGTTTGCAGTTTCATCAGCAGAAGTCAGCTTCAAGACTCACATAGGAGTTTGTAGGCCGCCTCGCTTACAGTTACAAAGATCACAGCAGTTATACCCTACACAAAGGTCTAAGCTACGTCCTTGCTTCAGGTTGCAGTTTCTGATTGGCTAAGAAATAGATAAACATAGTAACTTTCCACACATATACAGATAGACTGAAGCATATCTCCATCGATTAGGCAGCTGACACTCGGACCCTGAAGTGACGCATGTTGTGACCTTCCAGGTCGCAGATTTGGGTTACTGGACGCCAGCCTGTCCAGAACAACAACTTAGTCAATCTCAAATAATGCCAGTGGTTCCTTAACCTGTAACCAAGAAGACTAACACACACACTGACACACAGATTTTCCAAGGTTGGATTTGGCCAGGCTCAGAGTATTCTCAAAACATCAAGATAATGCGTTATTTCTCTCAAGGAGAGATACACTTTAGTCTAACTGGAAAGTAAGGCTTTAACAAAGAAATGGTCCCTTAAACGACTGGCTTCAATGACCCCTATATGTTTTAACACATTGAAGACCTTTCTCAAACACAAAACAAATCCCTATTTCATTTCTGGAAGCCGATTAATACCTTGATTACTATGAATAATGTGATTTATACTTAATATTAATGAATAATAAACAAACAAACAACATCAAAGTAGTGTGTAAATTGTGCTACATTTAAAGGATTTTTGTAAGCTATTTTAAAACTTGTCTGAAGACAATTTTTGTCCTGCCAAGTGCATGTTGACAGCTTCAAGAAAATGAGGTTTTCTACTTTATTTTTTGTATCTAAATAAAACACTGCATTTGAGCTAAATTACATGGGCAATAACTTTACATGGTAAAAAGAAGGTGTCCACTGAAGGTGTTTCGTTTCCACATATCTGTGTAGATACGACAGTTCTGTAAGAGCTGAAGAAGTATCTGGTCCCCTTGTTCCAACAGAAGAGTGACAGAGTTGCACGCAGTGTCCTCTGTGTCTTGCCCGGGAGGGTTATCTGACGCTGCAACCACAAAATTGCCGTTCTTCAGCAGTCTCACACCGGTCGATATGGCATAAGGATTGAAGACCACAAAGTTGAAGAAATAAACTCCTTTTACTGGTGCAGTGAAGATTCCTGTTGATAATGGCAGAAACTTGGGATCTTAAATAATAAATGACATGATAAAATTGTTAAAGCATTGTGTTAAGAATTTCTTTGTGCGATGTTACGATACCTGTATTGATGTCATAAGCATTTCCAATGTTAGAAAATGTATTTTCATACACAAGATTGGTTGCTTCTGCATAAGGGCCAATATATTTGACATCTGTTGAAGCTGACAGTGAGGCTGAAAAGGCTACTTTCACCCTTTCTGCAAAAAAGGGATGAGAATAAAATGATCAACCAAGCAAAAAGAAAAACCCTTAAGTATCTTTTCATTTAATCTTTGTGGTGCTATTTCTTGTTGAACTTAATATGGTTAAAAAACAAAATTGCATGCATTTTGCGGAAAAACATTGTTTTGGTTGTGCTTCGGCTCTGCTTTACTGGTTCTTTCTCATAACAAAAAAAGAAAAAGAAAGAGAGATATTATCCTATTGCTCATAAAACATTCACTATTAAGAGATAACCTATATATAGGTGCATATATGCAGTTTAGATAGAAAGGATCTCAAGATGACTAGCTGAAAACGTTACTGTAGTTATACCCATTAACATACACGGTAACGTTACTTCCTTGAAACTAAATTCCAGCGCAGCACTATAGCCTACAACAATATAGCACTATACAAAAATGAATTTTCACAATAGATAATGCTTTACAATGAACTCTGTTAGAAAGATACATGGCAATTTATCTGTTCAATAAAATACCTTGCTCACCTGTTGAGTAATAAAAATGCCATCTACGCGTCACTTTTACATTTCAATTTCCTCTATACTCGCCATTTTCGAATAGCCAATAGGTGTGTTTGACTTGAAGTGGCGCTGCGCAGACCGATCGGTGGATGACATAAAAATACCGCAAGAGCAATTCGAAAGCATACAGAGCCATCTGCTCTCTTATTGCTTTGATGTCATACACTAATCGATCTGCACAGCGCCACAAGTCAAACACAACTATCGTTTCTTGTTTCATTACTCTGTCCCTCTATTCGACATTTTTTAAAACGGGTGATTCCCAGGAGGTTTGAATAGTGATGGCTGCTTTCAAAACACTGCTTCATGACGCTCCGATCTGTGTCCGACTTGTGACAGCGCCGCCGACGCCACACCACTGTAACATGGCATCAAAGTAGCCTACCGCGGGAGCGATTCGAGAGCAGACGGCTGACTCCGACAGCACAGCTTCTCCACAGCGGCTGCACAAATCTAATAGGCCTATTCTGATTATTCCAATCTGACTTCTGACCTGTAATGCTGCCTGAATCATAATCATACACTGTTTGTTCGTTGGCCAGAGGAGAACTGCCCCCCTGACTGAGCCTGGGTTCTCGTTCTCCCAAGGTTTTCTTCTCCATTCTGCCACCTGATGGAGTTTTGGTTCCTTGGCACTAACCTATCGCCTTTTTCACCTTTTTTCACCTTTTTTGCCATTGGCTTTTGGCTTGCTTAGTTGGGGACATTATATTGAACATGTAATTTAATATTCAACAATAATATTGATCCGCCTGCATGTAGCCTACACCATTATGAGAACTGAACTGAGCTGGACGATGACATGAGCGGCTTTAGCCTATATATAATTGAACCAAATTAATAACTTTTAACTTTTAATACAACAAAAATTAAACATCACTTAACTTACTTAAGCTGGACTGTGACGCTATTTTCTTCTATCTGTATTGTAAAAAGTGCTATATAAATAAATGTGACTTGACTTGATGACGACACAGCTGTTCCACGAAGAAATTTATACAGGTTTGGAACAACTTGAGGGTGAGTAAATGATGACAGCATTTTCATTTTTGGGTAAACTATCCATTTAAGCTTTATGCTCAAAGAAACAAACTGCAGTGTGGTCAGTCAGTCAGTTTCTTAAATAATAATAATAATAACATTTTACAGTATAGTAGCCTACCTTCATTCATGTCATATAGGCTATTACCTGTGTTTTCTGTTCTTAGTCGCTCCATTTCCTTCTCCATATATTTCATCCTTGCTCCCATCTTTTCCAGTTCTTCAAGGATGTTTATGTTTGGTGAAAATAAATCATCTGCTGGTATAGCCCACACATTGACCATTAAAACTGTTATAAAAATCAACATTATTTATTGTTCTGTCTGTTAGACCAAGTGATGTATCAACTGAATAACATTCTCTTAAAGACCACAACTTGCGTAACTGTTTAAACAGACTTTGGACTGCAAAAACTACATTTTGAAGCAATAATTGTCATGGAATTTACAGGGTGACAGCTGACAAAATACTGTGATAATGCTGGATTATATTTTCCCAAATCAATACAAAGTGGCAATTTAAAAAATATATACATATGACAACTTAAAACTATAGTTTTTATATTATGTTGACTTTTTGGTGTTTCGTGAATTGATGTCTCATGTTTATAATGTTCTAAGACAATGTCCAGTGGTAGGTTCCATTGACAAAAGAGTTAAAAAAAATCCACCACTCTAACCAGCAGCAGACTTAGCAGTGACCAACAGTGGAGGAAGCCTGTCAGAGGATGATCAGATATTTCTTTTAATTTTATTATTAATTTGTGTTTACGCCACTCAAATAGCCACAGCCGCAAGCTCAAGTGGAAATACAACTGGAACCGTAACGTTCGGCCCTACGGTGGTGGAGGCAGCAGAACCGCTGCGTCTCCGAGCATCACAGTGTTTTGTTCCTCAGATGAGTAAATGATTCAAGCAGGCTATAGGCCTAAATACAGTTGTTGATGAGTTAAATGACTAATCATTTTAAACAAATCTGTTGCTTTAAGGATTCAACTCAATAATTTGCCACCACCTAGCTACTGGCGGGTGTAGGCCTACTTTCATAGTAATTTTTAGCCTATTTCATTTTTCCAGTAATTTAATATTTCTACAAAAAAAATTATAGCCTATTTAAAACATTAATCTCTTAATATAATCTTTGCAAAATCCATCTATGGATTCTGTTGATAGTGATTTCACTTGACTGTTGTAGCCATAAAGTGTATTTTATTCAGATTTAATTTATTACATTAATTTATACATTTCTATAATAGCCTACTAACTCTGGCTTTATTGCTCAGTGTTATTTCAGGGTTTTGATCTTCTCTCAACTGAGAGAGAGCACATCCTGTATTTTAATGTATTATATAGCGACTATTTGATATTACATCTAAACTTTGAATATGCTAGTCATGTTGCATATTAATTGTTATATGAACATCAAGCATATTTTAATTTTTGTGTATTTTGTGCTACTCCATAATGATGTTCTTGTTGAGGTAATTTGTAGGTAGGCTATAGGGCCCAAACATTACCTCAAGCACAGGGGCCCCCAGCCCCCCGCCCTGCTGAATAGCACCACCTGACTGCCGTCCATGGATTTACAAAACGGAGGCAACAAACACAGCTGAAAGGGCGGAGTTGACAACTTCACACTGTAAGGCAAACCACTGCACGTCAAAAGAAAATAACATGGAAACAATTTAAGGTGGCTTACACAGTTGTCTTTCATTTCATAGATAGATCACCGATTTATTTTTCTTCACGAAACTCAGTATTTTTTCCTCAGGGAAGTGTGCGGTTTACGCATGTGCGGTAAGTTGAGCACGTCTTGTTGCTCCAACTTTAACGACTTTTTTGTTGTTGTTGCAGTGTTTATTTGTAAAACAACTGTACAAACTTTCATATGTATGTTGGAAAAGCACTGCCATGTTCAGGAAACGACCGAGAGAGGCATGGGTGCGTTTATTTGTTATAAATCCCGTGATTTGACTTCACTCAGTCTGTGGAATGCATTGTTGACTTGCCCGAGGCTACGAGAATAACCGTTAATTTAATTTCTAAAATTTGATTTAGTTTCTAAAATGCTCTTGTACTCAGCTGTCATCCCTCTATTTATCTTCAATCTTTATGTTTTACCTTGGTATTTTTAGCCTAGATGTTGCTGATCTGGGGTCTGCTTTGCCTTAGCATTCAGTGTTGATTAATGAAGGTCATTTTTCAACAAAAACGCCTTTCTTTCTCTGTCTCAGGATGACCTCCCTATTCAAAGTGAACCTTCAGCATGTGATGATGTTTGGTCTGACCGCAACATCATGAGTGTTAAATAGTCCTATTTTTACTCTTCTGACTCTCAGTCCTTTTATCTGTTTTTTGGTCCTCCATTGGGACATTCTTATAATGGACAGAGAACTTTTTAAAATCGATGACAACTGTGGCGAGCCCTCCACTGCTGAAGTAAGTCCTTGTCTGCCTTGATACTCCTACATTTCACTCACTTTCACGTTCTTTCACCTTTCTATGTATTCTATGTTCCATGTATTGTAACTTAAACCTTACTAACTGTTTCACAGACTTTAGGCTATCTTTTTTGTAATGTCACTAGTTCTGATAGGTGATAAAACATGTTGTAATAGGAAGGCATCTGCTTCCCCAGCAGGGCATGGAAAAAACACAACAGTTCTTGGAGCCCACTGATAAACCTGACGTTAAACAGTCAATATCCATGCAGGTGGGCATACTTTTTAAAGATGTAACCCAGTTTTGATAATTATTTGCAAGCTAAATTACAGCTCAGATTTAGTACACACATAATTGGATGGGATCAGGACTGCCTTTAATCATTGAATCTAAAAAGACAAGGGCATTTTCATCAAATTATTGTCAATGATGCACTTTTCTCTTTTATACCAGGATATGGGTTCTGGTTTAGATGCAGAGGAGCTGGTTGATGTTGAGAGCCAATCAGCCCTTAAGAAGGTAAATATGCATTTTCATCTCTGTACTGGTTTATAATAATGAGGAACGGTTAAGTGCTGTTGCTTTGACTACCAAAATGTGATGGTACATTTTATTTATTTTATTTGAATTGTATTATTGTTTTATAATATTTTATTGTTAAAAATAGTATAGTATTATTATATTAAGTTATAATATAATAAAAATATATTATTATTATGATTTTTTTCAAGGTGTCATTCTGGTGATATTCCTGTATTGTTTGAATATTAAAATAGGCATATATATGTATATGTCTCATATGTATGTAAATGTATACACACACACAGCATAAACATCACCCCTAAACTATAAGCTTTATTGAAAACATTTTGAAACAGACTAGTTAAGTTGCTTCTGTTCATCTAGGTATCTTGTGCAAGTCCAAATTGGTATGGAAGCTGCTATCTGAACATGCCTTTGGGCTTTTTCAGCAATACTTTTCGTTTTTTATTGGCCCAGCCTAAATCGCTATAACTAAACATAAAAGACAAGCACCTACTTGCATATCAGAATGCTAGGTGAAATATGGCTCAAATTATTGTGCAAGATCATCTAGACAGGTTGAATTATGTAACTCAATAACAAAGCAAGTGGTGAGGCTATCATTTAAACACTTGTCTAAAGCATGAATGCAGTTATTGGTGCTATTTTGACTGGCAACCATGACAGGTTACCAAACGTTTTAGCAATGTCACTTCTTTTAGTTTATAATTTAATATTTTCTCATAATTTAGGTTCTGTGTTCTCTTTTTCTTTTTTCTTCAACACAGATTATATGTCAAACACATTTTAAAAAACACACTTTTAAAATCATATCTGAATCATAGGAATAGGATTATATGCATTCTACTCATTATTGCAGCGCGATAGCAATGAGGTCCTGGAAAAGATTCCTGACACAGTGGCTGAGACACCTGGAGAAGAGGAAAATACAAAAGTAATTCCACCCATCTTATCATTTTAAGTGAATACTGATGCCCTTAGCAGTGCATTTTTCCAGAGAACCAAAACAGGTGATCTGAAATTTCAATTATGGAATCCCAGTTGAACAGCTTTATATCATATGACATTTTCACAGCAAAAAGGACAAAAGAAGAAACCCAAAAATCCATTTATGCCCCAGGTTGTACCAAAGGTATATTTTTCCTTTCCTTTCCTTCCTATTTTTCCTTCTTACGTTTTTACATGCTCACAGTTGTTATTCAGTGAAATCATGTGCTGTTATTACAGAACAAAACAACGCAGAAAAAGAGTGGAAACCAAAATGGAGGCGGTGGCAGTGGGAGTGATCTTGCAGAGGTGCTGAAATGTCCTAGCAGTTCTTTTAATCAAAATAAAACTTGTGACACTGAAAACAAGACACAACCAGGCAAAGAATGAGAACTGAGAGACTGTTGTGGTATCCTAAATATAAAACCCCCACCTTCATAAACTGTTTAATGCTACAGGTCAGGTGACAATAAATTAGTTTTGTATTTTGATTTTAAAAAACTGATCTCAATTACTATTATTTTAGGAGGGAAAATTTATCTTTGTTTCCCTATGTTTTATTGCACCAGCCACAAGAAATAGTGCTTTTTTTGCAACCTGTGACAAAAACAAAATCACATGAGCAAACTACCTTCCTATTTGCCTCGCAACTTCTGCAATTTCTGTGTGTTTCTGCATTGGAATTTTCCCATCAAGGTCTTTTTTACACATTATTGTCCAATCTCTGCTTGCAGAATAACCTGACATTAGTTTCTGTTTTTTTTTAATCAGACTAAAGGACACAAGAAGTCCCTCATGGAATGGCTAGATGAGTTCCGTTTAAGTGAAAATGAGAAAGAGGATGAGGAGGTTTGGTTCATTAAATATAGATCCTTGACTTTGTTTTCTAAAATACACCCATTTTTTAGTTATCATAAATGTATCTATCACAGGATCTTGATGGCCTTATGGATTGGTGGAACACTGTGGAACGTGAGTTTTTCCCATCATGTTGGCGTGACTGTTTGTCCACTTTCAGAAATAATCCCCTACCTCCCATCATTTAACTTCTTAGTTTAGACAAACTAACACTAACGTAACCACATTTGAACAGATGGCCCATTCTAATCGTGACTTGATATTCATAGCTATTGTCCTCCCATTTTGTTTTTTCCAATTCAGAATGGGAGGACATGCCCAAAAGTGACAACATGACAGAGAAAGAGGAAACCAAGTAAGTCCCAATTCATTATGTGTGTGTGTGTGACGTGGAAATATATAAGATATAAGATAAATTGACTGACCATTGGCCTTTTTCTCAGGGCTTTTGCTGTAACTGCTGAGAAGGTGCAAAAAGGCATTCGCGTGTTTAATAAACTTTTCTCAGAGAGAGCAGAAGGACTATGGCAGCATGTGATTGACCTGCATGCCATTGCCGATGGCCTGGACAGATTCAACAAGAAGACTAAAATCGCCCAGATCACCGGTGGCTCCACCAGCGCTGTGGGAGGTGTTGCTACCATAACCGGCCTCATCTTGGCACCTTTCACCATGGGAACCTCTCTGATTGTCACTGCGGTTGGCCTGGGTGTTGCCATGGCAGGCGGGCTTACCTCTGCGTCCGCTGGGATAACCAGTACCGTCAACAACTCAATGGATCGCAAGAAGGTGGAGCGCATTGTGGAAGACTACCAGGCGAAGATGGCAGACCTTAACAAAAGCATGAAGTTCATCAAGCAAGGCATTACAAACCTACGCAAGTTCAACCTGAATAAGATGAAGAAGCATGCCTATAATCGAGACTTCCCTTGTTTCGAAAATATCTATGAGGATGGTGCCATGGCGGGCAAAGCTATTCTAACTAACGCCAATGAGATTATGCGTGTGATGCAGATAGCCAATGTAGCGGGAACCACTGCAGCCCGTGCTGTGCAGATTGCTAGTATAACCACAGGGGTTTTGACTGGGCTTTTTGTCGGTATGGACATCTACTTTGTGGCCAAAGACTCTCATGAGCTTAAAAATGGTGCAAAGTCAGAATTTGCTGCGAAAATCAGAGAGGTGGCAGACCAGCTACAGGAGGGCTTGGTGGAACTTAACAGCATCCGAAATGAGTTGCAGTTGACCACCACTCTGAAAGAAGACAAACTTTTATAAACACTCCTCTGGGTTTAATAATACCTTCACACTAGATGTTTACAAATTATATAGTTATGTAACTACACTGGCTTTCCTTATTAGACAGCAAAGAAAATTTGGCATCTTAACTTGTTTTTATATACACTGCTATAATTTATGCTTTTATAAGTCTAAAAGAATATGAACTTATATGGTCCTGAACACGTTCATGTAAATATTTTCTCCTGATAAAAAACATATTATTTCATTATTTATAACATTTATCTGCTTGTATATTTGTCATCTATCTATCAGTCAGTTTGTCTGTCTATCTATCTATCTATCTATCTATCTATCTATCTATCTATCTATCTATCTAATCTGTCTGTCACAGCCTTATGATAACCATGTGTCTTAAAATTCATATAATGAATTTTCACACAATAAATATTGTAACATTTCCTTTTGTATTGAAATTTTAATGTGACCTTCATATAACAAAAAAAGTTTAAATTTGTTATAATAAACCTGGTCTGAAGAAACCAATGAATTTTTGGTGTGTTTTTTCTCTTTTTTCCCCCTACTGGGTGTAAAGAGACTGGAGTCATACTGACACCCTGTTAAACCGTCTCGCTGTGATTCTGTTATTACACAACACAGATTAACCGGGCGGAGCTTGACAAGTTTTGACAGACCATTTCTCTTTAGCTGTACGCATGGGAACATAAGGTAGGCAAAACAGTTCGGAGAAATATCGTCACAATTGGCAATTCTGTATGTTTATCAAATAAACTATAGAGTTAAGTTTCGGTAAAGTCAAGTGGCTTCCTGTTTGGCTCGCACGCGCAATGTGTCATACTAGATCAGACGCTTTGCCTCAGACTAGAAAAATCCACACTAACAACGGAATGTCAATATCGAAAAAGAATTCCACATTGTTGTTTATAAAAAAAATAAAAGCATAAAAAGTGAGCAAACCAAAGTGCATCCTAGCAAATAACTAATGAAGCGTCGTGAGCCCGAGGCGTTGACACTGGTGATAATGTTTGCAGTTGTTTGTGATCATGAATGATGTCAGTGTTTGTCGTTTTTAAGATTGTGTTACAGTACTCTCCGGCGCAGTGTTGCCTGTGAAACGCTTCAATATTCATCATTTTGGTTTCTATATGATACATACATTGTGCAAACTTGTTCTTTTTTTTAGTTAGAAATGGAGAAGTGCAGTGGTTGATAACAGAGGGAAAACTGAAGCAGAAGCTCAGACCTCCCCTACGCTAAAATGAGGTAAGGAAGCAGTCACATGAAAAAATAAATAATTGAAATATTTTTTTCAGTTCCATGGTGACAATGCTAAAATAATTTATTTAAATATTTGGCTATTTTAAAATTAATTTGAAGAAATATTAATAATTGTATAAATTAAATAAAATTAAATTATAAATAATAATTAATACTTGCATTTTTTCTGTAAGTTAGATAATTTAGAATTTGTCAAGATGAAGAGAGAGAATGAGCAGTGTGAAAAGGTTTCCATATGCTCACTAAAGAGGTTGCAGTAATATTGCCATCAGGTTGGCTATGGCATTTAAAAAAAATAAATTTATTAGATTTTCACATAATTGGAGTCATTAAATTATTCGAGGGTGTGAGTCTTTGTGTGTTAGCTCTGTGATGGACTGGTCCAAGGTGTTTCCCTGCCTTTAGGCTCCAGCGTCCCACAACCCTACATTTAATTGTGACATGAAAAGGCAAGGCAAGTTTATTTGTATAGTACATCTGTACACAATGATATTTCAGTGTCCAAGAAGAGAGAAAGAGAGTTAAAAAAAGTACAATTACAATCAATTAAGAACATATAGATTAAATATAGATTTATATGAACAAGGAAGTCATGAACTAGAACCACTGAAAACTTGTCTGGAGCTGCATCCCCATTTTATTAGTTTAGGTGTGAATGTGAGATATTGAACATTTGAATGTGTCATTGTGTTACACATTTAAAAACTCAAATACATTTTTTTGCAGCCACATGTATAACTGTGTGTGTATTGCTGTGTGTTTTTGTCTCTGCTTGTGCTAAAGGAGAAAGTAGATTCAATACCCAGGCGATCAGACACAGCTGAGCACTCATCTGAGGCGAGACGGTACATGTTTAAGGGTGTAGGAACTGCAAGCATTCAAGCTAGGGTAATTAGTTTGATGCAGCCTGACTCTCTGTAATATCTGTGCTTTCATTTGCAATGGTTAGTTGACCATTTTTTGTTCTCTAGGATGAGAATATTGTGCATGGTGGAATCACTGGCAATAATGACGGTCTGCTAAAGAACAGCAAAATCATGGTCAGTTTCTAATTGTATGTTCTATCTTTAATGCACTTTTAGAGTTGATGTTATAGTTTGATTTCTCAGAATATTACCATTTTGACTCTGCTTTTTTTGGTAACATTTTGGAATATAGACAGACTGCAAAAAAGGAAGAATCTGATTTATTATTGTAGTGTGAATGATATAAATATAGCAATGGTATTTTTTCTGAGAATAATCAGTTTTCTTCAATAATCTTTTCCCAGAACATGCTAACTGAGAGTGATCTCTCGGCTCTCACTGATCAACAACCAGACAACAACAACCCTAAGGTCATCAAATTATATTCTTGACTTTAATCATACATGGTGTATATTTATATCCATTTCATTGTTTTTAATGTTTATTTTTTACAATGAAAATGTTAGTAGAATGTACATTTTCTTTATGTGTCAGGGGAAAGCTGCTGTTTTCAGCCAGTTGTTTAAAAGAACTCCTAAAAAGTTGACGAATCTTCCTGCACAAGAGGTAGAACATGTGTTTACTGAAGACAGACACTTGAAGCTATTTTATACAGTCTGTTGATTTACAGATGCTAGTTGAACTAATAAATTCATAGTGTAATATAAGTAAATGGCCTGACCATGAAATTGAACATCATTGAGGTGTCAAAATGTTGCTAACATCCATTGTCTAACAGTCAAATTTATGTATTTCTAAGTTTGGTTCAGGTGTCCAAAAACTTTTTGCAACCATTGCGTCTCATTATGCATTGCAGACACACATTATTTTGTATACATTACATCACACAGCTACTGTTAGGCCATGTTAGTGTATCCTATTTTACCACTAGGGGAGGCAAGAGACTTGCTCAGTGAATTTGCTCATACATCATCCAAATACTCAGGATAGGAATCCCATGATCAAATTAGATTTTTGCCTGTAGAGTTCCATATACACTTTGAGCTATTGATTATTATCTGTTATGGAAGATAACGCAAGGTTTTCAGCAATTATCTTTCCGTTTGCCCCAGGATTGCTTCACTGCCACCACTGACAGTCTGTCCGACCAACACAGCAATAAGGTCTGTTGTAATTACATTACACTTTACATAACTTGACATCTTTACCCGAACATCAAATATGAATCACAGCTTTTGTAATGACACAATAGGTTTGGATTAGGCTTCTCTAAGGTCACCACAAAAGCTCAGGTGGTCCACCCTGTGTCCACAATCTGTGTTCAATCTGTAAAAATCATGCTTTGATGTTACACATTACACAGAATAATGCTACCTGCAATTTTGGTTTAGCTCACACATACCGTGTCTGGTGTTTCCTTCCTTTTTCTTTCTTGACAGGAAGAACTCTTATTACAACATGGAGAACTCTCAGCTGGTAATCTCAACCAAACAGAAAACAACAACACCAAGGTGTGGAAAAAACTACAGCCTTGTTCATGCAGTCATGTATTCTTAAATGAATGTCTTAAAGTTTACATTTATGCAGCAATACTGTCTAAATTATGATATAATTAGTTTAGCTTTGTATAATATGAAGATCTGCTGTCCATTCAGGTAGAAACAGCATTGAAAAATTAGGATTTTTCAGCCAGTGAGAGTCTTGTAAGCCGCAAAGTCACTGAAGTTCAGTGGGACCAATAACATTGGCAATTTATCATGAATTCAAAGTAAAACGAAATGCAAATCTAATTCTCAGATTAATTTCTTTAGGAGGGAAATTCCCTGTTTAATTTTCTCCAAACATTTCCTCGAGGAACTGAGGACACGTCTGGAGAGGTATATTTCTGCAACAACAACAAAATAATTAGCATATGAAGGTCTATTTTATTTATAGGTAGTGTGTTTTTGTGTATTTTTTGCATTGGTACCCCTACCTTCCAGATGATAATTCACAGTATTAACAAGCTTTCTTCTTGTAGGACAGCCCACCATTACACATTAAACTGCTGGCCAGTAATGACGATCTCTTATACAACTTAAAGGTGCTTATCACTGCCCTTTATATTGTATACAATAGAATATATGTAATTGCTTAGTCATCTGCCATTCACAATTACTGTCCCTTTTGTGCAGGATAACTCAGGCAAACGTAGTGGCACTTTCCACAGTTCTCCAAAACCGGCATTACGTTTCACTGCTGAGACGGTAACACAGCTTCCCCCTTTTATTGCTGTATTTTTATATTGTTGATAGTCTTTACAAATATCATGTACTTTTAAACCATTTTTAAAATGACAGTTAATTCTATATGTAGGATCCGTTAAGTGAGCACAGTAAATGTATTGACTGGGATTATAGCTTCTTGGACACTGGCACTGAAAAGGTACTTTACCAAATCGGTATTGATCTTAAGTTGCCTGCAAAGTAAATGAAGTTGTGCGACAAATGTTGAACTGTTTCCTCTATGTCCTAGAAATCTATTGCAGTGCCCAGAAAATGCATGGAAAATAATGATATAAAAGTTTCTAACAGTAATACCAAGGTGAGGATCACTTGTTTTCTCTTTGGTATACACAGGTGGGAATACTGTAGGAAATAGAAGCCCATCAGTACAATAAACTACACATATAACTGATGATCATTTTCATCATAATGCCACAAACAGTTGTGGAATTCTGCTTTTTGTTTGCACTTAAAAATTATTTAGTGTCAGTTCACATACTCCAATCTTCTTTGCTGTTCACATCCTTTCAGGTTGTATCATTTAGAGTGAAGAGATCTCTACCTAGAATGTCAACATTTTCTCCCAGTATTCAGGTAATGTAACACTTTAAAAAATATATATATAATTTAATAGTTTACATAAAAAAATTGTCATACTATAAAATCTTTCTATAGTGTTCCAATCAAGAAGATATAATTGAGGTGCCGATGGAAATGCAGCAATTTCAGACAACTGAGGTGAGTTGTAATTGCAATGAGTTATAATTGCAAATTATTATGTTGCTTCTATGGTGCATCGATATCACATTATGCCTTCACTTAATACTTTTATAATACCTTATTCTCTGTATGTTATAGGACTGTACTTTTGAAATCCTGCCAGTGGAAATGGCTGCCTACCCAACAGATTTAAATTCTTTAGAGGCAGATGAGGTATATACATTTTTTGTATTGTTTTATATATACATACATGCATGCATACAGTATATACATTATATATATATATATACTGTATGTATATACAGTGAGGAAAATAAGTATTTGAACACCCTGCTATTTTGCAAGTTCTCCCACTTAGAAATCATGGAGGGGTCTGAAATTGTCATCGTAGGTGCATGTCCACTGTGAGAGACATAATCTAAAAAAATAAATCCAGAAATCACAATGTATGATTTTTTAACTATTTATTTGTATGATACAGCTGCAAATAAGTATTTGAACACCTGAGAAAATCAATGTTAATATTTGGTACAGTAGCCTTTGTTTGCAATTACAGAGGTCAAACGTTTCCTGTAGTTTTTCACCAGGTTTGCACACACTGCAGGAGGGATTTTGGCCCACTCCTCCACACAGATCTTCTCTAGATCAGTCAGGTTTCTGGGCTGTCGCTGAGAAACACGGAGTTTGAGCTCCCTCCAAAGATTCTCTATTGGGTTTAGGTCTGGAGACTGGCTAGGCCACGCCAGAACCTTGATATGCTTCTTACAGAGCCACTCCTTGGTTATCCTGGCTGTGTGCTTCGGGTCATTGTCATGTTGGAAGACCCAGCCTCGACCCATCTTCAATGCTCTAACTGAGGGAAGGAGGTTGTTCCCCAAAATCTCGCAATACATGGCCCCGGTCATCCTCTCCTTAATACAGTGCAGTCGCCCTGTCCCATGTGCAGAAGAACACCCCCAAAGCATGATGCTACCACCCCCATGCTTCACAGTAGGGATGGTGTTCTTGGGATGGTACTCATCATTCTTCTTCCTCCAAACACGTTTAGTGGAATTATGACCAAAAAGTTCTATTTTGGTCTCATCTGACCACATGACTTTCTCCCATGACTCCTCTGGATCATCCAAATGGTCATTGGCAAACTTAAGACGGGCCTTGACATGTGCTGGTTTAAGCAGGGGAACCTTCCGTGCCATGCATGATTTCAAACCATGACGTCTTAGTGTATTACCAACAGTAACCTTGGAAACGGTGGTCCCAGCTCTTTTCAGGTCATTGACCAGCTCCTCCCGTGTAGTTCTGGGCTGATTTCTCACCTTTCTTAGGATCATTGAGACCCCACGAGGTGAGATCTTGCATGGAGCCCCAGTCCGAGGGAGATTGACAGTCATGTTTAGCTTCTTCCATTTTCTAATGATTGCTCCAACAGTGGACCTTTTTTCACCAAGCTGCTTGGCAATTCCCCCGTAGCCCTTTCCAGCCTTGTGGAGGTGTACAATTTTGTCTCTAGTGTCTTTGGACAGCTCTTTGGTCTTGGCCATGTTAGTAGTTGGATTCTTACTGATTGTATGGGGTGGACAGGTGTCTTTATGCAGCTAACGACCTCAAACAGGTGCATCTAATTTAGGATAATAAATGGAGTGGAGGTGGACATTTTAAAGGCAGACTAACAGGTCTTTGAGGGTCAGAATTCTAGCTGATAGACAGGTGTTCAAATACTTATTTGCAGCTGTATCATACAAATAAATAGTTTAAAAATCATTTATTGTGATTTCTGGATTTTTTTTTTTGGATTATGTCTCTCACAGTGGACATGCACCTACGATGACAATTTCAGACCCCTCCATGATTTCCAAGTGGGAGAACTTGCAAAATAGCAGGGTGTTCAAATACTTATTTTCCTCACTGTGTATATATATATATATATATATATATATATATATATTAATGTTAAATTTTACTGATTTTGAAATCTGTTTTAACCTTTTTTTATCTTTTGCTCTCTGTTCAAAGGATGATGGCCTGATGGACTGGTGGAAAACTGTTGAGTGTGAGTTGGGTCAAATTTTGAAACACATTATGCATGTGAAAAACTACATATTTTCCTAATTTGCTGGTCATGGTTTTCCTAGAAGACTAGTCTGCTATACTGTTTAACCTTTAAATGCATACATCGGGTCTTTATTGACCTAGGACGTCATCCACTACCCTTTTTTTAAAGTTATACATCAACCATATTAGTATTCCTCAATCGGTGTATTATAAACAACTGCTGTCAGCGATCAAAATATTGATTTTGAATATGTTGAAAAGATAGTTTTGAGATCATGAATATGAGCCAGATGCTGAATGAACTGGGGAAATGAGATGACGATGAGAGTGATGATGGTAAAAGAAAAACATCAAACTGAACCCTTCCAAGTTTCAGAAGGTTACGAAATATGCCTTATTTTATTCTTTTATAATTGTTATTAAAATATAAAGAACCTTTTATACTATTACGGCAATTAGAGAGCCATATGTGTTAGATCCGGGTCACTAAAGACCTGAATATGTAATGATGAGCAAAAGATTCAACTTAACACAGCGTCTTAAAAAGCATGTTTTAATGACAGAATACTAAAAAACAGTATAAGACATGATGCATTGGCCTATAACAGCCATGCTGTGTGTTTGTTGCTGCAGTGCACTGCTAAAAATATAAAATGATGATGAACTACTTGTCCTCACTAATTTCATATGACTTACTGAATTTTGACAGGTTGGACTGAATGGAATGAAACAGCAAATTTTCAGGAGGATAAGGAGGAGCTGTGAGTAAATGTGGATTTTTAAAAAAAACTGTCTAATTGCCTCCTAAAACCACTGATCTGTTTTGTTAATGTTTGTCTCTTAGGGCTGTTGAGGCTGCTGCAGACCGTGTGTTCATGGCAGCCCGTCTCTTTGTCAGTCTGTTCAACCAGCGTGGAGCCTCTATGCAACGTCGCATTGTAGAGTTGCTTGCATTAGCGGACACTGCTGACACCTTCCATAAGAAGACCGTGAGCGCAGCTGTCGGAGGGGGTGTGGCTTGTGTGGCCGGGGGCATAGCCACCATTACCGGCCTCATACTGGCACCCTTCACTTTTGGCACCTCTACTATCGTTACTGCGGTGGGTATCAGTGTGGCAACAGCTGGGAGCATCACCTCAGCCACAGCTAACATCACTGATGCAGTTCAATCCAAAATGGACCGCAAGAAGGTGGAAAAGATGATCCAGGGCTACCAGGACGAGATCAATGACATCAGAGATTGTCTGGAATTCATGCAAGTATGTCTATCTATCTATCTATCTATCTATCTATCTATCTATCTATCTATCTATCTATCTATCTATCTATCTATCTATCTATCTATCTATCTCAAGTTTTGCCTGTTGTGTATGTAGGAAGGAATGAACACTCTGCAAGAATGGGATTTTAAGGAGTACTCTGAGAGTGTGGTCAACACGAGACTTAGCCGCAACATAAAGCATGTGATGAAGGAAGGTGGGCGAGCAGGTAAAGCCCTCATGATTAACACTGAAAGGCTTATCAGCACTGTGAAAGTTTTAGGTGTTGCTGGAGGAGCTGCCAAAGCCGTCAGGGCCATCAGTATCACCACGGGGGTCATGTCCACTCTCTTTCTAGCCCTGGATGTCTTTTTTCTTGCCAAAGACTCCAATGAACTCCGCAAAGGTGCCAAGACCAAATTTGCCTCCAAGATCCGAGAAGTATGCAAAGAGCTTCAACACGGCCTACTGGAACTAAACAAAGTGAAGACTCAGCTACAAAAGACCATGGATGGAATTGAAGTGGAAGAATATGAAGAAGAGGAGGAGGATGAAGACAAATGTGAGTCAGATCCTATTAAACTGGCTCTACTTGAGCAAGAACTTGATCAGTTGGAGGAGAAACTTGACCAGAAAACTACACTGGAGCAAATGAACAAAGATACCACAAAAAAGAAATGAGTAGTCAAAGAGCAAAAAGCAATTATAAAAATGATATTAAAAAAGTCTTAACAGTGAGCTAACATATGGAAACAACAAAAGCAGGATGGTTGGCAAATCAAATTCAAAGATTTGGGGTCTGATCATCACAGATTATAAGAGGAACTGAACACATCTGGGTTAAAGAGAGAGAAAGGGGATCATTTAAGTGAACACAAGGGGGATAAGAAGTATAGAAACCCTTATGTATTCTTCAAGCTAACACAAAAAAGTGACAGGACACAGTAAATTGAGAAGTAAGAGGGGAGGAAGAAAAAACAACTATTGCATTACCAGAAGTAAATATCAGATTCGTGTTTAAGTTTTAAGTAATACTATGTTTCAGGCTTCTGATTCTGTATAAATCAAATGTTGCATCATGTATGCATTTTGTTTTCTGTGTGCTACACACAAGAATCAAAATGACAACTGTAATTTAACCTGCAAGTGTTAAAGATATGGCGATCACAATTCACTATATGCAGAAGAAAATTTCTAAATTAATTTCTATATTTAGGGTTGTGGGTTTAGAACAAAGCACTAAACTTTGATGTTTAAGGTATATCAGTAGTCTTGTCTTGCAAGCAGTATAATGGTCTAAGAATCTGGACTGGCAGTATAAGGGTTGAGTCAGAAACTTTATTCTCAACCTGATAACCAAAACCTGTAGCCTATAATTGAGATTTTCAGAATTCTCTGGTGTGGATTTGAACACACACAAACAAAAAACCTGTTTGTTTCAGTTCATCAGAATTATATATGGGAAGCATTCTTTTGTGACTTTTACACTAATGAAACACCTTAAACCAGTGCTGGCAGTGTGCACTAAAGATGAAGTGTAGGTAAAAAAGCATTTCAATATTGTGGATTTAACTCTGGGACATATACAGGTGTCATACGTTTGAATTCTGATCCTATTTCATCCCCTCTGCTCCCTAAATTAAAAAAAAAAAGTTTTTATGATGGATTTTATGCATCATAGTTGTAATATGTTTTTGATATGTTCTGTATTATTAATTTATTTACATATTTTTTTATTCTTTGACTGCACTTTTACTGGTTTTAATTTTTTTCCACAAAATGTTTTGTATGGTTCTTTTTCTATGGATTTATGCAATGCATAAAAGTGGTTTATAAATAAAATTTGGTGTGGCTTTGGAGAGCACTCTGAAGGGAGATGGAAAAGGATCTTATGCTTTAAAAGCTAGCTTGCCATAGATTGGTGCAGGTATGACGTCAGAACCCGGAAGACTAATTTGTAGAACTAAACGTCAAAGTACTGTCAAGTTGTTTACCACAGGCTTTATTTTACTCAAAAAATAAATAAATAATAATAATTATAAAACCCCATAGGAAAATATTGAAGGAACCAGTGGCGCATTAGACTTCTTGGTTCTGAAGTCATACATGCACCACTCTATTGCTAGTCTCTCAAATTGCCTACCCTACCTTTAAAGGGGTGGTTGATTATGATTTCACTTTTCTAACTTTAGTTAGTGTGTAATGTTGCTGTTTGAGCATAAACAACATCTGCAAAGTAACAATGCTCAAAGTTCAAAGCAAAGGGAGTTATTTGCTTTTAAAGAAATTCCTTTTTAAGGACTACAACAAACGGCTGGTAGAGACTACACCACATTCCTGACATCACTAACCCTAAAATTTACATAAACCCCACCCCCTGAACATGATATATAGATTATCAAGACAGAATATGCTAATCAATGACTAGAAGATAACTACACAAAAGCTGCATAAATTCATCAACAAACCATTCAGAAATGTCCTGTTGCACTCTACATTGTCACTTCTTGAGTCTCTCCATCATTGACTCCGTTGACATCATCTGACTTTGGTTTGAACATAAAAGGCTAAAAGTTTTTGAAATTTTTAGTGCATGTCTGTGTGAGGTAAAATGACACAAGCTGTTGAAGCTCCACCCTCTGTGCCAGGAGCAGCAGCTCATTTGCATTTAAAGGAACAGACACAAAACGGTGCGTTTTTGCTCACCCTCAAAAAGTGACAACTTTAACATGCTATATACAAATATCTGTGGGGTATTTTGAGCTAAAACTTCACATACACACTCTGGGGACATCAAAGACATATTTTACATCTTGTGAAAAGGGCATTATACCACCCCTTTAAAAGTAGCCCAATTCCGCGGGAAAACCACGGACTTGGAAACACTGCCTGAGATGGATAGAAAGAAAGAGACTGCCCTCTGCTGTTCAAATAATAGTATAGGTTGTTATAGTTTTTAAACACTATCAGACTAGTATTAGGCATCATCATCTCCTCTCGCAAGATTTTAGGTTGTATGATGCCATTCACCTCCTACACATATCAGCACCAAACACAAGTAAACGTGCATTCTTTAAATTATTAAATGATGTAACTATTGACTGTAGGCTACTTTATAAGGGGACAGCAACAATAAAACTCTTAGCTATAAAACTAGGTATCAAAAGCTTTCTATTTTGGGTTATAGACAACGACAAGTAAGTGGGAACATCCAATAATTACTTCTTTTTTTTTTTTACCATTCATTTCACTTTACTCCTGCATTAACTATTTTAGATTGAAGGTTTAAAAAATACTAGACTGCAATAGTAGCAATACTTATTGAAAATGCAATATGTTTGATGGAGAAAAGGCAAACTAATGTTATATAATGTTCTTCACTTTATGTAACCATCTACTTACTGCCCCTAGTACATACAATTCAGGTCAGGACATACAATTCTTTCTATTGAAGCAATGAGTCACACTGAAAAAAGAAACAAGTGTAGGATAGAGCACTCAAGCACACATGAGCACACACACAGAGAGAGAGAGAGATAAGTACAGAGCAATACAGGAGGATATAAATGTCTGTCCAACAGTAAAATGTGTCATAGGCTACTTGATATAAAATGTACAGAATAATAACAGATGTATTCAATAATTGCCTTGCCAGTGGTTATCTGAAAACGATCAAGCACAGATGACATTTTCATCAAACCTATCTCAATGCAATTACAGACATAATTTATCCCATTAACTGCAAGATAATCATGAGTCTCTATATACTGCTCTAATTTTTACGAGCTATTCTGAGATATCTGTGGAGACCACTTTAATTATAGGGGAAGGAGAAAGATAAAGACACTTAAAATAGATCAAAATGTTACACTTTCCTTGATAATCATCTTCATTTGAGTCACCAGTCTCCAAAAATTCAAGGATCTCACTTGCATGCCAGTGACTTCTGGCATTGAAGCAAAAATTAAAGGAATTTATGCTAATTTAAGTGAGCATGACATGACTTAAAAGGTTCTTGACCTTGTGCTAAATTCAGCTATTTACAGTTAACTGAATAGAATGTTAAACTTGCCCATTGTACATGTATTTCAAGGCCATTTGCCTAGTGTAATAGGGCTAATATTAAAAAATAACAAGCTATTGTATTTAAACTTCAGTGTGTCTTGATTAAATCCCTGTCCAAAATGCATAAATATGCAAGATATTGCTATTGCTAATTCTTCTGAGAATGTCAGGTTATAATATTTTTTTTTCTGTTATTAAATAATCATTATTTGGTCTGCTGTTGATATAAAGATTTCTTACTTTTTTTAATCACTTGTCACAAAAAAAATGAACAGCTTACTCTAAGAATAGATTTACAACTAAGCTACTTCATATCTAATACTGATTCACGCCAACATGTTTTACTGTAAGTGCAGTGCAACATTTGGTCATTTACTGCCCTTTGAATTAAGTTTAATATCACTTACATTTGTTCTATTGCATCAATGATACTAAATACATTAAATGACAGATGTGTGTTGCACATGTAACTGGCGTTCCTATATTTATGTCTACAGGAGAGGAGAAGGATGGAGACAAATATAGTGAGAACAGAATCTGCCATGTCTTTTAAAGTGAAAATCCTTCTCTATTCTTATGTCCTAAACTCTAATCTACCCAGCATGTTGATGCCACAGGGCTATCATTTATTTTCCAAACCCCTAATTTCCCACCCACACTTGACTTTCCTCTGTCTCTTCTTTGTTAATTCTCTTTCCATAGTGAATATTGTGGAAGGCGTTTTTTGTCCACCGACTCTCTTGTTCAGGCTTCCCTTTTCTACTTCTTTTTCTTCTGGAAGCGTCTAAACTGATTCTGTATTGCCAAAGCTGCTTTCTCTGTCTCCGGCGCCTCCAGATCAATGTCGATCTCTTCTTCGGGTTCTTGCGTAGGGGGCTTCCCCTCTTTGTCCGCCGGTTTCTCCTGGGCGGCTGAGGGACACATGACAACGCAAACATTGACGACATTAATGGCATAGTAAAAGGAACTGCAATATTTCTTACATTTGTGAAGCCACTGCGTGTATGCGTCTCAATTCAGGTCTTAAATTATGTTAATTGTTATAAATATATCAGCAATTGTTTACATTTTCATACCACAGAACTTTAAAATCTGTATTTGTTCTAATATCTTTTAGCAGTACGGTGCATTTTCATGGTTAAAAATGAGATGTCTATTTGTTTCGATGTTAAAAAGTTTTCTTGTATCTCAGCTTTCAGAGACAAATATGAGTCATTTAAGGATGATGTATTTTTTACCAGAAACCAGTATTTTAGCACTTCCGGCTCCAACGTCCCAAAGTCAATGGGTTTTTTGAATGGGTGTTTGATTAAATGCCTGAAAAAATCTCTGTGCTCTGTGCTCAAGCGCAATATATTTTCACATTTTATACTTTGACATAAAATACATCAGTAACACTTGTGTTTTTATTTAAAGCTTTTACTTGTCAAGTGGCTAAATGGGACTATACAGAGGTTGTCGGGAACATTAAACGTCATCAAGACGAAAAACATATCTACTATAGGCATATCTATAGGCAGCTTTTACAGCCTTGTTGTGTTTATTATTCACGCTCTTGCAAACTATTCTTACTTTTTTATGATGCTTAATGGTGGTGACCATGGTGTAGTCCGTTTATAACATACGTTTAGCTTTTTACTTCTGATGATTGTATTTAGGCTTCAAAATTCATAAAAGTTCTGTTGGTCGGAGCTTATTTTCTGCAACTATCCTAAAGCCAAAGGGAAAAATCCTATTAGGGAATAAGGATGATGCTAACTTCTGCATTGGCCTACAAAAATGTTTTCAAGAAGTAAATCATGAAAATGTTAAATATGCTGTAATGGAACACATAAACACACCTTTTCCATCTGTGGCGGGCCCCTGAGTGCTGTTGGGAGGATCAGATGAACTGTTCTGCAAGAAAGAGGCAGCAGCTTTCAGGTTTATTGTGAGAGCATTCAGGCATGCAGTAAAAACTAAAATCAGAGCATCTGTGAATTTTGTACTTGGTCTGCCATCAAATTAAAACCTGATATGGGCTTTATCATGCGTGTGTTAGGACACCGAGCGATAAAGACCCTTTAATCCCCATCGGTTTAATCCCCCTTTTTCAATTCTGTGTGCAATCTGGAACAGAGGCAGAGGATCCCCATGAAATGCAAGCTTACTGTGTGTGTGTATTTTATATTATATATTTCTTAAATTAATTTATCCCTGTTCACATTTGATAGATAAAGTACGGGGTTATTAAATGTTCATGTTTCCGAGGCACACGGTGTAAACTACTTAAGGCCAAAATACATTCAGTATATCTGTGACCTTGCTTTTTCAATTATGAGAACAAATTAGCCTTGAGATGATGCCCTAGATTTGAGTTATTCATATTGGCATCCAAAATGTGTCAGTTTGTGTTCATGTATTTTTGTGTAAATCCTTTTTAAATGTGTAATTTCAGCAATGAATTGTCATTTAAATCTGAGAAACACTGTGGTATTTGCTTGAAGCTGCTGATATACTTATTTGAGAACAGAAAATGTCATCAAGGGGGATGAAATGGAACATTGCCTAAACACACTCACATATACGCATATTATTCACTCTCTCTCACTGCAAGGGACTCTTTCAAATGCAAATCGCTGCAGCCCTTTCCCCCGTTAAGCCTTTTTTGGGTAGAAAGAGCATCTTCACCTTACTCTGAACTCTGAACCAGCCTCAGCCTCCTCTCTCCAGTAAGTTTTAATGCACCATCCACCACATTCTGTGAGCTTTGAGATAAAAACGACAACTTTGGTCTAAAGAGATGCCTTTTTTTGTGTGTGTACATGCCATTCTGTTGTTTATTTTCTCGTAATTTGCCAAAAATAGGTCATGAGTATTGTGGAGGTAAGACTTCACACTTCTGGCTTTCACACTTAAAAGACATCACGATAAGGGGGGGAGATCCCATGCATGCATGCTGCCAGCTGGCTCTCAGTGTGTTAGTCATTACTTTTTCTCTTCTACATTACCTCAGACAGCACTTTATTTTCACTCTCACACATCACTTGATACACACAAGCCTCACGGCACAATCTCCATCTGCTAATTAGCCAAGCTCAGATCAGCGGGGTCAAGCTCCCCTGAGCCACTTATTAATTGGCAATTAATGGGACACACAAAAAGAATGTAAAGCATCACTTTCATTTTAAACTAGGGAAATCTAAAGAATTATATTTTCTATATATATTTGCAAAATTCATAAAGAGATGGTTTCAGCTGTCAACCAACCTCTGATTTCAGTAAAGATTAAAAATATAAAGAAAGGGTTATATTTCTCATCTTTACTGACGTTAAATTTGGGTTGGGTTTACAGCTAACCCATTTTTATTAATGCAACTTGCATGATTCAAAGGATTTAAATGATTTAATCCTTTTTTTGTCTCAACAAAGAAAGCATTTGCATTTAATTGGACGTCCTAGATTCATATTATGTTATTATATAAATCTTCGAATTAACGTTAACTTTTAAGTTAGTCGGGTTTATCATACAGTCTTAAAATAACAAATAGAACTCACCTCACTCATAGTTCTTTCTGAGAGAATGTCCTTTTCGGTTCGCGGTTTAATTTGTAATGTTTTAAAGTCTCAAATAAATATAATCGGAATTTCCCTCCTTTTTTTGGTCAGAGTGCTTTGAATATATGTCAGAACAACGGAACCGAGAATATTATGCAGAGGAGTATTTCCAGCTCTCATCTAGAAAAAAAACACGCCCCTGCGCTCTCTCTCTCTCTCTCTCTCTCTCTCTCTAGTTCGTTTTTACTGTCTATGGTTCAGGCCTTTTCACAGACTTTGAGGACGCATTTTAACGGTCATCAGCATCGTAAATCCTGCAAAGTTTTGTTTTCTTTTACTATTCTTTATATTTTTGTTATTCTTAATACTTATCGCTGTGCTCTAATTTGGTTGTTTCACACTGTAAACTGAATGTTCAAATAAAGCATATATTTATTACAAGCATATATTTATTACACCGTTGCCATAAAAAACAGAGCATTGCTATGGACGCAGGATGATTCTAACCATAGAGACGGAACGGACTATTTTCTTTAGCGGAAGCAATACAATAGTTTTTAAATCAATAAACTCCTTTTTTAATCAATATTTTGTGTCAAATTATTGATTTATTTGGTAGGTAGCCATGTAATAAGCAGGATAATGTAAAGCGAGGCGGTTATTATAGTGAATACAACCTCCGCTTTGCGTCAGGGTCCTGATCAGCCTGTCGGGGTTGTATTTGCTATAACAACCGCCTTGCTCTACATTATCTCTACATATATATATATATATATATATATATATATATATATATAAGATTATCAGAAGGTTTAGATAAATAAAAATAAAATAATCCTGCAAAGTTTTTATATTATCTTTTTTTTTGTAAATGTATGTACATTACACTATGCTTATTACATTACATTTGCATCAAATTACAAATATTTCTCTCTTTTTTTAAAACTGTTTTTGAAAGTTGTGAAAACATGTGGAGTTTTTATTTTGCTATTTGAGCAAAATGGGAACACAAAAAAATATATATTTAATTTAGTCTCTCCGCTTCGGAGAAACCCGGAAAGTCGTTAATAATAATAATAATACATATAATAGGCTACATATTATTTTTATTTGGAATAAATTGAAATAATTATTAATTTAATGTATTATTATTATTTGCATGTTTTATTATTATCATTAATTAATCAAAATAATATATTGATTAAATATAGTCAGATATTGGGCCATATTTGTACCTGTATAAACATAATGTTGTTTTTTGTTTTGTTTTTATTACTGATGATGAATCTGCATAATAATAATAATAATAATAATAATAATAATACTTTTTGTAATATTTTCACATTATGATGAAATGCTCGTTATTATTGTTATTATTATTTGCATTCTTGATTATTATCATTAATTAATCCAAATATTTTTAGATATGGATATTGGTCCATACTTTTACCTGTATAAATAGGCTGTTGTTTTTGTTTTGTTTCTTGACTTATGATGAATATGCAATTGGTATAACGTTACTACTATTACTAATAATAACAATAAAATGTTGCGTTTTGTTATCATCATTATCATTATAAATATACCAAATGGCGCAGTCATAATCAATATTCAGAGCAAAATAAAATCCGTGTGTGTATTTTAGCGTAAACATAATTTACTTAGAAGCAGCTATCACATAAATCAGTGTGTAACGTTACTGTAATATTAAGCGCCGCTTTGTTTGTGGATCCAGACCAACTTCCGGAGAACGATCGTCTTGCCGGAAAAAGAAAGAGAAAAAAAGGAAAGAGAAAAAAAAAAAACACACACACACACACACACACACACACACAGAAGTGCTAACGAAGGAGATCAGTCAAAACATAAACACTGCGGGCACGACCAAAAACTGCGGTGGTTTTTGGATCGCCCGTGCATGAGTATCCAGGGCACATATCTCCCTAATGTGTCGAGCTTTTGTTTGCGCGTGACTCGAAGGCGAAGGAAGGAAATCTGCGCAGAGGATTAACAAGTGCGGAGACTTTGGGCCTACAGTAGAGGTAACACCGCTCGGTAGTTAGCTCTCCATTTTCTCGCTACGACCAATGTTTACATGTTGTCAGCTTGAGCCAGCACTCCTAACAGAGCCATTACTGACGCGTTGAACTCGTGTTTCTCCTGCACGACACATTACACAATATTTACTCGTCGGTACGTCTTTGTAATCTTGATAATTTATCTCTCTTTGTTCAAAACTGAAGAGCTACAATTTAACTGCCAAGAGCCGTGCGAGCTTGCAAAAGTACCTAGCAGCTTTTCTATTTTTGAACAGGGTAATGCCACAAAAGCAATTGCTAAGATTAGTTAGCACACTTGCTAGTCGCAGCCAGTTTACTGCGCACTGTCAAGTTGTTAATGTGGCATTGCCACTAATGCACGAACAGTACCAAGCTGCTATGTAAGTGTCGTTTGCAGTTGGACTCAGTTGTTACTGTACAAGGTAATGATATGGGTATTGCGATTAGAGGCAGAGGTGTTTACCATGCAAGCAGGCTTATTTTGACACCTTTAGCTGATGTCAGGGATCCTGTCAGCTCACTGGCTGGGTCAATCTGAGAGCTCATCACCTTTTAAATGTGTCAAAATGGCAATGATGTCTTTTTATGTTCATCGGTTTGAAGACATGCATTTTGATTAGGACGCTAGTAATCATTGACTATAGGATATACCAACGTTAAATGATCTCTCAAGCGTTTCAATCAATTTGTAAGTGAAATATATTGTCTTAACATAATCCAGTGTAATTGAAGTAAGCTCTTTTGTCTTTTATTTCTTCAGGGTCTCTTCTGTTAGAAGAGACAGTCAGACAGAATGAGCGATACAGACGGCAAATCCAGTGTCCCAAATGGTAAGTAAACAACTTGTTTTAGCTTTAGTCTTAATAAAGGAATAGTTCTCCCAAAACTGAAAATTATGTCCATGCAGAGTTACAAACCCATACTGTTTTCTTTCTGAGTGAAATATAAAAGAAGATCTTAGACAGAATGCCCCATTCTCCGTATGAGGACAGTATGACTTTTTTTAATGACTTTTATGGTGCTTTACTGTCAGCATTCACTTCTGTTTTATGGTCAATAGTAGCACTGACAATATTCATAACATCTCATTTTGTGTTTCATGGAAGAAATACAATAAAATGGGGTCAATACGGCAAGAGAGTGAAAAAAGTTTTGGCGAATGATGGCAAATACAGCTAATTCTTTTTGCCTGGGGCTTAATTTACCAGGTGGTTCTGATGATCCAGAACCTGGAGAAGGAAGAGGGGAAGCAGATACATCTGCAGCGCCAGAGACCCAAACCAGTCCTGAGTCAGGTATGGAAACAAATAGAGTCCAAACTTTGTAATACACATTTCTGTTTTTCAGTTTTGGGGTCAGTAAGTATCTTATGCTCATTTATTTGATCAAAAATACAGTAAAAACAGTAATATTATTACAATTGAAATAACTGTTAATAATATTCCTGTGATGACAAAGCTGAATGTTCAGCAGCCATTACTTCAGTCTTCAGTGTCACATGATCCTTTCAGAAATCAGTCTAATATGCTGATTTGGTGTTCATGATTTGTGCTGCTTAATTATTTTTGTGGAAATTTCACAATGAATATAAAGTTTAAAAGAACAACATTTCTTTGAAATAGAAACATTTAGTAACATTATAAATGTCTTTACTGTCACTTTTGTTTAAATTTAATCCATCCTCACTGAAGAAAAGTATTAATTTCTTTATAAGGAAAGTCTTCCTGACCCCAAGCATCACCTTGACTGTGATATATGTAAGCAATGCTCCACCAATTTTTCAAGTTTTCTCTTAACAGCAAATTTGAGTTCAGTTCCAGAGGGAAGTGAGGGTGGTCAGGACAGGCCCATGGCAGACTCTGAGCAGAAGCAGGAACTGGGAGAAGAGGAGGACACTGACAGCATGGATGGCAGTGGGCTGTACTCTCTCACTGAAGAAGGAGAGAGAGAGAGTGAGGGAGGAGGGAGGGGAAAAGATGAAAGTAAGAGATCCGCCAGGAAGAGGAATCGACCCAGCGGTGGTGCCACACATCACTCTTCCAGTTCAGATGATGATGATGATGATGATGAAGAAGATGAGGAGGAGGATGACGTGGAGGAAGAAGACGAGCAAGCCATGGAAGCGTGGCTGGGAGCAGATCTGCGTGACATGTGTCGTCCTTCATGGTGCGCGGTCCCCTCTCTGCGTGCCAGAGAGATCGGCCGTGATTCGCACCAGTTTGCGAGGAGGGTGTGTGGGGCGCGGGGTCTGTTGCAGAGGCTGGAACTGCAGGGCCGCCTGGAGAGACACACAGGCTGCGTGAACACCCTCCACTTTAACCCCTCCGGCACCCGTTTGGCATCCGGCAGCGATGACCTCCGCGTGGTGATCTGGGACTGGGCTCGCAGAAAGGCGGAGCTGGAGTTTGACAGTGGACATAAGAGCAATGTCTTTCAGGTGAGGAAGATCAGTTTAGCTGACTGCAGATGTCTGAAGCTCTAAAATATTTGCATTCCAATTTAAACAGTGGCACATTGATAGGAAAACTTGGAGAGGCACAAGGCACAAAGAAAACCTTTTCTTGATGTTACTGAAGGCGACATTTAGGGCTTTTGTAACACAAGCAAGGCTTGTTTCTTTGAGTCTTATTTTGACACTTGCTCAGGCTAATGTATGGGTAGTGTTTTATCAATACACTACCGTTCAAAAGTCTTTGTGCTCAATCAAGCTGCATTTATTTTTATATATATATATATATATATATAATTACATAAATAATACAGGAATAAATTGCATATATATATATATATATATATATATATATATATATATATATATATATATATATATGCAATTTATTCCTGTGATCCACAGCTGAATTTAAGAGCCATTACTCCATTATTCAGTGTCACATGATCCTTCAGAAATCATTCTAATATACTGTTATGGTGCTCAAGAAACATTTCTTATTATGATCACAGTTGAAAAACCGGTGTGCATGCTTAATATTTTTGTGGAAACAATGATAAAAAATATATATATATTAAATTTTTTTAAATCATTAAAGAAAATTGATCAGTTTTAATGCAATTAAACAAATCTGACCCCAAACTTTTTAACGGTAGTGTTTTTTAGAAGTGTATAGTACATCTTCACATTATTAAAAACTAGATAAAAGCCACATCAATAGTTTAGCCCCAGTCCTGTAGGCTAACTTGACTGTACATTTTGTTCAACTTATTAACTTATTTGTGATTTCTTAAATTTGTGTTGGGTATGTTGGACAGAAACCTCTTTTTGTGTTGACCCTCTAAATGTGTTTTAAGTTCCTCTGAACATCTTAGTTTCAGATATTCAGAGGAAGATTTTAAAATGTAGAAATTTAAATCAGTGCCTCTTCACTCCTTATTATTTATTATTCTGTCCCCAGGCAAAGTTCCTCCCTCACAGCGGTGACTCCACATTGGCCATGTGTGCCAGAGATGGACAGATCAGAGTGGCTGAGCTTTCTGCCACACAGCGTTGCAAGAACACCAAAAGAGTGGCCCAGCACAAAGGTGCAGCTCATAAGGTATGATCATCCATAAAAGTTTTTGTATATTTGATATGAATAATAGATGACGGACTGAAATTAATGATTAAGGTGTTTCAAGTTGTGGCTGTTATTCTGATGGGTGAATGAATTGTTCTGGACTCGTGTTATTTCAGTGGTTTCCTCAAACCAAACCTGTGTAATCTGTGAGAGTTGGAGCTTTACAATCACACGTTCATTTATCAACAGTTGGGAACATCCGTCAACCAAACAGAATCAAGCATTCGAACATGCTGTGGTGCGAGAACAAAGAACATTTTTCTGTGTATCAGAACTGAGGTCTGTTGGTTTAGGGCAGTGGTCGGCAACACAGGCCAAAACTGGCCCGCCAGCATCTGGCCCACGCCCGCAGCCAGATTATTTTGATTGCGGCTGGTTCTGAAATAGATCTGTCATGACAGCAACGGTTAATCATAATCACTTCGTCTTTAGTGATTTTGCCTTCAAAATAAAAGTACGAGAACGTTTTTGTAGCAATGTTTTATTTTGAGATGAATTGAGAGCTTTTAATTTGAAAAGTTCTGAGTCTGTGGATCGCTTCGTTGCAGATAAGACACACCAGATTTGCATTCACAAAACTAGGTAGGATGAACGCTTAGTTGTCTTTCCGTTCTTATTTGTATGCCCTATTTTCGCTGTCAACCTTCCTCTTTAGACTCTTTGATAGTGCCATTTTCTCTCAACAGCTAGCTTATATGTTAACATCACTATGCACACGACGTAATAGCGTACCTCCAGCATGCAAACAATAAAAAAAAATGCAGTTTAGTACATGAGGATGCCAAAGAATAATTCTGAGTGTAAAAGTAGGCTACGTCAAATAATTATTACAATAAGTTAGGCTCTATTGTGTAACAAGCAAATTAAAATGATACAAATGTATTATTCACAATATGGAAAGAGGAAATAAAACAGTTTGTTAAGAGCATGACTCAAACTTGCCATTAATGGGCTTATTCAAGTCCTCTTTTATTTTTTTAGTTATTTTTATCCTTTCCGCATCTCCTACATATGTGTGTTTTAGCAAGGCGGTCTGTGTTGCAAGTTGGCGAATGAAGATACTTGCCAGTTTACGTGTCACTACTGCTTTATTAATTTATCCGGTGTAAAACCCAGACACCGCCACACTTTTTGTCAATGACTGTCCTACTACAGGATTTAACACAGAGTAACAGCTCACTACCAGTTACAAAAGACAATGTAACAGTCTGTCACAGGCAATTCTAGTTGCATTTTTCATCAAATCATTTCTTAAATTATCCTTTGACTATGTTCTGAAAACTTTTTGGCCCGATGCCAAACTTACTTGCTGACCCCTGGTTTAGGGCAACATATAAACAGGATTTCGCTCAAAGAGTGAGTCACATGTGAATGCTTGTGAAAAATAAGATTTTATTTTCTCAGCTTGCACTGGAGCCAGACTCTCCCTGCTCTTTCCTCTCCGCTGGTGAAGACGCAGTTGTGTTCGGCATTGACCTGCGTTTAGACAGACCTGCCAAGTGAGTGTGAAGTCATGTCACAAATGTCACAGACAGCTGCCCTAAGATTGGCAGAGGAAAAGAAAATCAGCTCTTCACCAGAGGGACAAAAGTGAACAGTATAGAAGTAATGCTATAAAACTAACTAATTTAGTAACATCATGGTATACTCTACAATTCAATTGTTTGGCATCAGTCATTTTTTAATTAATACTTTTAAGCAATGGAAATGGGAATAAAGACATTTATAATGTTACAAAACATGTCAGTTTCAAATACAAATGCTTTTCATTCTATTTATCAAAGAATATTGAAAATATTTATCAGTTTCCACAAAAATATTAAGAAGCACAACAATTTTCAACATTGATAATAATATTATCAATGTTTCTTGAGCACCAAATCAAAGTATTAGAATGATTTCTGAAGGATCATGTGACACTGAATACTGGAGTAATGATGCTGAAAAGGAATAAATTACCTTTTTAAAATATATTAAAAGATCAAATATAAGCCACCTTGATGAGAATTTTTTCAATAACATTAAAAAAAATATTACCAACCCCAAACTTTGAATTATATTGTATACACTTCAGCATTCTAATAGCAAGTAATAGACCCACTTTATTGGAGATAAATTGGTTGTACTTACCTGTAAAATCTGATTATGTGATCTCTCTTCACATTTACTATAAAACATCACATATCTGGGTCAGCAATCCTAGAATTGCTTCCGATTGTCATATTTTTTCAGACATATTTTTTCCCCCCAGCAGCTCAAATTTTAATGTGTTTGATATTCGCTTGCCATATTTCCTGATCCAGTTCCCATTTTCTTTTGTGCTACAAAAATAAAAATGGCAAAAAGGCTAACAATGAAAAAAAAATCTGCTATCCTGAAGAAAAGAACATATTTGGTCACATTAGATAAACCATAATCTTTTTAACAACCAGATTCCTCTTTACTGGCATCATGGAAAAACTATCTCTTTACACTCAAACTTATAACAATGTTATTTAACTCATTTAGGTGGGTTTGGAGTATTACGTCTGCATTGTTTTAGACCATAGGATGGGTGTGATTTCATATGATACACTCTTGTTCTATATGAAGAATTAAATAATAGGTTTTTTTTTTATTCGCTCAGCAAACTGGTGGTGGTGAAGGAGGGCGAAAAGAAGGTTGGGCTGTATACCATTTTCGTGAACCCAGCCAACACGCACCAATTTGCTGTGGGTGGTAGAGACCAGTATGTCAGGTGAGACAAACATCTTCACTGACATGTCGTCACCTCCTTTACACCAAAGTCATGCTTCTGTGTATGTCTGTAGTTTTATGAGTATTATAAGTTTTGAAATCATGTCTTAACATCTAACGTTGTTTTATATCACAAGCTGCTTCTGATGCAATTGTCAAACTTTATACCTGTTACAATTGTTTCTCCAATGGCACATAACTCTTGTACTGCATCACCGTTTCTCTCTCTTCCTTTTTTATATGTGATAGGATCTATGACCAGAGAAAGATAAATGAACACGATAATAATGGTGTGCTAAAGAAGTTTTGTCCCTCTCACTTGGTGGCCAGCGAGTCCAAAACAAATATCACCTGTTTAGTGTACAGCCATGATGGCACAGGTAATAAGTAAACTTATACCCTTAACTTATGACCCTTGTATGGTTTCATGGCTTTGATTAAAAACTTTACATGTTATATGATCTGTTCAACATTCAAAGTGTGTCATGATTGGTCTTTCAGAACTCCTGGCAAGTTACAATGACGAGGACATTTACCTTTTCGACTCCAGCCACAGTGATGGGGCTGATTACCGTAGAAGATACAAGGGTCACCGCAACAATGCTACAGGTACTTGTCTCAAACCTGAATGCTTTCATTTGATTTAATTGCAGTATAAGGCATGTATCACATTTTGCATGCATGTTATAACCAATATAGATTCAGTTTTTGTGAAACCATTTCCCCCTTTTTTTCTCTTTCCATATGCTCATCTGCTATTGGAAAATCCAGTGAAGGGGGTTAACTTTTATGGTCCCTGTAGTGAGTTTGTTGTCAGTGGCAGTGACTGTGGACACATCTACTTGTGGGATAAGAACTCTGCTCGTGTGGTTCAGTTTATGGAGGGAGACCGGGGAGGAGTGGTAAGACCCTGTCACTTGACTAATCTAGACTAGAACCTTTAACTTCTGGTTTAAAAATTGATAGAAGTGTAGGAGTATTCTTTACCGTCCCAAAAATATTTTCTTTCTATGTTCAGGTGAACTGTCTGGAGCCACATCCTCATCTTCCAGGTTTAGCCACCAGTGGTTTGGACCATGATGTGAAGCTGTGGGCGCCCACTGCTGAGAATCCCACAACACTAAAGGGACTTAAAGACGTACGTACTATGCCACAGAAGATATGTTTCCATATAATGCATATGACATGAAGTGTAGTGCTATTAATTGTGTCAGATTTACATTACTGAACAGAAGTTGAAGTTGGGTGAGGGGGTTTCATTTTTTTTTTTAAAGTCTTTTATGCTTACCAAGGCTGCATTTTTTTTTTTATACAGTAAAAACAGTAATATGAAATATTCTTAAAATTGAAATAACCATTTTCTATTTTAATATATTTCAGAATGTAATTTATTCATGTGATGGCAATGCTGAATTTTCATGATTTTTTGAATAGAAAGTTCAAAAGAACAGCATGTGTTTGAAACAGAAATCTTTTGTTACACTATGAGTCTTTAATGTCTTAAAAATTAACTTAAAAATAGTTATTTTAAATTGTAATAATGTTCACAGTATTACTGTTTTACTGTATTTTTTTAATCAAATAAATGCAGCCTTGGTGAGCATAAGAGACTTATAAAACTCTCTTAAACGGTAGTGTAGCTAATAAATATTTTGTTAATGCAACAAAATATAAATGTTTGTCATTTTATTGTGTCTGTTTAGATAATGAAGAAGAACAAGCGAGAGCGTGATGAAGACAGCGTTCGTCATGGTGACCAGTATGACACACAGCTCCTCTGGTTCCTGATGAGACACATGAGAAACCGAAGACCTCAGCGGGTGAGAATTTGCTCTTCTAACATATTTTTCATTACTAATATATAGTCTTATTGGCTTGACTATGCAGTTTCAATATACTTAAGAAGTTAAGATATAGTGCCATATTCTTTGTGCAAAGGAACATGCTGCTGTATGAAATCAAAATCACTCAGATGAAAGTGTTTTTGTTCACTTCTACACTTAACATACAATTTGTGCTTTTTCAAACAAAACTGGAAACCATAAATAGAATATAGGGCTGCTCGATTATGGCAAAAATCATAATCACGATTATTTTGGTCAATATTGAAATCACAATTTTTTTGAACACAATTGTTGGTGGGTAATATAATCAAAGTCTTATTTCATGATACGAGTAATTTAAAATATCAGTGAAATTTCACAATTATCGATACTTCAGCAAAAAATAATACTAGGTTAACTAATGTAAGTAAAAGGTTCTCAAAACAGTTACAGAAGAGAAGTGAACGGTCAGCAATGCAGTAAGAGCAAAGAAACTAATTACAAACAAAAAGGACACATAAATAAAAAGAACAAAAGTACAAATTAAATAAACTGTGCTTTAGGTTTTTCAGGAAGATGTACTTTCAGTGGTATTCAGATAAGTAATAGCCTACAACAGAAATTGAATAAAGTAATCAAATGTAAAATAGCACTGCTGTATACATTAAATATAGATTAATTCTTATTAAAGGGTCACGACACCCCCCTCTTTCAGCTCAAGTCTAGCTCACAATCTTTTTGAAAAATGCAACTTAATTGGGCGTGGTGACTGTGAGAAGAAGGGAGGGGAGAGGGTGTGGTATGGCACGGCAGGGGAGAGGGGGGAAACTGTCATCGACTGTCACTAAAAATCAGTGGTAAAACGTGAGGAAATGCTAGATTTTTTTTATAGCTTGCAAAGTTATAGTCTAATGAAATACACTGACACCTTATAATTGTATTTAAAACATATAAATGCACATGTATATGTATAATTATGTCATTATAAAATATATATTTGTTTATATACACACTATAAATGCATAAATTTGAAAATAAATAAAAAAATCGCTTAAAAAAACCCCCGTTCAGTAGCCTACATATCCTAGATCTACGCGCCCCCTAAACCCACATAATAAAGATGTACAGTGACATAGAAATTTGCACAAATTAAGCATACGTTCCATACAATTGAGGTATTATCGAAATATCTAAATTTTAATAACGAGTGATTTAACAGAAGGCAAGTAAAACGGTCAGGGTTACATTTTAGACACACACACACACACACACACACACACACACACACACACACACACCTCTGAAGCGATAGAAAAGTCCTCGGGACCGCATCACTCGCAAGACGAAACCTGCATTGGTGTACAAGGCCGAAGTCCACCATTCTCCCGTTGAATGGTTGCTACACACACACATAGTTTAGATGTGTCCGTGGTTGATGGCCAACCAGCCGCCCGCAGTCAGAGTCCATCCCGGGCAGCATCGCGGGGAAAGATGCACTGGAACTTTTGCACCACGAAAACAAACGCGCGTCCCATCATTGCCTCTCTCATCTACTACGCGATAGGCGATATCATAGTTTGACATGTCTGTCATTGGAAAGATCCACGTGGTGTCATGAATAATTAATAGAAAGTGTCTTCTCATTGGATAAAAAACTCAGTCTCATTAATAATTATGAGACACCGATGAGTCATCAGAGTACTATAGTGCTCTGCCACGTCACAGCCAGTGACGTGGACACGATGAAGATTTTAAACCAGGAAGACGAAAATAGCGTATAAAGACTAAAATTTAACCATTTTCCCCCTACTATTAAATCCAGCAGATGCTAACTTTGTCTTCAATGGTGTTCAACACACATACCTCTGTTAAAATCTCTGAAATTTTGGTTTAGGGTGTTGTGACCCTTTAAAACTACAAAAGTTATTCATTCAACAGCAGTGAGTGATTTTATCTTTGTCTTTTGTTGTTTGATTAACATTAATGACTGCTGCAGGTTTATTGCACGGATCCAATATTACTGATATACATATGCGTTTTCCTTTCTCAATTGTTTACATTAATTTAAGACATAACCGTTTTTATGAGGATACTCGCCAAAATAGCATTTCAACATAAGTGTGTGTAGGCTATTTGACTGTTTAGGCATGTATCTGAAGCCCATAGTATACTTTGCTTATGTGCGTTCCGCCACCTTCCCGGAGTGCACACACAGAAAGGGAACAGTATCTTTTATGTGCTTTTAATCACACTGTTTAATATCAAGCACTTCCTGTAGTTTAGCAACAGTAGATTGCATTTTACAACACTCAATTATCCAGGTGATTTGGATGTTAATTTTGGCTTAGGGAGGAAAGAAAGTGCACCACTCTGAAGGAAAGGAAAGTGTACTGGACAGAATGCGGCAGAGGCACAATAATCATTTTACCTTGATTATCTTGTTTTCAAAATCGTTGGAAGCCAAATCAGAAATTATTTTCGATTAATCGCACAGCCCTAATAGAATGACCTCATAATGGTTGGTTTGCCTGACAGAAAAGAACTTAGCCTCATGCTCCATGATCTGATTTCTTCATAGCCATTCAAAAACTGTACAGTGAAAGCTTTCTCAATGTTTTTGCCCCCTTTAAGGCTCGGCGAGGGGAGGGAGGAGAGGGCGACACAGACGAATCCTGGAGCTCCCCAGATTCCTCTGATGAAGAAGACGGAGGGCCAGACCATGTGCAGTGCATGTCCTCCTGAGCCACACACACCTACACACACCTACACACACACACACTCTTTGCCATATATTTAAGCACATACATGCTAGTAACACACTGGTACACAAATAGACACTGAAAGGCCAGCAACACACCCACACACAGCTTTATATACACATACACACAGTGTGAGGGAGAGGGAAACGATTGTCAAAATCTGGCTTTATGCTCCACACACAGACACACACACACACTCACACAGAGACATTACTAGGGGAAGAACTGATACTGAAATTCATATTTTTTATACATTTGCAACCACACACACGCAATTAACCACTCTGATTTTATGCAAACATGGACACAGACAAATTTCATTCCCAGTTTTACAGCGTATCACATGGAAGACCACAGCCGATGATGGAGAAATATCGCCTCTACTGTTTTGCTGCCTTAGTTTATCAACAACCAAGAAGCAGCGTTTCGCTGCAGCAGTCGTGAGGCGCAGAAGAGGACATTTCTCATCTGTGCTGTAGAAAACAGGCCCACTTTCAGAAAGCTTTTCTTTCCCAGCGATGTGTTCAGTGCATGATGGGACAGTGCGGACACTCAAAGCCAGTCCTTTTGCAGATTACTGAGATGATGAGTGTTACTTATTCAAAAACAGCACCATCCTTCTCTCGCCTCTTCAGTTTTCTCCAGTGATCTGAACTGCCTCTGTCTCCAAGACTGAGCTGACGTTTGTTATTTTTGGACTGCAATCTTTGTCTTTTTCATCGCATTGATAGACCGGTCTTGTCTTTGTTCTCTTCTCCTGTGTGTGTGTGTGTGTGTGCGTGTGCGCGTGTTTTCTGAAGCCAGGCGTGGCAAATTTTCTTGAGGTCAATAATGCTCTCTTAGATCTGACTGAAGACACAGAAGATGAGCCAGAGCTACTTAATCTGGTTTTAGAGCTGGCTGTTTTCCTCCGTTCCTCTCTCCCATGCTACTGAGTGCACTTTAATCAGGGATCTGCTTTGAGTTTTGAATCTCTAAGACGAGTGTGCGCTTAGGGGGCATGCAATACTTGGATTAAATGTTTATTTAGCTAATTTAGTTGTTTTTGCCCTGCAATTCCCCAAATTGATTGTGGACTTTTAAATTGAATACAGAGATTTGACACCAGCTCTTTGGTTTTCGGTTTTGCACTTGGGTGGAGCTGACTTGGAGTTCTTTAAGAAATTTCAAAAGGCTACAAATTTAACTCTCCATGGACTGCTTTCGTCTTCTCAGCCCTGTCCCGTAGAAATTGAGAGCAGAGACGACGATGTGCTCAGATCCAGTGATTTGTTGAATCCTTGTTTCTTCCTCTGTCTTTTGTTTGAATATACATCCTTGAGATCTTTGCCTAACTAGGTGGAAAGGATCAAATGTAGCAGGATGTTCCATGTTTGCCTGAAGAACCCACTAAGCCCTTGCAACCCATTTTTCATAAAAATGGTGGCTGTTCTTTGTCAGTATTTGGATTCAGCTGGTTAAGAGCAAACATGGATGGACTGTGACCCTGTTGCAACTTGCATGTTGAAAAGAATTATGGGTCAAGGGCAGGGGATGTAAAGCACTTGTGGGGGTACGCAGGGAGGGGTAAGAAGCTTGAATTACTTTGCCCCCTTTTTCCTTCTTCTTTTGTAAGGGGAATAAAGTCTCAACTTTTCTCTTTTTGTATGAGAAGAATAACTTAAATGACTAGATGTATATACAAATATATAAAGATATTATATATATATATATAAATAAATATTAAATACATGTAAAAATCACCATCAACCATTACTCTTTCAAAGGGTGTCTAAATTTAATTGGTATTGATGCAGAGATTTATATTGTATAAGACAAAATACTTTTAAATGAAACAGTTGTTGTTTTTTGGATTACAACCCTAATTGTCACTGAAGTTAAAAGCATTTTCTCATTCTCACTTGTCTGCTCAAAATGTCTGTCCTGTCACTGGCATGTATTTTTCTCTTCTTTTTTTCTTCTTTTTTAGGGTTTTCATCGGAGTTATCCCACCGCTGCCTAATGTTGTGTTCTTTCAGTTCGGTTCAGACAACATGTATGATTTGTGCAGTAAAAAAAAAAGAGAGAAAAATCTGTTCTTTTGTTTCTGACCAAGTGCCTTATTATTTCAAGTGCCTTCATTTACTGTAAATACTGGAGGAATTTATTTTCCGTGCAACTAATTTCAGGCCGTCATGCTATGTAATCATAGTTTATATAATTATTGCTATTTAATTAGTTGTACGTGTGGTAGCATAGAAACTTGTTTTCTCTTTCACTATTTGTGCATCCTGTGCTTAGGAAACAATTGACAAATAATTGATTTCTATTAAATAATTGATTTCCACAAATATAACAAAATTGTGTAATAGGGGACGTGCCATGTACAGGCATAACGTTTGATTAATTGGCATAAAATCTCAAATGTTTACAAACCGTAGATATTATGGTAACACTTTACAAGAAGTTCTCTTTTTTTAATCTAATGCATTAGCATGACATCAACTTTTATCAGCATTTATTAATGTTAGTTAATAAAATACAGTTGTTTACGTTAGATCACAGTTCCTAATGTTAAGCGAGAACTTTTGATTAAAAAAAGTAAATTAACATTAACTAACTAAAATGAATATATGTTGTAAGTATTGTTCATTGTTTTGTTCTTGTTAACTAATGTAGCTAACTTCCTTGCTGTAAAGTGTTACCGATATTATTACACTAGTGCTGTTGTCTCTCTGCTATAGTAGTCATATTTAGGTTCTGATTTTAATGTTCCTTTTCAGTTGCTGTTTGAGCAATCAGCATTAAGGCATTAGAAAATTGTGAAACTTGAGCAAATAAATTTCAGGAAAATATAATTTGGACTGACACTCTTTATGAAAACGTAAAAATGAAATGAAACTATACCCAAAGAAGCCGCCTTGCCTTTGAACATCATTTGTTTAAGAATTCAACCTTGAAAAGTTGACTTTTTTATTTTTATTTTTCAGTTTACATGCATAATTAAAATTCTTCTGGCCTGTTTGATTTTCAGTCAGATTTACTCTGCATTGCTTTTTAGGACCATGATTTTAGGTAGGATGGGGCAAGATGGCTTACTTTTAAAATATTATATAGCTGTAACTGTAACACATTTAGGCATAAGTTTAGCACGATGCATCAGCCAATGTGTTGTTACAGGAAATAAATAGAAATATTTCCTAATTTAGTTGTTATAGCACAAATTTTTAATTATTAAAAGAGGGTTAAGATGGCCTCCTACCTGGGGTAAAAAGCCTCTCTTGGATTAACTTTACAGAATGTATATATTACTTTTTATATAAAATATATGTATATATATATATATACCGATGACAGACAAAACAGAATCCCAGTAAAAGAGTCATCTGAAAGGTAAACTTATTCTGTGACTTATGTACAGGGCAGGCATATTTGAATATTTACATATTTAATTACCCATATTTTAATTAACGATATGTCGGACGGGGTCATCTACCCCAAGGGTCTAATTTTATCTTTTTACTTAAAAATAAAAACTATAACTTTTACTCCTTAAATCCAAAACAATTGTTGTGTCCACAAATCTCCTATTAACAAAGAGACAAAAACAAAACAAAAAACTTGATATTCAACATAATACAATGTCATAGATCACTATTCCAGAGACACAAAATGAGATCAATCTCAAAACTGTTTCGGAAATTAAAAAATAGCGTAACCATTCATCAAAAGTGCTGAGATGAGATTTTGTGCCATCTATTGTCAGGAGAAAAACTTAAGGCCTAGGCTACTACTAATTCCAGACATTCATAACCCTAGAGAGAGAGAGACTGAATGTGTGAAGGGCGCGCAACGCGACTCGGAAAAAGGTCATGATTCTTTCAAAATACAAGCCCTTACTCGCGCAACTGCGGCTTAAAAAAACACGCCACCACTTAACTTAACATGCAACTTAATAGCGCGTTTCTTGATATTTTATGATTTTATGAACACTGTGCAGGCCAGCGTTACGGAGTTTAGACGAGAAGAAGGGCTTATAAAAATAAATAAAACATATAAAACATATGACTTTAAACTTGAAAAATGTGCGGCCAGCTTTATGTCGTAGCAGATTGACTGCTCGCGGCGAATTCACAGTTGTTGCTTTTTTGCAGGCACTTTAAGATTAGCCCTTCTAAAATAACACATTTTAAACTTTTGGTGAGTAAGCTATAGTTTTTTATTTTGAATCAACAATGACCTTTGCATATTTTTCGTGCATTTGCAGAAATATCCGTTATACCTCCGGTCAATGATCGAGGCCCTGTTTGTCCTCTTTGTCTACTTCGAGGATTTTCTATTACATTTAATGAATTAGAATTTCTGCCACGTGTGTTGAGTCATAATGCCTTGCATCGGTGATTTAATCGAATAAACCAAACCGCGTTCGTGAGTGTTAAATGGGAATATTCAAACTCGATTGTGGTCGATATCGCGACCACAATGAATGAATGAATGAGGCGCTTTACTATGTAACGTTACTGCTATAACAGTTACACCCAAAGCGCTTTATAATCATGTCGGAGTCTCTCCTCACCACCACCGGCAGCCACAGAACAACCGGCTATATGTGGAGAGGAGAGAGAGTGATAACTGATAAGATTAAGAACCTAAATTGCAGCTCTCTGGTCCTGCTGGGTATTTCAGGTCAAAGTTAACGATGTTTATCATCGCGGGAATCTGTTGCATCACTTTTTTTTAATGATGAAATTAAATGTTTGCTAGATTTAGCCGTTTAAACATACTTTTTTTTGTTTACGTTCTTTTTTGTTTTTGTTCTCTCAGTGTTACTGTTAGGAGCCAAGACCCGCTCACTGGTTGGGGTGTTGGAATTGTTGCTTTGGCTGAGAGTAATCTGCACTTTGGGCTATTCCCATTGCCAAACGGACGACTGCCCTGCAGTAACACCATGGAGTGAGTCACAGTCATCAACAGTTTCTTTCAATGTCTAATATCATATGTGGTTTCTGTGCATTAATTATTGAGGAATAGTATTGTCCTCTTTGGGTTTATAATCTAACCAGATCATCCACAAATTAGCAAATGCATACCTCAGCAAGTAGCAAAAAAATAATAATAATACTGTACTAGATGTCATAAAAGTAGGATAGGCTCAATTTTGCTAGCTTTCCCCTTGAAAATATACTAATTTCCTTCCTTATGTCTCCTTTCACTGCCCTAGTCGTTCGCCCAGCGCTAGTCAGCTGATTGCCAGCAACGTCACAAATAAGACAGACCCACGGTCGCTGAACTCAAGGGTCTTCATTGGAAACTTAAACACTATGCTGGTTACCAAGGCAGATGTTGAAGCTATTTTTAGCAAATACGGCAAGATTGTTGGCTGCTCTGTGCACAAGGGCTACGCTTTTGTCCAGTACGTCAACGAGAGGACCGCACGAGCGGCTGTTGCAGGAGAGGATGGCCGGATGATCGTTGGACAGGTGCTTGGTGAGGACATGAAACAATCTGAGACTATCTTATTTTATCTTATCATATTGTTTTTTTTTTAATTGAACAATTGCCTTGTCTTTCAATCAGATATTAACTTGGCAGGAGAACCCAAACCTCACAGGCCAAACACGTCAAAACGATCAGCTGGAGATATGTACAGGTAAGGAATACATCTGTTCTTATTTTTTATTCACCCATTTTAATGTTTTATTCCAATAAGCTAGTGTTGTTGTTGTTGTTGTTAAAATCTCTATTTTTCTAAAGTCTCTCCAGCAGTAGTTCTGGTTTTGAGGTTGATTATGATTTCCAGAGAGAATACTTTGACAGGTAAGATCTCTTTACCAGTGGGTATATATAAAAATGTGTGCACTTTTTGCTGACACCTCAATCTTTTTGTGTTGCACAGAATGTATTCATATCCTTCCCGTGTGCCCCCGCCACCACCACCTCCTCTGTCACGGGCTGTGATCCCTTCCAAACGTCCACGGGTCAGTATGAGTGGGGGAACCAGCCGCCGCACCAAGTCCAGTTTCTCAACTGCTTCCAAGAGCAGCCAGCGGACATCCTCTCGAGCCCGTCAGTCCCTTTTCTTTATTTTCACTCTATAGAGGGGTTTGTTTAAAGGGATAGTTCACCCAAAAATGAAAATTCTGTCATTAATTACTCACCCACGTCATTCCAAACCTGTAAGACTTTCGTTCATCTTCGGAACACAAATGAAGATCTTTTTGATGAAATCTGACAGCTTTATGTCCCTCCAACTGACACTTTGACGCTTCAAAAAGTTTATAAAGAGATCGTAAAATGAATCCATATGAATTGAGTGGTTTAGTCCAAATTTTCTGAAGAGACATGATCGCTTTATACGCTGAGCAGATTTAATTTAGGCTTTTATTCACATAAAAACATTCATCAACTCACACATCAGTTGTGGTAAACGAAAGCTCAAGCATGTTCTCTTTAAGTGTGAGAACCAGTGAGGTTCATTCTCGTGTTATACAGCATGTTTGAGCTTCCACAAGCAGGTTCTGTTAAGCTTCTGTTTATGTTTGCTGATCAATGTTTATACGTGAATAAAAGCCTAAATTCAATCTGTTCATCATATAAAGCGATTGTCTCTTTTCAGAGAATTTGGACTAAACTGCTCAATTTATAAGTTTACGATCTCTTTATGAACTTTTTAAAGCTTCAAAATGGTAGCTGTCAATGGAGAGTACAGAGCTGGCTCAGATTTTAGAAAAAAAAAAATCTTCATTTGTGCTCCGAAGATGAACAAAAGTCTTATGGGTTTGGAACAAAACAAGGGTGAGTAAATGATGGGTAAACTTACCATTTAATCTACCAGTGACAAATATGTCAAAAAAACATTTTGGTTCATTTGTTTTATTTTTTTATTTTATTTTTTACGTTAACATTGCATTTTTTTTACAGCCTTTACTCATTTAAAATTTTTGACCTTGGTTGGCTTGTCAATTGGTACATGCATTCAGGGAATTCTTTTTCTTTCAGTAAAAGCAGATGACCTACAAACAATTAAGAGAGAGCTTTCTCAAATCAAACACAAGGTTGACTATCTGCTGGAGAGTCTGGACAGGATGGAGAAAGACCACAGCAAGAAATCCGGTAAAAGTGTTCACGGTTTCCCCCTGAGTTTCTGCAGCAGGTTCACATGGCCTTCAAATGGGCCCAGAAAATAATCAATCCATAGTATTTGTCAAAAATAATACATTTTAAAATACCATTACATCAAAACTTTTGTTGTATGCACAAGGAGTCTGACAACAGCTGGTATGCTCCACACAGAGATCTGATATCACCATCGAGTCTATCTATGATTGCATGAAGAAACAAAAAAACTGAGACCAGTTTTTCAGAAGAACTGTGGCAATGTATCCAAGATGCTTGAAGAAACTGACCTCCAAAGATACCTTAAAAACTATGTGCAAGTGTTCCTAGAACAAAATCTGTTTTAAACGCAAAGGGTGGTCACACCAAATATTGATTTGATTTAGTTAACAGAAGTCAATTGATCAATAAAACCTATTTATCACATTATTTTTGAAAGCATCCTCACTTTACAGCAGTTTTACACAAGTGCCTAAGGTGATGGCACTCGTGATGGCACTCGATGAAACACAGGGCAACTTTTTGAGCAATGTTGCTGGGCAATCTTGCCGAGCGATTGTTGCTTGGGCACTTTTCCATTGAAAATGGGCAATAAATTTCTATCTGAATAATTTAGATTGGTTGTGGGCCCTGTGTCTCATCTGGTTGCCTGTTGATTGCAACATTGCTCAAAAAGTTGCCCTGTGTATCATCACCTTAAAGGTTTTCACAGTACTGTAGCTTTGGGCGTAAGTTTCTTCAAGCATCTTGGAGACGTTGCCACAGTTCTTCTGGATTTAGTCTTTCTCAGTTTTTTCTGTTTCTTCATGAAATCACAGACAGACTCGATGATGGTGAGATCTGATCTCCGTGTGGAGCATATTGGCTGTTGTCAGACTACTTGTACATACAAAAATCTCACTGGATTACAATTAATGGCAAAATGAATGTTTGGAAATGTAAACTGATATTGGCTTAAAACCATTTTTGGGGGGTGAAAATACTAACATGCCTATATATGTGTGTGTTTATATTTATTGTATGTTCATGTTTTGTTTGTTTTTACATCAGAGGGGAAGAGTGTGAAGGCAGAAGTGGGTGAGGCTTCCTCCCTGCAGCATTCCAGCAAGAAAGACAGAGAGAGGGAAGAGCAAGAGATAAACGATTCTGAGGAGGAAAGAGACCTGTTGGAGGAAGAGGAGGAGGTTTGTGAAAATTAATCTATTTGCATTTATGATTATGGATGTTAAGATTAGGTTTAATTGGTGCTGAATTAGTGAGGACATGATTTGAGTAAAGATGTCTAATATTCTCAATGTTGTTTGGGTCTCTAAGATTTGTTTCCAACTATAGTTTCATACTAAAGTTGTTGTTTTGTTTTTTTTCCCTCTCAGGTTAAAAGCCAGGAAGGAGAGAATGAAGAAGAGGAAGAAGAGGAAGAGGGTGAGCATGTGGAAGGGGAAGATGGTGACAGCGTTAATGGCGATGACTCATAGGCTGTTTTAAACACCATGGATTTCAGACACCCACTCAAAATTCAGCCCTTTCAGTTCTTTTGAAAGGTTGAAGCCAGTCTTTAAAAGATTTGTCTATAGATGCCTGCACACTTATAATAACTGACACTACAATTACATCAGTTTCACTGATGTCAGTTTATTTTTAATGTAAGCATGACAACTTTTCAGGCTTTTGAAGTCCCTTAACTTTGATGAAGACAAACATTTGTTTTCAAACAACAGAATCTATGACATTCTCCAGTTATTCCTAATAATTCTGGGTTTTTATTTTTCACTATCAGAATATGTCCATTATGCATTCTCAGAGTGAAACTGGCCTGTTCCCTGTTTGCCCTGTGTCTCTATGGGAATTTTCTTTCTGTGAACAAAGGTAAAATTTGTATTTTTAAAGGGAGAAACTTGAGGGGCTTCTCTACAGAGAACCAACAAGCTTCCATTAAACATCTATGTTTGTATTTACCTGTCTTTTTTATATCACCCTGTTTCAGAATAATTCTACAGGAAAGTTTCAATAAAATATTAAATTAAATGTGTTGGTTTTTTTCTTTTTTTCTTCAGTATTAACCTTGGCAAATATTTGATCATGTGACAATGCTGTCAGTGATTTTTAGCTTAAGTAGTTAGGATGTTCTTTTAAGTTATAAAAATAAAATCTTTTTTTAATAATTTTTTCATTCATATCACCAATAACATGAATTTGATGTGAAGTGTGATTCATATTTAACCATTAAACTGCATACTATGAGCTTTAAAAGTCTAATTTTGACTGTTTATCATTGACTTTCTGACTCTGATGGTGTCTGACCACCTGGGGGGAAGAATGCAAGTGAATCAGAATTCTGTGACATTTGGTTTATTTAATGAAATGTTCAGCATTTGATATGCTAGAGATATGGAAAGTGCTACTCCCATTCTTAGATGGATCATATGAGTTTAGCTCATTTACTCTTCAGACTTAAGAAATATGAAGAAGTCCAGACATTAACATATCGTAACTAAGAAGCATAAACAATGATCTCCCTTTCGTTGTGCCTATTTGCTCTAATTTACTTGGATAAAGTTCACTTACACAGGAACAATTAAGTTTCATATAATTGTGTTTTGCATCACATCCTGCACTGGTTTTCTAAGAAATTCAGGTGTTCACAAGGGGAAAATCAGAAAGCCACTGAAACTAGTGTAACTTCCTGGATCATCATAAACCCAGGTGTTCTTACAAAGTTGTGTATAAATCTGATCACCGATCTCCAGTGTGAGAACAACACCATTGCTGCCATTACCATTGCCAACAGGCTTCCAGGCATGCACAGAGCACTGGGTTTCACCGTTCTTCAAGAGACTGACTGCCATTGTGGTTTCACCATGAGAATGAGCATAAAATCTGAAGTAATAGGCTCCTTTTATTGGTGCTGTGAAAATACCTGTAAGGCACATGAACAAAGCAGCCACAGAAAATGTTATCAAATGTGAACACAGTAGTCCTGTAATGGTATTCTTTTCACAGTCCTTACCAGTATTTGAGTCATAGGCACTTCCAACATTACTAAAGACTTTTCTGTATTGCAGAATTTTCAGATTATCAGTGGGCCCAGTGTGTCCTGTTCCAGATGCCAGAAGTCCAGCAGAGAAAGCAACTTTTTTGGCTGGAAATGAGCAAATGGGCTGATGTAAAATGTGTAATCAAATAAAATGTTCAATTTAATACATTTAAATGTCTATGGGAACAAAATGTGCCTTATCCTTGCCTTCAATGTCTTTTTGGACAGTTTCACGCTTGTATTGTGAATCCTGTACCGAGGTTTTCAAAGCTGTACGGAATAAACATTGATATGATAATGTCACAATATTGCAAACCAATGAATTTATAAAGATGTTTAAGTTGTAATGTTTAATTTAATACATTTAAATATCTATGGGAACAAAATGTGCCTTATCCTTGCCTTCAATCTCTTTTTGGACAGTTTCAAGCTTATATTGTGAATCCTGTACTGAGGTTTTCAAAGCTGTACGGAATAAACATTGATATGATAATGTCACAATATTGCAAACCAATGAATTTATAAAGATGTTTAAGTTGTAATTTCTTTGTAAGTTCATAAATTGTAAAGTTTTTCCACAATGACATGTTCAATACAAATCCACCTTACCTTCATTCTCACTCAATACTTTGGTCAGTGTTTCTTCTAATTTTTGTATCCTTTCATCCATGTGTTTTAGCTTCTGGAGCTCAGCAGTGTCCTTACTTGGTGTCAATAAATATTGTGCAATTGAGCTCCCAGCACAGAGCAGCAGTACCAGCAGCAGTCCTGCCATTGTCTTGCTTGTCTCAGCTTAAAATAAATAAATAAATAAATAAATAAAATGTATGTGTTTGTTTGTTGTTGTATTTTTTTGTTTTGTTTTTACATCAGAGGGGAAGAGTGTGAAGGCAGAAGTGGGTGAGGCTTCCTCCCTGCAGCATTCCAGCAAGAAAGACAGAGAGAGGGAAGAGCAAGAGATAAACGATTCTGAGGAGGAAAGAGATCTGTTGGAGGAAGAGGAGGAGGTTTGTGAAAATTAATCTATTTGCATTTATGATTATGGATGTTAAGATGAAGTTTAATTGGTGCTGAATTAGTGAGGACATGATTTGAGTAAAGATGTCTAATATTCTCAATGTTGTTTGGGTCTCGAAGATCTGTTTCCAACTATAGTTTCATACTAAAGTTATTTTTTTCCCTCTCAGGTTAAAAGCCAGGAAGGAGAGAATGAAGAAGAGGAGGAAGAGGGTGAGCATGTGGAAGGGGAAGATGGTGACAGCGTTAATGGCGATGACTCATAGGCTGTTTTAAACACCATGGATTTCAGACACCCACTCAAAATTCAGCCCTTTCAGTTCTTTTGAAAGGTTGAAGCCAGTCTTTAAAACAGTGATCTCAAACTCAATTCCTGGAGGGCCACAGCTCTGCACAGTTTTGCTCCAACCCTAATCAAACACACCTGATCCAGCTAATCAAGGTCTTCAGGATTACTAGAAACTTCCTTGCAGGTGTGAGTTGGAGCTGGTTGGAGCTAAACTGTGCAGAGCTGTGGCCCTCCAGGAATTGAGTTTGAGATCACTGCTTTAAAAGATTTGTCTATAGATGCCTGCACACTTATAATAACTGACACTACAATTACATCAGTTTCACTGTGTTCAGTGTTAACCTGGGCAAATATTTGATCATGTGACACCAATAAATTTATAAAGATGTGTAAATTGTAATTTCTTTGTAAGTTTTTCCACAATGACATGTTCAATACAAATCCACCTTACCTACATTCTCACTCAATACTTTGGCCAGTGTGTCTTCTAAGTTTTGTTTCAGTACCAGCAGCAGTCCTGCCATTGTCTCGCTTTTTTATTTATTTTTCAGACAAATTACTCCGGCGATTATTCCAGAATTCTCCAAGTACTCCTCGCGCGGCGGACTGTAGCGCGGTGACGTCTAGTATGTGTTACCACCGTAGACGGGCTCTGGTTTATATACTGTCTATGGTTACCACGCATGCGCCGTATCGCGGTGATGCGCAAATTTGACAATATTTTTTAAAAACGTTAATGTATTAAAAAAACTCTAAAGTAATAATGAAAGCAGCAAAGAGCAGTACATAGTTTTAACTATGCCTGATCTAAGGTAAACTTATAAGGAATTTATATATTGTGTAATATCTGTGTAAGTTTTTCACATTCTGTTGCACTTCACTGTGTAAATTACAAAATTACTGTAAACATTAATGGCACCTTATATATTTCTTATTTTAATCATTCCTCTGTAATAGTTAATAATTGTTTATTTTTGTGCATTATAGGCTATTATAAAACATTTACTCCAATAAAGTAGTTTGAGTGAAGTTAAACCAACTACATACAGTACATTGTCAATCTCTGTATCCTATTTTATGCATGCCAACTAAAAAAAAAAAACTAATAACACTGCTAAATTTTATTTCAAAACAAAGATGATAATTGTATAAAAGAAATATGTACACATACAGATAATCACATACATATCTGTACATCAAAACACACACACACACACACTTCAAATCTACTCAGCTTGAAATTCCCCTCCATCATTGAAAAAACAATCAACTGAGCAACAGCCCTCAACCTCCCTATCGGAATAAAATCCACGCAGGACTCCTTCTGCCATCACCTACATACCCAGGTGGGCAGTCCTTGTATACACTGCAGTGCAGTGCAAGCACAGAGTCAACGAGCAGGGCACCCGGAACTCTTGCTTATATTGTCTGGAAAATGCACTCCAGTTCACAACACCTAATTTGTATAAAATACAGAACAAACAATATTGAATCATTTTGAAGAAAGGCATTAACATACTACAGAGTCATACAAGGAATTTCTTTTTAAAGTATTTTATACATATTATAGGAAGATGTTAGACAAAGATATGTTTGAGTGTTATTGGCTTTGTCTGTAAAGTACCTAAGAGACTTTAAATAAAAAAGTAAAAAAAAAAAAAAAAAAAGTTTGTCAAGAAAGGCAAACTTTAGGTTGGCTTGAGAAAGCCGAAAGTTTGAAATAGTTTTAAAAGCTTGAAGTTCAGTTTGAAGTTCAAAGTAGTTTTCAAGCTGAAAGTTTTGAAGGCAATAGCCTACAGTCTCAGACACAGACAGACAGCTAGATAGGAATGACAGATAGGCAGATAGAGATAGATGGACAGACAGTCAGATAGGAAGAACAGACAGTAGGCTAACCCTGATTTACTATGGTAAGCCTATTTTTTTTTTTTTTTTTTTTAAAGAAATGTCCGGATGGTTTTCGCGATAGGCGTATTAGTTGTCTGAACCAGCGAGAAAGGTTTACTTGTAGGCTAGTAGCCTACGAAATCTCGAACCTCGTGGAATCAACCATTATAAAAAAAAAAAAAAAAACGCCGAACAGAGGAGATATACTGGTGAAAAGAGAAAGCGACTCAGAGCTCATAATAAAACGAAAATCAACATTGGCTTGGCTTTCCGGAGAACTGAGGAATTTGAAATGTTGTAAAAGCGAAGCGGAGATGGCATTAACAGGTGAGTAATTAAGGTAGGCTAGGCTATTTTTTTGAACCATAGATTGTAAAAAATAACAGATTCATTGTAAAGCATTATCTATCGTGAAGGGTCATTTCGTTAATTTATTTAAATTATTATTTATTTTCAAGGGAGCACTGTCTATTAGGCTAATAATGGTGGTTACAGTAACAGTAGCCTAACTTCAGCTAGTCAGCTTGAGATCCTTGTAATCAAAACTAGTAATGTTTTATGAGCAGTAGTAGCCTATGTATAACCATACTTATCCGCACTGTCACGAGAAGCACAACAAAACGTACTTCCGCAATAAAAAATAAAAAACTTTGTATGCTAATAAATTTAAAAAGCCTAATAAATCGAACAAAACATGTTTTTATTTAAATATTTCTGAGTGTAAGAAAATAATCTCTAAAAGTCTAATTTTGATTGTTTATCATTGACTTTCTGACTCTTTGATGGTGTCTGACCACCTGGAGGGAAGAATGCAAGTGAATCATAATTCTGTGACATTTGGTTTATTTAATGAAATGTTCAGCATTTGATATGCTAGAGATATGGAAAGTGCTACTCCCATTCTTAGATGGATCATATGAGTTTAGCTCATTTACTCTTCAGACTTAAGAAAGAAATATGAAGAAGTCCAGACATTAACATATCGTAACTAAGAAGCATAAACAATGATCTCCCTTTCGTTGTGCCTATTTGCTCTAATTTACTTGGATAAAGTTCACTTACACAGGAACAATTAAGTTTCATATAATTGTGTTTTGCATCACATCCTGCACTGGTTTTCTAAGAAATTCAGGTGTTCACAAGGGGAAAATCAGAAAGCCACTGAAACTAGTGTAACTTCCTGGATCATCATAAACCCAGGTGTTCTTACAAAGTTGTGTATAAATCTGATCACCGATCTCCAGTGTGAGAACAACACCATTGCTGCCATTACCATTGCCAACAGGCTTCCAGGCATGCACAGAGCACTGGGTTTCACCGTTCTTCAAGAGACTGACTGCCATTGTGGTTTCGCCATGAGAATGAGCATAAAATCTGAAGTAATAGGCTCCTTTTATTGGTGCTGTGAAAATACCTGTAAGGCACATGAACAAAGCAGCCACAGAAAATGTCATCATATGTGAACAGGTTTAAGAACAGTGGTCCTGTAATGGTATTCTCTTTACAGTCCTTACCAGTATTTGAGTCATAGGCACTTCCAACATTACTAAAGACTTTTTTGTATTCCAGAATTTTCAGATTATCAGTGGGCCCAGTGTTTCCTGTTCCAGATGCCAGAAGTCCAGCAGAGAAAGCAACTTTTTTGGCTGGAAATAAGCAAATGGGCTGATGTAAAATGTGTGTAGGATTACAAATTTAAGAATATGTTTAAGATCTGCTGATCCTATGCCTTACATAACATCACATGAAAAACTAAGGTGAACTACACTGTATTGGGCATTCAAGGTTAACATGGTATCCATTTACTGATTAGATTCAATATAGTTTCCATTGAAGGGGTTTTGTTAGTCTTTGATCTTCCTACTGAGAGTTGAACTATGTGTGAATGTTTACATAGTCTTAGTTCTTGTGACCATGTGTTGTTTATACAATTTGGGGGGTACCATTATCTCCAGTTGGGGGTAATTGTTTCTATTGTCTTTAGATGATTAGATTTAGTGGTCATCTCTAAGGCAGTGTGTAAGGTCAAGACTTTTAAGGACTGTCAGCACCTTTAAGGACTGCCCACTGAATGCCTATAAGATACCATGTAAAGTTACTTTAGTTAGACTTGATGACTGCAGCTACGACAGCTCATGTTCTCAATAAAGAATCCTGCTGAAGAAAGAACCAAGTCTCCTTGTCTTCGATTCTGAGTTTCCTACATGTGTAATCAAATAAAATGTTTAATTTAATACATTACATGTCTATGGGGACAAAATGTGCCTTATACTTGCCTTCAATGTCTTTTTGGACAGTTTCAAGCTTATATTGTGAATCCTGTACCGAGGTTTTCAAAGCTGTACGGAATACACATTGATATGATAATGTCACAATATTGCAAACCAATGAATTTATAAAGATGTTTAAGTTGTAATTTCTTTGTAAGTTCATAAATTGTAAAGTTTTTCCACAATGACATGTTCAATACAAATCCACCTTACCTTCATTCTCACTCAATACTTTGGTCAGTGTTTCTTCTAATTTTTGTATCCTTTCATCCATGTGTTTTAGCTTTTGGAGCTCAGCAATAATGTCCATACTTGGTGTCAATAAATCTTGTGCAATTGAGCTCCCAGCACAGAGCAGCAGTACCAGCAGCAGTCCTGCCATTGTCTCTCTTTTTTATTTATTTTTCCGACAAATTACTCCTGCGATTATTCCAGAATTCAGCTTTGAATGGCAAACGCTGTTCTTAAATACTTTGTTGTGAAAGGTTGCGAAAGTTTGTGAACATTTGTACTTTAGACTGATGTTGAGAGGGTTTTGTTTATTTTAGTAGTCCATGAGGGCGAGTCAAATGTAGAATTGCACTGAAAGGACATTTTCAGCATAATTTGCGTTAATTGATTATGTGTGTGTATGGTTGTGTGGTTCAGGCATACACTATGTTATGGGGACAAAATGTCCCCACAAAGATGGCAATATCTGAAATCCTTGTCCTTGTGGGAATTTTTTTTGGTTCCCATACTTATAAATCATAGCCTACTAAGTGATGTTTTTGAAAATGGAAAAAATGCAGAAAGTTTGTGAATAGAGTAGGCCTACAGTTTGTGTAGTGTATGTTATGCCTATGGAATGTATCCATAAGACATGAAAACCCAACATGAGTGAATGTGATTCTGTACACGTTTGGCTACTTGTGAGAGCCAAATAGTGAAATATGACAATCGACTATAGTGAGGACATTTTCCTCAGTTAGTATTCAAAATTAAAATAATGAGTCAATACATCAGTTATGTCATTGGCGTCGGAAGAAAAAAAAAAGTGGGTGGGTCCTCCCCCAGAAAATGTTACTGGAGTAAATACCATTTCATTCTGGTGCCTTTTAATTTAACAAGTAAACTAAACTCCACTTAACGTCGGGCGGTTCTTTGCCTCCACGTCGGAGCTATCCGTGGATTATCCCCCTAATACGGTCATCTGCCAGCAATGACAACTTAAAGCTGTTACCCAGCAAACATTTGGACGTTTAATGACCGTTGAAAAGACGTCCGTCCGAGACGTCCCGTCATGGTTGAAAAATAGTTCCAAAATGGAAGTTGAACCGACGTCATTTCTGGCCGTGAATTCCACGTCTTTTCTGGCCGTGAATTCCACGTCTCTTCTGCGCGTCCCTGGACGTCTAAATGCGTCGTCATATGTGTTTAAATGTGTTGCTGCATAATTTAAGTGTATATATAAGCCTGCATATAAAATAATCACACACCTATTGTGTAACATCGTGAAAGACAATCAAGTCTTGAGGTTTAGCCTACACATCTTGACAAAGGTTCTAAAAAGGTCCAAAATTGGTCCAGTCAGACCTGAACGTCAATAAAACGTTTTAATCACGTGTACATCAAAAACAATAACACATTATTTGTGGACATAAGCAAAAAAGAAGCATGTTCTGATTAAGCACAACATTTTATTGATATTGAACAGCCAAAATTTCTCTTTATTTTTTTCAATGTTTAACATTTCGTGAGCTTAGAATTTTAAGGTTCTATCTCCACTTTTGGTTGAAATTGAGTTTTTGACAATCTGATCCATTAGGTGTTTATTAATGCCTGTGTGGTGTTATTTTTGTAAAAAAAAAAAAATTGTTAGTAGTTATTAATAAAATAAAAGGTTCCATCTCACAAAACATAAACAGAGTTTAAAAACTTTGATGCTCAATAAACTACAATAAACGGAGATAGAACCTTATAATTCTAAGCTCTCGATTTGTTAACCAAACTAAAATACCAATTGCAAAATACTGAATTATTATATAAAGATAGTTCACCCAAAAATGAAAATTATGTAATTTAATCACCAAATTCCAAACCTGTATGAGTTTCTTTCTTCTGCTGAACACAAAAGAAGATATTTTGAAGAATGTTTGTAACCAAGCAAATAGAGCATCCACTGACTACCATTGTTGGAGAAAAAATGATTATTAATGGGAAGCGACATCTGCTTGTTTACAAACATTCTTCCAAACATCTTTGTGTTTAGCATAGAAAGGTATACAGGTTTGAAACATGAGGTTGAGTAAATGATGACAATTTTCATTTTTGGGTGAACTATCCCTTAAACACATTGTTTGGCTCATTTTTTGTATCCACCACCCCCAGCTCTTCCTGGAGTGTGTTTCAGGTGTTCTGCCATTGCTGCATCAATTTCAGTGTCTGTAGCATGTGGGCTCCACCTCTTCACAGCATCTAAGGGAAGAGAATATATTTGTTTTTAAAATAAATGAAAATTAAAAATTTGAGGTAAATGACATGCACTTATTTTCAAAATATTTGTATGGTCTTCAGCTAAATTCAAAACAGCATTTGTCCCCTGCCTCTTCAATACCACTGTGGTGCCCTTGAGAAAGACCCTTAACTAGGTGTGTAACAGTGAGAAAGTGAACAGGACATTTCTGATAAAGACAGGTGGGCTGTGATGTCCCCTGAATAGACATGTTTAGCAATTCTAAAATTACAAAATTTTTAAAGCAGTTACTGAAAACATACATGTTCAAATCCAGCTAAACATTTCATTCTACTTCAGATAATTTACTTTCTGAAAGAAACTCTCAAAAGGCTACATTAATAATTTACAGTAATAACTTTGACTGTATCATTAAACATACTTAATACTATGGTATACCGTTGTATAAGTTCAAAGCAACTTTTAGCCTAGCTAATTTTAGCCAAACTCAGTTAGCCAATTTCAGTTGACAATGTGGGGCATCATTTCTTTCGGTTCATTCATGTCAAACAAGTAAAACTCTAGCACGTGAATCTAATAATACAAAATGTACGTACCCAACAGTAGATTTTTAATAATATGGGCCTCAATTCCTCCTCTCTTCGTGGTTGTTCAAACTTCAGTGTTCCGGAGTGAGTCTATGGGGAAAACGCGTTAACATCTCGTGAGATAATCTAACCTATCGCGGGATTTGGTAATGTCGGGAGATCTTTTGTTACATCTTGGCAGCACAGTTTTGGCAATTACATCCAACTCAGACATAAATGGTGACCAGATATATTTCTGTTTTACATGCATACATTCCATAAAAAAAAAAAAAAAAAAAAAAAACACAACGTATCAGGTAGGCTACAGGTTGAAATAATGACTAAAATGCAGAGGCTTTGCATTCACTTAACCACACTGGGAACTGTGTGATTATAATTTATTTAAACAAGATAAAGTAAATATATTTACTTTGTATACAATTCGTGTATTTCATAAAGATAATTCCTGGGGGGTTTTTTTCTGTCTTGCTTGACTAGATGTGTAAAGGACGTCAGTGGACGTGTATTCACAGCCTTGACGTGTAAAGGACGTCAGTGGAACCTCTTAAAAACTACTTGGGCAATTAAATGAATTTTTGCAGTATTAACCATGCAAGGATTAAGCACAGCTTTTGCATATTTCACAAGGATTCCATGATGGAGGGTCATGATGGACTATAAATGCACGTGTAAAAGACGTCGCCAGGTGACGTCCTCTCACCCGATACTATAGACGTGTAAAGGACGTCAGTGGACGTATTCACACAACTTATTAAAACTTTAATTTAATAAAAAATTTAATTAATTATTGCAGTATTAACCACGCAAGGATTAAGCACAGCTTTATCACAATTGATTTCATAGAGGGTCATGATGGACTATAAATGCACGTGTAAAAGACGTCGCCATGGTGACGTCCTCTCTCACCCGAAACACAACATGGTATATATTGAACTACACGTAGCTAAAAGTCAAAATAACAATTATACATGCAACCTCAGATAACTGTAGACATGCACACATGTATCTGAATGCATTTTTAGGAAATGTTCTGTGTTACATATTTTTACCGATTTATGCCGTCATACCGCGACTATTTTTGGCCAGGGACACGACGTTGCCGTCGGACCAATGTTTGCTGGGTATGTTTGCAACGCAATATTTGACTGGAAAGGTACAACGGGCGGTTACTTTCGTCAGTTGCGGCTCGTTGAGAAATATAATGTAGCGATTCAACGGAAATGGAGTTTAATTTATTCATTTTAATTAAAAAAAATATTTATTTTAATTCCTCAAGTGGAATGGATTTGACTGACGGCGCTCTGAAAAGCGAACAGACAAATGCGCTGAATTAGAGACGGTAAAAGTGAGTGGGTCCAATATCATTGATCTTAAAAAGTGGGTGGGTCCTGTCCCACCCATATAGCCTACAATGGTTCCGACGCCCATGAGTTATGTTCTTCCAAATTGTACCCGAACCCTAACCCTGATTTATTATGGTAGGCTATGCCTATTTTGTTTAGACATGTCCGGATGGTTTTCGCGGGATATCGCGTAGGCTACATAATAGGCTGCGTGCTTCGTCAAAGTTGCTTCGGCTACTTTGCTGTATATGGTAGTGATGGGCGGATCGATCCTGAAGTATCGATACTTCGATACTGACGTGGTATCAAAAAGGATCGATCCTCACATAAAAATATCGATCCAAATGGGTGTTTTTTTTACCAGTAATTTTTTATCAATTTAGCACGCAATTCAGTGCATAAAATAAGCTTCTAAGTGGAAAAATAAGCGAATGTTAGCGGATAATTGTGTAGGACAGAACTTTTTCTCCTAGTCATCTGGATACAAGACGAAACCAATCAATCACAGAGAGCGTTCGATGCTGGTGCTTCACTGAGCTCGCAGGCCCAGTGCGTTTGGGAAACGAAGCCTTGCTTAGATGACAGAGAAACAATCGGGAGTTATTTCGCAATAAACAAACCAAAAGTGTGCATAACGGTTCAAAATGTTGACGTCAGTAAGTTTTTTTTTTTTAATGAAATTAATATTTTTATTCAACAAGGATCGATGCATTAAATTGATCAAAAGTGACAGTCAAGGGTTTTACACTGTTAAAAAAAATCTACTTCATATAAATTGTTCTTTCAACTTTGTTCATCAAATAATTCTGCATAAAATGTATCATGGTTTCCACAAAAATATGAAACTGTTTCCAACATTGATAATAATAAGAAATGTTTCCTGAGCAGCAAATCAGCATATTAAAATGAAATATCATCATGACTGGAGTAATGATGCCGGAAATTCAGCTTTGATCACATGAATAAATTACAGTTTACTATGGCATAGAAAACAGATAGCCTATGTTAAATTGTAATATTACAGTTTTTACTGTATTTTTGATCAAATAAATGCAGAAGAGAATTAAAAATCTTACAGACCCCAAACCTTTGAACAGTAGGCTAGTACTAGTAGGCTAGTACTGTAATTAGGGTCGTTTTGTAAAAGTCACTGACTAATTACAGGCGAGTTGAGAGCACAAATCACAAAATATTTAGGCCTAGTAGTCATGAAAACGTATTCAGATTTATCATATTAATGATGCATTCACCTCATAAATCATGACACACTGCTCTAGCACAGGAAAGTGCATACAAGTTAAAGTGCATGCTTTTAAAATGAAAAAGTATTGGTATCAGTATTGATATCGGCGATACTGGCCCTGTATTTACTTGGTATCGGATCGGTACCGAAATTTGCAGTATCGCCCATCACTAGTATATGGCATACTCAACCAGTGAGAAAGGTTTACATAGGCTAGTACGAAATCTCGAACCTCGTGGAATCAACCATTATTGGTTGATTCCACATGAACAGAGGAGATCTGCTGGCGAAAAGAGAAAGCGACTCACATAATAAAACGAAAATCAACATGGGCTTTTCGGAGAACTGAGGGATTTGAAATGTTGTAAAAGTGAAGCGGATATGGCATTAACAGGTGAGTAATTAAGGTATTTTATTAAACCATAGACTGTAAAAAATAACAGATTAAAAGCAATTGGATATGCTATTCATTGTAAAGCATCTATCGTGAAGGGTCATATCGTTAATTTATTTAAATTATTATTTATTTTCAAGGGAGCACTGTCTATTAATAATGGTGGTTACAGCCTAACTTCAGCTAGTCAGCTTGAGATCCTTGTCATCAAAACTAGTAATGTTTTATGAGCGGTAGCCTATGTATAATAAAAAAATGTGTAAGATAATACATTTAAAAAGCTTATAAATCGAACAAAACATGTTTTTATTTAAATATTTCTGTGAGTGTAAAATAATTATTAACCTGATATAAAATCAATGGAAGTCTATGCAATGTCCTTACTAATACTGTGTGTGTGTGTGTGTACACAATTGTGTACACACACACACACACACACACACACACACAATTGTGATCAGTGTAATAAAAAAAATATTTTGCCATTACATTTAGAGATACACTTGAAAAGTCATGCAGATGTGAGAACTTATTCATGTTCTTTGTGTGGAAAGTGTTTCAAATGGCTTGGCCATTTAAAATGGCACCAGAAAATATGTCTCTGTGTGAAGTCAAGGCTGCATTCAGACTTCAGCTAAATGTGGACCAAATCTGTTTGTCCACCTTCATGACATGACACCTTCATATGCCCCTCGATCTGAGCTGCACCAATCACATCGGGTTATCTGATATAGGCGGGCCAGAGGCGAGCTAAACAGATGACGACAGCGCTGTGACGTCGAAGTCATTAGTAAAGATGGCTATGGATGAATACTGGTTGTTTGAAACGGCTTTGGCTGCTATAATGAATGAGTTAGACTTGGCTTTTTATCTAAAACAGGAACAGAAGACGCCGCTCGAATCGTTCCTTTGCAAGAAGGACGTTTTTGCTGTTTTGCCGACCGGATACGGCAAGAGTATAATCTACCAGTTAGCTCCGCTGGTAGCGTATGGGGTTTATTGTTGTGATTGGTCGTAGTGTTATCCAATTGCGTGCAGTGAGATTTTCAAATGCATGCTTGGTGCCGCCCCTCGAGCTGGCCGATTTTCATTAGTCGACGCCAGACCATTAATCTTTTAGATTTAAGTCTGGATTTCCAGGCTAGGTTTTTACCCCAGTTTATCTTGCTCCAAATCAAAGGTCACCAAAGATTTTTAAAGACAAAATTGTTAATAAGAAAATATCAGTTAATAATAAGAAAATGAAAACAAGACTCTATAACCAAAACAATATTTAAAAAAAATTTTTTTTTTTTAAATTCAGTATACCAGTCAATTTTAAGGTTCCAGGCTATTTATTATTATATAGACTAAATGTCCTCTGTAAAAACAGATATGAGAATAATGTTAGAAAAATATGGTTTGAATTTTTTTTGCATTTTGTATGGATAATAGTGCCTGCATTTAATTGCCGTTTAATGTAAATCAGGGTTTTCAGGACTTTGACAGCTTCAGGAAACTTCCACCTGATATACTAATTTACTTTTCACAATATGTGAGTAAACATGGCCAGAAATGGGTTTTCTTGTATTGCAAAATGAAGATTTTTTTTTTTTTTCATTTGCCACATGGTCACTCATGGCATGATTTCTTTTAGCAGTAAGCAGTTGAATGGAAATCCTGGAGTGGAATAAGAGAAGGCTTTGAGTGGAAGGAAAACCTCCACTGCTCCATTCCACTCTTATACCAACTCCAGACCGCTCTGTAGTCTGTGTTATGGTGATGCCTAGCCGGTACTTCTTTTGGAACTATTTTCTTTAGCGGAAACGTAGTCTGAAACGTAAGTTAATCAAAATTAATTACTTGTTTATTGAACAGTTATATAAACGCAAAGTCAAAGACATAAGTGCTGTAGTAATGGGCTGTGATTGCTTGTGGCCTTGTGCTAAAACTATAACACCAATTTTGCTTAATTGTAACATAATGATGCGTTAATATTTGTTGCGAATAAAAATAATCAGTACAAATTATAATAGACATGCGACATGTAGGAAATCTGACAGTCATAGTTTTAAAAAATTCACACACCCTGATTTTCCATCATTATATTGTATATATGGCAAATATGCACCAATAAATTCTGTGATTTGCAGACTACTCTTGGCAGATATTTTGTTGAACATCAATGAAAGACTAACTCCAAGTTCAAAAGGAAGATCAAAAACAGTTAGCTTGATTTTGTCTGTTTGATGCTATAGGGACGTCCCGCGTGACGTCACGCCATTTGGAGCAGCCATCTTGACGGAATAGAAAATGCTAAACCGCTGGTGATAATACAGCTCGTCGCGAAATATTCATCTCTATCATGCCCGAGCGATGCTATGATACCGATAGCCTGCTAAGCTTTTGTATGCTTTTAATGAAGCTCCGGTGTAACGTGATGAGAAGTGAATAAGGTAGCTGTAAATGTCACCGAACTCAATGTCAGGAAGTTTTTCTACACATTAAATGCCTGTAAAAAGAACTTGTGGTGCTTCATATGGATCTATGATTCCTAATTCCTTTATCTTCCTCTTGTATATTTCTTTTTGTGATGACATGACGTGAAGAGTTAGCTGACGGTGCGCTAATAATAGATAGTGGCAGTGTTCGTCTAAACCAGTGACCGCGAGAGATAGGTCTGACTGCAGAACCGCAGAACCATACGTCATAGCAGTGTGAGGACGACAGCGCCAGCCCAACAGTCTGGTGCCGGAAGTGGATACCATACATATCCACCTTACATATACCATACCTAAACCTACCCATCTCCACCCCCTTACCCCTAAACCTACCCATCTCCACCCCCTTACCCCTAAACCTACCCATCTCCACCCCCTTACCCCTAAACCTACCCATCTCCACCCCCTGATCCCTAAACCTACCCCTAAACCTACCCATGTCCACCCCTTAGATGCTTTTACCCCACCCACTTCCGGCATCAGACTGTTAGGCTGGCGCTGTCGTCCTCACACTGCTATGACGTATGGTTCTGCGGTTCTGCAGTTGGTTATTATTGGACCGCGTGTGTGAGAAGTGTGTGAGACACACAGAAGTGTGTGAGAACAAATGAATAACATCAGTGCTAACCACGAACATTTATTTATTTGGATTAAATATTTAAATATTAAATTTTAATCATTCTGTGTCATTTTTCAATGTCAATCTTTTCACCATTTACATGTTTATGCCCAAAATGCTATACTATTCAAAGTAGTGGACTGTAATTCTCCTCTACCCTGTGTACATTATTGATTAAATAGCCTAGCTTATTTAACATCGTTACAGGCACCTCGCGAGCATTCATTCATTCAACTATTTTAAAAGACTGGAATAAACACCAGCACACACAATCAATCTTTTTTTGTAGTCAATTTAATTAAAAAATGTAAACCCAACAGGTATGAAATGTCAGAAAGAGAAAAAAAAACTGTTAATGGGAAGACGAGCTGCAGCTTAGTGGATAAATATATTTAGCCTATTTTTATTCAGATTGCACAGTTGGAAAGAAAATATATTTATAGGAACATTTCAGCAGGCTCAAGATAATTAATACAGTGACCATTATTCATTATTTTAATCAATTCGCAGCCATAAAACATGTGATAATCCGCATTCTCATGTATGTAGGTGCGCTGAAGTATTCCGTCAAAATGGCTGACACGCGGCTAGGGGTCACGTGACTGGGAGATCCCTATAGGCTTTATGGAACTTGTTAAAATATTTGTCTGCATTCTGGTGGTTAATTAATCAAGTTATGTCAAAACCAAGTCATAAATGACAGAGAGCCATCATATCAATACATATGTGAAATACTAAAGGATAGAATATTAATGACATTATGAATAAGAGCTCTCTTATGCATACATGTATCAACATTCTTGTCTTTAATCTGTATCATATTATTTTTACCACTAGATGGTGCCATAATGAAAAATATTGATAAATATTAGTTTAGTAACCATTTTAAGCCAGGTGATCAAAAACAAGGCAGAAGTGGGTGAGGCTTCCTCCCTGCAGCATTCCGGCAAGAAAGACAGAGAGAGGGAAGAGCAAGAGATAAACGATTCTGAGGAGGAAAGAGACCTGTTGGAGGAAGAGGAGGAGGTTTGTGAAAATTATCTATTTGCATTTATGATTATGGATGTTAAAATTAAGTGTAATTGGTGCTGAATTAGTGAGGACATGATTTCAGTAAAGATGTCTAATATTCTCAATGTTGTTTGGGTCTCTAAGATTTGTTTCCAACTATAGTTTCATACTAAAGTTTTTTTTTTTTTTTTTTTTCCTCTAGGGTTAAAAGCCAGGAAGGAGAGAATGAAGAAGAGGAGGAAGATGGTGACAGCGTTAATGGCGATGACTCATAGGCTGTTTTAAACACCATGGATTTCAGACATTCACTCAAAATTCAGCCCTTTCAGTTCTTTTGAAAGGTTGAAGCCAGTCTTTAAAAGATTTGTCTATAGATGCCTGCACACTTATAATAACTGACACTATATTACATCAGTTTCACTGATGTCAGTTTATTTTTAATGTAAGCATGACAACTTTTCAGGCTTTTGAAGTCCCTTAACTTTGATGAAGACAAACATTTGTTTTCAAACAACAGAATCTATGACATTCTCCAGTTATTCCTAATAATTCTGGGGTTTTATTTTTCACTATCAGAATATGTCCATTATGCATTCTCAGAGTGAAACTGGCCTGTTCCCTGTTTGCCCTGTGTCTCTATGGGAATTTTCTTTCTGTGAACAAAGGTAAAATTTGTATTTTTAAGGGAGAAACTTGAGGGGCTTCTCTACAGAGAACCAACAAGCTTCCATTAAACATCTATGTTTGTATATCACCCTGTTTCAGAATAATTCTACAGGAAAGTTTCAATAAAATATTAAATTAAATGTGTTGTGGGTTTTTTTCTTTTTCTTTTCTTCAGTATTAACCTTGGCAAATATTTGATCATGTGACAATGCTGTCAGTGATTTTTAGCTTAAGTATTTAGGATGTTCTTTTAAGTTATAAAAATAAAACCTTTTTTTAATAATTTTTTCATTCATATCACCAATAACATGAATTTGATGTGAAGTATGATTCATATTTAACCATTAAACTGCATACTATGAGCTTTAAAAGTCTAATTTTGACTGTTTATCATTGACTTTCTGACTCTGATGGTGTCTGACCACCTGGGGGGAAGAATGCAAGTGAATCAGAATTCTGTGACATTTGTTTTATTTAATGAAATGTTCAGCATTTGATATGCTAGAGATATGGAAAGTGCTACTCCCATTCTTAGATGGATCATATGAGTTTAGCTCATTTACTCTTCAGACTTAAGAAAGAAATATGAAGAAGTCCAGACATTAACATATCGTAACTAAGAAGCATAAACAATGATCTCCCTTTCGTTGTGCCTATTTGCTCTAATTTACTTGGGATAAAGTTCACTTACACAGGAACAATTAAGTTTCATATAATTGTGTTTTGCATCACATCCTGCACTGGATTTCTAAGAAATTCAGGTGTTCACAAGGGGAAAATCAGAAAGCCACTGAAACTAGTGTAACTTCCTGGATCATCATAAACCCAGGTGTTCTTCCAAAGTTGTGTACAAATCTGATCACCGATCTCCAGTGTGAGAACAACACCATTGCTGCCATTACCATTGCCAACAGGCTTCCAGGCATGCACAGAGCACTGGGTTTCACCGTTCTTCAAGAGACTGACTGCCATTGTGGTTTCACCATGAGAATGAGCATAAAATCTGAAGTAATAGGCTCCTTTTATTGGTGCTGTGAAAATACCTGTAAGGCACATGAACAAAGCAGCCACAGAAAATGTTATCAAATGTGAACACCGTAGTCCTGTAATGGTATTCTTTTCACAGTCCTTACCAGTATTTGAGTCATAGGCACTTCCAACATTACTAAAGACTTTTTTGTATTCCAGAATTTTCAGATTATCAGTGGGCCCAGTGTGTCCTGTTCCAGATGCCAGAAGTCCAGCAGAGAAAGCAACTTTTTTGGCTGGAAATAAGCAAATGGGCTGATGTAAAATGTGTGTAGGATTACAAATTTAAGAATATGTTTAAGATCTGCTGATCCTACTGCCTTACATAACATCACATGAAAAACTAAGGTGAACTACACTGTATTGGGCATTTAAGGTTAACATGGTATCCATTTACTGATTAGATTCAATATAGTTTCCATTGAAGGGGTTTTGTTAGTCTTTGATCTTCCTACTGAGAGTTGAACTATGTGTGAATGTTTACATAGTCTTAGTTCTTGTGACCATGTGTTGTTTATACAATTTGGGGGGTACCATTATCTCCAGTTGGGGGTAATTGCCTCTATTGTCTTTAGATGATTTGATTTAATGGTCATCTCTAAGGCAGTGTGTAAGGTCAAGACTTTTAAGGACTGTCAGCACCTTTAAGGACTGCCCACTGAATGCCTATAAGATACCATGTAAAGTTACTTTAGTTAGACTTGATGACTGCAGCTACGACAGCTCGTGTTCTCAATAAAGAATCCTGCTGAAGAAAGAACCAAGTCTCCTTGTCTTCGATTCTGAGTTTCCTACATGTGTAATCAAATAAAATGTTTAATTTAATACATTTAAATGTCTATGGGGACAAAATGTGCCTTATACTTGCCTTCAATGTCTTTTTGGACAGTTTCAAGCTTATATTGTGAATCTTGTACCGAGGTTTTCAAAGCTGTACGGAATACACATTGATATAATAATGTCACAATATTGCAAACCAATGAATTTATAAAGATGTTTAAGTTGTAATTTCTTTGTAAGTTCATAAATTGTAAAGTTTTTCCACAATGACATGTTCAATACAAATCCACCTTACCTTCATTCTCACTCAATACTTTGGTCAGTGTTTCTTCTAATTTTTGTATCCTTTCATCCATGTGTTTTAGCTTCTGGAGCTCAGCAATAATGTCCATACTTGGTGTCAATAAATCTTGTGCAATTGAGCTCCCAGCACAGAGCAGCAGTACCAGCCGCATTCCTGCCATTGTCTCTCTTTTTTATTTATTTTTCCAACAAATTACTCCTGTGATTATTCCAGAATTCAGCTTTGAATGGCAAACGCTGTTCTTAATTACTTTGTTGTGAAAGGTTGTGAAAAACACACCTGATTCAACTCATCAGCTCATTATCACATGGGTTAATGAGCTGATGAGTTGAATCAGGTGTGTTTGATTAGGGAGACAAAGAAAACGTGCAGTGTTGGGGTGCCGGCAGGACAGGTTTGGGAACCACTGCTTTAGACTGATGTTGAGAGGGTTTTGTTTATTTTAGTAGTCCATGAGGGCGAGCCAAATGTAGAATTGCACTGAAAGGACATTTTCAGCATAATTTGCGTTAATTGATTATGTGTGTGTATGGTTGTGTGGTTCAGGCATACACTATGTTATGGGGACAAAATGTCCCCACAAAGATGGCAATATCTGAAATCCTTGTCCTTGTGGGAATTTTTTTGGGTTCCCATACTTATAAATCATAGCCTACTAAGTGATGTTTTTGAAAATGGAAAAAATGCAGAAAGTTTGTGAATAGAGTAGGCCTACAGTTTGTGTAGTGTATGTTATGCCTATGGAATGTATCCATAAGACATGAAAACCCAACATGAGTGAATGTGATTCTGTACACGTTTGGCTACTTGTGAGGGCCAAATAGTGAAATATGACAATCGACTATAGTGAGGACATTTTCCTCAGTTAGTATTCAAAATTAAAATAATGAGTCAATACATCAGTTATGTTCTTCCAAATTGTACCCGAACCCTAACCCTGATTTATTATGGTAGGCTATGCCTATTTTGTTTAGACATGTCCGGATGGTTTTCGCGGGATATCGCGTAGGCTACATAATAGGCTGCGTGCTTCGTCAAAGTTGCTTCGGCTACTTTGCTGTATATGGCATACACAACCAGTGAGAAAGGTTTACATAGGCTAGTACGAAATCTCGAACCTCGTGGAATCAACCATTATTGGTTGATTCCACATGAACAGAGGAGATCTGCTGGCGAAAAGAGAAAGCGACTCACATAATAAAACGAAAATCAACATGGGCTTTTCGGAGAACTGAGGGATTTGAAATGTTGTAAAAGTGAAGCGGATATGGCATTAACAGGTGAGTAATTAAGGTATTTTATTGAACCATAGACTGTAAAAAATAACAGATTAAAAGCAATTGGATATTCATTGTAAAGCATTATCTATCGTGAAGGGTCATATCGTTAATTTATTTAAATTATTATTTATTTTCAAGGGAGCACTGTCTATTAATAATGGTGGTTACAGCCTAACTTCAGCTAGTCAGCTTGAGATCCTTGTCATCAAAACTAGTAATGTTTTATGAGCGGTAGCCTATGTATAATAAAAAAAATGTGTAAGCTAATACATTTAAAAAGCTTATAAATCGAACAAAACATGTTTTTATTTAAATATTTCTGTGAGTGTAAAATAATTATTAACCTGATATAAATATATATATATATAAAATCATTTTATAAAATATAAAATGATATATAAAATCAATGGAAGTCTATGCAATGTCCTTACTAATACTGTGTGTGTGTGTGTGTGTGTGTACACAATTGTGTACACACACACACACACACACACAATTGTGATCAGTGTAATAAAAAAAATATTTTGCCATTACATTTAGAGTTACACTTGAAAAGTCATGCAGATGTGAGAACTTATTCATGTTCTTTGTGTGGAAAGTGTTTCAAATGGCTTGGCCATTTAAAATGGCACCAGAAAATATGTCTCTGTGTGAAGTCAAGGCTGCATTCAGACTTCAGCTAAATGTGGACCAAATCTGTTTGTCCACCTTCATGACATGACACCTTCATATGCCCCTCGATCTGAGCTGCACCAATCACATCGGGTTATCTGATATAGGCGGGCCAGAGGCGAGCTAAACAGATGACGACAGCGCTGTGACGTCGAAGTCATTAGTAAAGATGTAATGAATGAGTTAGACTTGGCTTTTTATCTAAAACAGGAACAGAAGACGCCGCTCGAATCGTTCCTTTGCAAGAAGGACGTTTTTGCTGTTTTGCCGACCGGATACGGCAAGAGTATAATCTACCAGTTAGCTCCGCTGGTAGCATATAACCCCATACTGTTATTGTTATCTACCCCATATTGTTGTGATTGGTCGTAGTGTTATCCAATTGCGTGCAGTGAGATTTTCATGCATGCTTGGTGCCGCCCCTCGAGCTGGCCGATTTTCATTAGTCGACGCCAGACCATTAATCTTTTAGATTTAAGTCTGGATTTCCAGGCTAGGTTTTTACCCCAGTTTATCTTGCTCCAAATCAAAGTTCACCAAAGATTTTTAAAGACAAAATTGTTAATAAGAAAATATCAGTTAATAATAAGAAAATGAAAACAAGACTCTATAACCAAAACAATATATTTTTTTATTTATTATTTTTTTTAAATTCAGTATAGCCTACCAGTCAATTTTAAGGTTCCAAAAACAGAAAAAAAACAGATATGAGAATAATGTTAGAAAAATATGGTTTGAATTTTTTTTGCATTTTGTATGCATAATAGTGCCTGCATTTAATTGCCGTTTAATGTAAATCAGGGTTTTCAGGACTTTGACAGCTTCAGGAAACTTCCACCTGATATACTAATTTACTTTTCACAATATGTGAGTAAACATGGCCAGAAATGGGTTTTCTTGTATTGTAAAATGAAGATTTTTTTTTTTTCATTTGCCACATGGTCACTCATGGCATGATTTCTTTTAGCAGTAAGCAGTTGAATGGAAATCCTGGAGTGGAATAAGAGAAGGCTTTGAGTGGAAGGAAAACCTCCACTGCTCCATTCCACTCTTATACCAACTCCAGACCGCTCTGTAGTCTGTGTTATGGTGATGCCTAGCCGGTACTTCTTTTGGAACTATTTTCTTTAGCGGAAACGTAGTCTGAAACGTAAGTTAATCAAAATTAATTACTTGTTTATTGAACAGTTATATAAACGCAAAGTCAAAGACATAAGTGCTGTAGTAATGGGCTGTGATTGCTTGTGGCCTTGTGCTAAAACTATAACACCAATTTTGCTTAATTGTAACATAATTATGCGTTAATATTTGTTGCGGATAAAAATGTCTATAATATTATATAATCAGTACAAATTATAATAGACATGCGACATGTAGGAGATCTGACAGTCATAGTTTAAAAAAATTCACACACCCTGATTATTATATTGTATATGGCAAATATGCACCAATAAATTCTGTGATTTGCAGACTACTCTTGGCAGATATTTTGTTGAACATCAATGAAAGACTAACTCCAAGTTCAAAAGGAAGATCAAAAACAGTTAGCTTGATTTTGTCTGTTTGATGCTATAGGCTTTATGGAACTTGTTAAAATATTTGTCTGCATTCTGGTGGTTAATTAATCAAGTTATGTCAAAACCAAGTCATAAATGACAGAGAGCCATCATATCAATACATATGTGAAATACTAAAGGATAGAATATTAATGACATTATGAATAAGAGCTCTCTTATGCATACATGTATCAACATTCTTGTCTTTAATCTGTGTCATATTATTTTTACCACTAGATGGTGCCATACTGAAAAAGATTGATAAATATTAGCTTAGTAACCATTTTAAGCCAGGTGATCAAAAACAAGATCTAAATGTTATCACTGTGACATAATAACATTTCTCCAGTTTATAGTTTACTTGTTTATTATTCGTCCATTTACCATCCAAAGTGATGCATGTTACAGACATGTAAAAAGTTGTGTACTTTATATAATTAGTGGTTTTAGGTTAAGATGGATCATTGTCTCTTGTTATATTTTATATATATTTCATAGTCAGATCAATTTATGATGCATAAAATTCCCACCCTGCGTTTTTTTCTCAGTGAATATCTTTTGGAAATACATCACATCAAAGGCGTAAAATAAGTTGCGAACAGGATTTCATATTGACTCTTAAGTGTTCTGATGTCAAATCAATCAAACGGCATCCTCATTTAATGAAGGATTAGCCTATGCTAAATGTGCTGATGCTTTTGACACAGTCAACACCGGATATGCAGTGACATCCAAGCACTCTCCTTTTACTTACGCCCCCCTTTTCATCACATCATCTCTCTCAAACACACTGCTTTGCTTCATCATTAACCACCAGCTGACGACTAAATAGGCATTAACTGCACAGGCCACTAAATAAAGAGGCTGAAGGGGAGAGAACATGTAAGATCATGTTACATGATTTTTATTAATAACTCACCTCTCGTCTTACAATTTGTAAAGTAATCTTGAGCTATTTAGCTACCATGAGCACACATAATCTTGCGCATACTCTTACTGTATAGTGTCCCTCACAGAGTTTAGGCACGTAGGCCATAAAAAAAATTCTCAGTGCTGATAAACACACTGAGCATGAATGCAGTTGGGCCGTATATCGTATGCACCATTATGGGTCAGAGGGAAGTGCAAGCCAGAATTGATAGCCCAAAAAGTAAACTGGCATCTGTGAAACCCAAGGAGGTGCACCAGCCTTGCCTCTCCATCTCGTCCTGAAGTGACCTAGTGCCACATTCTAGCACCACGGATGAGCCAAGTGCGGCAAACAAGACACCCCCCACCCCCTACCCACGCTGCACTCCGTCTCCATGCTACATCTTGTATTTTTAGCCAAGATCTAAGCTCTGTATAGCTTAATATGGCAGAGAAAGCCTTCCTGTGTGCCTTATGATCCCTTCCTTCTCCATCTCGTACCATCTCATTCTTTGTGATCTTTCATTCATGCTTCAGTTTTTGTTGTCCCATGTACACAAACTTTCTGTCTCCTATTAATATTTTATGGTCATACTAAAGAGGGCGTATGGTCTAACTCTACTTTGCCTTGCTGTGATCTCCAGTCTGGCTCACTGCTTGAAAAAAATGTGCCTCTCACTTTTTTAGCAGCCCCTCTCTCTCATATCAATCTCTCTCTCTCTCTCTCTCTCTCTCTCTCTCTCTCTCTCTCTCTCTCTCTCTCTCTCTCTCATATCAATCTCCCTCTCTCTCTCTCTCTCTCTCTCTCTCTCTCTCTCTCTCTCTCTCTCTCTCATATCAATCTCCCTCTCTCTCTCTCTCTCTCTCTCTCTCTCTCCCTCTCTCCCTCTCTCTCTCTCTCTCTCTCGCACTCACCTCATCCCACCCCCTAAAATGCTCTCGACCCTGTTACTCGTCTCTTTTACCCGTGTGTAGGGGTTTCATACAAGGGGCCTCAGGACTTGGTCTTGTCTGTTCTGGGTGGCGGGGATCACAGGTCCTTTTTAATTAAATTTTATGAAGTATTTAGTTGATTTGTTTTAAATTCAGTGGAATTAAAGTTTCCCTACTTAAGTATTGAATCATGAAGTGGAACCTAGTGTTCCTTGGGCTCCTTCTGACCTTCGGGCAGCTGTCATGGGGCCAGAAAGGTATGGACATCCCTGAGTACGATGGAAAGGACCGCGTTCACGAGCTTAATGCCAAGAATTTCAAGTCTGTGATGAAGAAATATGACGTGATGGTGGTGTACTACCATGAGCACGTAGGATCCAGCAAAGTCGCCCAGAAACAGTTTCAGATTGAGGAGCTGGCCCTTGAGGTGGGTTTGACACGGAAAGGGGAGGGGTAGTTATTGGGAGCAGCTGGATCCAGTGTAACTGTGGGCAGTTGTGAAGCATGCTAATGACTAAAGTCTTCTGTGAGAGGACCAGTTTAGACGAAGAAAATCATAGGATTTGTCAACCTTTGTCATGCTTCTGCAGCATTTATTAATCTTAGTTAATGTTAATTTCAGCATTTAATAATATATTATTAAAATCAAAAGTAAACATTACGTTGTTAATGCACTGTGAACTAACATGAACTAACAATGAACAACTGTATTTTTATTAACTAACGTTAACAAAGACTAATAAATACTGGATCAAATATATTGCTATCGAATGAGACCTTATTGTAAAAATGTTACCATAGATACTATAATAGTATTTTATATCCTGCACTTTATAGTTCTGCTTATATAGTTCATGGAAATTTACAGTAAACAGTGTTGCATGGCACTTTGAATTTGGCCCAAAAATTGTTGTTAGCACTGATGTGTCGATTTCAATCTGGATGCTTGAAACAATAATTGTGATCCTGGATCACAAAACCTCACAAGGGTCAATTTTCTGAAATGGAGGTGTATACATCACCTGAAAGCTGAATAAATAAGCTTTCCATTGATGTGTGGTTTGTTAGGATAGACAATATTTGGCCGAGAAGAGATACAACTATTGAAAATCATGAATCTGAGGGTGCAAAAAAATCAAAACACTGAGAAAATCGCATTTAAAGTTTTCCATTTATGTTCGTGATTTTGCTGCATTCACTCACAAAAATATTTTTTAAATATATTTATGGTAGGAAATGTAATTAAAATAAATTAATATCCTAATGATTTTTGGCATAAAAGAAAAATTTTAAATTTTGACCCATACAATGTATTTTTTGCTATTGCCACAAATATACCCGTGCGACATGTGACTGGTTTGTGGTCCAGGGTCACAATTGCTCTGATGCTTCTAGCCTTTATTAGTGGCCATAGTTTTTGATTGTTCAACCCTGATAGAGGACAATTAAAAACTCAATTAATTAACGATATAGATTTTTCTGTGGCCTTGTTAGAGGCTTTACACTGGATCAGAAAGAAAAGTACTCCAGCAGAGCCTGGGGAATGTGGGGCCTGTTACACCAGCCACGAGAACTATCTGGACTATGGCATCTATGATCAGAAAAGTGCTGATGCACCACACAGTAAATCTGCACCCTGAGCATGAGCTCGGATGGGTCATTTTTCAAAGGAATTTGCTTTTCTGGTTTCATCTCAGTACATTTTCACTTTGGTTTCGTTGACAGGCCCATATGCAGACACCAAAACTAATGCTAAAAAATATATATATAATGCGAGATAGTATTTGTAGCATTTTGAAGCATCAGTGCTGATATTTTCATGCTGTCTCATTGGTTCAAAGATCAAATACATGCAATGAGTCACATGTTCTTACAGTGTCACAGCAGCGGTGTGTATTATGCTATACATAGCACATGGTATACATCACCAAATTGTCAGCTGCTGGCCACTGCTGATTAATAATAGTAGTGTATGTATTGGGCCTGAATGACAGATCATGGGTAACACTGTATTAGATTGCATAAGAAGACAGAGATTAGCCAGCTATTGACAACAGTGTTGTTATTGTTAACTTTAACTATTACTAAACTATTAAACTAATTGCTTAGCTGACAATAAATGTTGCCTTGGAAACTAACTAAAATAAAATAAGTTTAAGATGACTAAATGACTAAAACTGGAAAAAAAGCTAAACAGAAATAATTTAACTCTTTCCCTGCCAGTGTTTTTTTTTTTTTTTTTTTTAGTTGCCAGCCACTTTGATTATACCATAATTATAGCATTTATGAAAACAAGCTGATACCAAGGCATTTTAGGCCTACAATTCTAACATAATTTTTCATGAAAAATCATGATTGTATTTTTTTTTTTTTTTTTTTAAGTAAGGTTTATTGCAGCTTCTTGCAATACTCTCCTAAATGCGTAATAAAACCTAAGTGCAAACATTACCGCTTTAATGACCGTATAGCCTACGGTTGTTTTTACTGTCCAATGACAGCCCATCTTAGGCCTGTATCTACTTTGAGTGGCATGGGAGAGAGTCGGAAGTTCATTTGTTGCCCCTATGAGTTTATAATAGCATATTTTAACAAGATTTTCAAATGGATAAAGAAAAAAAAACTGCCGAAATGTTTTTAAATGTTGGCTTTATTAAACTATGTTTGCGATAAGCCACATAATTAAATTTTGAATGTCAAATTTGTAACCGTTGCATTTCGTTAACACTGATTTACACTGATACTGTGGGGAGAACAAGTATTTGATACACTGCCGATTTTGCAGGTTTTCCCACTTACAAAGCATGTAAAAGTCTGTAATTTTTATCATAGGTACTCTTCAACTGTGAGTGATGGAATCTAAAAAATCCAGAAAATCACATTGTATGATTTTTAAGTAATTAATATGCATTTTATTACATGACATAAGTATTTGATACATCAGAAAAGCAGAACTTAATATTTGGTACAGAAACCTTTGTTTGCAATTACAGAGATCATACGTTTCCTGTAGTTCTTGACCAGGTTTGCACACACTGCAGCAGGGATTTTGGCCCACTCCTCCATACAGACCTTCTCCAGATCCTTCAGGTTTCGGGGCTGTCGCTGGGCAATACGGACTTTCAGCTCCCTCCAAAGATTTTCTATTGGGTTCAGGTCTGGAGACTGGCTAGGCCACTCCAGGACCTTGAGATGCTTCTTATGGAGCCACTCCTTAGTTGCCCTGGCTGTGTGTTTCGGGTCGTTGTCATGTTGGAAGACCCAGCCACGACCCATCTTCAACTGAGGGAAGGAGGTTGTTGACCAAGATCTCACGATACATGGCCCCATCCATCCTCCCCTCAATATGGTGCAGTCGTCCTGTCCCCTTTGCAGAAAAGCATCCCCAAAGAATGATGTTTCCACCTCCATGCTTCACGGTTGGGATGGTGTTCTTGGGGTTGTACTCATCCTTCTTCTTCCTCCAAACACGGCGAGTGGAGTTTAGACCAAAAAGCCCTATTTTTGTCTCATCAGACCACATGACCTTCTCCCATTCCTCCTCTGGATCATCCAGATAGTCATTGGCAAACTTCAGACGGGCCTGGACATGCACTGGCTTGAGCAGGGGGACCTTGCGTGCACTGCAGGATTTTAATCCATGATGGCGTAGTGTGTTACTAATGGTTTTCTTTGAGACTGTGGTCCCAGCTCTCTTCAGGTCATTGACCAGGTCCTGCCGTGTAGTTCTGGGCTGATCCCTCACCTTCCTCATGATCATTGATGCCCCACGAGGTGAGATCTTGCATGGTGCCCCAGACCGAGGGAGATTGACCGTCATCTTGAACTTCTTCCATTTTCTAATAATTGCGCCATCAGTTGTGGCCTTCTCACCAAGCTGCTTGCCTATTGTCCTGTAGCCCATCCCAGCCTTGTGCAGGTCTACAATTTTATCCCTGATGTCCACACAGCTCTCTGGTCTTGGCCATTGTGGAGAGGTTGGAGTCTGTTTGATTGAGTGTGTGGACAGGTGTCTTTTATACAGGTAACAAGTTCAAACAGGTGTAGTTAATACAGGTAATGAATGGCGAACAGGAGGGCTTCTTAAAGAAAAACTAACAGGTCTGTGAGAGCCGGAATTCTTACTGGTTGGTAGGTGATCAAATACTTATGTCATGCAATAAAATGCAAATTAATTTAAATTAATCATACAATGTGATTTTCTGGATTTTTGTTTTAGATTCCGTCTCTCACAGTTGAAGTGTACCTATGATAAAATTACAGACCTCTACATGCTTTGTAAGTAGGAAAACCTGCAAAATCGACTGTATATAGGCTAATTTCTACTTCAGATGACTTTTTTGCTCTCTGGGAAACTATGATAATAATATTCCCACTGTTCAGTCAAATCAAATCTGTTATTTGGCTTTTATTGACATGCTTTTTAGTTATAGCCTATATGAAAGCTGCAGTCCGTAACTTTTGGCGCTCTAGCGGTAAATAAACAAAATTGCAGGTACTGCAAAGTACTGTGCTACTCCACAGCAGTGCCGAGTGCCGACTCGAACCAGCCAGGGGCCGTTCACATATCGCGTTTTATGTGCGTGCAAATTCGTTATTTCAAATGTAGGCGCGGCAAGCGCGCTCATAATAGAAGTCGGTCGGTTGAAATTGAAAACATCTCAACTTTTCAGAATGCCGCAAGCGCACAGCAGGTGACAAAAACCAACCGATCAGCTTCGGCCTTTCCGTACAACAACATCGAAAGCTCGGCCGAACAGCTGATCATAGCTGTACAGGGCGGGTTTTTATTTCTCAACTCCATAAATATATCTAGTAGTAAAGCTAATGCAAGGGCTAGAAATCAATTAGTCCTTTGCTGATACTTCTCATCATGTCATGGAGTTCATGGTTGCATAGTAACGACAGACGCTACGGGACCTGGATAATAGATAGGGGGCGCTGGCCCAAAAAAGGTTGAGAACCACTGATGTAAAGGAAAGAGTTAATAAAAAAAAAACACTACAAAATTACTACAATTGCTAACTACTTAAACTACAATTAAAATGAAAACTGAAAAAAAGCTAATTCATTTTAATAGCGTTTAAATAATGCTAAAATAACACTAAAAGTATAAAGAAAATCTACAAACTTCACTTCAATTTCAAACCAACCTTTCATATAAACATACCAATTGTGATGTGGACAATGCCACAAGCAATCCCAAGCACACTAGATAACATTAGCATCTTCTCAGCAGGCAGAACCCACCCCATGTGGTCAAAAGGTTACAGCATCATTTAGCCGTGCTGTCACCTCCTGGAGTCAGCAGTGGTCTGTTGTTATTAAGAACTTTGTGTGCACTTCTCAGTGCAATCCTCAAGAGACAACAGACATTGATGTATTGTGTTTGTTGTGTGGGATTAGTTTAAACGAGCTAACGTAACTAATTGTAAGTCTAAATCTCAGTCTTAATGCTAATGGATTTCTGATGGACATTGTGTTTTGGGGAAAGGCAAGAACAGACTATCCCCTTGAGTTGATGGAACTTAGTGGAACATAGGGAACATAGTGAGCATCGATGCTCCCTGGTTTTCATGGTGCATTGTTGTGGGAACGAGATTTTTGTATGTGGCTTTGCAACACATTGCTCCTGAATACACAGTAGTCCAGCGCTTTTGTAGGTTATACTAACTTATAACAGCTTGAGTGCTGATTGAGCTCATGAAATCTGCAGTGTCGACTGAGAGTACTGAGTGTTGGGCACATTACTGTACCTGTCAGCGGATCCCAGGACCCTGAACGTCACCACCACCTTGCCAAAATAGTCCCGGTTTGTCTCTGCAGCAGCTCTAATTATAAACGCCTCTGCTGTCATTGCTGTTTGTGTGGCACAAGCCGCTGTGATGCTTCATTACAGAAGATCTGCTTTCTGCCCTTATAGAAACACTTGTATGCTCTCATTTACACCAACCCGGTCTAGGGTGTTTCTGGTTATATTTCCTTAATGAAAAAACATATTTATGTTGGCTAATAAATACTCAGAAAAAAAGAGAAGGGCGCGTTATCCGTGGCTGTGTATTGGATTAAATGTCTCCTCTTTCCTCTATCCCGACTGATTTGTCATAAGCAAACTCTATCTCGGATTCATTGCAAAAATCTTTTCTTGTTGACTCATGGCTTTTTGTGGGTCGCCTTATATATAGCCGTGACCTATTTTGCCTTTTGCTGAGTTTAGCCTAAAGTTCGTTTAACAGACATATATCCTTCTTTTAATGCTAATATGTTGCTGATATACTAATATACTAAACTGATAAAAAAACATTATAAAGTCTGAGAAGAAAAGATCAATGAGACATTACCAAGATCGAGCACAGAGACGAATTATCACTCAAGTATTATGCTAATATTACAGCTAAACTAGAAGAACTTGCATAAAATTCTCAGACAAATAATTTCAAAAATGTAATAAAACACTTGGATAAACCTTAAAAGCTTTTTAAAAAATCTGATTCCTTGGTAGAACTGTACCTTTCACAAAAACATTTTATGAATTTAGACAGAAATTCATTCACTCAATTTACTCATGCACAAGTTGCTCCAAATCTGTGTGAATTTCTTTTCTTCTTCTGTGGAACACAAAAGGATAACATTTTGCTTGCTTTCTGTGGTCTTTTTTTCTGTGCAATTACAATGAATAAGCTTAAAAAATGATCAAAAGTCCTAAAAATAACATAAATGCAGTCCATAAAACTAAATTTCAAGTCTCAGACTGAACGTAATTCATTATTACATTTTTTTTTTTTTTTTCTTTAAAAAACATCCTTTTGGCATGTTAAGAAGAGAACTAGCAATTTATTATTCTTGAATCCGTTGATTTGGAAGATCTGAAGTATTCATTCTGATTAATTTATTGACCCGTTTTGGTCACATCAGTTAATGCATATATCTATATAGATATTGCATAAGGTGCATTGCTGTCCGCCATATTGGAAAGGTCAAAGCCAGCCTGTGAGCTCTCATGAGCTAGTTGACTGCATCTTCAACCTTGTTATTTACACCTAAGGATATCCATATCTGCAATAAAAGTCTTTAGCAGATGATTTTCACAGGATTTAGTGTATCATTAATGTTAGATAATTTTGCATGTGGTAAATAAAAAAGAATAGTGGTTATAGTGTTAGTGTGAGTAATGGACAGCATCTGAAATGTTGACTGTTTGGCAAAAATGGCAGATGTGTTGAGACATCTGAAGTAGTTGAATGAGGTAGATATCTAACAGGGAACATTCTCAGAACTTTGGCTAACATTATAGCAAGGTTCTCTCAAAGTAATGAACAAACATTCTCCCAGTAACATTAATAGAACATTTAGTAAGCGTTATCTGGTCTTTAAAAATTATCTCCAAAATGTTTTATACATAAGCGTTTTTTCTTAATCCTTTTTAGTTGGATGTTGTCTAATGTTTTTTAAATGTTTCAGAATGTTCAGAGAACTTTAAAAAGTAATGTTCCCATAATGTTTGCAAAATGATAAAAAGGATGTTCCATTAACGCTTGCATAATCAAAAAAAAAAAAACATTTCGGAACCTAATGGGAACATTAGCAAAATGTTTTTAAAACATATATTTGTTAGCTGGGTATGCGTTAACAGCTCACAGTTTTTTTAATGCAAAGCTATGAAAATCAGTGACATCAAACGACCTTATACAGTATGCATGTCCCATGAAACATGTTTATGATATGTTTATGCCACTTTTGCATCCTTTATGAAGTTTAAAAGCTTCAGTCCCAGTGTAGTAATTGCATGGAGAAAGGCTACCAGAACATTGTTTTTCCTTTTGTGTTGCATGGAAGAAAGAAAGTCAAAGTAAATTTGTAAGTTACTGATATATCCTATTCTACATACACTACTGAATTATTTAAACAGTTTTAGAGTGACGTATGGATAAATAAATAAAAAAAACGAATATTGTGCATCTGTATAGGAATGCAAGGGCATTTGTTTCAGTTTAGTTTCTCATAATGTTTGGAGAAATGGTTGGGAGAACCTGTCACCACCCCAGCACCCTGTTACTCCAGCTCAGCAGGCGCATGTAGCACTGCAATTGGTGGAGACAGCTGTCCATCATACGGGTCGAGTTTCACACCGATTTAGAAAGTGCAGGGGCAGCGCTCTTGATGATGGCTTTTATGGATGTAAGACTGTGGAAGAAACTAACTACAGTTCTTACAGCAGAGCCTGAAATATCTGTGCAGGCAGAAAACAAATGTGCTGTCCTTGTCCAACACAGAGTGTTTGTAGTGTGTTAGCTACCAAAACCAGCTCTCAGGTTGATAATAAATGCATAATGTTTGTGCTGACAGGATGCAAACCCTAATAAAAATCACCTTACCTTAGTGTTTCCACAGGAACTTCTGAAGAGTTCCCTCTTGCAGTTATTTTGTGTGAACAGCTTACATGTCAGGGCACCACTAACATGCTTTTAAACATCTCGACCAAACCACACATGCTGTTCGAAGAAAGTGAAGGACATTCAAAATTATATTTTTTGTTACCCAGCTTGCTGCACAAGTCCTGGAGGATCTTGACGACGAGGACATCGGGATTGGCCTACTCGATGAGAAGACAGACAGAGCTGTTGCCAAGAAACTAGGTAACTACATTACAGGAACTCAAATATGACCATACTTGTGTATAATGTATAATATTTGTATTATTTTTTTAAATAAAAATCATTTTTCACACCACAAAAGAGACATGGTGATCAGTTACAGCACCTAGAATGTACATTTTCACTTATTAATCCCTATAAATGTTAACCTAAAATATGAATGTTTATTTAAAAAGGTGCATGTTATGCATCAGCTACTCAATGGGAGACTGTTTGTGAGTTTTTGTGTGCATTTATATTGAAAAAAAAAGAAGTCCATGCCTGTTATAGGGTTGTTGTGAGGAAATAGAATGACATATGTAACAAGTCATTTTTTTACCTGTCATGAAAGTGTAATTGGATCTGATTGTGTGTTTTCTCATAATTACTTTTTGCTGTTTCAGGCTTTATTTTGTGCTCTGTTGATGCCCTTTGTGTAGATTTCTTGTCAAACTTTAGGACGTCAGCAGAAGAACAACTATGACCTCTGGTGGACATTTCTCAAACCCAGGTTCTCACAGGTTCATTTCCATCTTTGTGCTCCTCAGGTCTGGAAGAGGCTGACAGTATCTATATCTTCTTTGAGGATGAGGTCATTGAGTACGATGGAGAGCTTGCTGCGGACACGCTGGTGGAATTCCTCTATGATGTGCGTGAAAAAATATTTTGACTTCTCTCGCATTTTTAATTTACATCCTGCTCTTCCTTTTCCTCGTTGTTCTCCTTCTTACCCGATGCACACTTGGTCCTCAGTTTCAGCAGTCTTACTGTTATTACTTCCTATTCTGATTGACTCTTTTACCAGGTCATTGAGGATCCAGTTGAGATCATTAGCAATGTACGTGAGTTGAAAGGTTTCCATAATATTGAGGAGGATATCAAGCTGATGGGCTTCTTCAAGAGTGAGAAATCTGACCGTACGTATCCAAATGGGAATACATTGTTTTATAATTTTTCCACAAAATTTAAGTAACTGTTTTGAAAAGTTCACCAATGGTCTTGTGATTTTAGACTACGATGCATATGAGGACGCAGCAGAGGAGTTCCATCCACACATCAAGTTCTTTGCCACCTTTAGTCCAAAGGTAACTAATGTAATCATAATTTACACAACCCTGTGTACCTACAGAACTCTAGTTTGACCAACTGGACTGGACTTTCGGGGGATATTTAGTTTTTATATATGATATACAATAAATATTATCTACAATGTAAGTGAAAATGTCATCTAGATCTTTATTTATCCTAAAATGACTTTCTGAATGTTTAAAATGGCCATCGTTTTAATAGTTTTAATAAAC